>NC_043746.1:17173056-17773056 GCF_902148845.1 Salarias fasciatus | reverse complement strand
TGTGTGATGGTTGGTTAGTGTTGAACATTAGGTGACAGGGAGGGGGCTGCTGGGTGTGGAGACCATTCACACAGTTTTAAGATGTCACCCTGTGTTTGGAGCTCCTGTCCACTGTGTTTAATTGCGATGAGGGGCGATTAGAGCTCCGCTAAAGACTGAAGGAGAGCTGTGTGTCTTGCTTGCTTGCAGGGGTTTTCAAAGTCCAAATATCGTAGAGTTCCCAGACAGAGAAAACATGACACACTTGTCAAAGTGATCAGAGCAGGGCATATGTGTGTGGGTGTATCGATGTGCGTGCGGGAAATATACCAGTTTTTACTTCGGTGCATTCATCCAGCACCTGCAGTAACTACTTAGGTTGGAAATGAAAGGGATGACTCACAAAATACGCAATAATTTCATGATGGTTTTTGGAGTCCTAGAGTTTCAACAAGCCAAGCTGGAATGTTTTGACACTAATGTAAAGTCTACTTTACTATTCTGCTGAGATGATTACTTGGGTGAAATGTATATTTCTGCACTTTAACAAGAAAATATAAACAGAAGGTGCATAATTTGCCTCTAGTTAAACTCATAGGTGGGCGGCTACCTCACAAATAGTAAACCATCACAATTTAAAGGGATAGTTTTTCTTTTTTCAGCATTGTTTCTTCACATGATTTTCTATATTTTTTTTTTTTCTAAGATACACCACAACAAAATGCTGCTAAGATCCAAAGATCAAGTTCACAGAGTCAAGTAAAACAAACACATAGGTTTGGGAGATAGACAAAGAAGGAGGTTCTTGGGTGTGCCATGGCCCTTGTCTAAAGCGGTTATGGGGCCCACATGGGCATTCTGATCTCCAGAGGCTGCTGGGGTAATTATCTGCCAGGGTGCGCGTGTGGGACTGTGTGTCACGAGTGTGACGCCGGAGCATCCTGCGAGCATCCCGTCCCGCGTCTTGGCGATTCCACTCCAAACACGATGAAGTGCGTACCCCACTCAACCCCATATACTTGTTCACGCTTCTGTGATCTATACGTTCCCTATACACACACACACACACACACACACACACACACACACACACACACACACACACACACACACACACACACACACGGTTTAGGCCCATCTTTTTGTTGCATGCTGGAGTTGAGAAACAGGATCTGAGAGTCCCCAGAGGAGGAGCGTGGCTGGGGGAAGAGGCTGAGGAGCCATCTTTGACATGGGGCATGGGGCCCAACAGCACAAAGCCCGATTCCCTGCTCCTCCATGTGGAAAATGGCAGGAGGAGGAGGAGGAGGAGGAGGAGGAGGAGGAGGGGATGGAGGCAAAATAAAAAAAAAAAAAAGTGCAGCGTGGAAGAAGGAGGAGGAGGAGGGAGCAACAATTAGAGGGATCTTCTTATCACAGGGGCAACACTCATTTAATTGACATTTGAAGTTTGAATTAATCCAACAAGTCTGTCGCCGTAATGACAATAAACCTGTCATCTCGCTGGAAACCACGGAGGGGAAGGGCCGGCTGACGGCTGAGGCCAAGGTCATTGTTAGAAGTAGTAGTGTTGTTGGCTGGAAAGGTTGTCCACAGCACGATTATAAGCCATTATGCCTTTAACCCATTTGGATAAGTTTCTCCATGCCTGCTCTTAAGCACTAACACAGTGCAGACGCTCACCACACCAAGGGTTTTTATGTGTTTGCTTTTCCTCCTCTTTTTTTTTTATTTTCAGCAGAAGCCAGAGTGAGTAAACAACATTTTTTTTTGTACCACAATAAAGCTGACCCCGATAATACCAATGGCATGACAGAGAAAATACACAAAAAGAGGTGGCCAACGGGGGGAAAAAACTAGTCCGCTCATTCCTGCTTTTTACAGAAATCAATAAGCTATTTAAAGTCATCAGAAAGAAGGATTGCTGTCAGCCAGCCACGAAGGGAAGTGAAAGCACAGTAAGTCCTCCTGCCATCTGAAGGGAAGACTTGGAAAGGATGCAAACCTTCACCCTTAAGTTATTTTAATGTACCAAAGCTATTAGACTGTCGTCTCGCGTTATAACTACGATGCATGTCTACGGCATGTTTAAAAAAAAAAAACTGCAATCAAAAGCAAACCGAATGTTGTATTATGCTTTAACTGCTATTTCATAACAAAATGTTGAAAATTGTCCAGTTATTTTGTTGAACCAAGGGGAAAATGGCAGTTTACCTGTTTTTCACCACACATTTACCCAAGACCCTTACAGAACCAGTAATACAATCTTATTAAATGTCAGTGTTCAGTTGGTCAAAACGTTTTTTACAATTTTTTTTTTAAATTCTCCCCTTAGAACTCAGAATGTTTCGACTATGAGGCGAAACTCCTTAACTAATCCTGACTTCTTCTGTAACTCACCATCAAACTAGGGATTGTGGGTTCATTGGAGCGGAACTTAGCTGATTCTGGGACATTGGGTACAGGACAAACACCGAGACAGGGAACCGCGCATACGTTCACACTCTGCAATACAGAGACTGATTATCATAATTCGCTTGCCTTTTATCTGTGGGACTGAACTAGAGCACTAGCATAAAGGTACAGGGGGAACATGGAAACTGTGGGGTTAATATTTATTTGGGGCAGGAGAGCTAATCATGACACCGTTACCCAGTCACAGTCAAAATCATTGTGATGACGCTATGAAAAAGCAGTGCGTGTTTCTCTTATTAAAAGGTGAACATTTTATCAAACATTAAGTAGTTGGGTTTTTTTTTTTTCCCTTATATAAAATTTCAGGAAACGTTTGAAGCTTTTCAGTTTGACCCTGGCAGATATTGATTGACTCTTGGATGACTTTCTTTATCTGCTGATTAACACCTACAACCTGAAATAGGATTAAAGCAGCTGTCTGTTTCACCGGTAAGTCCAGTTCACTTTGTGCACAGTGCAAACAGTAGCAAACCACACAGCCTGGACCTCACTGTCTTTAACTTTTGGTTTTTTATTTGATGGGTTTAGATGACCTCTACATCACTACAGTATTAGTACAGTGTTTTTTTTTCTTCTTCTACAAATCAATATGCTGACAGACAGTTTCACTGGCCTGGGTGACTTTGTAGAAATGGCAGCGAGTCAGAGGAGACTCAGAATACTTTTAAGTCTTACAGCCAGAGCATAATCCTCTTCCTTTATCTCTCTGGTTGATCTGGGCCAAAGCATTGTGTGCGCGAATGATTCAATGACTGCCGGCTTTTCTGAAGCGCTCACTCCCATACCCACTCTTCCCCTGTCTCTCGCTTGTTCTGCTATTCTCACATGTATCTCTGTTGTTTCATCACTCTGTTGTGCGGTGACCAGCCTCCTTTCAGTGGTCAGTTCCGATCAGCTTTGTGTGGGTGGATGCTGGGCGGGAGTGATTTCTGTTATGAGGCTACTTTCTTTTTACGAGAGAAGATGATCTCTCCCTCTTGCACGCACGCACACATACACGCACACACATGCGCCACCTTGCACTACACACCAGACAGGGAACTTGGATTATATCCAAGAATCACAGCTGGATTAGTGTGCGTGTGTGTGTGTGTGTGTGTGTATGTGTTGGATATGCGCGCATGTGCGTGCATGTGTGCACGTGCACGTGCACGCGTGTGTGTGCTGCAGATACTATGTGTGCCTTTCTGTGGGGGGTTGGGGAGTGGGCTGCATCTGGACCATCTGATTGGCCCACTGGCACAAGAGCCAGGCAAGATGCTGATTGGATAGCTGTATGGAGGCTAGCATGCAGGTTTATGTGTGCCATGAAGCTTTGCCTCCCATAGTGCTGGCCAATAGCTCCACATATTGGATGCATTACAGATTAGAGCCAATGCAACTGTGTGCACAGAAGTGTGTGTGTGTGTGTGTGTGTGTGTGTGTGTGTGTGTGTGTGTGTGTGTGTGTGTGTGTGTGTGTGTGTGTGTGTGTGTGTGTGTGTGTGTGTGTGAACACCGTCCTGGAGCTACACAGCTCATCTATGCAAGAGCACTTTTATCTTCTATGAACAAATCTGCACTGTCTCCATTCACCGAAGTGATCACGAAATGCATTTGCCTCTCCCAGACTAATCATTAATTATTAATGGTAGATTTGGCTCCTCGCCTCAGATCGATGCAGTAACTGCCTACTGTTAGATAGTTTGAACCGTTCAAACATATATTTTCATCAAAATGTTCAGATTTATTCAGGATTCCCGGTGACACCTGTGCTGAATTACTACACAATTTACAATAGAGGCTGCGCTCTCGTTCAGCTGGAGCCAGCGAAGCTTTTCAAGCTCAAGGCTTAATAAGTAAAACTGCACTGATATGATTTTGGTGTGAAGTTTGAACAAGAAAACAGAATCTGATCAGTGGAACTTAAATATCACCAACAACACAAAATCTCAATCATATTTCACCACAATGCACTGTCAGTGTTTTTCTTGCCTGCTACAATTGATCATATAGGTATAAAAACCGATTATAGTTGACACTTTAATATTTCATCGTAGGTAGTAACCCAGCTCAAACTGGATGGAGGGCAAAGCAAACTGTCACCATAAATTGCACGTTTTCACCCTGAATGGAAGCTGATTTATTGATAAAAGCTCATAAAGGCATTTAGAAAACATGCAAACTCCTCTAAGATGATCAAAAACACTGAATCAAACCCCCGCGTTCATTGCAATAAGTGAGCAATACTAACCACTACTCCACCAAGCCATCCCAAGCCATGATACATCGTTTTGGCATAAAAAAAAGACTTTTTTTCAGTGAGAAATCTTTGTCTCTTCACCAACATTTTGGCCTACGAGGTTGCGTCCGCATGAGGACTTCAAAGGAAAAAAGTTTGGCTTCATTTTGACAACTGAAAAATAATTTGATGGTTACAAAGAAAGCACGGCGATAAACATCTGAGGCGCTCGTCGTCACCTTCCATTGCTTTTTAACCTCATAATGGACATAAAAAGGAACAATAAGGAAACATTTGAAGCGAGAGGCAAATATAAGAATAGCACACAGAAAGGAGGGAAGAAAAGAGACGTGTTGAGTGCTGAAAGCAGTAGCTTCCTCGTCTCTGTGACAGCCTTGCCTATTAGAGGTCCTAACTCTGTCATTAAACTTGTCAACACCACTGTAATTGATGTGAGTACTGGACTAAACCGCCGCAGCTCGCCGTGCATGTCGAACACACACACACACGCACACGCATGCACACATACACGATATAAACTATAAACACAATGTGACCGTACTCTCACACATACTGTCCATATGGACACGTCGAAATAGAATAGCAGACACACATACATATTCACGCACAAAAAAAAAAAAACAGTCGCACCATCAGCACGGCTGCACACGCCACACGGTAGCTGCTTATTGAAAACATGGCAGCACTGTCAACCCCAGACGGCTCTCCGCTGCCCACCTGTCAGAAAAATTGAGAGGAAAATTCACCTGGCTGGTATCTCAATCTCCTTCAAACGCTTAGCTTAGCTTAAACCGGCCATCTGGCTCAGCAGCTCCGCTTACCTCCCTCTCTCCTTCTTATAACCAACTCTCACTCTCTCTTAGTCTTTTTAAAGCGTGTCAGCAGTTACCCGGCACAGCGGTCTTAGTGAGGCTGCTAACGTGGCTAAGTGTCCCTCTGCCTCTTTAGTTAGTGGGTGCCGTGTTTCTGCATGTGTGTGTGTGCGCGCCTCACAGATGGCAACGGGAGGGGAGGGAGAGTTGGAGGGGGTGATGGAGAGAGCTGTCTGAGGATCCGGCAGCTCTGCAAGGCAAGGCGGTCTGTCTGTGGGCATCTGCACTGGCAGCCCCCGCCATACCTCACCCTCCCTCCTCCTGGTCCATCCACTGCCGCCGCGGCCACCTCTCCGTCGCGACTTGGCAGCGGCCCCCGGCGTGCGGCGCGGTTGCAACAACAGGATTCCCCTTGACCTCAGAAGTGTCGCTCCACCGCTGAGCATCTCAACTCGGCCCCGGTAGATGATTATTTCGATAAACGTTCGGATGAAAAATGCATGACGGTTACTTTGGGCAAGAACCGACTGTGCAAAGATAGTTTAACAAGGAAAAGTGTCAGAGCGCACATCTGCATATGCATGTGCGTGGATTATTATGTGCTGTGATGTGTCTGCTATTTTGTTGAGGCAGGATGGTCACGAACTTGTATCGCGGAGTTAAAATTCATCGGTTTTTGCCAGTGCATGCAATAAAGTTCTTTGAAAGCTTGACCTTTTTGTCCGGAGGTGACATCCGCACACAAAGACAAGGAGGAGCTTGTCATGCAAGGACCGTGGAGTTCCTCTTTGTTTCAGCTCACGAAGGAGCGCAACTTTCAGTTCTGACAGAATAAGTGAATACATTAAAAAATATAACCACATGAGTCCCCTCGCGCGGTGATTTATGCAGATATCCTCTTTCAGGGAGTAGAGTTTTGATTGGCTAAGACACTGCGTCCGCTCTGAGTAAGGGCTGACACATCTGTTCCAGGGAAATTCGTGGAGGTTTTGGGCACTGGAGGTGTTGGTATGCACTGATTAGCGCAAGGCTGTCTTTTTACCCAACCGCCGGGTTTCCTACTGGGCTTCCATAAACTGTTTACTAAGGAGTCTGTTGCCATGGTTTTCAGCCATGTTCCAATCAGTCTTTTTTGACCACTCAGCTTTATTTATTCCTCTAAAAAAAAAAAAGCCCATGCCTTCTGCATCAACCAACTGTTGTACCCCTCAAACCAATTGTTCTACACCATGTATATACTGAATTTCATTTATTTGCAGCATAGCAGGCTTGGATGGGGATATGAGCCTGATTGGATGAGCTTCGGAGAGAGAGCCTTCACAAGCTGACACCTTTGGCTCATGGGCGGTTTTGAAATGGAGGCTTTGATGAGAGAAAGCGATCACTATCATAATAACCTAATAACACCATGTTCTGTGAACGTGATGGAGTTCTAGTTAGGAACACATGCTCGCCACATTTTTTGATCTCCCTTGAAAACGACTTTTTTTTTTTTTTTTTTTTTTCTGAAAATGTACCTTAATGACACCCCTGGGCAACATCCGATAAAACTGAGATAAGAAACGACAGCCTTTTCTTTCTTTCTTTTTTCTTTTTACATCCAAACAGCCTTTTTCTTGATCTCGCACACCCTTTTACTTTCATTTTTCTATCCTTTCAATTCTCTCTCACTGTGTGTCCCTCTTCCTTGTTTCGGCGCCTTAATAACTAGCAATAACCAGCAACAACTCTTCCATAGATCAGATAAAGCTAAAGCAGCTCAATTATGAGGCAACTTCTGGATGGGAAGTCTCGCCTGATGAGTGGATTGGTTCTCAGCTTGTCAGGAAGGTCAGGGGTTTGCCTTCTTGCAGGCCGCACGCTGCATCTTTAGTGTTTAATAGTCTTTTAAGCTGTTTATTTAGACCCTCTGCACCTCTCTTAACAGGAAGCTGTAGCCTTCAATTGGATTACAGCTAATTAAATACAACACACATGGAGACTCAACAAAGGTGAAATATATGCACAGTCTTTCCTTCGCTCTCGCTCTGTTCTCCCTTTAGACGGAGGTTGTAGCTTAATTTTGACTCCTTTCAACTCGATCTGCTTTCAAAAGTTATGAAGCTTTAAATGTTTACCCCACTTTAATCCCCCCGCCTACCCAACCAACCAACCAACTACTTTGAAGCCTTGTTGACAAAGTGATACAGTTCAGTTGACCTGTTACTCACAGATTTTGGGGAATTAAACTGTAAAATGTATTCTTTTTAAACACATACGCTTAAGTGTCAGACATTGTGTTCCTTAAAACTGTGCTAAAGTAGCATGCCGAGGGCCAGATGATAACATCGAGATGATCACAAGACTCCGAGAAGTTACTGCTTCCTGCTGATGACCTTTTCGGGGTGTGTTCACATTTTGGCACCACTGCCAGAGCTGTGCTGCGCACTAAACAAGCAAATCAATTTGATCTGAATTTTATAATCTGCTTCTAGAAAATCTAATCTGCACTCTTTTCAGACTTCAGACAAACCACACCAAAGACATCCAAACCACCACAGGAGGGGACAGGCTGCTGAACTTCCATACCCGTCTCTGTTACTGGCCGATGTGTGCATGCAGTGGGAGATTTCCTGCCGCTGTTTTGACTCCTTGTACATTTAAAAAAGCTCTTGGCGAGTTCTCAGTTTTGAAAAATCACACCACAACAATCCCACATGCACTGCATTTCATTCCGTCCTGCTCACACCATTGTTGGGAAACACTCGAATGTTCTGTGGTGTAATGTACAGTAAGTGACAACAGCTTTCCGCCATGTCTTTTGTTTACATTTTTTTGTCAATATAAAGAGGCTGCATGAACACAACGTTTACCACAGTAAAATGCTGTAAAAAGTCTGTTTCCTGTAGACTTCCATGTCTGGATTTATAGCTGTTGTTAACATGGCAGTAATGATATTTTTATGGTATTTTTATAATTCGGTGATGTTTTTTTTTTCCAAAGAAAAATTTTAGTATATATAGTATGGTAAGAAATATGTTTTTTGCTGAATTGAACATTATTATGTGGAAAAGTTTACCTGGGCTAGTCAGCTACTCAACCATTCAACAATTTATTATATTTAACCAGTTAAAGTACTTTTTTCTTTTCTTAATTAGACCCTCCTCCTCTCCCGTCCCTTGTGGGTCGATGACCAATTTGTGGCGACACACGGTGACGTGTGATTGTCCGCTGCGTGTGAAGATCGTCACTGGGCTATTAACAGTCACCAAAAGGGAACCATTAGTGAAGTGTAAACTAGTGGTACCTGCTTGGTGTGTGATGGGGGTTTTTGGAGGAGGAGAAACCCGGAAGAGAAAACAAACTTGGAATTTAAATTGCGCCATACAAATGCAATGAATTGAGACATAAAGTTCATTGGTCTCCGAGGCATGTTTATTTTGATGACTGTATTTATCAGCAGGATGAGAGCAGCTGTCGAAGGCTTCGGCAGCCAGCTGCTTCACTGCTTTGACCCAATGTGTGTCTTGCGTTCGGGCCTTTTAAAACTTGAGCTTAAATCCATTATAATTGAAGGTATATTGTAGAGTTAATTGCCACTATAAAGTACAGTTTGTTCCAACTGATCTTTCACGTTTTCAGCTTCAGCTCTCCAACATCTTTTCTCCACCTCACTTGCTCGCTCTTGCTTTCTAATAATACACCAGTCTCAGTATTCAGCCAGTCAATTAGTCAACTATCTCATGTTCCCTCTGCTCACACTTCCACTCGCTCCCGTTGGAGAGGGAGAACAAAAAAACACTGTCAGGAAAAAAAAGGTGAAACGATGGACTTCAACAATCTGTTTTCTCTGGCAGCGAGCAGCTGCCACTCCTTAATCTTTGTCCTCTGGTATGATAACATCGTCATTGTGAGTGTTGCTGTCGGTGCAGTGATGCTGCTCAAAAGGTAGAACAATTGTGGCTGAATGGATGGAATGGAGTGAGTGGCAGCAGGATGCAGTGATCACTAAGGGAACGCATTCAATATGAGAACTTCAAGAATGCAGGAAGCTTTAAGAGTCTTATCGTTCTTCCAAAAAGCCCTCCGTTGGATTCAGGACTCGCCTATAACCGTATACAATATATATACACACACACTCAAGTGGTCACATGCCTGCACACACTTTGAAAGCCTTTGAAAGGCTCAGGAGAGTTGTTTCATTTTAAATCTTTTTATTTCCACCTCTGCGTGTGCGCGCACATTCACGAGTGCAGGTCTGGGCGTGCTCATCTACGATCGCTACCACTGCCCTATATATTAGATTTAAGGTGGAGACCCATCAGGAGAAACATACTAATTAAAAATTCTGGCAATATCTCTGGCTCTCAGTATCCACTGAAGTGGAAGCATGCAAAAACACAAGGTTGTGTCTAATCCTCGCTGCGAGGAAATTCTGAGCGTAAAGGTAGACAGGAGTCTTTATTTTTTTCCCCCGCAAGAGAGAGATGGAGAGAGAGAAATGCAGTCAGGCAGGTTGCCATAAAGAGGGAATACACACAGATGGCCCCGACAGACTGACAGACACAGGATGAGGAAAATGTACATTGACAGAGAGACTGGCACAAAGACACATATGTACACGATGTTTGTGTCTGCAGATGGATGCCCTGAAATATGAGCACAGCTGCATGTCGTGACAAAACTACCCCGGACTCGCTTATCTGCATGTTAAACTGCTGATGTGAGGCATGGGGCACAATCATTACGAAGCAAAACCTGCAATTCTGATGATTTTTTAATTGATGCTGTACGGATTTTGTTTTCCAGTGGGAAGGAACAGTTGCTGAGCATTTGTGACTCGTCTCCGATGAGGCATTGCAAAGTGAATAGTTTTGGGCTCAGAGCTCCTGAACATATTACACAGGACTAGCAAACTGTTGTTGTTTCTGTTGTTGTCGATGACCTGCCAGACTGTGGAACGTGGATTTCATACTGAGGTGTGTTCAGTTTCACTGGCTGTCCACTGAAACAAAGGAGAAAGCTGCAATAACATGCTTCAGTATAAAATTCCAATAAACAATTTCTTGTTCTAGTAGCTACTATGTGATGGGAAAAAAAAGCTTGATAAGAAAATAGACACAGATTATGGACGCTGTCCAAAATATCACCTCTTTGTTAGTCCTTAAACTATCGTTTGGCTCTGATCACCACATCATTTTGCAGGTTTACTGTTTGTTGAATGCAGCTCATATTTGTCTCATCCGTCCAGGCTGCCTGTGGTCACATGACCGTCACAAAGGTACTACACAAACCCTTCTCACTGTGCGACATAGGACCACAGATTTTAAGCAGGTTATCAGATTGATTGCCCGTCGTTTATCTGAGGCAGCAGCTCCCTTTAATAAAGTCATCAAAAAATGATGTGAGTGTTTGAACATCAGTGAACATGACTGCTTTCCATGTCAGTGAGTAATCATGCATCCAGAACATCACTTTGAATAAGAGCCTTAAACAATATATCTACTGCTACAGCAAAAGCGAATACATTTTGAAGTGCTGCCTCAATAAGACTTTTATTATTTTTGCGTTGTTTAGTTTTTTCTTGCAGCAATGATGTAAAATGTGCTCATTTATTCATATACGGAAATGAGCTTAAAGCTGATTCCTAACATAACATTTTTAATATCTGTGGCATTTTGAAGGATTTGTATGTTCATAATGAAAAAAAACTTTTGTTTAAGATGAAATCCCCCATTTTGAAAAACCTATTTAAAGCACAAAGCGACTTTTTAATGGCATTATCCCCTTTATGTAAAACCTCTGTGTTAAAAATAAAATGATTTTGTCGTCCTAACCTAGCCATGCCGCATTACCTTTCTGAACATACAAAACAAGACAAGCCTGTTTTTATGTGCATATTTAAATATAAATGTATGCAGAACGGCTGCGCCAGATTTTATAAAAGCTACAGAAACACTAGCAGTTTGTGATTTCATGTATTCACATGGCTCCTTCTTCTGGCGCTGTGCTGTGGATCCTGGTATTCTTTGGACGAGATGAAAGAGTCATCTGTAGATTGTTTGGCATGAGCGTGAGCATATTGAATTCTGGCACAAAACCGGCAACGTTCTGCAGCCTCAACAGGAAAAAAAAAAAACGCTGCTATTAGTTATATGTATAATAATGAACAACTCGCACGCAGATGAAGCTTGTGGCGGCTTGCAGACGGGCCCCTGCTTGTGGTGGATGATGTTCTGTTGGTGTTGGGGTGGGGGGGATGCTGGGTTGGATCCTGCTGCGTCTTTTGTCACCCCGGCTAATTGAGTGATCCTGGTGACCTTGTCACCGCTGCCTGGTAACACGTCAGCAGGAGCTGCTGTCGCTCGCCTCCACTTTAAGTCATAACTAGATGACTGACTCTGTGATGGGTGGTGGTTGTGGGATGTACTGATACACTGATAGCTACAATGATGGAGGGCCAGATGAAGGGCTGACACGTGTGACACATCGCAGCCAGGATGGAAAGTTAAGTGCACTGACTGAGTGACTCCTCTGTGCTGCTGTTATTGTAGGCTTGCAAAGGCCAACAAATCTAAAATGATTGAGATCACGATTCAGCTACTGGCCTGTGACTTCATTAAGATGTGGGTGGATGCATAAAGAAGAATGGGGAAAAATAAAAATGTTAATGTTCCTTTAGGACTTTTTTTTTTTTTTTTTGCTGCAGAAATGCGTGGAGCATGAAGGGATAGTTACACAGTTTGAAATTAGTATGCTCTAAACATATGAGAATAACACTTGACAGATGCTCGCAGAGTGATCTCATGCCCCATCTTATGATTTTTCATTAAGTATGCTATAACAGCTGCACTTGTACATCTCACTCAGTAGTGACAGCCGTGGCATGCCAAGTCTTCAAGAAAAAAAAAATTAATAAATTAAAAAGGGAAAGAAAAAAAAAACATCAGTCATATTTCAATGCATGCCTTTGGAATCTCTTTCAGTGAACATGTGACACTTTTCAGATAAGTGTTTTTGTGTTAACAAAATGGAAATCTTAATTTTGCTAAGCTAATTATAGCCTGCAGCCCGTTGCCAAGCAACCTAATGACAGGAGACAGCGGGGAGTCAAGAATCTAACCTTTGGCTGGAAAGAGCCAAGAGGTGACGTATGGATTTCCTTCATATCACCTTCTATTGATGCACTGTGCTCCGAGTGGCTCTGCGCTGCACTTTACAGTTGAAATGCTTCAAAGATTGTTTTTAAAGTAACTGTTTTTTTTTTTTTTAAAGAGTGACAAAAAAAAATTGTTTGAACAGCAGTGGGAAAACTGAAAGCTTTGAATCAGCATCAGACAGCTTGAAGTGTAGCGCTGGTAGGAAAATAACAGCTTCTCTATGTGATGGTGCCATATAGCGTATGTAGAAATGTGCATTAACCTTTGATTGCACACATGATATTAGAGTGAAATATGTTTTGTTTTGTTTTTTTTTTACCCATGATGCAAAAGTAAAGGGGAGATTCAGCACAAGGACATGTCTAGCCAGTGTCAAGGAAGAATTGCAATTTGTGTCTTAGATCAATACAACAATATTAAAAATCCTCTTTGTAGAAAAACTGGACAAACGTGTGAATAAGTGAGTCTGTTATTGTTTCACTTTATGACGACGGTGGATTCGATTTGCATTTGTAATACAAGCACTTTAACATCTTAGAAAATTCTTTGTCAGAGTCTGATCTTTCCTTCTATCGAGGCGGGGGGGTAGTGGGGGGTAGAGGGGGAGATCTATGGCTCAGCGCCAAAATAGTTTTGAAGTATCTGTGAAAAGACTCCTCTTAATCCGTTTTATTTGCTCTGCTACCTCCGAACCATTTGTCCACGCAGAGTTTCAAACCCTCCGCTCCACCCAGCCATCTCAGGGATTTAGTGTGGTGGAGCAGAGGTACAAGAGCCCACAGACAGTTAGAAAAAAAAAAAAAAGCCATCTGGCCGGGGGGGGGTGTTGCGAGGTGGGGGTGTTGGGAGGTTTGGGGTGGAGGAGTCATGCTGGGCAATCAAAATGACGGACAGCAGTGAGAAGTGTTTTGCGGGCTCCCACATACATGCAAAGTAGCCCGGTTTGTGAGCGTTCACAGCTCCCTCCGGTCTTCAGGTAAACACTGACCGGCCAAGGTATGCATGGTCTCTCCCCACCTCCGTGTGTGAAATCTTGTTTGTGTATGGTAATAATGTGTTTGTTGGCCCGCTCGTGAGAGGAAAAAGTGAACTATCTCGTGTTTATGTCCCTGTCAGTGGCTCGCGTATTTGTGTGTTCTACAAGAAAGGCTGCCAGGATTTATTTCTGTAGTTTGTCTCTTTTTTTTTTTTTTTTTTTTTGCCAGTGATAGTGTTTGCCAGCAGACTGTGTTTGACCAAAGAAAGCAGGGTTAGCAGGTGAAATAAACAGCATCCATATTTCATGAACCATCAAAAAACCTCAGATTCGACACAGGCCCGGTTCTAAGGACACTGTGAAAGGGGCGCACAATTGTTCCTCTTCGCTCTGAGCAAATATTATAATCCTATTCTCTTATGCTTTCCATCTTGCCCTCTCTCCCTAATGTTCACCCCAATGGCGGCCCCTTTCCCTGAGTGAAAACCCCTTCGAATGTGTGGAGGCTTCATTTTTCACTCTCCCTTTGGGGCTCTGTTGTCAGAGAGCAGCCCTTAGGAAGTCTTTATTTCTGCCAGGCAGGGCCTCTTGCGTTCCTCCACCCGCTCCCTCCGTTCTCATGGCTGTCCCCCCCACCTGCTGAGATCCTGATCCCAGCCGGGGCAGGACTTCAGCGGGGGACAATTACTGCTGCTCCCCAGCTTTGATCATCTGACCACATGGAAGCATAACAGCTGACCACATGTTTCAACAGACAAGAAGAAGAAGTAAAGGGAGAAAAGAGGAAGAGTTAGAATAGAGTGAGAAGAAGAAAAGAAATCCCCCTTTCATTTGAGTTGAGCCCAAAGTTCTATTCCACTTTAGAGGCTTTATGGAGAGTTAGCCCGAATGGCCAGATCTGTGTTTCAGACAGTTTCCTTTGATGGTGATTATTTATTTGGATCAGGGTAACCATACTTATTACGAACTATGTCTGGCTACAGCCTCAAATAAAGTTCAGTTTCAATTTGCCACTCACTCTTTTGTGGGTGCCGCAGAGAGAGAAAGAGAGAAGCAATTTGAGGCAGCCCTTGTAAAAAGTGAGTGCTAAGTCTGCTGGTATTGTCGGCCAGATTGTCAGGAGGCCAACTGGGCTCCGCTATCGTGTTCTGGGCACTGTCTGGCTTTTTCTCAACCTAGGCCTCCGTTTCATTCAGACAGCTTCTACACAGAGTCAGAAGCTTTTCATGTGGGCCAACAGGGGTTACCGTGGCAAACTGGCTCAGTCACAAAGTCACCGCCACATCCACGCCACCGAGATGAAATCACGTAGGGGGGAAGAGCTCTCAAGATATGTAAGGTTAACAGCCGATATGGAGGTTAGAGAGACAACCTGTGAGGAAGCCAAAAATGGTCAATTTGGAACCCAAATTACTGAATTTCTGCACAAAAACAAATAGGATAAAGTGAAAATCGTGCAAAAAAACAAACAAAGGTGCCATACATTATGGTGAATAACTTGTTACTTCTCTACAGACATATAGGTTGTGTGTGCTGAGGGGTAGCCCCTCACAGAAACCAGGCCACATGGGTTAGATGCAACCTGACAAGGCGGACTGAGGCGGGAGGGGAGGCTGCTTTGCGCTGGCTGTCAGGGATGGCCTCTTGGAGTGTCCCAATTGTCGAGGAGATCACTTTACCACATTAAGGGCGCCTCAATAGAACCTCTTCAGCGGCACTTTGGCCCAGCCTGGAAGAACGAGGATTGTTTTGACTGCTCCGCCACCTATTATAGTCACTGTACTGCCGACCAACAGCTCGGCCCTTCCTCAGCCACACTGCCACTGTTACTCACACGACATATGTGCATGCACTTGCGCACGCTGCGCATGCATGTGCGTATGTGCACGTAGAACCCCACCACACACACACATTAAAGCACAATGGCATGCATTAAACACTGAAAATATTGTTCTGCTTAATAAGAAGCGCAGAAATATTATTGTGAACTGGAAAATGTTTGAGAGGAAGAGGGGGAGCATCACTGTGTGTGCATGTGCATGTGCTTGTGCGCGTGTGTGTGTGTGTGTGCAATGCATTAAAGAAACAGAAGTTCTTACATCATTACATATGTATGTATGCCTCCACAGTTAGCTGATGTGTCAGCAAATCAAAAATTTTAATATGACTGCGAACAACACTTCGGTCGATAAATTATAGATTTAAATGAATATGTGCATTTTTAACGAGTCAATATAAAAAAACTGAAAATGATGTTATTTAAGGTGCGATTACAAGTTTTTTTGCAAGAAATTTGTATATACAGTATATGCAAGTAATAAATCAACAGCATAAAAAACAGTTTTGGAACACACCCATGCAAACACAGACACTCGCGCGCGCACAAATCCACAGGCATTCCTCAGAAGCACTTTGTGTACGTCTGAAAGAAAATGACTTCATTAAATGCTTGTTTATTAAATTGAAAAGACAGTCGGGATTAATGATTTTACTTACTGCTGTAATTAATACAGCATGTCAGGATGAATTAAAAACGATATGAACTTGCAGCATTTGTCATCCTCATTTAATATGACTTAATGAATTGTATATGGTGCAATTCTGTCGGGTTTTTTTCTTTGACGGTGTGATTTCTTTCTCATTTAATCGTCTGTTCATAGCAGACGCACGCTTGAAAATCAGCTGTGCACGTTTGTGAACGCAAAATAAATTCGCTTTTCTTCTTTCTCATCAAACAGAGAGTTGCATCTTGTTAGTAAAACGCTGGTGTCTCGGGTTTTTAAATGGTTTTTAATTGGATGAATTAAAGAGCATTTTATGAGTGGACATGATGGTCTGCTGTTATGCTTGGCGTATGTTCACGTTTCCTCTCTAAAACTGAAGTTAGTTTTCCTCCAGAGACAGTGAGTCGCTTTATGATGTGGCCTCGGCCATTTGTATATCCTGCCTTACTTCATAATCATTTTTATCCGGCAGTTAAAAATAATTAACAAGTCATGCTCTTTTGTCGTCCACCATTTTAGGTCCTCGCTCCAGCAATGAAAGGGCTTTCCATCAACATGGTCACGTAATAGTGTCAGGATGCATTTTAAAGTGCAGTAATTCAGTGGTTTACACAGCCTCATAAAATACCGACATGCCCTGATAATGAGAAGCATGAATGGAAACTTGGAGTTCCCTGTGGCCCCTACGTGTGTGTGTGCGTGTGTGTGTGTGTGTGTGTGTTGGGGAGGGGGGAAACGTTGCTAGAAGGAAGAAAGGAGACAAGAACGAAAGAACAAGAGCAACAAAGACAGAAGCGAGAAGAAATCGGGGAAGCTTTTTCAAGCCGTTCTCCGGTATTCAATTTATGGGCGCAAGAGTAAAAATGATGATGAGAAAAACTACTTAGGTGGACTCATACGCCGACAAAACGCAGACAGAGCGAGACTGGAATGCATACCCAGAGTGGCAGGGCTGAGGCCGAGGCTTCCCATGGTCCCCTCCCCTCTGAGCAATATCATATGGACAGAACAGCAAAGGTCACAGACAGCTCAAGCACATAATTCTTCATCTTTCAGCCGTCTTTGGACCCTTAACGGTGTCCTGACCCACCGACGGGGCATGCTGTTTATGCATATGTGCTATGTGCATGTAACAAAATCTGAAAACGTGCTAGCAGAGTGTGCGGAGCACGTACGCGTGTGTGCCCTGACACTCGTCTGCGTGTTTTTCCTCCACCAGGTGATCAGTGTCAGGCAACTTGTAGAACACGTCTTAATCTCGCATTCCCAACATCTTGTTGTCATGGAATAAATCATGATGCGGTGTGGAGGTGGTGGCAGGCAGCGTGAGTCAGAGAAGCTGTCTGCTTGACTTCACACTCGCTGGGGATCTGGTAACTCAGCAGGTAGTCCAAGTACAGATTGGAACTAACTCTGCCTTTCTTCGCTCAAGACACCCCGAGAGCTCTATTCAAGAGCACGACTGTTCCTTTATTGTGGAATAAATTGCTGGAGTTCTTTTTTTATTGTGTACAGATGGGATAGGTTCAGGGTTGCTCAGCTCCCAGTCATTTTCTCACAAGGTGCGTGCGTGTGTCAAAGACTTGATGTAATTCAGATTTTACCAGAATAACCTGTGATACGACAAGGTTATGATTTAAAAAAAAAAAAAAAAAGAACAAGGAAGGAAAGATCCTGTTTAAGTGGCGCTGTTTAAAGGAATCACGGCGGCGAGTTGAAGTCAGCGCTGGGCGGGTGATTTGTAAGTTTCAGATGGGCGCTGAGCATTAGTGAGTTAAATCCTGGAATCAGTCGGCGACCTCTCTGTGAGGTTACCACCACAAGGGCTGTTTTTCATCTCCCTGGTGTTTTTGTTAGCGCTAACAAGATTGACTTATAGCAGATTTGCACCACCGTGCATGTCGTAACCACTTGCTAACTAGCAGTTATTCATCTGCCCAGCAGCATGAATGGGGATGTCTGATTTATATTAGCGGCTCAGCAGTCACATCTGTGTTTATCAGGCAACAGCTTTGAACATGACTCAGCCAATCAAAACTGTCTGTTTTCTAATATCTTCTATTGCTGAGGTAGTGTGTAAATCAGTTTTTTTTTTCTTTTTTTTTTCTGTATAGCAGGCAGTTGCTGGGGCCTGTGCCAATGAGTGTGTGAATTACACCCATGCATAAAGCTGTCCTTGTGTCCTGCTGGCCAAGAGCTGCGGGGAAGCTGGAAATGATCGTAAATTAAGCAGCACTTGGCCGGGGGAATCATACAAAATCTGGGATTGAAAGGAACATTTGGAATTATTACTACAGACCATAAGAAGAGTTCCCATAAAGCGAAGGAGGCCGTGGAAGGTGGGGCACAGGATGTACAGTATCAGAGCGCTAGACTACATAACAGACTGGTGGCAGAGACGGAGACGGACGATAGGTCAGATTTGGGGTGCGTCTCTCATAGCAACAGTAGTAGTCATAAACGTTTGTCCCAGCTGATGCCTGCCACTAGAAATGAATTATTCACTCACTTGTCAAATCAATAATGACCGGGTCTTTAGTGGCCTACTCTCCCCATGCCCTACTTATCGGTTTTGGGGGGAGAGGACACATCGTTTGACAAAAGCTTGTTATGTTGGGAAAAAAAAAAAAAAAAGATTTTTTTTTTTTTTTTTTTTTTTAGTGGTTTGCATTCATTGTAGTGGACTTGCGGCCCCTCGCTGGGAAAAATTGGCTGTCATTTGTTGTCATTTTAAGGATTGTTTCTGGAAAATTGGAACTTTGAACAGAGAGTTACAAAAAAAAACAAAACCCCAAAAAAAACGCTGGATTGAAGCGAGCGCACGCGATTAATATGGCAGTTTTGTTGAAATGGAATGTGGCAAATGGAGGTGGGTGGCAGCGGAGGGCGGGTGTGTTGCGAGGGATTGGTGGTGGTGGTGGTGGCGGGGGGGGTCTGGCAGGATGGGGGGTCGCGGGGGTTGCCATGGCTTTAAGGGCATGGGCATGTTTGGATGGCACGGCCCACCCCCTGCCCCTCTGCCTCTGTTCATGTGTCACTCACTGTCTTCCAGTCTGTAATTTTCCATCTACAGTAACAGTCTGGGGACATCGCCACACAGGGAACTTTTAAAATAAATAAAGAATTCATTAAATAATTAGTATCTCCACAACAATCTCTTTTGTTCTGTCAATCTCCGAGTGCTAGAAAGTCACCCAGAGAGATGGGGAGAGAAAAAGAGTGAGCAAGCAAAGGAGGAGGAGGAGGGGGGGGAGAGCGACAAATTAGTGGAAAAATCAATTTAAAAAAATTAAAAGCATTGAATTTTTTGAAATGCTTTTTACTTATCCGCCATTGACTACATCTAATTGGACCTCATTTCCTGAAAAAAAAAAAAAAAAATAGTGTGCGTGCTCACACGCACAGCCGTGTACTTGACTGCTGTGTGTGTGTCTGTGTGTTTGTGACATTTCCTAATGGCTGGGTGCATAGATGATAACCACTTGGCTTGGAGACAGACAGATATGAAAGGCTGTCACTCCGAGCAGAAGACAGCCATAATGGCCCCATGAATGTCTGTGTGTGCGTCTGCGTATAAGTAAAAGTGTATGTGTGTGTGTGTGTGTAATCATGAAAGGGTGATGATAGGGGCCCACGCTTGGGGCCCGGCCATGCTTCCTAATCAAAACCCAGCCACTCGCTGGGTGCTCGTACGATTGTGCGCCTGCGGTACGGTGTTTACACAGGGTGAGATGGAGCAGAACCACCTCTTTGTCCGAGCTGAGATTTGACATCGCCGTCGCCTCTCCTCGCCCCCCCCACCCCACCCTGCCCACCACCCAAAGTGTATATAAGGTTAGCAGCCTGGAACATCCTCGTATTTATGAGCAGCTTCCACAAGGACTGCAGGGGATAAAGGGGACCCTTTATACCCCAAAGACTTAAATAACTCAATCTTAAAGCTTCCTGATTTGTAAAATTACCACCAAAAAAAAGAAAAAAAACATCATTCATGTTGATATATGACAGATAACAGAACTTTTCTCCACTCCAACACACACAAACTGCACTGACAACAACAAAACAGGTCTAAATAGCCACCCGCTTTATTTATTTGAATAAATATGTTTATAATAAATACGTAGGGCTGCTTCTGTCTACTTATTGGGTTTGCTCCAGTTAAAGACCTTGAAATACCCTCCTTTTTTTTTTTCAAACTAAAGTATTTGTGTGAAAACTATTGTCTGATACTTTAATCAAACAACCGAGAGACGTCTGCTGTGTTGTTTCACCACACAAATGACCCCCACCACAGCAAGCGCATTACTGCCAACAAACGCATCTTTTAAAGTCAGTTTAAGGGGTTTTTGATCAAAAACTGAAAAAAAAAACAAAAAAAAAAACAAACACTGAGGTATTTTAAAACTCCCAAAGAAGTTTTGCGAAATGACTGAGGTAAAGGAAGAGGAAGCTGTGCTCAGTCTCCATGAATGTGACTTTTACGGCAGACTGGATTTTATGATTCTGGTTGCTTTGAACGTTAAACCTCACATTACAGTCCAAACAGACATGTCGAGTTTTGGAATGTCACCTTTCCACACTTTTTTTGGGCAGCCGAAAGCACTTGTCGCTTCTGTCTATCACTCCTGTCTTTTTATTTTGTCTGAGGCACTACATCGAGTCGACATTTAGGGTTTTTTTTTTTTCCAAAATTAATGGGGAATTAATGATTCCGTTATTCCCCCGCTGTGCGAGGAAGGAGGGGGGGTTTGGGATTCTTTTTTTAATCGCCCAACCTCTAGAAACTGATTGGAGCAGAAAAAATACGCCCAGTCCCCTTCTGCCAGGCCTCACAATGGAGGCGCTGATTTTTTTGATAGGGTTCTATGTTGTCAGGGGGCCAGCTGGAATTAGAAGTGGATTAATAATTTTAAACAAGGCTAAACCGCTTGGACTGTCTGTCTGTCTGCTCTTTCCAATGCTTAGCCAATGGTCCGTCTGCTCTCCGACCACATCAAAACAATTTAAAAACACTATATCTTCCTAATGAAGAGGGCTGGGTTTAGTTTATAGGCTTGGGAGAACATGAAAACATGCTTATTTACACAGATTTTATGAGGTTGTGAGTTTGCCTGGATTACTGCGAACATTTTGTGACATTACCAGAACAACATCCTTAAAAGGAGCATTACACTGACTTTATGACGGGTAAAGTCGGACTAATGTGCCGTGACGGGCTGTCCTGTGAGCTGAAGAACTTTTATTAATTTTGAGTCGACCTTTCCCTTTGTTGATTCTTTTAATCAAGAAACTTCTGACCGGTTTTTAACTTTGTTTCGTGTTTTGCTTCTAGTTTGTGCGAGCTCATGGGATCACCACACATCTAATATCTAATGACCTTTCAAAGCCCGTTATTTGACTACCTGTATGAAATAATGTGTATTCCCTCTTTGTTTTTAAGTGGGACCTGCCAGACTAAGCTGGTAGAAGTTGGTCCAGTGGCTGAAAAGCTCAGACCACCAGAATGGTGACCCCAGTCAGCGGAAAGATTAGGTTTAGCACCAGTGGGAGTGTTAAATGGTGAGTCGTAGGGATTTGGGGGACTATTTGGAATGATCTAAAAGCAGACGTATTACCAGCCGAATCTGGGTATAGTAAAGCCTGACAAATCAGGCCCTGCTGGTAACATCTTTCACAGAACAGAACCATGTCTCGGTAATCCCCATGTAATTTATGTGCGTGTTGGAGTACAACTGTGTGTGTGTGTGTGTCTGTGCATGTGTTAGCGGGACAAACGGAGAAGGGAGAGGTCTCTCCGTGGTCATGTAAGTGGGACTGAGAGTCTTTGGGGAGAAGATGGAGCACAAGCAGCACTCGGTCATTTTTCCAACTGGTCTTCCTCTGTCAAGCCAGGCTAAGGAGAAAAGGGTCCTGAAAAGCCTTAATGAGAGCCGGGAAAGACCGGTCTGCCATGCAGAGGTTATTACATTTGACACTTTTTGGATCTATACCAATTTGCACTGCTTACTGCAAACTGGACAAATGCATTTAGATAAAGCTAAAGCACAGATTTAAGCAGGAATACAATGAAAAAAAATCCCACCATCCCCACTTCTCCAAGACTATAGCATAAATCTATATTTTTTTTCTTTAATTTGGTCATTATAAAAATGTTCTGTGAATGTAGCAGGGACATTAGCCCCCTTCTGAGCTATTATCCTGGGTGTCTGGTGTTGCAATTTCACACTCTACTGATTCCGACAAGCAGTAGAGTCTGCATGCCCCAGATTTCACCTTATTTAGGTAATACAGAAAAATCATTCCCAAGACAAGGTAAATTAAACTGGGTGCTGGGATGACACACTCCTGCCTATTTCACAACACAGGACAGAAAAACAGAGTTAGGGAAGAGCAGAATCTCTCTTCTCCACATAAAGTTCACCAGAAATGAATTCTACACTCCATAAACTGGCACATTTTAAGCCCTGTTACTACTTTAAACCGCAAAATCATGTATGCAGGTGGTTACAAAAAAGAAAAGGAACTCTGTGACTTGATCATTTTTTTTTTAAATTCATGTTTTTCATCTTTTCTCAACGTGTGAACTTTTTCACCCAGTTCCCAATGTCACGTCTTATAATATCGCTTTATAACAACGGCTTCCAGCCTCCTTCATTTCTAATGCATGAACGATGGCATATTAAATGTAAGTGACAGGCAGCAGAGGTTCTACATTATTTATGTTGCGCAGGAATGAAAACAAACTGTCTGCGTGGTAACGTGTCGCTGGATTAAACTGTAGGCTGACCTGCACGCAGCCTGAGTGATGTAGACCTCCACACCCTTTTGTTTTATTCAGCGGAGAAATCCGCCTAAATTGCGTTATCTTTGTTTGGCTGCCTTTTTTTTTTTTTTTTTTTTTTTTCGGAGGAACTCTAAAAACGCTGGGAAACGACTAATTCGAGAGAAAAAAACGCTGAAAAGTACACTACAATGTTTTAGAAGTTGACTAAGCGAATTTTTGAAACTGTTTTTCGACGCGACGTGGTTTTAATTAAAGTTTTGTGAGCGACTATTTGTCGGGAAAGCGCAATCCGTGCGTCTTTACGCACTAATGCAGCGGTATTCAGAGTGTCCCTCCTCTGACACTGGCCTTGCTTTGATTGAACTCGGTTTCTTTGACTTCATTGCGGCCAAAACCTTTCAAGGACAACACAAGCGGTCGTAAATAATTAAAACTGCGGACAGTTTCTGTTTCTATTATTTTGAGTCGTGCAGCGCGATGAAAGAAACAGGCCATGTTCGTTTTTTTTTAACTTCAAACATTCTGCATTACATCCAAAAAACACCACATTTATTAATGCTAGAATTATTATTATAATTATTATAAATATAATTATTATTATTATATAACTTTTTAAAATGAAATTAACATTAATGTTTCTTTTTCCAACTCTAAAAAAACACTTTTTAAATTATTGTTCAGATTATTTTCATGCATTATGTCACTAACTATACAAATATGTGGGGAAAAATGAAAAAAAAAATCAATTTATTTAGCTCTGACAAAGCAACTTCTGGGGCAAGAAGTCAGAGTTTGCTGTGACTCGGGGCTCCTGCAGGGGCTGGGGGGGTTTTGAATTACTGCAGGCTCTCTGGGCTTCATCAGGAGAAAAATATGTCATCGGTTATCATAGCAGAGGATGGATAGAGTGTCACAGGGATGCAAAGGAAAATATTTGGCTATGCTACATTTGAACAAACAAGAGATAATTTACAACCTCCAAAAGTCTCTGGAGGGAAAATGTGCAGTATATTCAAAAACAGCCCGTCCTCCCAGACTCAGGTGTTTTGTGAAATTTTTGAAAATTTGGATCTCAAACCAACACTCATACATTTTTTTAATTTTTTCATAACATATCGAGATAAATTGAGATAAAGTTCTTTTTGAAACTATATTGAGACTGAAATAGTTCCAGATACAATGCAGCACACACACTTCAGGAAAGGTTGTGGGAACCAAAGTTCTCTCTCCTTTGTTACTGGCCCTCAGACCAGAATTGAAACAGGAAAAGCAATTATTTGAGAGATTGTCCCACAGCCATTGAAAAGCTATCAGCATGAGGGTTGGGATTGGCTTGGGGGACACCTATGGCCCCATGCATTATCCTGGCATGAGGTCGCTTTGGCAATCGCCTGCCAATTTCCACCAGCACCTGGCTTTCCCCCTCCTCCCCTCCCTTCACCAGGCCCTCCTACCTGGCTTTTTTTTTTCTTCCTCCAACACCTCCTCCTCTCCCTGCAAACCCTGCATGCCTCTTATTGTCCTAGGATGGGGATCTTTAATAGCACAAGGACATAAATCTGCTGTGTTCTCGATGACGCAAAGCTGAAGGTGTACAGTCACACTGCATTGTTTTGGGTTTTTTTTTTATTATGGTGAAACTGATTGTTGATACATAGAGGTTAGAAAATACATTTGTCTCAGCTCTTCTGGTGTAGTTAAAGACAGAACTGAGAAAATAACTCCAGACCCAAAACCACAGAATAACAGTGCGGCTAATGCTGTGAAAATTTGAGCCAGTGGTGTTCGGTTTGGCCAAAAGGCACAGTTGGAGAGTTGAGTCTAGATTAGTGGAAAAGTGGGAAGAAAATAACTGGTGCTATGTCTAACACTTTTGTTATGGCTGTTGAAAACCTGTAGAACACAGCTGTTGAATATCGCCCTGCTTTATCACCAGAGCCCCCGCCACCCACACAAAAACCTGCTCTTTGCCTGTTGCTTAAACACATCTTGTTACAGTAAGTTCACCTCTGACCATGGACTTACAAGAGCACAACAAGGACCAGGGCACTACATATGAAAATCCAGATTGTATTATTGTTGCGGTGGATCCAGCCTTCTGTTTTGCTTTGTGTGTCACGTTTGTTCCCTTTACTCCCACTCTTTCTTGCAGCAGTGCCTGCTGCTGTCACAGTGCAGATGTTGCAACATAATTGATGACCCTGTGTCCCCTTGTATAGCTGCAAATGCACAAATAGCGTATTTTGCATTTGAATGAATGCATGCTTTTTTGTCTTTAATTTCCAACTATATTATCATGAATTTTAATTCAACTGTAGAACTGGTCCTTGGGTTGCAATTGATATTTTTAAATTCTAGTCTACTTTGTTGATTTGATGATGAAATTATGACATCTGAGAGCAAGCACACTTTTTGGTCAGCCAGATCAGCTTTCATAGTACATGCACCTGAACCTCAGCCGGTCTTTTCATCTTATATAACACTTAGACTTGCTTTCTGAGAAGCTGGTGCATCTATTGCCCAGGGACTAAATGCTTGTTAGCAACCAAAAGTGCTGCTTCAAAGTGTTAATCATATTTTATTTCACAGTGAGAGGTGCTTAGAAATGTAGGCTAAGAATCACAAACAAGCACACTTTGAAAACGCACACCTTTCTGATTGAAAGACAATCTTTCATTTGTTTATAAAAGCTACAACCATTACAAATAAATAACTTTAAAAAAAAAATCCAGCCCTCTGTTACTGGTTTGAGTGAGGAGGAACAGAAAAGAACAAGAAAAAAAAAACTTTTAGGAGTGATTATCTCTCATTGTTTCTTCTTCTGTTTGTGTGATGCCAGGAATTACGCACACGCGTGTGCGGACTGTGGCGGGATCAGGCGGATTGTTATTCATGGTGGCTCTCCCTGCCTCATGCATATCCATAACGGATTAAAGATTGTGCAGACATTATGCAACCAGAGCTCGTCTTTTTTTTTTTTTTTTTTTTTTGTCGAGTTGATTGGCATTTCTGGGACACAAATCGGAATTGTGCAAGATATGATATAGGCTACTTTGGTTACTCAGCCTGATGTGCTGTTTATATCCTATCTATCTATCTATCTATCTATCTATCTATCTATCTATCTATCTATCTATCATTTCCATTCATGCTGTGCGCGCCGCCGCTGCTCAACATGTGGACCGCGCGTCTTACGCCATTGCGCAAGCGCAAGAAAAAAAGAAAATCGCATTACTTCGAAACCCAATGAATGAACTCTTTAAATAATAGAAAGGATCTCTCCAATTGTCATTCGTTGTCTTTGCAAAGGAGGACATTAACGAGCATTGTCCCCTCCTTTTTTTTTTTTTAAATGACTGAATGTGTGCGCGCTTCTGTCCGCCCCCTCGGGGAGACCCCCTCCTGTGAGGCTGAGGCGGTCCCGCAGCTCTCAGGTGAAACGTTTGCTGAAAAAAAAAACGCTGAATCACCCCATTCACACAGTCTGAAACAAATGTTACCCGGTGTTGACTTTTGTAGGAGATGTGAGAAAGAGGGGGAGAGAGAAAGAGAGAGAGACCCCCAAAACAGTCCAATAAAAAGCTGCTGTGGCTTTAATTAGCGATGTAATTGCTGGAGATGAAAGTTAAGGGCGCACATCATTTCATACTATTACGGCTTCTTCAATGATGCGCGCCTCGGTGATTCATAAAACTATTCCTCCTTTCCTCAAGGGGACTTTCTTGTTATTTCTCCTGCTCGGGAGGAAGCATCGCCGCCGCGGCGTTCAGGGCAGAAGCAACGGGTCATTAAAAGGATGTCAGTTGCTCATTTACCCATTTGCCACCTCTCGAAAGTGTTGAGAGTATATCTGTCAAAAGACAAACGCAAAGCACAATTGCTGAACATCTGCTTTGCTGAGTGAGCGTTTGCCAGCGCCCTCACTCCAGGGACCTATTAACATTGATCCCGGCGCGCGCTCTGATAAGGAATTCATCAAGTTTCTGACACCACGCCAGATGTTGGGGAATTGCCGCTGTCTCCTGTTGGACATCCCACTAATAGATTGTCTTCCAGCCCTTAGCATAATAGAAATATTATTTGAGAGGTGGGTGTTTTGTGTGGGCTGGCGGGAGTTAATGATAGCATCAGAATAAAACAATTTATTTTGGATCTGATAGCAAAGGCCCCTTGGTATTTTATTTATTAGGCACATTTGGGCACTATCTGCCTGAGCAAGGTAGGAACAATGGTTTAGACTATATCTCCCTATCTGCTGCGCCTCTTATGAGGCTTATTGCCATGAAAGTATGAAAGCTTTTGGAAATTAAACTTTTTTTTTTTTTAAGATGTGACCGGCCGACCACTTTCTCTCATCTGTTCATCAGAAAAAAAAGCGCCTGCAGCCTACAGTGTTATGATGGGGGATGTAAATGTCTTTTATGAGCTATTTGAAGAAGAATTGAACTCAAACACAAAGCCTTTGTGTTAATCAGTTTGCATCACAAAAGCCACGAAACACCTACAGATATAAAGACAGGCCGCTGATTGAGGTATTTTCTGAATGCATATTCAGCACGCTGCTGGAGGTGAAATAAGCATCTGTAATTGGGGAGCACGTCAACTTCCGAGCAAATGAAGGCCCTCGGTTAATTAGCACGTGTATGTTAAAGTCTGTAGAGTTATTTGTTTGGCAAGCCATATTTTCCTTATGATGTCAGTGGTTTGTCTCATTTCAGTCAGTAATTGCCTCGGTGCGTTTGTTGGTTCATACTTGATTAAAAGTCACACACACAGTGGTTGCAGTGGTTGTTATATTTGTAGTCACAGACATGCATATGTCTGAATTTATTCATATTAGGTTCTTGAATTGCAATTCTTAATTCATCCAGCACAGAATGTTTCAGGATCGTTGAGGGGCTGACAGTGCGGCCACGTGCAAGATGTGAGAGCTGGCCCATGTGAAAACGTCTGATTCAGATTTGGAGCCAAGTGTCACGCTGAAGTGCTTCTGAGCAAAGTCAAACATTGCCTTGCGCATTCCAAAGCTTATGGGTGAAAGATAAACTGCACACCTAATTTCCAAATAAAAGTCGCACGTGTGCATAAACTGTCTCCTGTGTGCAGGTTAGTTTCAGTATAAGTTAATGCATCACTTTCCAGTCTGTGGATGTTGCGTGAATTATTAATTGGTGATAAATTAGAAACCGGACCGGTTAAGATCACAGCCTCGGTTGCGTGACAAAAGGCGTTGGGGACCTGTTTGTGCCAGTTTATCCTCTTAGAGCGCGCTCTGCCGCTTAGCCAGCAAATACTCTGCGTCTGAGGAGACGGCGGAAGGTAACGGGGCTTGGAGTTGACCAATGAATCCTACTTTAAACTTCAGCCAGCGGATCTCAGACACTTTTCCCCCCCTTACTTCCAGAATACAAACCTCTCGCTCCTTACACACACCCCCTCCTCCCCACCCACCGCCCCCCTCCCTCCTGCACACACAGCCTTTAGAGGAAGAGAGAGAATATAAGCTGGAGCTCGCTGCCAGCAGTCAGCTGCCATCCTCCGGATCCACGCACCGCAGCCCTGCATAGCGATCCATAAAATAAGTGGAGATGAATGGGCGCCGCAGTGGAACATTGTTGTGATACCGCCGCTGGTCTTTACACCCCTGCATCCACGTGACCGTCACTGCTTTCTAATCCATTGAGAATCCACCAGAAAGGAGCCTTTCATGTTTTTTTTTCTTTTTTCCATTCTCGAGTGAATTGCCCGCTCTGGTCTCTGATATATTCCGCAGAAGGATGACTTGCACTCATCGTCAGCATAAAATGCATATACTATTTTTGCATTTCACTGACAGAGTCACAGTAGAGCCACGCGCCGTTGACCTAAATCCATATAAATATGGTGTATATATATATATTTTTTCCTAAGGTGATTTGAATTTTAAATGTGAGCGCATTGAAGGTTTTATTTATGACATGATCGCGGGTTTTTTTTTCTTTCTTCTTCTCCTGTGATGATCACCTGCTGTATGTGGGAGCGCAGCCATCTCTCCGTTTAAAACGCGTCCCAAATCTGTGCGTAAAAGCGCAGCCTCCATGTGATCGCCGCGGTTCGGAGGAAGCCGGGTCTCGGTTATTTGACGTCACGGTGTCTGAGAGGAGGAACTTGAAATGTGCGACTAGACGAGTCGGGAAGGGAGGGAGGGAGAGAGAGAAGGAGGGAGGGAGGGATGGGGAGGCAAAGGGGGAACGAGGGGAGAAGGGGGGGGGGTGAAAAGAAACGAAATCAAACGGAATACAAGAGGTGCGCTTGCGCAAAAGTATGAAAAAAAAAACCCCTGAATTTGAATCAATTCCTAAATCTGTTTATACTTGAAGGATATTGGAGGTTAGAGGGAGTGGGGGTTGACACAGAAACACTCCTCTGCCTTAGACTTTCCAGAGAGGTGTAAGGCAGTGCAGTATTCACATCAGTCGTTTTAAACAGCCCCCCTATGTGCATTTGTTGTTTTTCCAGCACTGCGACACCAATAGTTGCATTAAAAAAAAAAACAAAAACAAAACCCTGGATGAGAAAGCAGCATATTATTCGAGAAATCAGGCCTGTGCATTAGCTCTTGTTGTGATTCAGAGGGATTTTTTTCGCCGTTTAAATGCTTATTATGGCGCCCATTGATGTGTGGTAACTCCTTTGGTTGTTTTTATGTAGCGGTGCCTTGTTAATCGGGTAGTGGGAGACGCTGAGGCAGTGCCACTTTTGGCATCGCATCCCACTCCACTTTCACGGTCACACAGTGTCCTCAGTTGCCCGTCTTCCAGTCTGCACGTTTTTGCATTATTATTTTTTTTCTTCTCGAGAGGATCTATTTTTATTACTTGCGAGGTTCATTGAGAAAGAGAGAGAGAAAAAAAGAAGACTTCACATGTGCAAACCGATGTCCGCCACCCCCACTGAACCCCCCGCGCACTGCCAAGAAGTGGCTCTCTAACTTGCTCCCTATTCCCACTCAAGGCACACACACACACGCATACGCACACACACACACACACACACACACAGCCAACATACTAAGATGGCGCCTTAATCAGTGTCAAGTTCAAGTGACTCCTACTAGCCTGACAGAAACAGCATGGCAAACAGTGTCGACTATATGCGTAACATGGAGGGTGCAGGGCAACATGGTGATAATAATAATCGACGTCGCAGTCTGAAAGTCGCTTTTCATATTGTTGTTTTTAATTTCAGTCAAAATTCCCGTTCACATTTCTTCATAAATAGTTGGTAAAACAAATCAACCAACATACAGTAGCCTAAAAAGTACAAGGAACGTTTGACTCTGGTAGCTAAATCTGCTAACGCATAGGCCTGCTGCTGTAACATGGTTTGCCTCGATGTGGCACAGTGACACAGTTCATCAGTAAAACATTTTTGCTCTTCAGGAATAACTTGGAGTGTGACCCATTTCTCCCACAAAGTGTTACAACATCACATTCTAGCTGTGTTTATACATCAGATATTTTTTCTCTGACCTCTGGACATGGGACAGAAAGGTGGTGGGAATAAGAAAAAGTACTTCTTTTAAATTAAGGTATAGAAAATAGCATATAAAACATATATTCCTTAAATTATTTAAATAAACTTATTTCATATATCACTGTCAAGAGGTACCGTTTTTTTTTTTTACATTTTATTTTAAAAGTAGTGCTGGTGGTCTGAAATTGTTCTCAGATGAGTACAATATACTTTGTGTATGCATAATATTTAATTCTTGAGAATAGGTTACAATGCAATGCTGTAACTCTTTTTGCCACTGAACGTATTCTCCCCCAACCCACATAGATCTAGGATTCCTTCCACTAAATTTTGTTAAACACAAAAATGTCATCTTGACAAGTTATTCACACAAAACAAGCAAATGTGTAATCAAACTGCTCTATATGCAACACCACAACAAATAACACGCTTAGTTTCACAGAAGAATTACATTTAAAACAATGCAAGCTGACAGACAAAAAACTTTTTTTATTTTTGAAGATACTGTGTTGTGACAGTTCCATTGTTGCCGATGCACACATTTAAACATACTTGCACAAAGACATTGCTGGAACTATAAAGACTGCCATACTGGCGCATATATTTGGGTGCTTGACCCCAATTTGAAATACTCAAAATACTGTCACCTTGTTTTGGAAATCATGAACTTCGCACACTCGTCTAAGACCTGTAGCCTACAGGAGTGCAATAGGCTGATGGGTTTCTTCTTTTTTTCCCCCCCAATACTGAGTTTATGCTAAGAATTGACATCTATTTCTGATCCTATGAAAGTAAAATACACAAAAAAAAGTTTAAATTTAACCAAAAATAAAGATATCAACAGAATAGCTTCTCAGCTCAACTGAACTCAGTTCTACAAAGTCAATGATTTTACATGTCAATGGTCTCATAAAGAAAATAAAAGTGACGGAAATATCTGCATTATATATAGACAAATCCATAATATTCATATAGATGATTTCTTAGATCCAAATAAGACACATGTAGGCCTATTGGTTAAAAGGAAAGAAAATAAAATAAAAAAAAAACAGAAGGATACAATCGCAATGTTGGAGCTTTAGAGTTTATCATTTGTTCAATGTTAAGCTGGTTATGACCAAAACTGTACAGTTCTTGTTAGAAAACATTTCCATAAATATCATTTAAGTTTCAGAACTTATACCCATAATTAAATTACAAATTGATAAATATGGCATCATGGATATGTATTTACAACGGTATTAACAAAAGGCAACGTTATATTTAACGGTAACAATCGTAACCTAATACCACATTTCTCCACCTGAAAACGGACTTTGACAACAGATTCGACCCCATCAAACAAGGAAATACATTCACGAGTATAATATTTATTTATGATTTTTTTTTTTCTGTGTTCAAGTTCATGACAAAGACTTTGGCACGTTTCTTAAGACTGTTTGAAGTTTCAACAATCAATTGAAGAGGCGACAATAGCGCGTCACCGTCATATAAAACAGCGTGAAATAATCTTCCTTTTTTATTCTTTTTTTTAAATAAAAATTTGAGAAAATACATAAAATGAAAAATAAAACAATTTTTTTTCTGAAATCTGTAAACTAAAAGATAAAAAAAAACATTTATTTATACTGAGAAAGTATTACTTTTTTTTTTTTTTATTTATTCGTGATCTGTTTGATTTCCTCCAAAACTGCGGAATAAAAGTCAAATTTCGTGTTCCTGAGAACGGACGTGGCCTGCTTGGTGCTGGCTTTTGCTCTCGGCTCCTGTTGTTGTTGTCCCAAACCTGTATGTGTGTCTGTTTGTATGTGTGTGTGTGTGTGTGTGTGTGTGTGTGTGTGTGTGTGTGTGTGTGTTACGTGTGTATATGTATATATGTGTGTGTGTGTGTGTGTGTGTGTGTGTGTTACGTGTGTGTGTGTTCATATGAGAGTGAAGTGAGAGGGAATAGTTTTTTTTTTCATTTGTTTGTTGTTGTTGTTTTGTTGTTTTTTTTTTAAGGTTGTATCCTCGTCCCCGTGGTCCACATTGGCTCTGCTCTTCTGACTTCAAACGTACCATTCATTAAAGTTGGGTGCCAGTCCTTCGCTGTGGCCAGACGTGTTTTGCACGGCTGACGGCGGTGTTTTTGTCGGGTCCTCTGTACTGGCTGAGACCAGCACTGGCGGCGTGGACGACTCGTATCCAGAGCTTGCGGCTGGAGACGACTCGGATCCTTGAGACTCGTGTACCTGCAGAAGAAAGAGAGCGTGGAGATAAGAATGAAGCAGCGATAGCGGTGAGCCCTGAGTGGCTGCAGCAGCAGCAGCAGCAGCAGCTCTCTGGCTGGATGCGTCTCCACAGTGAGATAGTGAACCTAAATCCGGGTGAACCTCTCGGGTTGTGTAAGGCCAAGTATGACAGTGAGCCCACAGCAAACCGTGAAATAGGCTACATTTCACAGTACCATATATATATATATATATATATATATATATATATATATATATATATATATATATATATATATATATATATATATATATATATATATATATATACATATATATATATATGAGAATTTATTTTTTTAATTAATGTCAGCAAGCACACTGTTTGGATAAATGGGCACAGGAAAAGACTCAAATATTCACAGCTCATTTAATATTTCAGCTGTTGAGCACAACCTAGATTTATGTGCCACTGAAAGACTAATAGCCACCCTCGATTTTTTTTTTTTTTTTTTTTTTTTTTTTTTAGTTTTTGGAAGGTCTTGACAGTGTTATAACGTCTGAAGAAATGCCTGAAGTTGTGATACTTACTGTGTCTGTGGAGGAGGAGGAGGAGGAGGGGGGGGGTGGAGGGCGAAGTGTGTGTGTGTGTGTGTGTGTGTGTGTGTGTGTTAATGTGTTTAAGGAGTAATGAAGACGTTAATTACCTTCATGTGTTTCCTGAGAGAGCTGGGGTGTGTGTATGACTTGTCGCACACTTTGCAGATGTATGGCTTGTCTGATGTGTGCACATGCATGTGCTTTTTCCTGTCGCTGCTGTTGGCGAAGCGTCTGTCACAGCCATCAAATTCACACTTAAACGGCTTCTCACCTGCAGGATTAAATACACACCGTGAATTAGCCCAGTGGCCCCGCACAAACAACTCCCACTGTAACACCACCTGTAAACCCCGAGCACGGCCGTGCAAATTGTCTGCAGCCTATTATATAACAGAGTAACCTACATTTTCTGGATGCAGCCTCGCTACTACGCACTGCTCTGTCAGGCTTTATTTATTCAAGAGGCCTGCTCCTTCATGCTACTACTGCCCTGTGCATCAGCTCTCCTATAGTAAACACTGGATCAACAGGGCATCCCGCATCGTGCAGTCACCGGACCGGGGCTGCGAGTGGACGCACGGGCAGAAATTGATTAATTGTAATTGTCTGGGAGGTATTCAGAAAGCGTGAGAGTCCGCGGTCCGTGCTATTCAAACTAATGCGCAAAAAAACTTTGTGAAGTGGCTCAAGAGCCTTGGAAAAACACAGGGGAACTTTTTTTTTTTCTTACACACAGTTACCCGGAATTAACTCCAAACGCAAAGTTGTTGAACAGTGTGCAGTTTTTTTACTTGAATGAGTTAACAGGAGCGGTCGATGCATTCAGAAATATTTAACAAAGAAACTACACAAACAACTGTTTTTGGCTCGGCTCGGCGTCCTGAGCGTGGGACCAAGTTTTCTCAGGGTTTCTTAACAATAAAAAAAACAACAACAGTCAGTTCTGTTTTGGATCACCCGGAGCGCCTGTTACGCACACGCGAAGGATGAACTGAGTTTTTTCAAAATGCTCTATTTGATATAGTTCATGCCTACCTGTATGTGTTCTTTTGTGGATTTTCAAATTTTCCGACCTGGCAAATATTTTCCCACATCCGGGGAACGGGCATGGGAACGGTTTTTCGCCCGTGTGCACGCGGATGTGGTTGACGAGTTTGTACTTGGCCTTAAAAGATTTGCCCTCTCTCGGGCAGTCCTCCCAGTAGCAGACGTGGTTGCTCTGCTCGGGGCCGCCGACGTGCTCCATGGACACATGAGTGACCATCTCGTGCATGGTGCTGAAAGTCCTGTCGCAAGTCTTTTTGGGTCTGTTCATCTGGTTCTCGTCTATCCATTTGCAGGACAATTCTTGCTTGATCGGCTGCCTCATGTATCTAAAGAAGGCCCCTGGACCGTGGTGTGTCGGCACATTCATTCCCATGTTCATATTGATAGGGTGGTTGTAGTTGTGCAGCTGAGCCCCGTAGGGGTCCGTCCGAGGACTCGCCACCGGACGGTAGGGATCGGGTCTTCCGAAAATGTCCCCGCGTAAGCCGAGGTGCATCTGGCTGTTAACCACATGTCCGCCCGATGAAGCGTGGCTCACTCCCTGGTCGTGAAGTCCCGGAAACAACAAATGCCCGGGGTTATCGGTGATCCCGGGCGGCCCGTGGAGGCTCCCCGCCGAAGCTGCAAAGATCCCATGCTGGGCGCTCGGCGCTGTGGACTCTCCAACACCCCGGTTCCGGAAGAGAAAGTCCCGCGTTGAATTGAACGCTCCCCCGCCGTACGAGCCCACCTGCCCGCCGTGAGAGTGTCCCAGGGCAGCCGCGTATCCAGTGGCTTGCGGGGTGAACGCTGACGTCTGGCTGGAAGCGATATCGTGCGCCACCGGGCTGATCTTGAAAGCTGCGGAGTGGGAGGAATCGGTGAAGGGATTCAGTCCCAGACTCGGGTCTCTGTTCCCGATTTCGTGGTGCCGCGGTGTCCCGAAACCCCCCACTCCTAAAGATGCAAACTGCGGACCGCTATCAAGAAGCATAGTCATGAGCTTGAAGCAAACTTAGGAGTCGGGAAGAAAACAGAAAATAAAATTAAAATCCAGTTTAGCGGAGCGCGCACGCTGCAGACACTGCGCCGAGATTTACCACGTTGCTTGCGAAAAATCCGAGAATTAAAAAAAAAAAAAAAAAAACAAGCCAAGCCAAAACGGGGAAAAATCCTATGTAAAGAGTTGGGAGAGAAAAAAACTCCCGTTGACTGCGATCCGTGAGAAAGAGGATCAAACTTCCCCCCCTTACCAAGCGGATGATGTCCTTGGACTGATAAAGTCAATCACTCACTCCCTGAACATAAATGAACTCGGGAGGCAGTGCTACGACAGCCAATCCGCGCGCGGCTCCCCTCTTCACACGTGACCGCCGAGGAGGGTGTTAATTGGCTAGATTTCTGGTGATTGGCACGGTTTGGTATTGAAGATGGCAGGTCGTCTCAATTGGTTTCATGTGATTGGTTCTTACGGACATTATTTTGCAGGTATAACGGAACACTGGAGCGCAGATCGTACATGTGTAACGTGCAACTGCGAGTCTTACATATTTACATCAGTCAAGGAAACTCCCGAGCAGTTCCTTTCTGTGAATATCCTCCAAACACTGCAGATGCATATTTTGGATATCTGTTGCTCACCACGCAGTGTCCCTACGTTGCACCTAAACTTTTAGAGGATCTCTTTTCTTATTTCATTGATAATGAAAGCAGTATAAATACATCTGGTTAGTGTGAAAAAAAACTTTTTAAGATGTTTCAAAGTTGCAATCTATCTGTCTATCTATCTATCTATCTATCTATCTATCTATCTATCTATCTATCTATCTATCTGTCATTGACTTATCTTTTATTTTTCTCTTTCATTTGACCACTTTGGCTCTTATTAACTGAAAAACTTGAATGTACTTGGCGCAGCTCCAAAATGTGCCTTTCTTGAAGCCGCTTGAAAGGGGAGGGGGGTATTTTTTCTTTTTCTTTTTTTTTCTTTTTTTTTTTTTTTTTGCAAAAGCTCTATAGGGTGTAAGACGGAGGAATAAAAGACAGAAAGAAAGATGGCAGTAATTGTAATATCCTGAGATTTTTTCGCTCAGCCAAAAAATTCGTGCCATTGAGCAAGTTTCACAGGGCTGCCGCTGACTCGCTGCAGGACACATAAAATCTGATCAAGTTCAGAGACGCGCTGAGTGCTTCAAGCGGCGCTTTTTAACTCCAAGCCTTTCACATCCTTTCCCCCTCAATCTGTCCCAGGAAGGAGCTCACATTCTTTATTTTAAGGGATCTGGACCCCCCAAAAAAAAAGAAAAAAGAAAAAAAAAGAAAAAGAAAAAAAAATCAAATCAGTCCTTCATTCTGCTCTCGCCCTCATCCCATCGCATTCACTCTCAGAACATTTCGTGGAGAAAGAGTTATAGATTGACAAGGTGAGTTTTCTTACTTATCCGTCGTGTTTCTGTGCTGGAAGGCGGGGAGGCCTGAGTGAACTGCAGTGCCGTGCGTGTGCGTGAGTCTACCGTTTCTCGTCCTGTTTAGCCTCGTGGAGGATTTAGTTTTCTTGAAGTGAACCTCGGCTGCTCGGTGTTTAGGCCTGTTACTCATATGTTAATTTAATTCTTTGCGAGGGCCCGCATACCTCTGTTTTTTCTTTTTCTTTTTTTTTTTTCTTTAATAACCATCGCGCTCACGAGCACAACACTTGCGCTTTTTGTGCACAACCTCAACAACTTCTCTCCAAGCAGAACGAGGAGAGATTCACTTCATCTTTTTCCTCCGTAAGCTGCTCCATCTCTCTCTCTCTCTCTCTCTCTCTCTCTCTCTCTCTCTCTCTCTCTCTCTCTCTCTCTCGCCCTCCCTCTCCCTCCTTCTCTTTATTTTTCCTCCCTCCCTCCTCTCGCACTCACACACACACACACACACACACACACACACACACACACACACACATCCTCTCACAGTTTACTCCCCCCTTTCGCTCTCACACACACACACTCACACTGCACAGTTTGCGCGTGCACGCACACACGTACAGTGCACGCCACACAAAAAAAGAAGGAAAAAAAACCCTCCACACAGTCAGGCGCGTGCACGTGGAAAGAGAAATTTATTGCGACCTTTTTGAACTTTCACAAGTGACAAGTAGCCTGTTAAGATTTCCTATATTCCCTCCATATTATACAGGCTTGTAGAGACGTGAAAGCTTCAGACAGGAAGTTACCGCCATGTGCAGTTTATTATTTATTTATTTATTTATTTATTTAATTATTTTTTTTTGCACCACCATGAATTAAGGAAGTAAGTTGTTTCAGATGAGTCACAAATGTTTGTGAGCGACGTGAGGAGCAGTGCAGGCACTGAGCTCTTGCTGAGAAAAGAGGGATCTGTCATCAACAGAGGCCCAATGTAAAGCAACTGTTGCTTGAACGTTAAATGTGAAAAAAAAAAACAAAACAAAACAAAAAAAAAACTGCAGACATCCTCTGGTATGGGCTACTGGCGTTCATTTGATATTTTTTTATTTAATTATTGAAAGTCTACAAATGGGGAATTTGAAAAGCCGGGACTTCAAACACCCATTTTCTAACTGTTAATGCCCCACACCTAAAACAACCATAAAACTCTGATTGAAGGAACATTGTATTATTTAATTTAATTTCATTTTTATCTAATTTATTTTTATTGTGTGACTTTCTTACGTGCATTATAATGCCTAAAGAGAAACGTGCTTTGGCGCACCAGCATTTAATTATTTATTTAATTATTTTACTGGTCAATAAGAAATAGGAGGCCTTTAAATGAGGTGGAAATTAAACTTTCCACACCTTATGGGGTGACAGGTTTTTTTATTAATTTTTTTCTTAATAAACACCGTATCACGCACAGCAGCTATTTCCCCTCGAAGTACCTGTCACCACTCGTCGGGCTTGCTCCCCCCTCGCTCTGCAACATTTCCACATCACAACAACAATATAATTTCATTTTGCTGCCTAAGTGTTGAACTCGTGTCCTTGTGCACATGAGATTTCACTTTTACAGGCATTCATTTTAAAAGCACACGATTAAGAAAGAACGTGCATTAGTTTAAATCTCCATTTTTTTTATCATGTAGTTACTCTTAATAAATCTCTCATAATAATTTAGATGTATCCTCGATACAAATAGCTAAATTGTATCAGGTTAATCTGCAATACTGCAGTATGCCTGCTTTGATTATTTCGTTTCCTCTGCTGGGATTACCTCATAGACGTTGGGATAGCCCATTGGTTATAACATAATCTTCTTCTAACTGAGCATGCGCGTCACCTTAAAATATCAGAATATTTTAGTGTGCATACCTCTCTGACAGTAGGCCCATGCTGTTGGAAAAGAGCAGAGCATAGTCTTCAGCCTAAATGGTAAACAACTCACATTTATACATTTTTCGCTACTAGGTGGGGAGCAGTCAGCAGCTGTAAAGTTTATTTCAGTACATGATTTGTAAATGACCTGGATGCATGATAATTGTTTTCTTATATAAACAAATTGGCCTGTAGCAGCCCAGTGGGTTTTTCCTCTTTTTTTTTTTTTTCTTTTCTAGGAGTAAAGTTGAGTAATTTTTTTTCAGTCCATGTTGTCTGGCCTGTGGCCCACACTATGCTTGGCTGGCTCACACCACTGCTTCTATAGACAAGTTTGTGGACTTGAAGTTAACTCAATAACGACCAGACAAAAGTGAAATCTCTAATTCTCTTCAACAACAGAACAATCATTGATTGATCAAGACTAAGTTGATTGAATACCATCATGTGGGAGAGTGTTTTTCAGGTTTTTAGTTTAAATAAGGGAAAAGAATGATCACCGTATCCCAGAGGCACAGTTCCATGAATGTTGTGATTCACTGTTTTGCTTAAGTGGACATTTTGCTGAATTAATTTGCTGCATCTGCTGTGGTTTAATGTGGCATATCAGAGAGTGTGTGTTTCCCGATTTAATAAGAAAAAATTACATTTGCTGTGTGCCGAATGGGGGCATTTTCCATATCAGTTTTCTGGGTTCACCTATGCTCTGCAGATCCCACACCAGCAGGCTGAGGCTCCTGCAGCAGTCTGCATTCACACCAACACCCCGATCATTTCATTCCATCTCACAATTGAATAAATCCCTATTTTGTGTCATGTTTTACTCAAATTTTCTTAATGCATGTACCACGCGCAGCCTTTTAATTTATAAAGGTTTAATATTTGGAAAAACCGAATGCTCACACCAGGCTTATTCTCTCCCCACTGTGTGTAAAAAGGTATTTTGTGTTTATGTGCAAGTGTAACCAGAATGTCGTCCCTACTTTACGATTATTCTATTTGAGAACGTGGAAATTTTACAATGTGATAACGGTTTGGGTTTTTTAATGCGTTCGCTATTCTGCATGATTTTGTGCTGTGTGTATGTTTGTGCTCTGCTTGTCACCGTAGAAATGTTTTATCATGCTATGTTCGCTTCATTTTATTTAGCGCTGGCTCTAAACCGTGTATGGTTCAATATTATGTCCGTGCAAGGCATTATTTTGCTGTCTTTCATAGTTTTTGCTGGTTATTCGGGCCTCGGGTGACCAGGGCTACTGGGGAGTTTGCCTTCATATGGCTGATGGAGAGGGCTAATTGACTTCTTGCTGTGATTTACTGGAGCATCTGTCTCCAAATGGACTCATCCCAAACCTGTTAATTCATCTAAATATCACAAAGTTATGGCAAGACTGTGCACCGCCATCCCTCATCAACAATAATATCTCAGTACACTACTCTCTGAGGCTTGCAGTTGGTTTTACACACACTGTCATGAACACACACACACACACACACGCAGGTATTGTTAGGAAAGAATGAACACACATGATTTTGGATACATGAAATAATTTCTTGTCCTTCTGTCCTTGTTATTTTCTGTGGGTCTCACATTAAAACAGCAAACTCACACACATGTAATCTGCAGAGATTTGTATAAAAACTGCGACTGTTTTATTTACAGATAACCATGAATACTCCCATGTAAAGCTAACATATGCGTATACGGCGTATGTGTATTAATGTTCATAATTTTTCCAAAGACGGTTCATTATTTCAGTTAAAGAATATATCGCTGTTGTTATTATATTCGGATGAAAACCACTGCGACTGCTGATTTATAGTGCTTTCTACAGTATGGCTTTATAATGTTTAAACTGGCTTTCAACTCGTGTTCCGTTTTACTCCTGCAATGCGCTCTTGCTGTTCATTTTGCTGCACACTCAGCGTACAAGGCTTGACTTGGACCTTCTGGATGTAAAGAGCATACCCTGACATGGGTGTTTTGATAGTTGGGAGTGATATGTTGTGGTCAACAGTCACAAGGATTTTGTCTGGCTTGTCAAGCAACCAACAGAACTGAGCAGCCTCCCAAAGCTGCAGGGCTGAGACAGACTGCAGATGTCAAAATTGTGCAATTTCTTACACAGTAAATATTTAAACCGGCGTTGTGTATTTTTATGCATAGCTTGAAATGCCGCATTATCCTGGATTTGGTTTCTTTTACGACCAAGACCCCAAAATGGGTTTTAATATATTGTCAAGTGGTATGATTTTATTATTTATGCTCGAATGAAGCCATTCTACACGAAAATCAATTTACTTTGGGCAATTTTTGGCAGGATTTTAAAAATGAAGAATTTAAAATCCTTTAGATATTGAGTTGATTTTGTTGCTATGACTGGATTTACATAGGAATTAAATTGAAAGTACCTTATTACACCAGATTCTAATTAAGTAATGATCACATAGAAGGCCAACTCAACATTTGAGCAAATTCATGAGTTATTAGCACTTATTAATTTCGGCCTTTCAACACTATATTCTAGAATATCACAGTGTAATCAGCAGTTATCAAATAGGCCTTTTTACACACACATCCCTTGCTGGGGCAGTGTTTTTTTTTTTTATTCATTAATTAATTTTTTTTATTAAGTCTGAGCAAGCTGGTAGAATCAGCGCACAAATCAACGTTTAATCATAAAAGTCCACCTCTTCTCCAAAGTGCTCTTTATAGTGTTTGCCTTGTTTTTGGCTGCAGATCGTTTGGATCGCAGGTTCTGTGTTCCCCCCTCCCTTTCATTCCATCTGAAGGGCTGATTGAAAACTTTTCCGTTTATTGGCCTTCAAGCCCTCAATCACTGTCGGAAATGCATCAGGTTAAAGGTTGACAAACATGAGCGTCCATTACAATCATGACGGAATTAGGCCAGTTCTGGGCCTGTCTGCTGTTTTGCAGCACTTAATGTCAAGTGGGCCCCCCTTGCTTTGTCTCTGCCATGGGACCCCTCTGCACGTGACGTCAGCATAACAATGTGGAAAAAAAAAAAGACCCCCCTTTCTATTTATTTTATTTCTATATTAAATAAATAAATAAAAATCCGCCTGCTGCAGTCCTTTGGAAATAAGTAGGTGTGGTTCAATTTAAATCCATATAAGCTGCAGTCCATGCAAAGACGTGTAGATTTCATTTAATCTAACAGATAAAAGAGTCTGACTAAAAGAGGGGAAAGTTGTTGGGGAGAAAGATTAAAAAAAAAAAAAGTGTGTTGATGGAGGCAAAGCCACGTCAAGCGCGAGGAGACGTGCAGGAATATTTCGCTGCACCACGAGAGGAGCGAGCAGAGCTCGGAGCTGCTTGTCCTCACAGCACCCCCAAAAGTAAGAAAGTTTAACAGAGTTTTCTCTCCCCCCTGCAACAGTGCGCGGCTACATCCACTTGCTGTTTGTCACGTTTCATAATTTACATTTTATGTAACCATTTTTACATTTGTGCCAGCCTGCAAGAGGCATGCTGCTCTTTTGAAGATTATTAATTTATTAGGCGTAATTAGAAAGAGCTCATGTATAGAAATGGCTTACACAGGCTCAAAGGTAAAATAGTACAGCTTGTTCTGCTGTACTCTCCAATGACACTGCTGCAAAAATATCTGTCTGAAATAACTTTTTTTTTTTTTTTAACGTGGTCTTATGGGGCTACTTGTTGCTTTATCAAAGTTGTATTTTCTTTGGACATGAGACCAACAGGGGGGGGGGGGGGGGGGGGGGGTAAAAAAAAAGTGCTTTTCTAATAAGCATGTATACAATTTGCACCAATGAGAGCTCGGTGCACTGTATGCAACATTTCACGTTGAGTTTTAATAACTGTTTGTTTGATGGTGTGTGATTAGAAAGTAACTCGAATAGCTGGCTGCATTTGAACAAGAATTTGTTTTCTAATGCTTTTTTTAATTTATTTTAGAAAGGTGGATTTTCACTCAAAATGTAGATCTTGACAATAATTGGGCTGGACACGCAGGGATTTCTCTCTCTCTCTTTCTCTCTCTCTCTCTCTCTCTCTCTGCCTCTCTCTCTCTCTCCATTGTGCTGGCAAGGCAGGACATTTGCTCACACAGGATTGCAGGAGAAATAAAAGCCTTTATGGATCGTGATTGTGTTGCTTAGTCTGCATTTAATCACTTGACTCCAGCAGATGCTCGGCATTACGCGTTAACCTGTACGTTTTTCCTCCTCTCCGCGCACATTTTGGAGAAGAGGTCTGATAGGAAGGCGCCTGAAGTTTAAAGAGGCAGCAATATTTGGGAGTATCGCGGCACATTTCAAAGCATTTTCTCTGCGATATTTGAAAACGGAGTCGTGCGGCGAACGCCTGCATGTCCCTTTTAAAACAAACCCAGCGCCTGTCAATCACCGCGCACTCCAACCAATCCCAAAGCTCCCTTTTTAAAAGCAGGTTTGCCTGCTGTGCTTTTATATTGCACCATGGCCTGTTTCGAAGCATTTTTTACTACCACGGTTATTGCCACAAATCAAGAGGGCAAAGTGAACGGCATGGGACTCACACCAACTTTAACGAAACTGAGTCTGGTTCCTACTTCTGCGAAGTTCACGGCCAAGAATTTCACATGCAGATGATACACAACAAGGAAAAATGGGAACCGAATTTCTAGGTGTATCCTGAGTGCTGAATTGCTTGATTTTGCAAACTCATAGCCAAAAAAAAAAAAAAAAAAAAAAAGAGAGAGCCTCACAACAAAACATGACAAGCCTTTCGAGGTTTAGTGGCTGCCCTCTCTCTTGCGTCAACCCCGGGGAGAGCAATACTGAACCCAGCGTGGTGCTGCCACCTTTGGCAGGAGAGCACATGGGACACCCCACTGGCAGTTCCTTAAAACTCTGCCCCTCGCACAATTTGCGAGACTACCCCGAGACGAGGTCCAGTGCATATGTTGACCATTCGGTTCCCAATTTTTCAGACTCTGGATACCACAGTCACCGGTTAGAGCACAGCCCTAGGGGCATTATCATTGGAGCCAATCTCTCTGGAGCCGGCATGCCACCCGTCACTGATCAACTGGCATCAAGAGCTAACCAACATGGCGGGATTGGAAGGTATCGTGACTTTCCTGGCTGCAGGGACAACAGAAGCCACACTTTTTTCTCAAGTTATCAGGAGCAGGCCCACGCCTCCGGCGACGCGTCTCGGGATCTCGGCGGCCAGATGATGCTGGGTCTACCTGGGGACCTCCTCACCCGGACTCACCCTTATGGCCAGAGCATCAGCCCCAAGGGAAACAGCCAGCAGCTGGTCACACAGTTCCTGGGTCTGTACAAGCCTCTCAACATGGCTATTCAGCGAGGAGGAGGCGACGCGTTCTTCAGGTGCTCTAAACAAATAGTCAAACACGAGCTGGTGTGCAAGTGGAGTGACGGCCAAGAGGGGGCTGGGAAGCTGCCTTGCTCCAGAGCCTTCGGGACCATGTATGAACTTGTCACCCATGTGACAGTGGAGCATGTCGGAGGACCAGAGCACTCTGAATATGTGTGTCACTGGGAGAATTGTGCGAGAGACAGGAAGCCTTTCAAAGCCAAATACAAGCTGGTGAACCACGTCAGAGTCCACACAGGGGAAAAGCCCTTTCCCTGCCCATTTCACGGCTGTGAAAAAGTTTTTGCGAGATCAGAAAATCTGAAGATCCACAAGAGGACTCATACAGGTCAGTTAACAATAGTAATACAATGCAAATTTAAATGATGACAATGGCAACCCAATCAACTAGCATTGATATTAATATTAATGATAATATTAATGATAATGCTCTTAATAATAGTTCGTACAGGGTCTTATAAATTGTATTTATTTTTTAATTTAAAATTATCACATTAAGAATATAAACAAAATGCAATGTGTTCGAAATGTATTTTTTATTATTTCTACTATCATAATTATTATTTATATTATTACAATTCTTTTTTATTGAGGTCTGCAATGCGTTCAGGAGTCTCTTTACGCAGAGATTTACGCGCCGCTGCAGCTGCTTGTGTCCGTCAGTGGCTGTTTCTTTCCCCCCTCTTCCATTCTTTCTTTTTATTTTTTTTTCCTCCTTTTCTCCAGGAGAAAAGCATGTGTAGTCTCCAGCCATGAACCACAGATGAGATGTAGCACAGTTGCAAACGCGTGTAGTCAGCAGCAGGCCTTGTGGTTAGGGTGCCTCTCCCACTTCATTCACTGAAATTATTAAATAAATGCCGGGACACCGGAGAGCTGTGACGTAGCCGTTACGCTGCCTCTGCCTCCCAGGGACTCGGTAGCGCGAGCGCAGCAACATCACACGGTGATGAGGCAGGGAGTGATGGAGTGGTGGGGAGGAAAAAAAAAAGGTGAGTAAAGGGATGACCCAAGTCAGTGTAAACAAAATGAGTCAGACTTCAAAAAGACTTCACTTTTTTTTTCTTATGCCGACTGACATCCATCCTTCTTTTTTTGTATTTTTAACTCAACACTGTGAAATTATACCACAAAAATACATGCCACGTTACAAACTGTCTTACTTTTTTTTTTCTTGTTCCAACACAGAATCAAATGTCTCTTGTAAAAATGATTTATCTAATTTTATTCTCCTTTTAGGACGCCTCAGAATTTATGGTGCACGCATCAGGCGTAATTGCGCTTTTCTATTGAAATGTGACAATGAAGTGAAATGTGCACAAGAAAGAGGAAGGCTGGACAAATAAATTTACCAGGCACACCCTTTATTGTTAATTGATTCACTAATGGAAGCAGACAGAAACTACACACAACCTTAATATTTGTTGAGCTGTTCCACTGCTGCACGTGCAATGCGTGTGCGTTGATGTAAACAATTGGATAGTAAATAAAAGGCCAACTTTTTTTTCTATTTTGAAAGACGGATACTTATTAAAATGTGATCAGGTGAAGGAAGGGGTGATTTAAAGAACACTATTCAAGTTTTATTTATGAGTCCAGCTTTTATCTGTCTTTGTGTGTGTGCCACTGAGTGTGTGTGTGTGTGTGTGTGTGTGTGTGTGTGTGTGTGTGTGTGTGTGTGTGTGTGTGTGTGTGTGTGTGCAGGAGGGACAGGAGCGCGCAGCTGTAGGCAGTTTCGTCCAAGAAGATCAATTAGCGTCTTGATAGTCATAATTCATGCTATGATAACGGAATTTTAAACAAACCTTTGCAATCGGCGTGGCAGGGCGCTCCACTGCCTGTTTCACCACTTCGCTGTGCTTATTTAGTCCGCAGATAAATGACCCGCAACTTGTTGCAAGTGGTGGGGCCGCAGCAAACTTTCAGCAACCAGTGACTCAGACGGAATTTTTTGCAAAAATAAGGGCATTTTGCTCAAACATTTCAAGATATATGGGTGGATCTGGTTTGCAAAGCAGCTCTGTTTGCAGAATAACTGAGTGGAAGTTGGATATCCAGGATGTCATTTTACAAAATGCGCATTTGCCACGTTTAGTCTCTGCTTACATGTTGCATGCCTGGCCACACCTGACGACTTCAGTTTGCATCAACCCCAGTTTGTGTGACGCTGCAGAGACATTTACACACTTTTCTCTCTTTGCACGTTCAGGTGAAAAACCTTTTAAATGCGAGTACGAGGGCTGCAACCGGAGGTTTGCGAACAGCAGCGACAGAAAGAAGCATTCTCACGTGCACTCCAGCGATAAACCCTACATGTGCAAGGTCAGGGGCTGCGACAAGTGCTACACCCACCCGAGCTCCCTGCGAAAGCACATGAAGCTGCACTGCAACAAGGCCCAGGTCGCCAAAGGCGGCGGCGACGCGCTCCCCGGCGACGGAGGTCACGCCGCCGAGGGCAGAGCGACCCGCGTCTCGGATGGAAACCAGATCACCCCCCCTCACCCGCCCACCCCCGCCCAGGACGTCCCCATGTCCCCAGAGAGTCGGGACGAGCCGACCCCGAGGTCGCGCTTCCATCACGCGTTTGACAGCAGTCTGGACTACCCCGCGCACAGGGCGCAGCCCCTCCTGGACCCCTTGCTGCTGCAGAGGGGCGGCTACAGGTCCCAGTCCTCCCAGTACCCCTGCGGCCAGGCGGCTCACGCGTTCGGCCAGAGCTCCAGGACCTTCTCCTCCACCTCTCCCTTCCAGAAAAGCATTGTGAACGGATGGTACACGTGCCACAGCGGCGTGGACTCCTTCCCACCGAAGCAGTGCAACAACATCCCGTCCCTCTGAGTCCCGGATGGGACGCACCGCACAGCGCGTTGTCACGTTCAAACCTTCAGCTGTATCTCTGTACCTTTTATGAATGTCGTGCCAGCTATTTTGTGAGCCGTCCTCGATTACCTTCATCGAACATAAATGTATCAAGCTTTATTATTTGTCGTCGTGAGGCCTGTTTGGTTGAGTTTGGCTCGTGTGGCCTTTCTAGAAGCCTCCGCAGTGGGCAGTGAGAGCAGCTCCACACTGCAGGTTGTGCTGATTGTTCATCGTGTTGCGTAATTATTAAATATATACCTTTAATGCCACAAAAATATGACAAAAAGGATTTTATGGATATCTGCGTGTTGAGCTCTCTGAAACTTAGATTATTCTCCTTCTCATTACTGGGACGTGGAGGGAAGTGTTTTGCTGAATGTAGCCCAGCTCTAGCAGTCTTTGTGGAATGTAAACTAGGATCCATGTATGTTCTGGACGGACAGAAATATTGTTCACGGCTTGTGTGTGGAAAGACGAAATAAGTATCTATAAGAGCTTTTCTCAAGTCAAATTTTGAGATCTAACAAGCCTGTGCGATGGGCCTGGAGCGCAACTTGTGTGTCATTAAAATACCGCGGGGCTCAGTAGTTTTTTTTTTTTTAATGCCCTTGATTAAGTTCCTCTTTTCGTCCTCCCCCTTTTTCATTAAAGATTCGTACTCTTGTAATCTGCTTTATATGTATATTTCATATTTCTGTGCAAAGTAAGACTATTGTGAGTATAAACCACAGTGTTCGTGTTACTATAAAACGTTTAATTAGCATACAGTCCTGCTGTACATAAGCCTACTGTATACATAATTATGTATCTTATATTTTATTAAAGCATCTATATTCTCTTTGATCAGGCGTGTGTGGTTGAACCCAATCAATGCATTCATCATGGACCCCAAAGTCCTCCTCTAAAGAAATAAGAACAATTAAAAAAAAAAAAAAATCTGCAGCGTGCGCCATGTTTGCAGGTTACGTGCGCGTTAATCGCCTGAATGCATCGGGTGTGTCTCATGTTTGCGCATTTTATTACAGTCTGCACGGAGAGGTTTCCATTGAGGTAAAATTGAGGAGACTTACCTAAAAGGATGAGGTCGAAGGTGCAAAACAACAAAAGTTCCTCACAGAATTTAATTTTCCAAACTGCGCAATGAAGGCCTGTGATGTTTGGGGAGAGATTTGACACGAGGTCACATGATGCCCCATCATGCCTTTCAACTTCCTCTTCAAGTCACTTATTATTTTTTGTTTTTATTGTTATTTGTAAATTTATATTTGATTTCTGAGCCCTCCTCTGTTTTTGCCTGTCACACTCAGTCACTCAATCACTTGCTTTACTTCCCCACACACAAGCACACACACACACACACACACACACACACACACACACACACACCTTGAATAGTGTCATTTTCAAGGTCAAAAAGCTGCATAACACAAATTTGCTACAAAATATTTTACTGTCCAAACACTAGAACTCAGCTGTGCCTTCCAATCTTTTCCGTGAGTTCATTTAAACTATGAACAAAATATTTACTTTGTAAATGTTTTTCTCATTTAAATATTTTCAAGATGTGTGTTTTTAAATTTGCAGGTCCTCGCTGCTCGTAAATGTTTTTGTAGAGCAAATATGCTCCGTTCTGTTTCATTTGTGCTTTGATAAAAGTCTCCAAAAAGATGTTAGTTTACTTTTTTCTTTTTTTTTTTTGAGGAACAGTAAATGTTTGCTTCGCTCCACCACAGTTACAGTGTCGCTGACATATTTGTTCATGTTTGCTTGGTTTCGGTACCTCCTGGAATGTAAATTTGAACAAGCAGCTCATTATTGTGCAGGAATAAGCTGAGCAGATTTCGGTTTGAAGCCCGTCTTTCTCCACACAGAGCCTGAATTCAGTTTAATTCACTTTTTGGGGGATAAACTTCGCCGATGTGTTGCCACACGGATCAGCGATCATGTTAAATTTGCCCAGAATTAGCAGACACGTTACGAAATGCTACAGATTCATAGCAGCAGAAGTCAAGATGGCGTACGTCAAACTGTCCTTGGCCTCCTTGGGAAAATACTGCTGCAGCTGGGTAATTCTGGAGGTCAGATGGGTCGCATTTATGCTAAAGCCTGTAATGGGAAAAAAGCTCTCCACTACCGCCAGAAGCAAAGCTTTATTCTTTGTACCTGTATGTATGAGTGTCAGCATTTTCTACCATTAAACATGTGGCTGCTGAGTGCCATTATAGCTGTAAGTTTGCTTCACACATATTGAAATGACATCAGGTCAAAGGGGCACAGATTTTACATTTCTTTGAAATATATGATTGTGACGATCCCACAGCTTTCTGTAATGCATGTGTGTCCGTTGTGTCAGTCTGACAGTTTTATGGCTGGACAGTTTTGAGGATTCACAGCAGGAAAATCGTTACTGGATTAGACTGTTTTCAGAAAGGCAGCTGCTGACCTAATATTAAATATAATTACCCTTTTAAAAAAATCCACAAAACTCCTGCAATCTTTGCATATTTCCAAGATTGATTTATAAGGATATAATTCGTAGACTGTGTTGTGTTGCAGTTCTCGGGACTGCGATTTGTGGAGAAGTTGTTTATCCCTTCTGTGTGCTGGTTCTGCTGAGAGCTCCACTGCAGCTCCTGGGGATATCTCTTTTGGGAGAGACTGATTTTTTTTATTTTTTATTTTTTTTGATGGGGCGTTTTGCAAATCCCACTTGTGTGTGACCACAGTTAATTTCCGTCTTTTATAATGTTCCATAATTTTTTTTTTTTTTGAGAATCATTCCCATGTTTCCGATTTCAGTTTTTCCATTAAAACGACACCCAGTATTTTTTTTGTTTTGTTTTTTTCTCTCTCTCTCTTGGTTATTCAGCTCTATTGCTTTGGCTCCTTCCTTGTGGATTGGTACTTGTGAATCGTTCGTCTTAGCCTGGAACTCAAATTTTCATTTTTATAAATAAGACATGGCTGTAGGTAGATAATGAAGCGTGGTAGATTCTATTTTTTTTTTCCTTCTTTCTTCAAGCAATTTGCAACACACTTGGTTGTCTTAGATTACTGTAGGATAAGAGCTTTTAAAGGTGACTCTAAATTATATCGTGCCCTTACACACAGTGTGGATCAAAAGCTTTATTGCGTTACTGTAGTTCTACTATTTCTGAGGTAGTTTGGAGATTTTCCCTCATTCAGTTAGCGGACTCTCCTTTTTAACCCTTAAGTATTGCATGCATTGTCACATTTTGCCCTTTCCTCTTCTGTTTCTAAAAATAATCCATCTCTCCCCCCCCCAAAAAAAAAAAAAAAAAAAAGTAATGGAGGTGATCAAACATCACTCTTGAGTTCAAAGAATCCTCTCTATTTTTTATTCTGCTGTTGAGGACACGGATGAAGCCAAAAGGCGAAAACCTAAACAGTGAATTTTCTTTAATCATACTGCCTAATGTTGTCTTTCTATATTCTCACCCAGCTGTAGCGATGTTTCATAAACTGTACACCCTGCCACACCCTTCCCCCCGGTAATCACAACTGATTAGACCTCTGCCTCCCTGTTTGCCACTTGCCCGCCGCCATCTTTACTTTTGCGCTCTCTGCCTAGCAACAAGGCACGGGCGCCATTTTGGACGGGGTATACGGGGGTATATACGTCAATTTAATGTAAATAAATCCATTTCACCTTCAGATCCAGTGAATTATGTTCTTGCCCCCCCGGGTGGCTGTTGTGCCATGTTGGGGCTGAGCTCCAGCTGTGTGCCAGGAGGTGGGCTGCTTCGTCACACCGGGTCGTCTGTTTTATGCATCATCATAACCACATATGACATCTTGCGTAACTCGCACCGCACAGCTCCCATACTTTTCCACGGCGCTCCGCTCCGGCTGGAGAGGCTGTGTCAGCATTGACTCTTGACTAACCAAGTGTGTTTTTAATTGGATCTCTGGCTTTCCCCCCTGTCCTCCCTAGGTCAAGCCAGTGGTGCTGTTTCTCCCCAACTTGCTTTCTTTTTATCCATCCCTCCATGCCCCCCCCCCCCCCTCCCCTTTTCTTGCTCGATCCCCTTGTTCCTCTGTCTCATCTATCTGTATCCCTGCAGCTCCTGGCTATCTTCACCCTCTATGGCTCCTTCATGATGGCCCCCTAATCTCTGCAACTGTGGTTCCATGGTAAGTAGGTATCCTACACCAGATTTTCTCCCCAGACGTGCACGAAACTTGACTCGAATGCCTGCGTGTTTTGAGTTTTTTTTTTCTTTTTTTCTGTAAAACGTCCCTCTCTTCACGGAAAATTGCAACACCACATGGTAAACTCGACGCAGCTGTACTTGCTGCTTTATTTCCTTTTTTTCGCAAATCTTTTTTTTTTTTTTTTTTTTTTTTCCCATTTGAACAAACGACCGCCACCAGAGTGTTTGGCATCCATGCATCAGCGATTGTGACAATACATAATGAGCACGATTGTAACACTTAATAAAAATTGATTCTGAAATGAAAGACTGAACAATATACAATACAACTGTCAAGAAGATGAAATAGTGGAGTGGAATGAATGTGTTACTCATGTCACTTGCTCTTATCGAAGAACATTAGTAAGGTAATCTGTTTCATGTCTAAGCCTGTGTTAATTTGACAGCTTGACAATTAATAAGCTTATAACGCACACACACATCAGAAGCAGAGTACTTATGTAAGACAATGCAATCATTACACCCAAATGTTCCAATAGCGTGTTTACAAATCATAAAATGGCAAACAGAAACGTGGAATCCCGGCACTGTGCTCTTATGATTTAGCCACACTGATCTTTCAGATTTCTCTCTCATCGTCATCTGCACTGCAGTTTTCTGATTTCAGCGGTGCCAACCCCCTGTGTAGTCCAGTCTGTACTGGGGCTTATTAAACTAAGGCTTCTTTTCTCTCCTCCCAACGGCCGCTCCACTGTCAACTTAAGCCCAAGCTCCTAAAATACTTAGCTCTCTGACTATTGTTACAGAATCTACCAAAAAATTGGTGTAACTTGCTAGCGTACTGCTGAACAGCCAATGTAAGGCTGATAGAGAGAAAGACCCCGCCTATTCTCATATGCATATTTGTCTTTTGACGCATTGAATTTTACCCCCGTGAATGGCTCTTAAAAAAGATCCCCTTCTCTCTCTCTCTCTCTCTCTCTCTCTCTCTCTCTCTCTCTCTCTCTCTCTCTCTCTTTTTTTTTGTCATTTATTATCCATGCCTTACATAACATATTTTGACAGCTTCTGATGAGCCGGTTTCTGAGACGCTTGCGTGGTCTCCCGTGAGCTGGCGAGCTCAGGAGGTAACCATATGACTGACAACGATTGTCTCTCGCACAGAGAATAAACAAGCCAGCTGACAGCAGAAGTTTTTCAGCGATGGCCTGCAGCATTTGTTGTGGCCTGTCGCCATGCAAAAGGAAAATAAATAATATTTCAAAACTCCACATCTTTCAAAATTCATACTTTCAAGGTTTTTTGGGAGTTAGAGTAGGTTGTGTGGGGTGAGCAGACCTTTGAAGATCTTTCAACTCCTGCAAGCTCCAGGCCTATGAGATGCACTGCCATCCTTTTAAGGGAATGACCATAACTTTGGTCCCCTTGCTTTTAATCCCTCCTCCAGACCCTTGTCATCAGAGATCAACCAGTCTGAGCCTTAATGTCCTCCACTCACTGGCAAGGGCAGCTGGTGGCGTTTCATGCATGTGAAGAGCCATATGAATATGCTTATATCTGCACATTGGAGCAGGAATCCATGCCTTCATGTGTCTTTGAGAACAGTAAATGATCTTTGTGAAATTATCAGCTGTGTTTTCGGCGCCTCTGTATAATGTCTCCCGTTTTTCCGGGATGCCTTTGAAGCATTTGTTAGAAAACATTAGAAACGCTTTGATCACGACTCCTAAAGAGCACGCCGCTTTATATTTTTACAAAAACGCACGACAAAAGGATCCTAAATGGCTGTTGTCTCTGCCGTCTCACAAAACGATCACCTTTCATTAGCAGCGATTTTGTTGGTGTTCTGAGACGCAGAGTTTTTGTATAGTTTCTCACATCTGTGTCGTTTGAGGTTAAACTTATAAAAGGGGATCACACTGATCACGGTCCAGGCTGTTTCAAAGCAGTGAGTAATCGTGAGTGTTTAATTTTATCTGTTGCAGTATGCATTGCGAGGCGGCTGCGTAATCAAGCCTGTGAACTCCACATCTGACGGACGGATTCCGTTTCTGATCACATCCCCCCCCATTGAAGTCCATCCATTCGCGGAGCGTGGATGTGTCGATGCGCTGGAGCTCGCGTTCCTTGGTATGTGGCTTTCAAATGAATACGCACTGCGTGGTTTTTCGGCTGTGTTGGAGCGTTTGTGGCGCCGCACGGCCAAGTCTCGCTGCTAAACTTCCACGAGATCACCCCGGGGCCCAACTTCACAATGATGGATGTGGGGGGGTGGAGGGGAGGAGGAGGAGGAGGAGGAGGCCCCCCCCCAGCACGCACACACACAGCCCAGGAATTCCCCATGGTTCTTTTCAAATACAGTTAGACCGAGCTTTGCAGTGTGATGATATGTCGCATTAAACGCCGTGACATTAATTGACTGGATAAATGCGATTTGGCGTGATGTTGACCCCAGAGTGAATGATGCTCTGTCAGAAAACAGTGAGCAGTGTGAGCTAACCTGTCATTGTTTGAGCCATTTCCAGCCTGAATAATCTGAACATGTGAAAGAAGTATTGATGGAAACTTATTGTCAAACACATTAAAACATAAGCACAAGCAGCATGAGAGGCTCATTAGTGACCGAGTGAAGCTTTGAGAAACGCAGGTAATGGCTTTAGGGAGTCAAATGAACTGACCCTTCATCATTTTCATCGTCAATAAAGCGGCATAGCCTCGCATTGAATGTATACCATGATGTGATAATGACACGCTGATCTGTGAGCACGAGACCGCGTCGGTCTGCGCGAAAGCACGTTTAACATCAAAAACATCTGCGGCGATACTGTCTCAGGATCTTGTTCCGCCAATATCAGCGCTGACTCAAACCTGTGAAGTTTGGACCTTTTCTCGCAGATGACTTTCAAAAAGAACAAGGCAGAACTGATGGCATTTATTTCAGTCCACAGGGAATAATCCTGTTTTCAAGGTATCTGGAAGTGGCGAAGGATCAAAAATCCTTCCTCTCTGCGACAAAAGAGTGTGTCACATAGTTCCTCCAGGTCTATTACTGAGGTGGGATATAGCTGGGGTAATTAGCACATGTCCTCAGCTCCACTCCAGTATCGGCTCGGTTGCTGTCGTGAATGCCATAGTTTTCCTTCGGTTATGTAATTGACGGAATTATGCAACCCATTTGTGTAACTGGGGTGCATCTCAGGAAAAGTGGTCCGAAACGAAACGAACATATTCCCATGGAAAGAAAATGCAAAGACATCCAGCGCAGCGAATACAAAACCCCACACCTGCTTCGGCTGATATCAGGCCAGTAATGCTCGCAGTTTGTCACACGTGCGTCAGAGCTTTTACTTGAAGCGGAAAGCAATCAGGACAGCATGCACACATTTGTCTGGGGTTGCTACCAATTGAAAAAAAAAACACCACTAACTATGTTCTTTACATTTTCTAAATGCAATGCATGCTGCCTCTGAGCCTAAGAGAGAGAAAACACAACGATGCCACTACATCTCCTGCCTATTACCACACAGCTGTACTGTAAGTAACAAGACTGTGCCTTCTTTCTTTTTTTTTTTTTGGTCTTTGTTTTAAAATGTTGTCAATTTCATTTCCCATTATCAACACGTTAAGTAAAGATACCAGGCCGTTACATGAGAAAAACGCTGTAAACAGATCAGGAGCCAGCGTGGGCTGATGGTAATACCCACATGTGAACAAGATGCCAGGGGCAACGCGAAGTCGCTGGCATAATTATCTACACAGACTTTATTATTCATCGCAATAATAAAGCGGGCTTTACTGTTGTCGCCTGTTGTAAATCAATCACCACGCAGGGTGCCTGAGATAGCATAGATCACAACACGTCATGTCTTGTCACGTCATGTACCGTACATACCGTACCAGGAATATACCGTTTCATATCACGTCACATATCGTACAATACCAAATACAGGACCATTGTAAACTGAAGACTAAATCGGGACTCTGTTGTCTTTCTAAAAGGAAAATCAGTGTGGGGACCACTGCCATCCCATCCCATGCCAGACCAGTGAATTTCACCATGATTTAACTTCCTTATTTCATATCCGTGTGTGTGTGTGTGTGTGTGTGTGTGTGTGTGTGTGTGTGTGTGTGTGTGTGTGTGTGTCCTCCGTAAGGAACAGCAGCGTGGAGGACTGAAGTCCTCGTGCATTCTCACTCACAGATCACAGAAGTGGTGAAAGACTGCTCTTTGATCATTTCTGTTTCCAAAATAATTTGCTTTGAACATTCCAAGTCACTCGTGCCTTTATTTATAAAGCCTATTTAGACAATCAAGGAGTTGAAAATAATTAGGCTTACATGCACATGAGCGTGGACACGTATTCCCTTTCAATCAGTTAAAACCAGCTCCGTTAATTAAAGTTCTGAGCTGTTGCTCTGCCCAAATAATTTTCTTATTAGCCACTGCATTCCTTAGATCTGTTGTCAGCAGAGCATATTTTCTTTTCGGTTGCTCGTTTCTTTTTTTTTTTTTTTCTTTTCTCCCCCCTCACAGAAAATCCCACTGACCCATATAGTTGATCTCATTTTTAAAGCGTATAATATAGATCCCAAGTTAAGAGAGTGAAGGCTCTATTATTAGTCCCATTTTGAGGTGCGCGGCGCCCGTCGAGGTACTGCCGCGTGTTGCTGAATTCCCTGAGTGAAGGCATTACCATCTCATTTGGGTAAGGGTAAGATTACCTCATGCAACCACGCCGTTTTATCACAGGAAATGTAGGGGAGCCGAGCTGTCGCCGCCGCCGCCGCCGCCGACTGTTTATTCAGGCAGCTGAAGGCAGAGGCATTCCAGATACATTTCACAAACATCACACATGACAACTTGTGATGCCACCTCACTGATGTTTCCCTTGAAAGGTCTCTCACTAACAACAACATCCTATTGATCCCCTGCACCATTTTAACAACCTCCTCACACCCTCTCTCACACACACACACACCTGAGTGGGTATGGATTGAAAGCGTTAGCGGTTAGCTGCTAACTTTGCCAGCACATTCCACGCTGGGGTTGTCAATTAAGCCGAGTCACCGTGGGATCGGCCCCTCGGAGGATTCCTGAGCTGGGAGACAGCGATGGGAATCACAAGTGTGAACAGCAGCTCGTTTCTCAGCGCCGGATTAATATGCAGTGCTTACGTTTTGTTCTTGATTAAAAGACGGTGGCGCACGATGGCGCAGAAAAAAAAAAGAAATAAACTACTTGCAATGAAATTCGGTTTAATTGGTTTGATGAAAGCAGCAATTAGATGCAGTTGCAGTGAAGTTCTTTTACAAGTCAGCTCGCTCATTTTTATAGAAGGGCTCACTGTACTTTAGTTTGTCATTTTTCTGTCTTTTTACTGTAATATTCTACAGTAAAACAGTTTGCAAATTATTGTTTATCTTGTCAGAATTTAGATGGACAATTTTTAGAAGTTGTTTTTAAGCAAATATGTATGTACACACACATCTGTGCACACGCGCGCACGCACACACACACACACACACACACACACACACACACACACACACACACACACACACACACACACACACACACACTTGTGTCAGCAAGTTAAAAAAACAATACAAACCAGAACATTGTGAACCTCATAAAGTGGTCATAATAGGTTTATGGGATCCTGTATTTTCTACGTTTATGTATATATTTCACATTTCTGTTAGTTACCATGACACCAAGTCATTTCTCAGTTATCAATTTCTTCTTATTTTTACTAAACTCCTGTCAAAGTCAGAGGTAGTACCATCGATTTAGTATTCACACAGAAAAGACACAGCTTCATCTTTATTCACAGGGTAAAACTAAGACGACAAACTTTTGATGAAAACAGTTTGTGTTGTTTTGGCAGCGTTTTATATGTAGTTTTCTTTACTCTTTTTCCTTATATGTGTCCACAGAAGTCCCCTCCTCTTACTGAAGCTGGGTGACTTTTTATTATGGCAAATAGCATTACAATCAGATTTTATTTCATTTACACGCATAATTACCCTTTCATGGTTTATAGAATTGCGTTATATTGCTAAGAATGCTAAATAAGGAAAGAAAAAACATCCCTAATGTAACTTTATGTTCCATGTCAAAACTGTACTTTGCAGTGCTGTGAGTCCGTGTTCAGTAGGTACACTTGTGCAATCGAATGTGATTCAGTACAAACGCTCGCTGATGAGTTCTGCACTCACAAAGGTAATAATATACCATTTTGCTTGAGACCACCAGAGAGTTAATTTCACTGTGTGTTTATTTTGGGTTTGCCGTCGTGTTGCGATGGACTGCAGAACATCAAGAAGTGCTCCTCATATTCCTTGCTCCCTTTAACGCACACGAGAGGGGCATAGTACTGGAAACCCCTCTCAATGTGTGGCTGAACACAACAGAAAACTATAAATTTATTAAATAAATGCATAGTTTTTTAAAACTCCTATCAAGGCGGACATTTTTAACTATATAACTGCAGAATTAAGGTGAGAGCTGTTGAAATTGTCATATTAAATCATGGAATTGTAGTAATTGAGTATTATACCGAGTTTCACCACTCAGAGAGAACATATGGTGGCTTGTATCCTTTTCCTAAACTAACTTTGAAGGAAATACTAAAGAATTAGGGAAAACAAAGTTGTTGATTTTTTGCATCATTCCTTCTAAATAGCATAAACACTATTAGCAAAGCAGCTCCTATTTCAGAAAAGTATAAAACAGAACACCTGTAAGTACTGCAAATGATAGCAGCTGTCAGATTTCATTTAGACAACTGAAACTTGTGAAATATGTGATTTTGCTCCATTTGAAGAGAAATATCTAGTTAGAAATACTTTAAAAAAACACATTTGGGTTCAAATTTTCAAATAAATATTTGATTTAGTGACTTATGACAGAATTAATGCAGCTGAAGCTCAACGGCACCCCGACCTACAGCCTGGAAATTAGAATGAATATTGCATCAATGCTTCCTAACAATATTTGTAACATTCATAAGCACGCTGAAGGTGGGTTAAGTTAGTTTAGCTTTTTATGGAATGTGCGGCATTCTGTTGACAGGGAACACACACACACACACACACGAAAAAAAAAAAAAACCTAAAAAAACAAAAACAAGACGAGTGAAATGTCATTTCTCTGAGATTCTGGGGATAAATTACCCGCTACTTTCCAGCTCCACCTGTCAACAAACACCAGGTGTTTCACGCTTGCGCTACATGATTGTAGACACGGAGCGCTCATTTTGTGTCTACACACTTTCAACCAGGTGATGTAACTATTGGGGTCTGAGGAGCCGGGCAGCAGCGTTGCAGTGCGAAACGTTTCCTGTTGTGGAAAAGTGGGCAAGATGACCGGTGGTGTCGCGCTGTTATTGCACCAACCTTACTCATCAATCAGAAATCAAAGCTTTGACAGTTGCCGACATTAAAGAGCCGCTGCTGGCGTGTCTTCTGCCAAGAGGTTTCTTTCTGCTGAGCATATTAATATACTGTAGGTCACAAGCAGCCTCATCACTGATCGCGGAGGGGAGGATGGATACTCCTGAGCCACACCAGGCAGAGTTCCAGTCTGTATTCATGCTGGAATATACAGTCATCAAATACAGCAGCCGAGGACCACTGAAACGACTGAAGCGGCACAAATGTAGAATTTCCTCTTTATCAATCGGCCAGGAATACTTTTTGGATTTCATAAAAGCCCCGTATCGATAAACAAACGCTTAATTAAAAGATCCACGTCTGAAAACAACAGGCAAACAGATTGTTCACATTGTCGCACCGTCCTGAATTTCCCAAATGTTTATTCCCAAAGTAAAGCTTTGCCTATTGTTTGTAGGCTGTGTGCATGTTGCCTGAAGGCTTTCAGACATTCCTATTCCAGGCTGATTTGGGGTTTGACATCAAATATAAACTGCACATTTAAAAGAAGAGAAAAAAAAAAATCCAATAAAAGTAACCAAAATGTCACAGCTGCCAGTTGCAGAATGCATGCATCAAAAAAAAGAAAGAAAAAAAAAATCATCCTTATCCCACTCATTTGCATTTAGGTGTGTTCACCATGTTTTTTGTCTCCTTTTGGGATTTTAACCTAGGCATGATGTCTGTTTGTCTGAACTACCCGCAGAACCTCACCTGAGCCTCTTTTGCATTCATATCGTGTCTTTAAAGGAAGTCAGAGTTAACCATCCCGCTGACTGCTGCAACTCTGCTTTAGCCAAACGTTAATAATCACATCAGGCTAAATGTAATTTGCACCCACCATCATTTAATTATCACCTGTAATTACTTTTTTTGGGCTCCTCATCGTTTTCAAATTTGGTCAATTTTTCAGCAGGTTAACACATTAGGTATAAAAATGTTCAATATTTACACTGCAATGTTTTGAAATTTAAAAGGAGCATGTTTTCAGACATTTGTATGGAGAAATTATTGTCTTTGCAGATGAGTCTGTCTTTTGCTGTTACAGATCACGCTTCCTCCTCAGGACTGAACCACCAAAAATTGGTCCATCCTGCTGAAAATGTGCACCGGAAACTCGACCGCACGCTGCTGCTTCACAGTATCGCCAGCGACTAGCGCTGTTCTGCGAGCGCGGCGTCCCTCAAAACTGAGACTGGAGCACGTAGCGAGTCCCTCGTTAGACAAAATACGTGCAACGTGGCATGCATGTTTTATGATGTGAGTGACAAGACGCTCTGTGCTTTCACCGTACCTTGCAAGCGGTGTAGTTTTTGCCTCTACCAGAGTATCTTAATTCCTGTGCGGAGGCTGTGATTTAGCCTTTTTTTTGTGTGTACCAGGACATGTTTATGGGCTAATAGGCCTTTGTTAGTAGTACTCTATTTATTTAATACAATTGTAGTGTGAACAGAAGGAATAATAAACAGGCTGACTAAACATACGATTCTTCTTTTGGGCTGAGAAAACCCTGTGTAAGGACACAAAAGGGGGACGTTTCCACCGCGGAAAGTAAATTCTTTTGAAGTGGAACTAATCATCTGAGGGATGGTTCTCGTTGTCCTAACAACGCAGCTGAATTGGAATGAGCCTTCTTTTTTGTGGAAGATATGTTTTCTTTTTTTCATTCAGAACTGATGATGATAGTAGTTTCACGCCCTGTCCACCCACATTGTCCGTCCAAACTTCTTTGCAGATAAGTCTTTACTTGGAGACGCCGAACACACGGCGGGTGACTCTTCGACCGTGACGTCAGCCTCACTTCTCTGTCTCCCAGTCTTTCTCTCCTTTTAATGCCGTTAGAATGAAAAGGGAATCTCACAGCAAATCCTCGCCAATAACAGTTCTTTCTCAGTGTGAAAAGATCAAGTCTTAGACTAGCCCTCCATTGTGATGTACCATCTTAAGATAATATTGCTCTAATGTTTGAAGTTTCAGATGCCCGGATCAAATTTGTGCTTTCAATAAAATACAGTGAATGTTTTATGTTAATTTCTAAAAAAGGAAAAAAAAAAAAGGGGGGAGGGGTGTTTGAAGTTAAAATATAAACATTTTCCTTTTTTAAATGCTGTGATACGTTTCTCAGTGTGAGGAATTGTTAAGATATAAGGGAGAAAATGGTCAGAGGATTGAGTAATAAGAGGATTTAAAACTTAAGATCCCTTATTTTTTTTATTCTTGAATATCTTGTGCTCTGCAATAAAAGCGACTATTAAAGGTTTATATGGGGACATCTCTGTTTAACTTACTTTTTTGGTGAAAAGAGTCTGAACTGCAGGGTTTTTTTTTTCATTTATCTGTTTCACATTTTTAAACTCATAATAATTATTTCTTTCGAATGAAGATCAGAATAATTGGGTTGCTATGTTTTAATTGAAAGAACTTGGCTAAATGCATAAAGGACTTTATTCTTCTCATGGTGTGATAAAGGTCAAATTATAAACTGGAGAAGAAGAGAAAATATAAAAAAAAAATCAATAAACTGTTGACATTTGCATGCTTTGTACTCTGAACGTCAGTCACAAGACACAGGTCTTAATTACACCTATGCAGAGCCATTTAAGTTTCTTAATATGAATTTTTCATCCAGAAATTTGCATCAAAACACCTCACACACGTCCGTATAGCTACTGTTATGGTTACACCATTGTAACCGCATGCAAGTAATTCCAAAGGTCCAATGTTTAAAAACCTAGTAAACATTTGATTGGACAGATAAGATCTTCCAGTAACTCACTGTGACGTCTCTTTTGTCTGGACCGACAGGACGTAGCTGTGGATCCGGGGTCTGAAGGTAACTTTTGGCCTCCTGACCTCAGACAGAATTCCAATCTCTCGCCGTTTTAAATCTTTGTCCTCGCTCACGCTGTATAACTTTGCCTCTCCTGAGTTATAAACAATCGGCCTTTCTGCCTCTGCTATGGTCATCCAGCCGTTTTATTGTCTCGGTGGGGGTACAGGGTTCAGGCAGCAGTCATCCACCATCACAGAGGTGAATTGTTACTTGGTTACTGTGCTAACTTGTCGGGCCGACCTGGCGAGGCTGCCAGAGGGCAGAAGTCAAACACAGAGCGGACAGTTTCAGGGCAAACAAAACAAAACCTCTCCTTGCTCGTGCTGAAGGTTTTAAAGAAACAAACAGACGATTGTCATGGTGTGAAGATAATTCCATCTACTATCTGTCAGACTATGAATTAAGATTGAACAGATATGTTTATCTCACCCTTGAGCTATAAGCCTTATTCTTGTCATTTGTAGTATTTCATAAATGTTCAAACCTCTCCTACTGCGTTTCTGTGCTAATAATATATGCAGAATGACAGAATGAATAAAGCTACATTATTCATAACTTTTCTCACAGATGATTTATTGATTGCAATGTTGGAATCCGGAAAAAAAAAAAAAAAGAATAGTCAAAAGAACTACTAGTTCCTGATTTAAGTTATGTCTTAAACTGGCATGGTAATATATGCATTGAATCAAACTGCTTTTCACGCGTTAACAATAGCAAGCTGTTGGTGGCGATGCTACATATGCAGCTACAAATTGAGCAAATAAATTAGTCTCACTGTGAGTTAGTGTTGATGACTAGTGAGCTCTTTGCGTTGGTGAGAGGCGAGTGCTAAATGAACAAAGTTGTTCTCCCTCGAAAACTAATTCAAGTTCTGCACAGATTTGTGCTCAGCAGTCATAAATCTGCATGATGTTCGGTTAGCGCAGCAGCTCTTCACAGTCCAATTAAAGCGAATTTAGGCTGCCGAAGCCCGATTTGGCAGCAGTGTGTTCGCTCTGATGTCACACAGGGGTGGATCCCTGGTTGGTGTGACAAGAGGAGACAACTCTGTCTTCTATCTGAGCACAATAACAGCGGGATTAGCCTTGACTCGTCTTCTAAAGGGCAAAACAAATGTTGGGAAGATGGATCTGTTTTGTCTCGTCGCCACTTGCCTGCTGTATGGTGCACGCTCGCGCCGCTAAAGCCTCGTGAGCGCACACGCTGAATAGTGCAGGTTAAGGCAGGACACAGCAGATAAGCTCATGACACACTTGAATGTAGGCCATTTTTAGCTCCTGTTGGTTAGAGGGAAATCAGCTTTTTGGAGGATACAAACTTAGTATTCTCGAGGCACCTCAGTTCTTCTTTTTTTTTTTTTTTTGCCCAACCAGAAAACGGCTCAATTTACAGCTATTGAGAGCTCGCTGTGTCATCCACATGGAGGGAAGAGGCTGGAGTCCTGAAAATGCAGCATTCTTACATGAACAATGTCCTTTAAAAGATTTAAAAGAAACAAAAAAAAACATACTGATCAGTCAGTAAAATTTTACATTATATCTTTAGATCCAAATGTAGCTTGGCTTGCTAGTATTTCTTTTTTCTTTTTTTCTTTTTTTTTTTTGTCATTTTACATGCCATGCGGTAGCTGGTTGCCATTGTCATCACGGCAGACTGGGAGCCGGGGAGAGGACGCCAGCACGGTGCCAGTTGGCTCAAGTAGTGAAAACACAAGGCAGACACTGTACTATTCTAATTTTCATCGTTCCAGACACGAAGGTCACTTATTTGGCAACTGCAGTTTCTGTGTGTCCTGCTAGTTACACGGCAGATTCTATGTAGTCCATACCATGTAGGGCATGCATTCAGAAAGTCCCTCCTGGAGACAAGAGGTCTGTCACATGCCTGTATTTACTTTATTTTGATGAGATATTTTTAATGTATTTATTTGTTTTTGTATACAAAGTTTAGGTTCTGACTTTAGTAATAAGCAAAAGAAAGCTTGGTAATTCCTGCAGGATTATGTAACTTGTGCAATACCCACCAGAGTGATCCAATAAAAATAAGAAAAGCATCCATCAATTGTAAGACTTAGAGCCACGATCAAAAAATAAAGTAAATAGAAAATTGCAAATGGAGTAAATCTGTTATTTCAGGATTTTATCGGACAAATTGAAAGGGGAAAAAGATACATTTGCTTCGAAATTACTCATTGCAACTGATTTCTCAGTAAGTTTAGTCCTGATGCCCCAATTCTATTAAAAAAAAACAGAAAAACAGAAAAACAGGCCTTTCCTTTGCCATTCTACATTCTTTGAAGTTACTTCAAATTAAAAAAAGAAAAAAAAAATGTGTGTACCTTGGATTATTGTATAGCTCTATCAGTTTTAATGCAGTGCCTAAGCCTGTGGATCTATTCTCTTGGTGGTGCTTTGCTTAGTAGACAATAGTCCTGCAAATATCAGGGGCCAAGTCATTATCTTCCGCTCAGCAGGTGTAGACATTATTGGAGTGTTGAACTAATGATATGTAATGAGCTCTCTGTGACACATGTCTAGCCACCTTACTATCATGGGGCCCATTAATAGATAACAGCATCGTAATTAGCTTTGCTGGGAAGCCAAACCTGAGCCTATAAATATATCAAACAACATTTTAAGTTGTGTTTGTGCACTGTTTGCAGTTTTACATTTCATATGTTTTTCTCCTTGCTCGAAAAAGTGTGATTTTTTTTTTTTTTTTTTTTTGCTTTTACGGCTCTCTGGTAACTTAGAATTCTATGTAGAGTATATGCAGTATTGTCAAACCTCCTATCAAAGTGTGTGTGTGTATATATAAATGTGTGTAACTACTTCTGTTTAAAAGAAAAAGAAAAAGTTATTTCATGACCAACAAAGGGATGAATCATTATTGGTAGTGTTTTCAGTGTGCTCAGTAAATTGAAAGCCCAGGACACAAATACATGGCTGTCTTAAAAATTTATATTGGAAATGGTTTTGATGTTGTACCCCACCGCAAACACTTTCAGCCTTCTGCAGGTCTCCTAGCAACAGCAAACAAAGGCAGGACCCATCTCAAGTTTCCCGTGGAGCGGCCAGTCCGGCGTGCCTTTGATCTTGACTGGGAAAATAGCTGAGTGGGCACTACTCGCATTTGTCTTTCATTTACTCCGGCACCCCCACCCCCTCCCAAAATGTTCACTGAAACAGGCAAATCTTCATCTGTCCCCGGCAACCAGTACCCCTCGTGGATAATCAGCCATAGCGAGGGGAGTCATTGAAGCACTGTTTAGCTAAAATTGGAGGTTTTTGTTTTGGAGCATGGCTGCTACCTTCAGCAGGCTATCATTTGTACCTCGAACCTTAAGCGCGATGGTATTTAATCCATTGTTTTTATTGTCTCCAAGTAGTCTCACTGCGGAATTCATCAACTTGTGCCCCAGGACTTTGAAATGAAAGCCTTTATGAAGACGTGGAGCATCCATAACTTTTCCTTTTCAAAGTGTTTTTAACTTTTGTGAACTTGGTCCTAACAGAAAGTCCTGTTTGTTTTCCATTAAAAAGAAAGAAAGAAGAAGAAGAAGAAAAAAAAAAAAAACTGGGCACACACCACAGCTGATGTAGATCTTGAAAGTCGCAGTGCTGCCACAGAGTGGTCTTATTTAAACTCCACATTCAAAAAAAAAAAAAAAAAAAGCTCAGACTGAGCACAGAATTAAAAAAAAACGAACATTTAGGATTTATTTCTGAGTGTCTAATGATGCTCCCCCAAGTAAGTCCGAGGAATCAAAGTATAAATAGCTTCCTCATGCTATACATTTCCACAAGACAGACTGCAACGCATCTTAGAGCCATTAGACGTTATCTCACTCCGCTCTGCATTCATCCCCAGTAGCTCAGACAGCTCGGAAGATTAAACAAATTGAAGTGTTACACACTGTTTTGGTGTAATTTACTGTAATTGATGTTTCTATCCAGTGCTGAGGCCTTCTGAAGCAATTGCTTGTGTTTGCTGGAAGACATGCAGCCCAGTGGGGTGTATTGACTGAGGCTGTTGACTAATACTGCTGTATTGGCATGTTTTAATGCTCTCCTATTGTTTGACTAACAGACTCCTCTGTACAAGTGAAAGCACACCTTTTTAAACTCTTTTTAAACATGGCGAAAACAAACAAAAGCCTGCGTCAACAAGTCATTGTTTATCCGTCCTGGTCCTGAAACCTTCGTTAAAATATATGTTTGCCGGATCGGTAAAGATGGAGCATGAACCGAAACTCTGGAAACTGAAGCTGCAACCTTATGAGCACTCATTTTAATCTGAGTCGTATTTACTCACCGCTCGAGCTGATAGTAGACTATTCTGAAATCTTTTCTTCAAATGCAACCTTGCTGTGGGAAGTTTGCATGTTTACCCCCCCATGCTTGTGTGGGTTCCCTCCTACGGTCCTAAAACATGCATGTGAGGTTAATTGGTGACCCTAAATCGTTGCCGCTGGGTGTGAATGTGAGTGTGTGTGGCTGTCTGTCTCCGTGTGTTTGTCCTGCGATGGACCGGTGACCTGCCCTTCAGTCAGATCGGCTCCAGGGCCCTGCAACCCTCCACACAACAAAAGCAAAATTTAAATGAACTGCATGCAATAAAATAAGAAAAAAAAAGTGGTGATTTCATTGAGCTGAAATTATAGTCAAGTGAAACAAACAAAACAGTCAAGTCAGCTCCGAGTTAAGATTATTTTATGATGCTGCAAAGATCAAGAATAAATTCTTGTCTTAACACTGAGCACATTTTATTCAAAAAGTTTATTAATTTTGTTTTTTTCCCTCCTGTCACAGCTCTTACAGTCTTCCAGAAAATGTCAGCTGAAATTTAGCAGATATGCTACTTTCCTGTAAAAGTGCATTCAAACACGCAAAACGCAATTAATCCAAACACTCAGATAACTTAACCTGACATTGTTTTCTTAGCGCGATCCTGTCAGTACTGCTTGTGTATTTTTCCACAGTCTTTAGAGAGTGGAAAAAACAACAACAACAACACACATTTCATCTGTTATAGATGCTTGTTTGCGAGGAGTTGGTTCCTATTTTGGATTGTCAAAGCGGAGGAGCTGCAGAGCTGCAGGTTTACACGCTCCTTCAAGATTCTCTTATTGAAGCAACTTAAGGTTTTACATGTACGAAACGTGGAGGGAAAAGCTGTCCCGCCTATGCGTTCAAGTTGTCTGTATCTTTCTCTGCAAAGGTTTCAAACTCAGAAGTCACGTTTAACTCTATACGGCCATTATCTGGACAGCAATTTAATGTTTTTACCTGTTTTCTGACCGTGCTTTTATATTTCTCCTTTTAAGGACTCTTAACTAAAATAATACTTCTGAGAAGAAAAGGGAAAAATAAAACAACCCCAAAACAATTGAAGCGGTTCCTTTTTTTCTCCCTCTTCCTCCTTCCCAGAAAGCCATTAGAACCCATGTTTATATATAGTACGCGTCTGATTCAGAATCCTGCGCAAAAAAGACTGTTATAGCATGAAGTACATCACATTACCCCTGACGAAATATAGACCATGCCTTCACGCTCGTCTCCACCCAACCGCACACGGAGTTGTGTCCTTCTGACAGCTGCATGTGCCATCTGACAACAATGTAGGGGTGGAGAACGTATTAACACCGTCCTGAGCCCCCAAGCATGCACGTTTCCTCCATGTTGAGGTACTGTAACCTGGAACCAAATCAGTGTTCAACCTGAGCACAGCTACCGTGTGGGTCCGGTTATTTTTTCCAAGAGTATCATTTCAGGTTTTTTTTTTTTCTCTTTTGTTGTTTTCAATGAGACAGAAAAAGCAATTCCGCAAATTACTTGTAGAGTTTTATTTATAGCGGAATTCCTGAGGATAATAATGTTGTCTGCGCTCCCAATTTCCTCTCCGGGTAACAAATACAGAGTGCTGTTTTCAGTATAGAGGTGGTTAATGACACTTGTAGTTGAAGTGTACTGATTTGTGGTGTGCGCAAATAACAAAAACATGACTCCATTGTATTAGATGTGGCATACACTCAAGAATGCTGAGGGCTGAGAGTTAAGTGTCGAGGGCAAAAATACAGAGCAGGACTGTGAGAGAGAAACACTGCTTCCGATTGACACACCGAGCATGCATATTCTGTGTTGACTTTACTTGAGATCTGAAGCTGTGAAGTTTTAATATTGGACACTGTTCCCGACTACTTTACACGAGAAGTGGTTCTTTATGGGGTTCAAGACAAACTTTGGACGATAAAACCGGAACCATCTGCATGTCTAGACGTGTTATGTGAGAAAATGTACTTTGCTTGATCTGACCCGTCAATTCAAAGCCACTTGTTGCATCTCAAAGCTATAGTTCCAAGTCCAAGTATATTGCAAGAATATGCATTCGTTTTTATTGCATTTATTTTGGAAGAGTGTTTCGTCCTTGTGGTCAGTTCTCGGCAGTCCAAAAAGCGGCTGAAGTGTTTCTGCCCATTCGATGATGATTTGGCCCCGGATACACTCGCACCAGACTGCATGGCTTCATTTTTGTCTGTGAAATAGGATGTTTTAATGTGGAGGTGTTTAAGAACAATTTTTTGTGAAGAAGAAATTGAGTGGTGAAAACCCACCCACACTCTTACAATTCATGATAATATCAGTGTAAGTCATCGAAACACAAGCTACTGTTAAGTTTAAATAGTTTGTTTTTACACTTGAAGTTTTTGAAGTTGTCTAAAACACCATAATTTATCTCTGTGACGACTAACAAAAAAATTCCTTATTAGGTTCATAGATGTGATTTTTGTGACGCCGACTCTCTGTTTGCCTGTACTGTACATCACGTCTCTACTAACCTCATACTTTACCCTCAGAGCGAATGGATTTGAGGTCCTCGATCAATCTGAAAGGTTTCCACTGGATCCTCGGGGTATATAAGGCATGCCTATTTAGAGTGATGCAAAGACATGTTACAGCATCTCAATCTGTTAGCCTATATGCTATGTACACTTGGAAGAAGTCAGTGTCTGTTTGTGCCATATAGAATTATCACCTCTTAACTATATGACATTTCTGGAGAGAAAAAAACAATCATGGCACAGACGGAGTGGGGGTGGGGTGGCATTTGTCAGTGCTCTCATTGGGGTTCAAAAGTAGAATGTAAAATGTCTGTCTTTGTCTAATCCAACACATTTTATTTTTGTAACTGAGAAATCTGTTCAGGGACCCCAACATTTTTTTTTCCAACTGTCAGGGTGTCATTTGTCAGGAAAAAAAAAAAAAAAAAGAAAGTGAAACTGAATTCCCACCCCCAGTCCTTCTGTATGTTGTGAGGTTATAGCTACTTCGAACATGCAAGGTGGGGGTGTGCTCGGGATGTACACGTACGCAGTCACCTGCCTCCTCACACACACAAACACACATACACACACACACACACGCGCCTGACGACCGTGAAGTGTGTCGCTCTGACTCTGCTGTGCCCTGCAGGTTCATCTCCCGTCAGTGACAGTCGACTTTAAAGAAGCGGAGGCCATTTGCCTTCAGAGTATTGTCCCTCATCATTGGATTATTAACCTTCACGGCAACCTCTTGTTCTTCAGTGTCTCATTTCTTCCTCTCTCTTTTCCCTCCTCCTCTTCCTCTCCCTGTTTTTTTTTTTTTTTTTTCCCCTTTCCCTTCTCCTCCCCAGAAGCCTGCACAGCGAGGCCGTCAAGCCATTAACGAGTCGCTGTACTGATAATGAAGCCACAGAGGTGGTCTGAGCCGGTGTGGCACGGGAGCCGGAGCAAAGGAGGAAGGTAGATTAGGATAATTACCTGGCCATGGGGCCGCGATGGAGAGAAAATGTCTCTCTTCCTGCGGGCCTTGATAAAGACGGAGCAGGGCGCAATCAGGTGCGACTTTTGCTCAAAACAGAATGAAGATTAATCAAAAGCCACAATCATTTTTAATGATCGACATAATTAACGTTGGATTCAGTTCAAAATGTGTTTTTTTTTCTTAATGACTGTCTTTGCACCTTCGTATCTCTCACATGCTGTATTTTCTTGTTTATGCGCTAGCTTTCTCACACAAATCATGAGGACATCCTAAATATCCGCGCTCCCGGAGACTTTGAAGAGCCTATGAGGTCAGGTTTTAAATTATGGTCTGCACCCACATCAGGCTTTCTCTCCCCACTGCTGGAAATCCATTTTCCACACAATGCATTTCAAATCAAAGCAGCGTCACCATAACACGCCTTAGGAAACATTAAGCCATAGTGCGTTACTTTCATGTATGATAGCATAGCCCCTGTACGCTTTGATGTGCTCACTTTTTTAATGCTTTATTAATAATAACACATTGGCTCCTCAACCCACCGTCAGCTTCTGCTGCTCCTTTCTCTCTCCTCCTGAACTACATCCCTCACTCCTTCCATGCCTCAGCTGCTTTATCCCTCCCCAGCCCCTGAGCCTTGTCTCAGGATTGGCCTGTTTGTGTTTGGGAGGGGGATTAGGGAGAATGACATGGGCCTCGAGATGAAGAGAGTGACACAGACCTATCAGAGGGCAGGAAGTACACGGCACTGCAACACCATTGGTTCCTGAGGAAATCAGACATGTCTTCATTTCTTTCAGCCATCCTCTCAGTCCAGCTTTCATTTCCTTGCCCGGGGAGGGAGGCATGAAGAGGGGGGGGGGGGGGGTTGGATTCGGGATTTGAGTTTCTATTTGTGAGTGTAAGTGCGTGCGCACGTGTGCCTTCTTGCGAGTTGTGTGCAGTCAGCTTTTGGAAAACAGAGAGATGAGCATGCAGACACTGATAGCGCTCACCTCCTCCAGAGCTGGACAAAACACAAAGCAGCCCGCACATTTGTGGTGTCGTCCCAGCTGATCGCTGTGAATGGGACGTCTGATTCATGCTCTTGCAAAAGTCCCTAATGTTTTCTGTCGTTATTTCAGGTGTTTCACTGGATGTTTTACATTACTGTTACCGATGAAAGTACCTCAAAACACGGAATCCTCGGTGTGCGCTCGTCGATATTTGCTTTCTGACAAATTCAGTATAATGTTGATAATTTACTGGATCTTTTTCGCAGCGCAACACAATCATGTGTAGACGTGCACAAAAACATCTACTGATGAAATCTTCCTGTTGTGTGTCGGTTTCTTTGCTCATGTTCATTTCTGATGCTTCTTCAATCTCTCAGCCATGCGGCATTATCAAATCTTGCTTTTTGTTTTTTTTTTTTTGGTTTGTTGTTGTTGAATTATCATTTCATCCCACAACTTCTGCAGTACAGTTTCTCAAGTCATTCATCTGCAATCTGTGGTTGTGCTCTGTAAAAGAAATAAATATATTAATGCACTGAAATAACTCGCGTCTGTCTCTGGTTCTTTCAAAACGTTATCCGTCAGCCACGTTTCCAAAAGCTGTGGACTGACCTGCATGTATTTCATTTGTCAGGCATGCTTTTCTTGTCATGTATGCAGTCACACCAATTATTCGGTGTTATGCAATGTTTAATATACAGACTTGACAGCATCCTGCAGTGGAAACCCTTCCTGAGGCTTGCAGCGCGGAGGCTGTGCCTGTTGAGTTTGTTGTGCACCAGACTGTCCTCAGTGTTTGCCTGCTTGTGAGGATGCAGCCAGTCGACTCTGGCTGTCTGCACAGTGATATGACTGGGAGCACTGGGGCTGGGCCCCAGCCGACTCGCTCCTCCTCGCCCATAATAGATCTGCGAGGTCTGACGGCCGGCCCTCTGGGGGCACCTGGCTCCCCTCCCTGCCATCTCTGGCTCAATCGATTGCAGAGGCCGTCCCAGTGCAGAGACCAGGGGTCAACTTCAAAGGCCTCCTGCCCGCTTCCTGCCACCTGGTGTTCTATTTCGGACCAAGGGTAGGTTTCCTTTCCACTGCCTCCGCCCTTCTTTGCCCTTCTGCGAACAGGTTAAGGACATACAGCCAACACCGCTCCGCCCCAGTCTCCTTCTAGTCTCCTCCCTTGCAACCCCCCCATGCTGAGAACGGGTTAAAGATCAGTCCCACCCAGAGACGCACAATCCTACCGTCATTCAATGGAGATATCTACAGCCAAAAAAATGCACGTCTCTGCATACAAGAAATTTACTGTGAGGGGTTGCTTTGGGTTTCTTTTATTTTGTTGTGAAATGGCACGTCAAACAAAATGAAATCACTCATATAGACTTTGCTTACATTTCTATTTATTTAATACATGCAATTTATAAATACAGCCGTTGACAAAAAAAAAAGACACCAAAAGTTTTTATTCCTCACATTTATTTCAATTATTTCATAATATAATAAATGTACATCTTTCCCACACCCAACACATTTAGTTACAAGGTAATGTCTTGTTTATGATTTACAGCATTAAATGGTGAAATGAACATTTTGGCCCTCACTTAAAACATGTTTCATTATTAACTGATCAACAGATCTGCTATGGTATGAATAACTCCCTCTCTCTCTTTCCCTGTTGGTCACGTAACAAATGGCAGGGCTATCGAACACACATTTTTTTTTTTTTTTTTTTAATCTCCATCAGGGCTGTCGGACAATCATTCCAAGAATACATATTAATCAATCGAGATTTTTTGAATCTGTTTATTAAGCCCAGCCATTTTTTTCCCTCCAATACATTAGCAGATCTCAGTATGTCCGCTACTCTTGTGAACAGGGATGAGAAGGAGAAAGAGGGAGAGGAAATAAAGGTCTGATGAGTTTGGCAAAGACAGGATGGAGGCTGAGACAGATGGCATGAAGTCTGCAGCACTCTGGCGTGGCTCGCCTGGTGCTAAAATCCTCCTCTCTCACATTCCAACAAATCCTACCAGGAGGCTGGGGAGTCTGTCACACCACTCCAAGGATCCACACGGCTCTCTTCACCCCCCCCACCCCCCCACAGCCCCACCGCCATCCACCACTGCCCCCCCGCTGCAGCCGAGCCCCTGACCGCTCTATCACATTGCTGCCATTCCGCCGTCATGTATGTATACATTCACACATTAACATGTATGAAGGTGGGTCATTTGGATCTTTACAGACCTGCTAAGATAAGCAGCTCCGGGGGGGGGGGGGAGAGGAGTAAAAGCCATCTGACTGCTCTTATGGCATACGAACCGGAAGGGAACGCAGGGGGCATATTAGTGAGGTGGCCTTTACTGTCAGTCCAGTGTAAAAATCGTATTTAGCAGACACTTGGGGAAATCATGGGAGGGGGCGACAATCCATTTATATCAGAAGAAGAAGGCATAAGAAGCTTTTTGTTTGGATTCACCAGTGGCGGCATCAGCCCGCGGCCTCCAACAGAAGCAGCGTAACTCAATCTCAGTCCAAACACACTCCGCTCAGACCCATATTTCAAAGCTTCCTGTGGGTCTCACAATCCAAAGTGGACAGTAAGTGTGACTCTGATTACACAAATGGCACAAAACCAACAACTGGATCACGGGCTCCACAAGACATTTTCATCTCCAAATACGCTATTGGATATCCTTTGAATTTCTGAAGCACGCCTACTTTTACCATCTCAAAGTAGCTCATCTAATAAGAACAATCTAATTTATTTTACACTCTGCTCTTTCCCCATGATGCTTCCTCGCTGTCTTTCTGCCTGCCTTCTGTTTGTTCTAATGAATGGCTTCTGAGATGAGACTCTGCTGTGAGGAGGTCACAGAGGGCTTCAGAATTACATTACTGTTAATGATAATAAAAAGAACAATCTGTGCTAAAGCTCTTGGATGTTTTCTTTTCTCTTCCCATATGGAATGAATGTTTTATCTGCTATTGTTTTGAATATTGTCAGGCTTGAAGTCCGTGCAATTAAAACGCAGGCTAAATATTTTTTTTGTGTTTCTATGCAAGAATTCTCTATTGACAAAAAAAAAGGGGTGCTCTGATAAAAGGTATACAGTGGTGCGCCATCTGGGTGAGGGAGTACACGACAAAGCGCAACATCAGGCGCGTCGTACCAACATGGTGCTGCATGAGAAAATACATTCCCTACGGCAACATCTTAAGTGCACAGAATATGAAAATTGCAAACTTCTAACAATTGACAAAAGGTTTTGCAGCAGTTTGTAGATTTGGCTTCAACTTTCTTGCAGATAAAAGGTTACTTTCTTCGCTTTTGTATCCCGTGTAATAAACAAAATGTAATGAATTGTGATGGCATCCATTTTTAAATCAATGCTCTCAAAGCTCGGGTGGCAACTCGTCTCTTCTTTATACACCGTGTGGGTTCAGCAGCAGTTGTGTACAACAGAGTCTGTGATTCAATCTAACTTCAGAGGAAAAAACTTTTTTTAAGACTACTTCAAAAAAGTTTTCAGAGCAAAACACAAGTGTGTTTGAAGCATGTGACGAACGTGAACGCGTTCAGCGGTGATGCGGGTCATCCTCCCAGAACCTCCCCGACGCCGCAGCGCTTCCAACGGTTGTTTACATAGATGTGACATTCACAAGCAGATGATTTGTGACTTTTCCCCCCACCAGTCAAAGAGTCAGAGTTACTGGCTGTCCTTCCTGCGTGGCAGGGCAGCATGGAGTCCCCAGGCTCATTGGCACTGCAGCTGTCACCCACAGGATGGGAAAGTGGCAGGGTCGATGGCTCCGCGGCGTGGCTTCTGGCAGCATCCTTCCCTTCCTGGCCCGGTGAAAGGGCAGGGATAGGGAGCCTGGTCTCTCCGCGCATTGATCGAGGGCCAGCCCTCCATTAGCCACTGTCAGAGTTAAAGGTCAGCTAAGGCCAGCGGATAGGCCCTGTGTGCGCATCCTATGGAGTGACTCATCCTCGCATCCAAGGAGCGGAGTCCTTGTCACTTTGGTCTGCGCCGCCCCCCGACGCCTGGTGGCCGCACGAGAACGGCCGTTCCACTCAGAATAGCTGACCCCTCCCGCCGCAGCCTACTCAGTCACATTTACCCCCTCTCTCTGGTCTGATGCCAGCCACATTATTCATTATTGTTGCTTTTACAGATATTGCTATCGCCTGCCAAATTAAAAGAGCCTTCCTTTTAATTTTCTCGGGCAGAAATTGCTTAATAAACGAGCAGGGCCCTGATTTGCACTGATGATCACACGGCAACACAATTGCATCAAATTGCTCACCCAGAGATGGTGCGCCACATCGCGCTCATCATTGAGTGGCGACTGCTGCCTGGTGTGGTTTACATTAATGCAGGCAGGCTGTGAAAGGGGATAATTGTGGTGCTAAATGCTGTGGAAGCTGACAGGATCCATTTCTTGAGTTGTCAAGGGCGGCGGAGATAGAGTGGGTCATGCTGGAGTCTAAACAGAGAGAGGCAGATGAACTTATTTGCACCAACATGCATGCACACACTTGAGCTTGTGAACACACACACACACACGCACGCACGCAGACAGACAAAAATCAGCCACACTCCACATAGAGATGATTGTCTCTCGCTTCTGTCAGGTTGTGTTTTTCTGTAGCCACAGAGGCCTCATCCTGGGAAATTGAGCAATTTCTGATTGAAAATAGTGCCGGTAATTAGAGCACTCACTATTTGTAACCACTTGGCATTGCATTAGTATGCAAAGCTGGCAGCCAGCTTATCTTGGGGAAAACGTTTGTTTCCTTAATTGCCCTCTTAGGACAAAAGTGAACGGGGCGGGTGGGGAGAGGAGAGAGTAAAATGTTAACGTGCCGCAGTGAGAATGGAGCCTGGTGTGTCGAGGGGAAGTGACTCCCTGAACACAGGGGTTAAACTCCACTAATGGGCTGCGTGCAACACACATGGGCACGTACACACAGAGTAGCCGAGGAGCACCCATACACCCACATATGGGCACACACTCGCGTTGGCACACGGGCGCATGGAGACGGAGACAACAGGACAACTATGATGAGCCCACACATTCCAGGACACACACAATTAGGCACAATTATCTCCATAGACATACTGTACAGTGTACAATTGGACATGTAAATATGACCATTCACCATGCTAATGAATTAAATGACCCTGTTTTTAAATAAAGAATCCATTAGGCTGCAAAGCAGGAAACTCCTTTCTTCAGCCTGTGTATTGAGTCAAGAATACTCACTTTGATCCATTGATAATAAACTTGATTCAAAGTTATTCATTGTTCCATTCATTGGATGTGGAGCTGCAGTTACATTTTCTATACTTCTGTGTTTCTCTACTACAGTTAAAGATGTGCGAATTGTTACAGAAAATTCGAAAATACAATTTGTAATGTTTTTAAGGCGGTTTCTTCTCTTAAAGTAACTTTTTGTAAAGGATGCAGAGGTGAGCCTATTTCCTTGAATTGGCCGATATTTTTCCGGTCATCTGGAAACAAAGAATCTTGACCTCATTTTTTTTTCCTATATAATCCCACAAAGCATCATTACTTTTTGAAGTGATAGTGTGATGGAAATTGTTCTTTCTTGCACTAGTGACTTCACAGAAAGACTTCTCACACTTTGAAGTAGTTGCTGAATAATGATTTCCCCTGAATGTTGGACGGAAGTGGCTCAGACCAGATAGAGAGACTTTCTGTCACAAAACAGGGTGGAAGTGCTGCATAATTAAAACTTTTCCACCATCTGCAAAAAAACAGAAGACAGATTTAATTTTGATAACCATCTGTGCACAAGATAAAATATACTATATTCAAGATTGGACAGTTGTACGATTGTACACTGGAAAAATGACGCAGAGGCTCCAGGAATACAGATATTGCTGCTCAGGGGAAAAAGAAAGAAAGAAAGAAAGAAAGAAAGAAAGAAAGAAAGAAAGAAAGAAAGAAAGAAAGAAAGAAAAAAGTTCCCACGAAATAAAGAAACTCATTAAGAAATATTTGTTCCTTATAATAAAATGACGACGCAGCTATTAAGGGTGAAGTTCGGGAAGATTCTAATTCTATTCAGGCTTTTTCTGATGGCTCATGATATTCTTAATGTTCTCTGTAAATTATGGCAGAGGTAAAAAGAAATATATATTTATTTAAAAGAAAACTTTAATGTTTTCTTCTTTGAAGAGCTTCTCATCACGTGTTAATTCATATTTCAAAGTTTAGTTCGCTCACTCGCAAACACAAAGTGGGCAGAAATCATTTCATGTTACGCAGAAGCAAAGTCCGTCAGGGAGCATTTTCCTAACATGTTGCTGAAACGTTTTTTTTTTATATATATATATATATTTTTTTTTTTTTTTTATTTAACAGGGAAACATCTTAAACCGCTTGAGTGACGGGAAATCAAACCCCTGCAAGCATGCAAAATATTAGGCTTATGATAATTATCACGATTAAACAGATTAACACTGAGTGCAACGAAATAAGTCTATTTCCCTTAAATAAGATACATCAAACTGATGATGATGATGATTTATCTCAATCAGGTTTTCCTCTTGAAAGCAGAAATCCGCAAAACCTGAAAGTGATCATCCGCATCCTTACAATAATTTTTATGCTTGAGACTTGGTGTAAATGCAGCTTTCTTTTCTTTTCTTGCTCAGTCGCCTCTCGGAAGCATCGATGCCACAGGTGCACGTGCATGGCTGATGCTGAAGTTACCTGCAGGCCCCCTGTGTGCTCCGATCACTCAACTTATCATCACAAACCAGCCTTTTTTTGATGATAAGTTTTGATGCTTCCTCGTTCAACTTCATTTCAGTCGCTCCAGAAATTAGGAGCCGGGATGTGAGATCCAAGCAAAAATTTCACCATTTATTTGTGTCCGTTTGATGAAAGTTTTCGTTTTCTTCTTCAGACATCTGTTGCATTTTTTTTTTCCACGACAAAGAAAGCTGTATTCTTAGGGAGAAATAACGACTTGAATTTATTTCTCAGACTAAAATAATAATAAAAACGTTACGTGGAAAAAAGAAGAAGAAGAAAAAGAATTTAAAAGTGCAGAATCTGTGATTAAAAAAAACCCCACAACAACGTTCCTTTGAAAGTACCTGACAGGACCGAGGGACGTGCGCCCACCACAACTCCTTTGAAAATATTTGAAAGAAATCAAATTAGGTTGGCTTGATGCGAAGACAAAATATTTCTCTGGACGTTTTAATTAGCAGCACTAATGAATCAGGCTCCTGATTAATTGGCTGATTTGGGTCCAAAATGCCGGAATTATTAAGAGATGTGCGCAAATGTTTATTTGCACCTTGAAACAGGAGTGGGGTGCGTTCGCGTGCACGCGCCGCGGGTGGGCGACGGGACCGTGCACGTGCAAAACAGCAGAGTTGCTTAATAAAAAAAAAAAAAATCAGAAGGATTGCCGGTCGACCAATCAATCAATCAATCAATCCAAATAATTTTAGATTCGATATCAGAAGGTCTCGTCACAGATTGTGAACTTCGTTTGAGGAGTTGAAGAGACCAACAGCTCCTTTTCTCTCCTTTTCATCTCTGATGGAGGCTGAGACTCAGTTTCTGCATTTAAGAAAACGTGAACTAAACACAAAGACAAAAAAAAAAATGGGGATCCCTCTTCAGATCATCTGGACGGAAGTTTGGGAATGTAAGACTTCCTTAAAGTTGTGAAGGCCAGACTGGCTTTAAGGGAGCTGAATCGGTGTCCGTGTGTACACACCACGACCAACAAAAGCAGAGGCTAATCCATCTCATTTACACAAAGCTCAGGGCCCTGTTTACACGGGATATACCCACAGAGGGCCTCTGCCTCTGCTCCGTTATTTCACACCGGACACACGTACTTTTTTTTTTCTATTATTTTTTCCTCATTCCCCTATAAGGGAAAAAATTAGAAGATTCTTATCGGTGCAGTCTGAAAGCAAATCAGTCAGTATGGATTCATATACAGAATTACGCATGATTTCACCTGTGCGCATCATCAATGGATCTTTAAGCGTTTTGTTTGATCACAGAAAATTATTTAGAATTGATTCAGACAATTAGAATGAAGACTTTAAATATGCCACAGTGGGAAATGTCACTTCTGTTCTCTGCAGTTATTCAAAAGCGGGACTGAATGTAAATCTAGACATTTAATTTCTGTCTTTTAAAGCTATCTCATATGGCCAGAAAACGAAGATCACACACAATACGCTTTTCATGTCACAACGATCGTTAAAATGCTCCGTGATGATTCGGACAAATAAGGACCATACATTTATAAATGCATATGTTATACATATTGTTTTGCAACAACATTTATCTGAATCATTATATAAATGCACATTTTGCTGTAATGCAATATGTATAACAGAAATGTATGCATTTCTATGCATCCGCCTTATTCTTCTGAGTAAGGACCATAAATATCATAGAAATGAATCTATTGCTGTTATACATGTTCCAGATTCAAGGGAAAACTCTTGAGTATGATGAATATTAATAATATAAAGTGAATAAATTCAAAACTCTTTTAATAAATCATTGCTCAAGGGCCCTAAATGGAGAAATAAATCAAATGTAGCCAATACTGGTGGCTTCGGGTCCAGATACTTTAATATTGCAGAAGTAATATTTAATTTGAATGTATGGTTCCGTACAGGGTCTCAGCGTTTCCAAAACAGGCTTTTGCATTAATAATTATCTCGGACACATGATAATATCATTCTATCGAAATTATTCCTTCAAAATTTTCCGTTCGATGAAAATTCTGAATATTTAAGTTGGGCTTTTCTTTCATCGGACAGTTAGAAACTATTAAAATTTTCAATGGTTTGCTCAAAAACATTTTTTTTCTTCGTCTTTTTAAATGACAAGAAAAAAAAACCTCTTTCTGTCCCAGAGAGCATGCCACCTTCTCATTAGCTTTTTCTTTCAGGGGTATTTTACAATAAAAGGTGCAATAAAACCCCGGAATTCTGAATTAAAGGGTTAACGGGACAGTTAAGGGAACAAAGACTGCTACTGAATGGGACATTGTGGTATTTTATGTCTTCTCTGTTCCACCGCTATTGACTGTTTAGTAAAAAAAATAAATGAAGAGTTTTGGAAGCTGCGGTGTTCCTTTCTCTTTTTTTTTTAATTACTTTCATTACATTCCTAGATTTCCTTTTTATTCGTCTCAGAACCGTTTAGACCTTCCCCGTATGTAGGTGTGTTTTACTGTTCCCATAATTGCATTTTTCCAGAAGGGCTGGGTAATTACTTTGGCACAGACAGGTAAATTCCGGCGCTAAATTGAAATATTCTGCTTTAATCCTCACTAAACCCCAATTCTCAGGACACGGAGACGCGCGCGGCGGAGGAGTCATGCGGAGCTCCGGTTGCTTCTTCAGGTGAGCGGCGCGTCGCGGGGGGGCGGAGGATCTTGTCTCTCCGCCATAAGCATAAAACAAGATTACTAGATCTTTATCACGGAGCGCCCCCCCCCCCCCCCCCCCCCCCCCACCACCTCCCCCCTTTACCTCCCTCCATCCTCCCTCCCTCCCTCCCCCACAGTAACTGCAACTTCAGGTTCAGACGGGGAACGCTGTTGCATAATGAGCAGGCGATATGAATTGTGAGCTGGTTATTTTAAACTTAGATGAATAACTCATAAATAAACTTCCCTGCATGTTTTCCAGGGGTGTTCTTTTTTTCATTCTTTTAGTAAACGAGCACCCCAGCTTGTTTTATGTAAATGAGATCACTAAAACTGTGCCTATATATCTTTGTTTGCTCCAAACATTTACCAGACATTAAAAATAACAGCTTTGTCTTAAAAAAAAAATACATATATGTATATTTGAGTGATCATAACTAAAGTCTCGGATCTAGTAGTGCTCTGTTTCGCAGGAAGAAGTTTGTGCTTGTCACGGTGCTGCCTGAATCCACCTTGCCTGTATCTTTAATTTGTAGTCACTTGGAATAAAAGGCTGAATCTCAGCTCTGGCAGCTCCCATGTCAGTCTTTGCAGGAGTGGGTGACAGAGAACAGCAGAGGCAGATAGCATGCTAAAATCGCATCACTAGAGACCCCACATCAAAGCAGACCAAACCTCAAATTGAGTGAACTTTTAAGCCAGAAAGACTGTGTGACATCAGAGCCCCTAAAATGTGACTGTCATGTTTTTCAAACTTCGCTGAGCACAAGCTCAAAGACTTGAGAAGTATTCAATGGCAAGCACTGTTCAAACGCAGACACTAAGATTAGCAGTCTTTGTCTTACAGGAACCTCAAAGACCAATTAGATTGAGAGATGGGTGTGACGAATTTGTCAAAAATAAGATGATAGATACCACTTTGGCAGTGAGCAAACATGGCTGGGGATTTCACTCAAGCACAGTCATTGACAAGGCACTGTCAGGAAACGTGTCAACTTCAGCAGACCTGCCAGTTGACAAAGATACGGCTTGGGATTGAGACTGATCAATTCCCAAACTGCCAAGAAGACGTGGCTATGATAGCAGCACTTTATTTTGTGAAGTAGAAAAAGTACAGTTTCCTTGGATATATTGTCAACTTTTTATTTTGCATCTCAAGTCTGTGCCATCCCAAAGCACACGAGCGAAACCCCCCTTCCCTTCCTGCCACCACAAAAAAAAAAAAAAAACCTAGAGTGCCATTTTTATCGGGGCTTTCAAAAATGTTAACAGCGGAGCTGCGACCTTCCAGCTTGTCTGTTTGGACACACAGGGATGTGGCTTAAAGTGCACGTGGTTTTGTTGTTTAATGTACACCAATTCAACATGTCTAATGGCTGAGTTTGTCTTCGGCCACCATTTCTGAAGTGAAATCCGATACTCAAAGCATTTTCCTCTTCAAAGTAGACTCCTGTTGTGCTTTGTGACCACAATAGTGTCAATCTCATACTTTCAAAGCCTCATCTCGGTGTCAGCTTTGAGTAGCTGTCTATACATGCCTGCAAATAGTGTTGAGTCTTTGATGGCTGGTCTGGAAACAGTTTGGGAACATTACGACCAAATTTAGAGAGGAGAGTAAAACAATTTCTATCGGCTTCGGATGCGCAGAATATTTGACCTGTAAATGGAGAAATGTACTTTCATGTGTCTGAATGACAGATTGAAGAAAAAAAAAAAATGGGGAAGCTCCCGATCAGTCAGTGATCAGAACTGGGACTTCAAGGATCTATAAATCTGAGAAGCAGGGAATGAAATGTATGTTAACCTGCATCCAGTCTGAGGTGCTTTACATCAGGCTTGCTTTATCAATTAAGTTTTCAAGCAACTGTTATGCAATTACATAATTTTAATCAACAAAAGGGCAAAACAGCAAAGGAATATATTTAACCCTTCATTATGTTTTATCCAAGTATTTTTGAGTAATGTGCCGAGATCTTGATTTTGACAGCAGCAGCTGAAGATGCAGCGCTGTGATGTGAAAACATCCACAAGGTTTATTTTTGTTCAAACATCAGATTAAATGAAGAATCGCTATCTGCTGTACTCGCTGAATGTGCGTTAATCTCCTTTCCTTCTGCGATAAATATCTTTGCACTGAAGGTTGCATTCATTGTACACATTCTTGTTTTTTTTTGTCGTAGCAGTTAAAGTTATGAGGCTGGTCGATGTGAAAGAACTCTTTGAGTTCTTCCCAACAACAACCACCACTCAAAACGATCCATTTGAAGTTTTGCCAAGTGATTGGGAATAATCAATTGACAATAATCAGATGAAAAGAGAGGCAATCTTAATAAACTCTGTCATTCATCCATTCAAGGTTCAATCATATCAGAGGTGTTTTGCATAACTATGAGACACTGGTTCTAATCCTCAAAGGGTTTTCGGGGCTACTTGGCTTTGCACTGTAGTCATTCAAGGTCGCAACCCGGTAGGAAATATGGGCTGCCATAGCAACACAAAGATGGCCTCTAAAGGCTTAGCATAATTCTTCCCTAATAGAAAAATAACAGCGGCAAATCCCGTCCTTAGTGAACTAGCTTATTTGACAGAGGCAGACTCCCACCTGTGAAGCACACAGTCACCACACCAATGCGCTAAGACTGCGATAAGATGAAAAAGAGTCCATCTCTGGATGGGGATGGGCGGTCTAAGCTCAAGCCAAATTCTTTCTCTTCTCTGAAGCTGAAAACAGCCCTGTGTCTCTGGCTAGCTTTAGGTTTTTTTTTGTTTTTTTTTTTTGAAGCTGGACAATACAAGCTGCCAAATGAATCATGCTCTCTATATAGCACCTAACTTTGAAGTGCTTAAGCCACACTCTGAGAAAAAGTTTTGGCTGGAGAAGATGGCTTAAATAGGATCCAGCCACCGAACCGTTTTCACCTTCCTTCTTTAAAAAATGTTTAAACTAAAGAAGACTTGTTGAATTAGGTGTATCTGTCTGATAAAAACCAGATTAGTTTGAGTCTTCGCAGGATGTTGAAGTGCGAGTAATACAGCACTAAATCTGCCTGGTAACCGTGCTCTCCATTCTGATTGTCATCACACACAAAAAAAAAAAAAAAAAAGAAAAGAAAAGAAAGAAAACTGTGATTCCCCCTGCCGTCACCCCTCCCCCCACTTTGTGCCAGGTACCACAGAGATGGAGTCTTGTCACTGTGTGAGTTGCATCAGGATGATGAGCACTGGGGAGAGAATAAATTACCGCCACACTCTGGAGTGGGAGGCATGTAAGTATCAGCCGCTACAACAGTGCATCGCTCTCTGCTTATGGAATCGCTAATGAGGAGCGATACCCAGCAATGTTGCAGCCTTGGTGATCGAGTTAAAATCAAAGGCTTCATGAAATCATTACTGTCAACGTGAGCTACGAAAATCAAATGATTGCCCAACATGGATTCCAGTAAGAGGAGTGTGTGTGTGTGTGTTTTCTTTTTTTTTTTTTTTTTTTGTCACATGCAAAAGATAAAGAGGGATACAGAAAGACAGAGGTAGAGAGTTGTAGTCTGGAGATGGGTTGCTATCTCCGCCGTGCACCTGAGTCAGCCATTTTTAGCTCCACCGCGTTTCTGTTTATTCACTATATTCAACAGCGACAGTCTCATTGTCTGGCTCACGCGCCGCATCTTCCTGTCAGTATCCGACTGGCGACGCCAGCCACTTGTCTTATTCAGCTGCATTTAAAGGGTGTTTCAGCCCGCCGGGACGAGTCCTGCTACCTCATTCCTGGCTGCATATAATCTCATCATTGTCAGCAATGTTTTTCTGTTTCATGGCGTTTAAGAGCATGCAGTCGAGATGACAGAGCAGAACTGAGAGGAAGATTATCATTGTACCAAAATGTCCTTTCAGACCAGATGAAAAAAAAAAAAAAAAAAAGCTAAATGCTTTTGGTTGGCCTTGACCTTTATACTGTCTCAATGCAAAAAAAAAAAAAAAAAAAAATTAGATCTAATATGATTCTCAGCTTAGTAGCTTAATTTCACAAACGACAAATTCTCTCTATCTTCATATCTGGTGCTTATGGAGCTGATAACTATAAGTGTAATGTATAAGTGCTCTGAAAGTACTTCTTGTCATGCAAATGAGGCCTCACCAGCTTTCTTTTCTTATCAATTCATCTTTTTGCTGTTGGGCAAAAATGAAAAATTCATACATTAATCTTCTATTCCTGCCTTTATATTAAGACAGTCATTGTGCTATATTGCCATTAAAAACAATTTCTTTTTCTGTGCCCCTTATACCTTGAAATCCTGCCACTGCCACCCTTAGCAATGAAAATGGATTCTCGGAATTCCTGCGGCTTGCTTACATTACGGAGCGACTCACAGTGGTGTCTTCACATTAAATGGGCAGTGACATTCATAATGGCCATTTGATGGACTGAATCCATTTCATCCCAGCGCAGCCGTGGTGGCTGGGTGAAAAGCAGAACAGAGTAATTAAATCTCCACTGTATGGACGACTGTCCGACGAGAGGCCAGATTCTCCTCCCCGAAGGAAATCCCACAGAATATCGGCCTGTAAGCCTCCTGTTTCTGAGTCTTACGCCGAGCACCTTCCTACATCAAAGCTTGCTCAGCACCGCGTCTGAGAGATTCACATCTCCAGGAAAGAATGGCCTCTGCTGAGATATGGACACCTCTGGCCTCATTTAACGTGCACGGTCCCCTCCCCCTCTCCAGGCCTGAATCCAAGGATAGAGTGGCTATCTGACGAGATCACACAGAGAGGTGCGGGAACTTAAAGGCAAAGAGTTACTGAGCATCCTACCAGGAGTCTCAAAAGGGTTCTATTAAAGCATGTTCAATATGCCGGTCAGGGCTTTCAAAGTGCTGCACACCCTCTAGCCCCGGCAAACTCAAAGGGCATCAGTGCACATTCAGTAAGAGGAATCTGGCCCCCATTAATTTAATGAGTCCAGGGTATTAGTATGCCATAGCCAGCTGTGAAGTCTCCCTTTTTTCATCTCTGGTGGAGTTTTAGGGAAAGATTCACCAACTTGGGAGTGACAAAGGAGAGCGGGGAACAAGGTACACTCATCTAATCTGAGATCAATTTTTGGCTGCCACTCCTCAGAGGGCAATTTCCAGCGGTTAAAACCTCTTTGTGCAACCTGGAAATCCAGATAAAGAATGCAGAGTGGCACTTTTAGTGTCACCAGGAGAACGCTCTTGTCTCTTTATCATGATTGCATCCTCAGAAAACAGACGTGAAACTTGTAAAAAATAATGGGGCAGGGATTGGCACTTGGAGACATATTTGCATAACATATTTGGAAACATGCTGTGGTCATTATAGCACAGTGGGCTTTTTTTTTTTTTCCTTTCTTTCTTTCTACAGTCACTTCACAGTTAATTAGCCAGTGATGCTCCTCTTGAAAGTTGCAACACCTGACTTAAAGGAGAACACGCATCCCGTCTCTCTGCGACGAGTTGACATGCGACTGACAGTCACCTGTAATAGATTACAGAGACAGTCGAGTTTGCCGGGCCCTGTCAACCAGGAAGTAGCAGCTGCTGGAGCTAATTAAAGGCATAGTAAGACGGTAACATAGCCGTGCTCATGGGCCACATCAAACGCTCCTCTTCATGCGAGTCTGGAGTCTCATCTCTGGGATGCCGAGGCCCTCTGTGACCTGCGCCGGGAACCTGCTGGGTCCTCGGCCTGACCCGAGAGCTGCGGGGTGAATCAGAGTGGGCCGGATCACCGTGGGGTGCACCTGGACCACACTTACCTGTGCCTGTGTATCTGCATACCACAGTGCGGCCATGTGGCTGCGTAGGCGTGGGCGCATGGACTTTGACCTGAACAACAAAGGAAAGTAGAGAACCTGGGTGAGAGGTCAGCGGGAGAGAGCGGGCTCAGGAAAAACACACATAAGACGCACTGGCAAAACATGATCAGAGAGGTGCATATGGCTCTGGAGAGGCAGAACCAGATGCCCTCAGAGGTCTGGATGAAACCTAAACCTTGTGTAAACATGTCAGTTCTGCGTGGATAGAGCTGGATGATATAACATTCAGAGATAAGGAACAAATAACAGCACATTGTTTATCTGTTTATCTCAAAACAAAATATACTTGCATTTCAATCAAAAAGCTGTTTCAGATTGCGTCTCTCGAAATAACAGCGAACTCAGTCATAATGAGCATGTTCACTGGAAAAAAGTACCTGAAGCCCACTGAGGAAAGGTTGTTCCAACCAATATTCAGAAACATGCGATAAAAGAAAAAAGATAAAAGAAGAGATCGTTGACTCTCCCTGGTCCGACTGTTTCTTCTCTGAATCTGTATGTCAGCTGTACAGCCTGTCTAACAAACCAGAGAAACACATCCAAACAAATCTGCTGTGAAACTTTTTATTTCTTTAAACGCAGCTGCAGCGGTAACAGCTCAGGAAATAGTTTCATGCGTCGATCCGTCTTCAGTCCCAGGTTGTGGGATGGAAATGGCTTCTTACCACAAAGTGCAAAATGGAAATTTTGATTCCAACCATTTTTTCTCAAGTTTGAGTTCATTTGCTTAAATAAATGATGCACCGTATCATAATTTTACAATTAAATATTCATCACTGCGAAGAAAAAGCGTTCCTTTCATTTGCTTTGAAGCCAATCGATGAAGATAATGATGTGACAGGTTGATATATATATAGGAAGCAGTTGTATTACTGGCAGAGGGGCGATGGCTTTGCCAGCCTGCCTGTTCGTAGAAAGGCTGGTGAAAGCTTCCGTGGCCCTCGGCGCCGGTCCTGCTGCCGTATGCGAGAGGGTGCAGCCTGCCATCGTGGCCCCCCTCCCCGGGGAGCGCTGCTGCAGCCGGCGGGCTACCTGGAGCAGGTCCGCGTCTCCACCTGCCCCACCGAGCGCTGACACAGCGTCACGCAGGGATGCGTGTGGGCGGACCCGTCTGCAGGCATGTCGCTGTCAGCCCCAGACACACACCAATTTGCCACCATCTTGGAAGGCGAACGCCGCACATCTGATGTATGCAGTGAGCATGTCCAAAACCGCAGCGTCAAAATAGAGATATTTCCCCCTTCTCTTTTGTAACACTTCACAATGGCAGCGAGAAATTCAATCCAGCCCACTTTGGGTATTTTGTGCATCTGCCAAGTAGCAGGCCTGAACAAAATCAGAAAGCCCTTGACTGGATTTTGGCGGCCTGATATTATTCTGCCACCCTGGGCAGCTCAGGTTCTCTTGTTGTGTAAAATAGAGCGAAGGCAACTTTCCGCTTCACATCTTTATGGCTTCATGCGCCGAGTGACTGGCTGTGAGGGTCTGAGTGCTGTGTACTTTCAGCAGTTGTCGTGTGGTCTCAATCTCTTTACACGTTTCACTGCCAGGCTCCTCTCTACCAGGCCTCCCCAAACTGTGTAATCAGCAGATGTCTTTATAGAGCAGCCCACCGCCACGTACAAACCCTGCATTCTTTGCCAATTTCATTTTGGCAATATATAATTTCTTTTTTTTTTTCTTTTAGATTATTATTATTATTCCTTCAAAGCCCAGCAGCCATGTTGATTCGGTACGGCCTGAGGTTGTAAATGTTGCTGCGCTCAGCAGTTTGAATTCAACAGCGAGGATGTTATATCTCTCGTGCACTTAGTCCGGTGTATTAAACTGCAGACCTGCTGATTTGAACAAACCGACGTAAAGTAATACATCAGAATCCCGCGACCTCCAGAAAGACGGAGTCAAGCCACCTGAGCAGGTTTTAGGGATCATCTCACAAGAGAAGGAATATTCTCTTATATAACGGTAGATGGAAAGAGACCAAGGACTCTGCTTTTAATAATGACATTCTGAGGACAAAGACAACTTCCCCAAGTTACTACATAAGCAAAAAAAAAAAGGCGATCCCGTAATACACAGATACTCACGAGTGTGTACCGCACGCAAGAGAAATCTAGATGGGAAAACAACGTGCGTGTGTATGACGCATCATGTTAAATAGTATTTTTCATCAGTCGGTGAAGTGATTTTACATCGCAACACAACATATTTCTAATATAAAATATAAAAGCATGTGGACGTTGTTAGAATATAAATTACAAATTTTTCACAAAAACTGTAACGCCGAAAAAGTATACGGAACGCAAAAATAAAATTCAATGCATAATAAAAAATGGACGTTTCGGTCGCATGTACATATGAGACATGCTGCAAATCGATTGAAAAACTTTATTTGTATATTAATTCCACTACAACCACTAATATTATAATAAATAGGGGAAATGTGTGTGTTCACTTGGAAATGTTTTTCCTTTTAGGTCACTTGCTTGTCCGTCGCTATTTATTTCTTAAATTTAAATTTTTACTTTTGCTTGCAGTTCATTCACAGACGGATCCGTCTCTAACGTTGGAGCTGCCCAGCAGCATTTGACACTGTTAGGCAGTTTGACAACTTACTCCATTTGGTCAGTAACTCTTTTTAAATACTTGAAATTGCTTCCGATGACATCGTGAAATGTGACAAAGTGTCATCGCGCAGACCCCGCTTTCTAACAGTGTTGCGACTCTGTGATAATGCTACTTTCACCCGAGTAGGATCATTTCTCCACCATGGCCCATTTAGATGTCAGAATCTTTTTGCAGAACTAACTTTTTTCATGGACCAAAGTCAACAGCCATCCATCCATTATGGACATGTGACAGCATGCCTTTTCAGAACCATGAGCACCACCTGGGCACCATCAGGGCACCACCATGCCAGGGTTTCTAGTCTGTCACCAACTTCAATATTGCTGCAGAGGGTGGCAGACTTGTTAAGGGTTGGGTACCCGTGAATCGAGTTGTCAAAATTAGCAATGTTTCTGGTTTGTTTAAAATGGGTCACGCACTGAGGCAACAACTATGGCCCAAGAGGGAAGCCATGAAATTCACTGCTGTGAAATTATTCATCACTGCATGTTGTCACATCAACAAGATACTTCCTGGTTTTTCCACATTACCATCTGAAATAACCTGGCAGTTAAAGGAACTAATTATTTCAGATAATTGTGGGACATTAAATCACAGAATGGTGTTGATACTTCTGTCAGTTACTTCTTAATGTCTAACCTGACCTTTGTTAGCGATCGCGTTAATGATGGCTCCATGAATTCACCTTTTTTTTTTTCTTCTTTTTCCTGGACTGTAGATTTTGCTAGCATGGTGACACGGAGATAAGGAGGTGTGTGTGTGTGTGTGTGTGTGTGTGTGTGTGTGTGTGTGTGAGTGTGTGTGGGTGTGTGTGTCTCATAAGTGGTGATGTTAGATTTGTGCACTTGGCAAGCTTTTTTTTTCCCGCTCCATTTGGTGACAGATTGGGTTTAAATAACATTATATCTTCACAGTTGTGACTCACAAGCCTCAGCGTTACAAAGTCAGGGTGAGGTTTAGCACATCAGATGAGGATGAAGGAGGACCAGGTCGCCTCACTTCGTCTTTTTAGTTTATCACTTGGCCTAATCTGGGACTCAGTGAACCAAAGCTTTAGCACCGTTTAAGCGTCTCAATCAATCCACTCTTTTATAACAAAACCATTCTTTCCCCGTCTTGTCACTTCGTAGCTTGAGCTTCTAGTGATAACATGGGCAGATGGACACATACTGACATGAATTGAAGCTGCTTGCAACCCTCTGTTGAAGACACTTTGCAGAAATGTCCTTTCTTTAAAAAAAAATAAATAAATAAAATTAAGACTAGTATTGAGTCCGCAGCTCAGCTGAAGAGAAAAGTTTGCAAAAAAGTTGCGACATAAATTCAGTGACACAGGTCTAAAGTGAAACAAACCAGCTTTAAGAGGAAAAGCAGCTTCATGCTGATTGAGAAATGTTGCATTGTGGGGTGCTAAGCATCACATTAATGCTTCTTAGCTAGCATGCTAACAACAATACAGTGTTTTGAATGTTTGAGCGGGGGACATAGCAGGGTGCAGCTCCTCTCCGAGCTCCTGGGAGGACGGCGTGCAGAGCGAGCTTTTTTTTATGTATACATCGATGCTCCTGGCTCACAAAGTGCTACAAAACAGAACCTCTCTGAGCCTGTATATGCTCCTGTCAGTCCTGACCCCCCTCATCAGCCATGTTTGTTTTTGCTGGTGTTGTGCTATCAAAGGCTAACTGCTTTACAGCACCTCCTGGTGCTCCCTCGGAGGAAACTTCTTCTTTCTAAATGAAGAATTCAGCCTACAGATTTAAAGGTAAAAACAACATCAGTTTGTGTACGTGTGAATTTTTTATTATTGTGTCCTTTCATAATTTAACGAAATGTTGCGCACCTGCGATGATTTCGCTGAAGGCGGGCGGTTCCTTACCACGGTGCCTTCAAAACAACATGTGAGGATTTGGGCGCATGGATTATTTTTCAAGTTTCTAGTTCAAAGATTGACTTCACATACTCCACAGGTGACTTCCAGCCCAGTTACTGGCCTTTAACTTTTTTTTCCTTTCAACCTAAACCCTGACTGTGGCAGATGAAGCATTAACTGTGACCTGTCTTCTTTAAGCAGTGAGTGCGGACGACTTGTTGTCCCAGAAAGATACACTGGAGCGCGGCCTTATGTTCTAAAGCTTTGCTTACGCTCCGCTTTGGAGCACTTGTTCTGTCCTGAGCCTCCTGTCCTTCAAATCCAGGGCTTAGTACGAGGTGGGGCAGAGAGGAGGGATAAGGGCTGACGCTGCTGCTACTGCTGCTGCTGGGAAGAGCAGGCCAGCAGTGCATATAAACTAATAAAGACGCACGCTGGCCGGACCCCACCGGCTCAGCAATGAGCTGTCACCATAAACAAGCTTCAGCGCACAGTGGAAACTTTCTGCCAATGGGCGGACAAATCTTACTTTAAAAATCCCCAAAAAATAAATAGTCAAGCCGAATGGTTATTTGAGCATTTTTCAAGATAGAAATGTCACTGTTATTGACAGTTCTTAGCTGTTTGCATTTAGAGGATTCTGTAATTTATCTAAAATAAACACTTCGCGACAATGAAGGAATTACATCTGCTGCAAACACGTATGTTTGGAAAAGAATTAACTAAAGTTTGTTATATTTGAAAATTGAACTCTTTAAAATAAGCAGCAGCTCTGAGACTGACCCGCACAGGTTGGTAAGCCTGCATGTACTATTAGAAAACAACGAATAACTTGCAAATAACAACAAAAATCGTTTTGTTACCTTCCTCAAAGTAATGGCCGAAGTCCTTTTTTTAAAAAAACAAAAACATCAAAACAATTAAAGAATAATTGAAATTAAAAAACAAAAACAAAAACAGAAACATTGTATTGGGATTTGCACTGAGTAAGTGACAAATGCTGAAACATCGTAACTATGGGCAAAAAAAAAGTGGCTAAAAAATACAATTTCGGATATCAGTGTGGGAAGAAGTTCATTTTTTGGCAGCGCGAGGCTAACATGACCGCTGTGATGTGTTTTTGTGGCAGAACAGATAAAAAAAAACCCCCACACGACTCATTTTATTTTACAGCTTCACAACAGTTAAACTGTTGATTCCTGAACATCCATGTTCAAATGCTAATTATTTTCCTAACTACTCTCATAACAGTTATTACTTCATAATAGTTTATTTACACATCACTAATCTTAAAACTTCCTGTAAGACACTTATCAGGATGTCCAAATTATAACTATGTCAGAGAACAGCCACCAAAAAGAAGAAAGAAAGAAAGAAAGTGCAGAAAGCAGGAATATCACTCATGGGCCTAACATATAAGGGTGCTTTAATTTGACGCTGTGAAATTGGAGCCTCTTTGAAGAACATCCACAAAACCCTTTTCCCTATTTATTTCTCATCAGTGCTGTGACTCCGACATGTCTCTATTGTGCTGTAGAATTATGGTCGGGCTAATTTAAGGTACATTCAAAGAAATATGTGACCAGAACCTTCAGGTGAATCGGTTTAATTCGACAAAATGAAAATGGGGCCTCTGTTGCATAAGCGGGCCTCCCACTTGAATACATTCTCTTAAGAGATACTGATGCTGCACTCTCTGAGCTCTCGCTCATCACCGTCATTGCCATCCACGCCGGTCTGAAACAATGAGAGGGATCGTGATCTATCAGCAAAACAAAACAAAACAACAACAAAACATCGTACTGCAGAACTTGGTTGTTTCCACACAGTAAAGCTGTGAAGCTGCTTTGGGTTAAAATAAACTCTTCTACCGAAGTACTTATGGTGTGAAATGATTATTTTGTAACTTTCATATGAATTCAGGAGTAATAGTTGATTCGCCGCAAGTGTTAAAAAAATGAAGGTTAAATTTGTGATTTCACAGCGAATTTCATAATTTTGGAATATTACTCCGTCGTCGATTTTATAATTTTGGAATCTGCTTCGTAACAACAAAATACAATTATTTTTAGAATTTTAATTAAATATGTTAATTATGAAAGAAATTAATTTAAATGCAAATATAACTTATATAAAGTACATTATTTATCGATAAAACACGGAATACCGTTTAAATTTGTTTAGTTATATTTAGATTTAAAAATATCGTATATATATCGTATAACGCACATTTCAATTTCAATTTGAAAAAGATTTCTTTGAATTTTTAAATCTCGTCCTCAGAAACTTGATGCCATGTCTCAAACACACCGCATCACACACGTTTCGCTCAGGAAAAACAGCCATAATTGCGCATCCGCGATTTTATTCTCATATCTGCTGACTGGGAAAATAAAGTTGTTTGACAATTGCTGGAAAGTTTTCCAGCTTATGTCAGAGAAATGCTCGCTGCAAGACAAATCAGAGAGTAATTATGCATACTTTGTGTTAGTTTAGCTGTTTGTAGAAGAAGCCATCTGTTTGTAAGTTTCTTTGTAATTCTTTTCCATTGTTTTTACATTTTCAAAACTTAATCAAACGATAATGAAATTCATTAGCTCTCTGTTTCAAGGTTGTGTCTAATTGGAGGGATTCTCTTGTTTCAAGTCTTTTTAATTTCTTCAATCGACATTGTCTAGAGTGGGAGGCTCTCATCATAATCAGATAATGTGCAGTGATAAATAAGACGCAGCGTTTTTGATCAAAAAAAAAAAACTGACTCAAATCAGATGTTTATCTTACCCTCAAATGTAAAACTTCTCTCAGTTTGCAAAATGAAAGGCCACCATCTGTTTTGAGAGTGTTTGTCTTTAGAGAGGACATTAAACTGTCAGCAGTGTCCCTCCTACTTAACAGGACAGTTACACAACTCCACAATACAGATCTTCAAGGCTTTATCTGTCTTTTGTTCGGTGTTTATATCGGGAGGTCAACTGTAGCGACAGTACCAACAATAAATATATGGATACTGAAATAAAAGAAGGTCATATTGGTCAGTTTATCTGATTATGCACTGTTAAGTATCTACAAAGTGTTTAATACACTGCTTCTTTCTTTCCATCCTAACCTCCTTTGACCTGTCAGCGAAACTTTACTCAGCATGCAGCTTCTTATGAAACCCAGAAATATATTCACCTCTGCAATCTGAACTTTAAAATCCATGATCAGTGGCAAACTACAGAGAAAGAAACTTACCAATCTTATCCTTTAAATCTCAAAGAAAACTACAGTATCTCTCACATGATTTCCCAAAGTTAACCTAACGCATAGGGAGAAAAGAGGGATAAAAAATGTGAAGGCTTTCCTTGTGTCTTACTATGACAGCTTTCAACTGAAACAACTCAAACAGACTTTTATATGAAGCTGTCACATTTTACTCATCTCATAACTCAAAATTCTGGCTGAAAATATTTATGTAGCCGCTCAATCTAATACTGAAGTCGGTTGAAGTGCGTGCTGTTGTTTTATTTACATTATTTTTCTCTAATTTGTGTAATTTTTAAACAATCCCATGCTAAGAAAGCTAAATTGCACGCGTTTTAAAAGTCAGTTTGAAGCTGTAATGCCAGGAAACCTCTGGCACAGCGGACCGCTTGTGCAATGCGGCATGTGTATGCAGTATATTGAGGGCAAAATACAGCGAAGCAATGAGCAACACCGCGAGAAAAATGTGAAATCCTGCACGAATGCAGCGAAAAGTCTAGCATCTACGTGCGGTTTTCCTGCAGCAGCAGGAGAATCAGCTCCATCTTCTTCCTCCCCGTTAGCTTAGCAACAGCGGCCATTTTGTCTGCATTTGCATTGGTCCAAGCGTCTTTCCTAGGTGAAGACCCATTTCTGTCACATTCGGGCGAGGAAATGCTCACGCAGCTTCCTTTTGAAATTTTGCCGGAGTTGTGTCTGTTAATTTGAGCTCTTAACAAGACATCCTGTGTAAAATGTGACTCAGCCACACGCTGTTCACGTTTCAGGCACTAACATTTATATTTCTCACCCCCCCCCCCCCTGAATAAAACAAACCGTTTTCCTCAAACCGCAGCGCTGCCACACAAAAGCTCGTGTTTATGGGACATCCGCGTACATGCACGCCGACTCCAAGTGCGCGCGTGCGCAAACACACACACACACACACATGCACACACACAGAAGATACGATGAGCTGATCCCTTTCTTAGAGTCTGCGTCAACCACCCGCTGCTCCCGATGCCACACTACGTAGACAACCAACCAGGATGTATAAACCCAGCTGTCCAGAGGTCACCTTGGCTTGTTTACTTGACTGGAGTGGATGCACGGTGGCAGAGTGGACCACCGCCAGCCACAGCAGCTCCTCTACTAACATGTGTTCAGCTCTCAGCTCCTTTACTGGAACCTCAGTCATGCTGTAAGGGTAAGTAGCACAATCTGTACTTTTTACCCAAGTCTGCTGCGTCAAAAAGAAGAAAAAAGAAACCTGTGGTGGACAGGATACTCTTCCTTATGTATTTTAGCTCTTTGAATAACTGTAGTTTACACCCATGCCATCAGCTAGTTGTCATTCTGCCAATTAACATCTTCGTTTTCAACTTTGAGGGAATAATTCACTGGAAATTAATACATTTTTAGTCTGGTGTTTCACAGTACCACTTGGCTTGTTCTACCACTAGACTACTGTAACATACGTTTCTCCAAGACTGATATGAGCCTGAAACAGCGGAGGCTGAGACAATTTCACTGCATCTTTATGAAACAGCAGCTGCCATACAATCACACAAAGATCAATAAATACTTTTTTTCGTCCGATGACCAAAACATGCTGAAGTGTTTATCTGTCCCTGCCTTTCAGAGGTTTCTGGGCCTGCTGTCACTTTGTAGGCCGACTCACCAACCCTGAACACTGTGACACCATTATGCAGACTGAACACTGGCTTGACTACAGAACGCTGTCGATGACATCCCTGCACACACACACAAACACACACACACACACTCAAGCATCCAGCATGCATGCTCAGACACTCACCTCTGCACTGCTGAAACGCCCCACTACAGAAACACTGGAACCTCATCTTATTCGGGGTAAAAGTCCAAAGTGCCCACGTTATTGGTACAGGGGGTTGGAACGGCTGCCGGGGTGAGGGACCCCGGAGACCGGGCTTTCTGTGTTTCCAGAGAGCTGCCCTGACCACCCTGGTAAATATAGGAGAGCAAATCCTTTTCAGGTCGAGAGTATGACATGGGACTGCCACATAAATCAGTGCAGGCCCAGCCCGGCACAGGCTGGGAACGCCATGGGAGTGGTAGGCGGCTCTACGGTGAGGGTTTTGGGGAAGGATTATGGATTGAGACGTACAGCTGGGAGGCTAAAGTTACACTTTTCATTACCACTTCGAGGGGGTCTTGGCTGCCTGGAAGCCAGTCAGATTTGTGAAGACCTCTTTCTCCCCCTGGAATGGTTGTAATTCTGCAGGCACATTCTTCACCTGAGGATAATTGTTTTTGATATGGCCAGAACAATTTGGTGAAACGCAATGGGAAATGCTGGGTTTTTTTCTCCCCCTTTTTTGCCAGTGGAAGAATATGAAAAAAAGAGAGCGAGAGAGAGAGAGAGAGAGAAAGGGAGAGAGAGAAAAAGGAGAGGGTATTGTGAAAAGTCCTCATTCACCAAAAGACCAGAGTAAAGAGAGAGCAGTATGCCCCCTTCTGGCTCTTTTCTTCTCTCCCTCTTTTCTTCTCCTTTTTTCCCTGGCGTCTGGAGATGTGAAGAAATGTCTTTTGATCAGCTCTGACAGAGCCTGGGCCATGTGAAGAGGGTGGCTAGCAGGACTCTGCCAATCCATGCAAGGCAAAAATGTTCCTAATAAGAGAGTAATAAGCTAACGAGTGCTGTGTGTCTGTCTGATCCACATTCTGGGTGTCGTCTGTGCCAGCACACCCAGCGCCTTCTGACGTGTACCCGACTCTCATCAGCCTTTGGACTGTTTGCCAGGTCACCGGATTTCACCTGCCCAGTCCCATATGCTCTCAGCAATGGTGCAATAGTCTGAAATGTAACAACCTTGTGGGCACAACAAAATTGAAAGTGGGAGTATTTCTATTTCTGATTTAACACACATTGCATGATTGTCAGTGTTTGGAATTTCCAATATGTGTTGTATTTGCTTTGCTGGAAATACACAGAAGTGGAAAATAAAGTGTACGGTTGGTTCCGAGCAAAGCAAATTTGTCTCACCTTGCCCACACAACATCAACTTGGGCTATTTCCACAACTGACTGCTTCCATTGTATGTGTGGGTTTGAAGTGGTCACATATCAAAGGGCTCTGTCTCTGCAGGGTGGATTCTCTGGTACTCTGTACAGCACAACAAGGAGATAGTTACCTCTCACAGCTTCTCACTGCAGCATCCCAACCCAAATAAACACATCACCTCCACTGCAGGGGGAGGAGGACAACAGCACAGCTGCCAACTCCCCCTCTTTATCCTACCCAGCAGCAGCACCAGCCAAGTCCACACTGCTGCGGGGCATCCCAGGCATGAACAGGTGCTCTGTTGGTGCAGCCGGGCCCGGTCTTAGGCCCGTCTCCGGGCCGCTGCTAAGATCTGGATGTGTGAGGGCTGGTGAGGATGGGCTGGCCAGACTTTAATGGTGTGTTGGTGAGTCTTGGGCTCAGCGCTGGTAATTATGGTGGGGAGAAGGCGATTAGGCAGCGCTGAGCGGCCCAGTGAGGGGGACGGGCCCACGCCCAGCAGGGAGGGGAGTTCTACCACAGGAGGGACCAATCAAGTGTGAAGCAGAGCGCAGACCCTGGGCCTTGGTTCAGTGGGAAAAGGCTTGGCTACTGGTTCAGAGCGCCGCAACTTTCACGGATTAGTAGAGACACAATTCTGAAGACTGAAAGGGGGAACACAGCACGGAGGCAGCATCAATGCATGTGTGCACGCACACAAACACACAGTCGCTCTCTTTCTTTTCCTCCTGCTCTCTCACACACAAAAACCCACCAACAGCTGGGAGAAGGACTACAGCCATCGCCATATTACCATAGCAACGGTATATCTTACATTTGAGCCTAAATGAAGACACTTTTAGCTGCAACGGGAAATTTATTTTTTTTTTCTCCAGTTAATGGAAGTATTTTAATAGTTTCTCTCAGTGCTCGCAGAGCGCTTCCCCCTGACTGAGTTAATGAGCTGCAATTGGAGGTGCTTAGTGCATCAGACAAGCATTTTGTCATTTTGCAAATTGCAGGATATCAACACTGCAAATTCAGCTTCTGCATTTATGTGGTACAGGTCTTCCATATCTGCTGTGAAGACTTTCAAATTTTTGTTAATCTCCATTTTCGTGCTTCAATCCAATGTGGAACTTTGTGGAACCAAAGAATCGAATTTTAGTGCTGTAGCTCTTTTACACAAACTGATTACAGCTAGCAAAATTAAACAATTTTCACTGTTTGATGTCTTTGGCAGGTCAAACTTTGAAGAAAAGTCTGACTCTGCTCTGCATGTATTATATCACGATTCTTTTCAGTTCAAATATATTTCTTTAAAAGCAGATAGGAAAATGGAGCACTATTATAGTGGAGCTGGATGTTGCATAAAGGACCCTAGTTATGAATAAATGACAAAAAAAAATGACAAATTACTTAAACATGAGTTTTGACTAACCTTTTTTTGTATTTTGGAAAGTATGAAGGTGGTGAAAATTGATTCTGACTCACTGCTTTCAAAGGACTTCACACTTCCTTATAACACTATTTATACAAATAAATAAACGACATTTTACCCCAATGAATTAACAACAATATGAAAAGGAATCAGCAGGCAACCTGGAAAATGGAGACTTTCCTTCTTTAAAACACATCTTTACGCACCATGTATGCAGTCGGGGTACGATAACTTGCACTGTAGTTGTGTTTTAATGGAGAAATGCACGTGTTAATGTACATAAAAGGTCCCTCTGGTATCCTATATATAGGGAAATTAAATTATGTCATATATATACGACGAGGATGTAGAGATGGACCATCGGCACATTAATTCAATTCAAATTTACATATGTTGTGCCAATTACAACACAGTCTTCCCACAGAACTCAACAAAGTGAGGTCGACACCTTACAATAAAACACAGAGCCGGTAATTCCCGCATGAGCAACAAGAAAGAGAAAAAAAAAAATTCCCTTTAAACGGGGAAAAACCACATGCAGGACCAGACTCGGGAGTGGACGCCTGCCTGCCTCGAGTACTTTGGTTCAGGGGAAAGCAACGAGGGACAAAGGGACAGAGAACAGCAAACAGTAAACAACAATCAATCAGCAGATCACAGGCTGATGAGTCCAGGAACCAATGGATCACTAATGCGCAGCTCCAGATACAGCAAACTAGATGTTAGGCTTTAGTATGGGGGACTAATGAGTCGTTTCTTTCAGTCGTGACGCTCCATAAACCTATAGTACACGTTTACCACATATCAGCATAAACTCACATCAATAATGTTTCTTTGTTCTACCTAAACCTGAGTAAACCTTTTTTTAATTCACAAAAGCATCACCTATTAATTGTTATTTTCTTATTTTTGGGACAATGGTATGTAACCAAGTGCATTTTCAGTAGAAGAACTAAATGTCGCAGTCGTCAAACTGCAAGTTTTCACCAATCGTGACAATGTCTTCAGTTTTCTGAGTGTGCTTATTTTCAGTGACTGTTTTGGTTCAGTTTTGTCCTCATTTTGAGAAGAGTAAACACGTAAATGGTGACGCCGGGTTGGGGTAAGATAGCTCAAGTCCTATTCTATTTTGTTTAATGGCTTCTCTTCCCAAGACGGCATGTGTGTGTGATTTAGGATTCTTTGAGATGAGGAGAGCACGCCTGTATCCAGGGGCCTCCCCCCCCCCCACCTCAATTCCCCATCCCATACTTGCTTTGGGTACCATCATCCTGCAAAAGCTTTCTCTCTCTCTCTCTCTCCCTCACTGTGTGACACACATATACACACACACTTCCTGTCTCTCTCTTGGTTTGTCTTTCTCTCTCTCTCTGCATTGCTCATCATGCTTCGACTTTGAAGTCACAGCTTTCTCTTTCCCTTTTTTTTGTCTCTGCTTGTCTTTGATGCACTAACATTCTGTGAATAGTTCCTCTAATGCCTGGATGCTTGTGTCTTATTCTTCCTACTCTGCCAGAGTAGGAACGGTGAGTCTCTTGCCTTTGAAACCACGTCCATAAATTACAACTTGTCAAGTGTCATTTTCCTTGTTTACAGCCATTTTGGGCTTCCACTCCCCCATGTTCCTCTCTTGTGTTTCACATTTAATTGCACCAATAACGTTGGTGGTGCTCACCAGCTCTGCACATGCAGCTTGTTGCCACTAAGGGGGTGCGGAAACTATTAAAATATTTTCCAGGCTTTACGAGTTTTATGTGTGTAATTTGTGTGGATGTATCCCACTGTGTTACCACCAACTAGGAGAACAGAATGAGATTGTGCTGCGGCCTGGGTTACAATAGTGACACGGAGTCAGGAAAAGAGGCTGGGGGAAAGGGCTCAAGGATATGAGCAGGAGCGAGAGAAGAAAACACGGCTAAAGGAAAGATAAAGAAACCAACAGTCCATACAGAAAATCTGCGCTAAGTGTTCATAAAGAGCCGATGCCTTTCCTCCCCTGCACAAACAGCCTAATTTATTGCATGTCTGTTGAAGTCAACAGCCCTTTATAACCCCACAATAATTTCCCATATGTTCCATATATCACCACAGAGAGAGGATGAAGGAGAGATGACTTGTGCAGAGAGAGAGGAAGAGAGGGGGGGGGGGAGAAAAAAAAAACACAGAGGCAGCAAATATGTTCAAGATCCTACACACGTCCGACACAAACGCACACACACACACACACAAGGACTTTCAGCATCATATCTTTGTGGGGCCACTGGCTTGCAGGAGCCCTGATAACCTAAACCTAATATAACCCTCGACCCAAAAACCACATCTTGAGCCGTAAATATATGTTAAATATTATATAATCCTTTATTTTGGTCCCTATCATACGTTGGTCCCTGCAAGTGTGGAGAGCGCTCACTGTTTTCAGGCCCCACAAAGAGAGAAAAAAAGGGCCACAAACAAATAAACAAAGAAGCACAAGCACACACACACACTCAAACACACACACACACACACGCACAGTTGGGACTGTGCCCTCATCTTAATCAGCCCCACATCGATATGTGTGGATGTATGTGTTATTCCCCGCACACCACTACACCTGTGGGTGGGCTATGAAATATTAAACACTCTTGTTCATGTTGTTTACTTTCATCATTAAGGGAGAGTCCTTGATAATAGAAAACTTCTCTCCTCTGGATCTGCAGCAGGGAGTACCTTGTAAGGTTCTGGCACAACTTCCACCTTTCCAGCAGGACCAGTTTGTTCTTGTCAAAACCCATGTGCCACGACGAGGCTGATGAGGTGTAGGAGTTGTAAAATAAGAGGGATTTGAGTCAGCGTGGCTTCCAAACCTCCTTCTTAGTTTTAATGTCTGGAGCGGTGCACCACAGGCAATGTTTTACCTGCCCTCTGATAGCCTTCAGCAGTGCGAATCTCACTTTTTGTGTGACTGTTTGGAGCCGTTTCACTTTATATCTGAATATATATGTGCACAATCTGGTTTTGTAAGTTCATTTCAATGCATTTGGACAATAAATAAAGTAGCAGTCATGAATTTGCATTAAAATATTGCATAAGCATTTTGGAAATTATGTACAGATATAAGGGTATCAATAAACATGATCATATTGTTTTAGGGATCTGCAGTATTAAAATATATAAAGCAGGTTAGAACAGTGGTCCATAAACTTAATCCTTTAGACTGCCTCAAGGAAAGGCTGCTGACAGACTTTCCAATCTTTGACTTATCAAGATGTTACCGTGACACTAAATGCTGGCTGACGCACTCGCTCTAACGCACGAATCCTCAAAGTGAAAACATAAAGCAGTTTCCCAGATCTGCTTTAGATCTAAAAAAAGTTATTTTTTTTTCTTTTTTACACAAATGTAATTTTTGCAATCTCAAAGTAGGCAAATCTTGGACCCCCAAAAGCCCTCTGTAACATGTGATGCCTCCATGAAGGTTTCTGAAGCCAAACTTAAAACTGCTTTCAGAAAGTGCTTTACTAGAATAGTGTTTAACCTTGTTATTCATCAGCGTGTTGTGCACAGCCTCAGTTCAATAACGAACATATTCTGACTGCTACAAATGCAAAACAGGGTGTCATACAATGTGTTTACATCTCTTTCATACCAGCTGTTAAAGACAAAGTCACAACCAATCAGAGAAAAAAGAAACAACAACTTTATTTTCGGTAACAGAAAATTTTTTTCCTCAAAACATATGGACGTATGAAAAAAAATATTTTTTTCCATATTTCACATAGCGTCTGTTTTTGCGGTGGTTTTATAGGTGTATGTGAGTTGGGAGTTTTAGTCAGCTGACGCTGGCGTTCATGTCCTTTGCACCGTCATGACACAGTGTGGACGTGAACTTCACTCTTACCAGAGAATGAAGAAACAGGCAGCCCCCTGTTGGTCTCCTTGATACAGCCCGGGACAGATGGGATTGTGGAGGTGGGGGCCGGTTAGTGGGGGGTTAGGCTGGGGCGCCAGAGAGCTGATCGATCCCCATCTGCAGGTGGCCGAGCCAGTGAACAGCACAAAGTAGTCCGAAACCTGTCCTGACTACCAAGCAATGTGCATACACAGGCACATTCACACACATGTAAGGACTGCACACACCTGCAAGGATTAAATAAGATGCAGGGACTTGAGAAAACAGTTATAATCATTATAATCATTATGATCTTTATTGTGGTTACACTGTAATACAATGACTTCATTAAGATAAACTGAGAAATGTGGAGTATGCAGGCACGATAAAAAAAAGCCATGTAAAAATAATTAAAAATGATGGAATTTTATTAAAAATATCATTTGCAGCTCTCAAAAATATTTCAACAAACAATTTGAATCTCTGCATGACGGTAGTAGATGACAGTCTTTAGCTCAGCTTGTGAATCACGGCCAGTGATTAAGCACTGTGTAAATGAACGCTTAAAAATGTTCTTCATCAAATAATTGGTGAATATTTCGCTCGAAGACTGAGATTACCATTTCCCTGGCCTAAACACAATGGCAGCATAAACACTGTGGTTGTTCACGCACATAAGATAAAGCCATTTCTTTCCATCCATCCATCCACAAATGAGTGAATCATCAAGTTATGTAGCGAGAGCTGCTGCATCCCCTCCAAGTGCTTATTCATAAAGAAATAGGTTAAGCCTTGATGTTTAAATCATAAGCTGAGTATAAATCTTCTAAAATCCTTTCGACCGTGTTAAGACAAAAGGGTCTTGTTTGGGAACATTTATATCAGACCATAGTTTGAGAAAGACAGCATCTAACATTTGAATACCAATAAGATGCAAACGGTGAAGACCAAACCGTGGGGAAAGAGGAGCGTATTTTTCTCTCGAGTTTGTCTAAACTGAGAGCTACGGCAGCTCTGCAGGCACACAAGTTAGCCTAAAATGAAGGGAATGATTTAGAGCTGGAGTCCCTGGGGATGGAAACTGCCTGGACACAGTGTGCACTCAATAGCAGATCAATATCTCTACAATATCAAGCAGACCCAACCTGGCTCCCTCCTCCCACTATTTGAAGAACAAACAACATGAAATGAAATTTTATTTGATGTTGCTCTATGGGCAAATGATTGAAGGTTGCCCAAGGCTAGAAAAGATTTGGTAGGAAAAGAAAACTTAAATACATTACCGCTGGTGTCTAATGACTTACTGTACTCGCCGGCACTGCAGTAAAAGGCACAGATGTGCTTATAACACGCACCGCCATGTCTAAAATTGAGTCTATTGCTCTTCAGCCTCGACACGATATATTACCTTGTTATTGTAGGCCGGTGCACGGACGGCCAGCAGGCAAAGGGGGAGTTTTACTGCCTCTCCAAAAATTGAACAAACAGTCTTTCTTTGCCCTTTCAAAGTGTCACACAGGGAAATTATTATCCCTGACATGCAGCAGTAAAGAAGTGATATTTAAGCAGTGATGAATCCAGTATGTTACAGCTGAGGCTACCAGTCTGGCTCACGACTGCTTATAGGAAAAGGAGGAAGAGAAAATTGGATCCTGCTCGAAAACGCGGCTGCTCACTGGATACTTGATGAAAGCCATTTCCTCAGAAATTTATATTAATGCCCCCAAAGACCGTAAGATGAGGGAAAGATATGTAAGGGGAGCTTGAAATGATTCAGAAAGTGCGACTGCCACTTGTGAGATAAGAGAATTTTTTATTTATTTATTTTTTTTTTTACTCCTCAAGATAGATTCCTGTAACAAACAAAGACACTATAAAAAAAGAGGAAAATCATGTAGTTGATTAGAGGAAATAAGTTAAATGTCAAGGACTTCTCTTTATTGCCAGAAAGGCCTTCTCAAAACTCTTTCTGCTGAATAAGCTTCCGTGAATAGGCTGAAGCATTCACTCACTATCCTATGCAAACAAGTTGTCCCAAGTACCGCATTGTTTCAAAAGACCTTGTGACACACAAAAAAAAGCTTGCAATGTCTTGGACACACATACGATCCCAGACTCTTTCATACCCGGGCTAAACGTTTAGCCACCCCGGCTAATTAACTGCTGTGAAAGAGTGTGCATCAAAGGGAGGCGGACTTTGGAGTTTCTCTGACCAACCCTCGGGTCCAGAGGTCACCCTTCTCCAAGACAGAAGTTAGGACGTCCTGGCCCCGGACCTCTGGACGCTAACCCTTAACCCCTGCCGGAACGTATCAAAGCTCCAGCAGTAGAGAGCTGCACAGACGTCACCCAACAATAACAGGAGGACATCAAAGACCCGGTTGGAAAAAGACGTGACGAAAAAAATAATAAAAGCGGGCCAATATTAAATTCCCTCTTATTCTGCAGATATTCCAAAAGATGAATATAATTAATCTCTCCAAGTTGTCATGGGTCTAAAGGGCTCTTGCTGTGCTGCAGCCTCCTTGGGGCACTTGAGGAGAATTATGTGATTAAACAGACCTGTGAATTCTGGACACAGGCGGAGAGAAGAAAGCTTTAGTCCTCTTCATAATGCCCCTAATGAAGTGGCTGGTGGCTCCGTCATCCCTGGCTGGGCCTTGTGCAGCCTGTTCACAATCTGTCTAATGACAGAGAGGGGGCTGCAGAGCGCACCAGTGCTTCCCAATGAGCCACAAAGGGAGATCACAGGCTCCATTGTGGCTACGCACAGGAGCTTTTGCACTCATCAGACCCAATAAACCTGTCTCTAGTCAGGCTAGGACACACCCCTCTGCCGCTAGCCAAGAGCCCCACACAGCACACTCCTTCAGTTGTCAGTCGTGCAGTCTGTCATTATGACATCAGGGTGTCACGGCCCTATCACCCACCGAAATCCAACATACACTCTTCCTCACTACTGTTTATATTTACGTGTTGACATTGGAATAACAGGCCTTTTAATCTGTCTTGGCCACCGCTGTTGTGTGTACTGTAGTTCAAATAATGCATGGGTATGTATCTGCCTACACTGGCTGTTTACTTGCCTGCCCTTTTGCCTCCATTTTAAACAGGGCCGCTCCTCTTGGCCTGTGCTGCCTCCTGGAGCTCCTGCCAAACGTATGCAAATGAGCCCGTCCACAATGGTGCCTACAGCTGCACACAGTCAGCCAAAGACAGAGGACAAGGCGGCCATCCCTTTCATCCGTAACCCCTGATCCCCTCTCAGTGACACGTCATGTTCACCCCAACACTGTTCCCCGCCAAAGAACCATGTCGCCTCCCAGTTCAGATACCCACTCCCTACAGCTTTCCTCTATACACACACAGATGAGCCTTTGGCCTGGTTCTTAGTATTGGACGGAGTGTCCAGAATCTGCTCAGACATTCTGCGTCGTGGTTCACATACCTCCACCCGGTCAATGGCCCTTGAACCTTTGTCAGGCCAAAGTGAAAAAGGAAATGTGAAGAAAAGTAAACAACCTCAGCCTTTTTTTTTTTTCCCCCCTCTCCACACTTTTTGAGCAGGCTTTTCCTCCCTGGTCATTATTTTGGCTAAAATTACTGTGCAGAGCGGACAAGGACAGAAAGAGGGAGGGAGGCGGGAGGAGGAGGGTTATCCAAAAAAAAGAGTGGGGGTAAAGAACCTGATTGCTTTAATCTCAGTGCTCGCGGCGCACCCCTTTTCATAAAGCTCTTTGGCCGTGTGATTCAGACCCAGGCCCCAGTGTTCTGCGCCCCACTATTGTTCTCACATGAAAATCAATTCCCTTGAAGACCCTCCTTAATCCCGTTTTTGGCGTCAACAATGGCCACTTGTGCATGGCCCTGATAGACTAAGAGCCGGGATGATGCGGCTGTCTGCTCTGATTCCAGCCCATTCAGGTAATGGCGGCCTGCATCACTTTGTAGTGCCAAGTGCAGGACTCGACAGGAAGACGTTTGCGATCATAATTTCCTGCAGAGCAGAGGCCCAGGCACCCTACACACCCACAAGACTTTTAATTAGGGCAGACAACCACAGAGATTAGAGATCAGCCTGTAACAATGACTGTCCCTTTGAACGGGCCTCAGCCTCTGTCCCCACTGAGCCCATATGGAGAGCATAGCGCCATGATCACGCTAATAACGATCACCTTAGCAATAGCACACAGCAGTGGTCTTCACACTGGACCACATGTTCTGCAGATCTGCTCGTCTCTGTCTATGCAAATGCGCAGGCCGAAACATGATATTGGCGTTGGCAGACAAATTCAAAGTTATCGGACTAAACTTCACGACAACACAAGTGTTAAAGAAAACATAAGTTAATATTTTTTTTCATCTAAATTTCCAAAAGAAGAACAAAGGTTCTTCTGAGGTGTCTTCTGGGCAACCGAGAATGGCTTCCTGCAGACGTCGGTTCAAAATTCTGTTTTTGGTTCCAGGTGGGTTTTTTTTTTTGTTTTTTTTTTTCAGATGCCAGGGCGTCTTGTTTGTGTCTGAAGACAAAGACAGCCATGTCTTGGTGTTTCAGGTACTAGTTTTCGACAAGTTCTGATGTCCGCTCTTCTTTTTATTGGTTTCATACATCAAAACAGTGCAGTTTCCATGATTGCTGGACTCCAGATATAAGCTTTGATGCAGCCTTCCTCTAACTCTCCAAAGACAAACAGGAAAGGCAGCAGAGAGCAGCAACACAGCAACAATCCCCCTTAATTACAGTCAGAGCTATATCTAAAAATCTTGATGAGCGATACAAAGGCCTAAGTCTACAGAGGAGATTTCATTACTCGTTCTTCTCCTTACCTTTTCTATGTTTGGCAAAGAAAAGGAACAAAGGAGGAACCCTACTGATTGAAAACTAGCAGAACAGTGAAACAACAGGACACAACTGATCGCTCATGCATGGCTGGGATTAGGATAAAAGTAGAAAGAGCATGGAGAAGAAAGCTCATAACAAAAGAAACAGGGGACTGACAAACTTTTTTTCTTTTTCTTTTGTGGTGAAAAGGATGGAATGAAAGGTCTGGTCATATGAAAAGATAGAGAGAGAACGATTACCAAACAGAGGCGGTCCTTTGCAGCCTCTGTACGCCTCCACTCTCGTTCCTTTTAACCAGCTACATGAAAGATGAAGCTCAGGTCTCTGGTGACCAGTATGACACAAACATACCAGATAAAAATGAATTGTTTATCATGATATTAGTATTAATTCATTCATTATTTGTTTAAAGGCAAGTCTCTTGCATGCCAGCCATCTTCAATGGGAATTTCTAAAAGCACAAGAATGGAACATTGTGATTCCCATTGACCAACTGGCTTGTGAAAGTTGTTCATTACACACTAACTAACAAGACAGCAGTCTTTTCAGCCCCTGCCTCCGCTAAGTGGAGATCATCCAACAATACTTTGAGTGCCTCCCCTGCTTTTGGACTCGGTTCAAATTGTATTCTATTCGTTATTTATCTCCCTGAACAAAAAAGGAGGGGAAGGCAAGTGATTAGAATTTCTGTCTTTGACTTCTCCCCATTTAAGGGGGCATTTGTGAATGTGGGGAGGTGATGGCTACGCCTCTATTGCGGCCGGCTTGTTTTAAGTGGTGCGCCGCTAGTCCTCCTTCAGTTTAGACCAAGGGTGAGTGGGGGGGACATAGTTAACTTGTCTAGAGGTGAGCAAGGTCGCAATGTGGGTGTGAAGTGAAGCGCAGCCTTTCTAGATAGGTATTGAGGACTTTTACAGCTATTGTGTGAACCCAAGTAAAGACTTCTCCAACAGCTAAAACATCAAGATGTTTGTGTTTGTGGATAGTCTGTAGCCAAAATAATGAGGTTTAAATGAGCCATACTGTACACAAACTTATTGTACGCGTTCCTTGTAACAGTTTTATCATTTCAAACTGTTGATTCTAAGAGTTTGCTCTGTCTCTGCACACAGCCCCAAGAAAATTAAAAACTCCGTCCTCACAGTCAGATTGCTTTAAAATCTTAATCATGTTTGAATCCATTGTTTCTTGCCGTTATTCACTGAAAACAGTCTAACAGAACAGATTATAAGTAATTATGATTCCATAAGCTTACTATACAAACATTCATTTAGTTCTTTGTTAATTCAGACGCTCCAACTGTAACAACATTTTAAATAAAGTGGTAAGAAAATGCTATTTAAGACCTTATAAACCACAGATTTAGAAATAACACTAAGTAGATATTTTGATTGTTATAAAAAAGAATTAGGGATATCTACTTTATTTTGTTCTTGTGAGCTGTACGTGACAAAAGATTAAAACATGACTGACTTCAGGACTGCTGAAAAAAGCTCTGTTAGTACTAGCCAGCGATAAAAAACTGATTTGTTATTCTTTGAGACCTGAAACAGATGTCACATGTCCTTTGCTGTTGAGTGTCCAAAATATTTGCTACAGCAATTTTGTGAAATTAAGACATTTATAGGGAAGTATCATAATGTGCTATGCTATGTAATAATAATAATAATAATAATAATAATAATAATAATAATAATAATAATAACAATTATGATCGAGAGTGAGAGGTCTTCAGGATCCAGATACTGTAACTCAGAGTTTTTCAAAAATATTGCAGGAAAAAGTAAATATGACAGCAGCCAGGCAATATACTGATCAAATCATGATATGATTAGTCACAAACAAGTTCAAAAACTACATAAAACATGGCTTCAGCTGAAAATAAACAGTAAAATTTAATTGTACCTTCAGAGCATTGGTAGATGACAAGAATAATAATAAAACTGCAACTCAGTTTGAGAGAGATTGTGTGCAGCACCCCACCAGCAAGCCTCAGGAGTGCATAGAAATCCCCAAAATATACCTCAGCATAAATGAAAGAGATGAGTTTTTAAGTGGCTGCTGGGAGAAAATAGTCTGTCTTATTGACCAGCTGTGCAAAAAAATAAATAAACATAAAACCCTGAATCCCGTGTGCGGTTGGGTTTGGATCTTTAAATAAAAGGCTCCGACTCTCATTAATATGTTGTTTTTGAGTTTTTCAATAGCTGTCACATATTACTATGTATGTACACACATTTTTATGAAATATTTCATGTCCCTGAAATTTCATGCTTGTATCTCTGCGTATTGCGCAAAGGTGTGAATTCTTTACAAAACTCCTCTTTGACATTTTAGTGTTTAGTTAAATAAATCTTATGTATTACTAGAAACTTACTTTGGCTTAAATTTTGCTGAAACTGCTTGGTCAAAGAGACCATGTGTTTGCACGCTTTTGTCGGCCACCAAGAAGTGACAAGGAAAATTATTGGTCCAAGTCTCCAGACCTTCAGTGAACGGCGGAGACATTGTTGCACGTTATTCTTGCGTTTCCTTAAGTGCTCTTTTCTCTTTTCAGGAAGTTCTCTTTATTATCCCGAAATATAAACAACACATGTCATCAAAGTGGCCTTTTGGAAAACAATGGTGTCTGTCCTCGAATTCAGGAGACCGTGGGGGATTTTGTTCTTCTTTTTTTTTTTCAGTGCCACCCCCAATTCTCTTGCATCTTGTAGATGGCTCCTCTAATCGCCATGACTGACTGACCTTTAGGCCAGTCCCCTTCTGGGATTTACAGCTTTCACTAGCTTGACCTTTGCCACCCAACACTCCTACAGACACTCCCTTCACATGAATTTCGGCCTGGAAGCTGGACATGAGCTACTGCCGGCCGATGCGTAGGCCGCCGCCGCCATCTCCACACGTCAAAGCCTCTCTAGGTGGTACGATTCAGCCGGTGGTTCATTAACCCCCACCTCCGACCATCTCATCTACCCCCCACCTGCATGAAGAAAGTCCCCCCCTTTGGCCCGGGGCATGATAGACCTGCTTAAGGCCCGGTCTAATGACGTGTGCCATGGTAGAAGAGGCTAAATGCCACCGCCACATGTGGGGATGATTACAGGAAGTGGTGCAGAGTTGCAGGGGACCTCGGGACTTTGGGGGCGTGGGGGTGTGAGCGACTCGGTCGGGGCATGGAGGCAGTGAATTCCCAGAGGCCATTGTACGGGGCAACTCAGCAAAAGCCCCATCCTGGCCAGGTCACGCAAATTTAGAACCCAATGAAACGGTGGACTGATGGGGGGTAGAGCTCTCTTTATTCTTTAATTAAACAACCCTCATGCTTTGTCTCAGCAGATTTAACAGACAAACAAAAAATGGATTCGGGAGCTTCTTTTGAGAGGTGAATGAGAGTGGGACGACGCAGCAGTTTTTGGGGGCTTTTGAGTGAAACGTGTTGGGCTCAGTCTCAGGTCGAACCTCTTAGTCTGCAAACCCACTCAGCACAACCCTCCCATTCTCAGAAACACAGTAGCTAAAGTAATACAGCATTTCCTCTTTGGGAGGCAGTTAATCACCCCTGAGCAAACATGTGTACTGGAGCGTGAAGGCACCATTTCTCACACACTTCATAATGAACCTTGTTTTACTCCACCGCTCCTCCCTGCACACAGGCCCGTACGACCAAACCAGAGATTGCTTTTCTGTGATTGCCTGTAATAAACCGGAAGAAAAACTGATAAAAGGTTTAAAAAAAAAAAAGAAAAATAGCCAGAGTGAGATAATGATAAAATGATGAAAGCAACAGGTTCATTGTCTGACTGGCAAACTGTTTCAACTGGAGCATCTGTGTCAGCTTTTATGGAAGCTCATTCTTCCCTCTTCTCGGTCTGTAAGACTTCAAAGGTCACAAGTTATTATTTATCGTCTTGTTTGACTGTGGCTAATGAAATCCCCAACGCCTTGATAAAGCAAGTTGGTACCCTCCTACCCAATGAAGTGGTCTTTTCTCCCTTTTCTCACAGACAAACAAAAACAAAACAACAAAGAGAAGCGGCGCATAAAGGAGCTTTGGTCAGATGGGTCACATGCTGTCCATTGAGTCCCCGGTCCATCAAGACCATTCAGCCGGCTCCATAAAACCGGCAGGCTGCTTAAATACCTGACAGTAAGAAAAGAAACAAAAACAAAGAGAAAGAGGGGGAACAACAGATAAAATAAATAAGACAGCCCCTGTGACTGATGTGTATAGATGGTGCCGGAGAGTCACTGACAATTCAAGAAATGTGGCTAAAGCCACAAAAGACGGCTGGAAAATACTGAAGGAGCTTGCTGGGCACATTTTTAGGCCTTTCCCACTTAGACCCCCTTTTGAGTCTTTGTCTGCACTCCAGATCCATGAGAAAAGTCAATCACAGGCACTTGGGTGTAGATTCTTAGTTTTCCTTTCCTCCTGGCAGCTATTCCCCAGTATTAAGCCACTTCCCAGATACTCGATGTTTACATAACTAATTAAAGATGGGGATCTTTATTCCAGCGAAGCAACAATTAAAGGAAATGGTAGAAATACAGAGCTTTTCCTGTCATACCCTGATTAAGATGTTACTCATATTTTAGCCTGAAAATATGGCAACATCAAAAGATGAGTGGAGAAGAAAGATAAATACTGGGCAGTCATTAAAATCCATATTTATGCAGCCCAATTTTCCTTGTGAGGGAATTCAATGTGTTGGTTAGTTGCCTCCATTTGATCTGTGCAGAGAAAAGAGATGTCTGAACCTCCAGGGCTTGTGATCCCAGGCTAATGCATGGGCAAAAACAGTCAATTATATTGTAAATTATGGGGAGTGGGGCATCAAAAATGTTTGAACGGCACAGTTTTTTATTGGTTGAAAAAAAAAAATTCTGCAGAATCGAAAAAAAAAAAAAGGAAAATAAATAGGTTGAGTCAGTGAGCATTCCAAGAATCAGCTTTTGTCAACGGTGACATTTAATTACGGTTGGGTAATCACAGATTTTTTTTGTGCGAGAGTACAACTCCACCCGAGAGGACAAACCAGAAACAACGCGACCTTAAAATATTTCCTCAACCCCATAACAACAATCAGCATTGACATAAGCATTCTTTCAGATTCTATAAGGAGCAAAGTTCACATCAATATCTGAACAACACGCCTTTTCATCCACGACTCTTTTTTTCTGACACGAAGAATGGGCTTAACAGTAAGATGTTATTTGGATCTTTTATTTCCTGATTCCAGTCAAGTAAACCCACTGTAGCACACACTCCCCCTTTTCTTTAATGGAGCCCCAGAAGGATTCAAGCTTCTCCACAACTATGTGCAAAAGATTTTCTTAGTCTGCAAAATAACAGTGGTGGCAAAGTTTACTCTTTATTTGAATGGGAAGTGTTTTCATGCTCAAGCCAAGGAATAAGTGTATAATTTCCCCAATGCCTCATTTTCCTCCAGTGTTAGCTATAAATCAGAGTGTATGTGCCCTTGGGTTGTGTGGAGAGCGTTTGTGTGTCAGGCAGCTCCGTCCATATCTGCAGCCTCATGGTAATTTTGAGACTACAGATATCCCGTAAATTACAAATATTAACTCAGTGTTGCTCTTGCTGTGGTAAAAACCAGCCTGCAGACTTTTTACACAAAGTCTGATTCTTTAATTCGGAACAAGGCATTACTGCAGCGTTATCACACTATAGTGAGCCATAAACACCAAGAATGTTTCTCCCTTTTTATAAAGACCGTCAAATATTTTGGTTATAAGCTTTAAACAGTCCTTGAAATGTTAATCAAGACGTACGGCATATCCCAGTTGTCTTTGAGTTAAAGTGTTTTGCAGTGCAGCGATGCCAAAGCATTAAAAGGAATCACTCTGCAAAACAGCTAAAATGTAAAGAAACAACAGTGGGACAAAAGAAACTACTGAAGCACGGTGAAGAAATGTTCCGCAAACCCAACTATTTTATGAAGATTAGCGTTAATAAAGAGACATTATTATGTGTGCACACTTTCATTAAGCTGGTTTGAGCCCCTCATTTGGGTGCATTTTACACTGTGTGCGCCAAAATTAAAATTCCACTGTGTGACTTTGACCACTGGGCAAAACCTAAATACCAGCTAATTCTCTGCTTGAGATAGCATATAGATGAGTAATCATCTGTCATAATCTGAGCAATGTTTTTCTGTAATGGAAGAGTTATTATGTTATTTCTTGCATGATGAAATGTGGTCGGCTCTTCCTTTGATCTTGTGCACTAACCAGAAAGAGGCAGATTAAAAGGTTCACGAAATCGAAATAAATCTTGAATTGTTTTTTAGGGGAGGGGGCTCAAATGAAAAAATATATAAAAAAAAGAAAATGAGCTTTATGCAAAAAAGGAAGGCACTTGCGTATGGTGTCAAGACCAACATCTGCTTCAGACTCATATAACATCATGTATTTGTGATGTTCTCATCTGAAATGTGGAGCCAGTCGGCCTGCTGCAGATTTATTAAGGGATCACATGCAACCTGAAAATCCACACTTTTAGGTTATGCTTTGACATGTGCTCGGAGATCACAGTCTATAAAATAATAAGCATGTCTTTGGTCATATTGCTGTGTGGTCAGAGGAAAGATGAGGGCTCCTTTTAGTGCAGGGCTAAAATCAGGGGGGCGGCTATTTGAAGTGTGCACAGAGAGCTGGGTTTGATTGGATAAATCTAGGGCTTCACAGAGGAGCTGCCCCTGGTACAGGAGGAGGAGAGTAGAGAAATATATATATATATATATATTTTTTTTTTTTTTTCTTCCTGTGGCATTTTTCCCCATACAAGAAAAAAAGATGGGCACTGGAGCTAGGCTGGAACGTGATCATAGGCCAACACCAGACCAGAGAGCTCCCCATTAAGGTTTTGGGTTATAAACAGCATCTGTTTCAAATGGGGCTAAGACTGGAGGAGCACTCATTCCCTCTTTCCCTCTGCCTGTGCCACCGTTCTGGCACAAACCATCAAGTCTCGCTTCTCACTGTGTCTCTACTCTCCCTCCTCTTTAGAGTTTTATATGCCTCCTGCTCGTTGGTGGCCTTTTTCTTTTTAAAGAAAAAGATTTATTAAGTGGGATGAAAGAGAGAAGAAAGCATAACAGCACAGAAATGTATCCTGTTCAGAGTTTGGTGACACTACTCTATTGTACATTTTTGAGGTTTACAGAACACTTGTCCTTATCGTCCCAGGATAAAACAGGACATTTCAGTCAGAAACAGAGAGGGAAAGTGACACAAAGAGGAGAAAATATTCTTCTCAGGTGCTTTTCAAATTAACAGTAAACAGCCTCATAACATTGTTACTTTCTCAATCATTGTCTTCAAACTGGAACTGGTCCGCCAGCTGAGGCCAAGTCTTCAACACGGACTCTTAAAGAGGCTGTGTGTCGCCCTCTGCTGGACAAATCATAAAACCCCCTCATTTTGTCTGCGGCGCGAATCCTGTCATCAGAAAGTCAAATTAATATTAACAGAACAGAAATGAGCCATGACTGATGATTGATGGATGACTTTAGATTTATTGGACGACATGAAGCTCGATAAATCTTTTCATGAGTTTTCGTGAGGTCAGTACGACACACATCAGCGTGCTTGTGTCAAATACTTTTTGCAAATATCCTGAGACACCACAGAGCTTGTGGCAACTTTGGGTATCTTCTGTGTGTGAGTGTGTGTGTGTTACAGTTGCACCAAGGCCTCACTAATCTTTCCTCTGCAGACTGCTATCAATAGAGTCTAGTATGAAAGTGTTCTTTGCAAAGTTTCTTCTTTCTTCAAATGACATCCATGAGAATATCACTAGTTAAAAAAGTAAAAATAAAAAAAAAATCTTAGGCACAAATGGACACATAAGTGCTTTAACACAAAGTATAGAAAGCATTGTAATTATTTAAATGGATTCACTGTGGAAATTACATGTCGCTGCATTAAAATCTATTGAGCCCTTTCTGCTAAGTGATAAGGTGGCTGATTTTCAAGTTGAAAGGCTGGAGAGCAGGTGAAGGTAGGTCTTTGTTCCCAGCTTGCTGAGTGTGTGTGCAAAGCTCTGAGCTGCACCTGTCTGAACACTTGCATTAAAGTTTAGAGCCGACTGAGGCCCCTGGAGTGAGAGAGGGAGTAGAGAGAGAAATGGAAGAGAGATGAAGAAATAAAAAGAGTTTTCAGAAGAAAAAAAAGAAGTCACTGCTTTGTCTTTTCAGAAATGATATGACACAAAGTTTCTGCTTTGTTCCTCCTGTTTCGCGATGTGACAGCTGAGAAGCAATAAGAAATTTGTACGGTACCCACACAGTTTCCTTAAAGTTAGTTGGAAAAGAGAAAAATCAAGCTTCAAATGTCCAGTGTGTGATTTAAAGGACCGTCTAAAGCCATAAGTCTACCACAGTATAATAGATTGGAAGTGATACTTGGCACGGAAGGTTGGATGAGGACTGGCTTACACTATCACAGGACCCTGTCTGGATTGAGACTGGCCAACAGATGGTCACCTGGCTTAATGGAATCAATTGTTTCATCCCATTATGTAATTAAGGATGGAGTCTGATGAACAGAGAGGGCTGGGCTTGACTTCCTAAGATGTTAAGCAATCTGATTTAATTCCTAAAAAAAGCATCTAGATCCAAACATTAATCGTCCCCCCACCATCAGTATCTGTATTGCATCTAGATAAAATGCTCCACGGTGTAAAGAAAACAAACAAAAATCTCTTAAGAATGATCCAAGATCTATTTAGTGAACTGTGTGACACATTTTCTGAACCAGGTTGTTATTCCATGTTGTGTTGTTTGAATGGTTTTACATTCAGTACAAGGAATGTTCTCCCTGCCGCCTCTGTGTGCGGATCCTGTTTTGCCCACTAGAGGACGCTCCAGTGTAAAAGCAGCAGCTCCCATACAGCCCTCTGATCTGCTCCCATGCATATATTGACTGGTTGAGTGGTGCAGAGGAGATCTGAGGTGAAAACAGTGTTTTGAGGGCACAGCTGATGAAATGTTCGATCACAGGGAGAAAGGCATGACATGAAAGTGTTGACATCTCACTGTTCGCCCCATGCCTTCCTTCCCCGAGATCCGAGAGCACATCCATTACATCTGGATACAGACAGAATTGAGCAGTCTTCATTAGGTGCCTTCCTGTGTTTTTGCAATTGCCTTTTTCAAGAACGTGGAAGTCTGCTTGCATGCTCCCGCTCGCATTATTGTTTAATTAAGCCAGTATTTGCTCATCTGGTGAGGATTTATAATGAGTATCACTGGTGGAAAAACTCAATGAATGATGTAAATGATTTCCTGGCAGGATCGGTGCAGCTGATCTGAGGCTGTCACCAGTAATAACATGTTTCAGTTAGAAATCTTACTTCGGTTAGGATGAAAGCAAACCTACAGCATGTGCACTGAAATGCAGGATGAAACCAGAAGACTTTATACAGATCAAATAAACTCTTTAAAGTACTTTAGCTTTATATTTACACCACTTGTAACAATTCATTTCAAACTAAATTTGTTCTTGACACAAAATACACACTTCAAAGTTGATCATGTCTCCTTCTAATAATTCCAATCCAGCAGTTTCAGATCGTTCACCGAAAAGTGACTCGGTGTTAATTTAGCAGAAGGGGTTAAGACACAGAAACAGGAAACCTCTCAGATATGAACCTTGGCGAGACATCTCCCAGTAGGGGGCACGATCAGTGGGGGGCATGTCCGGCTGGAAGCCTCCTGCCAGTGTGTGGGGGTCACACACACACACACACACACACACACACACATACACACTCAAGCATTTTGTAATCTCAGCTACTCCTATTAATTGCCACTGTGTAATCTCCCAGGGTTTTCACACATATGAAGGACTGGGACTGTGCTCATTTAATTTAATGTAGGTTAGGAGGAGAGGATAAGAGGCAGGAAGGTTAAGCTGCTCTTTCTTGCCCCAGTCCTTTCCTCTGCACCCCATCGAAAACCCGGGCCAGCCAGGAAAGCGGATGCTGTCTAAGACACGACTAATCTTGGCACAAACTCTCCGTCTAGCCAGCTCGCAAACTGTTAAGTGTCTAAGAACTACGCTGCATCTGATTCCACTGATCTTTCCTTTTGTTTACACAGAGACGAGGCATTCGGGGCCGGCTGGATTAGGATGCATGTTTACAGATCTGTGGAGCCTCAAGGTCTGAGTGATGCAAGAAAATATCTCGGACCTCAATGTGGCCAGCAGGGTGTGTCCCGCTGCCCTTTTACCGGATTGGATTCGCTACATCAAATGCATTCATTGCTTTTTCTAAAGCGCAGCTCGCTAGTAGGGAGTTTTGGAAAAATATGTTTATAGCTGCACAATTTAGAGGAGATGGAGAGGGGAAAAATATTATGCCCTCTATGTTTTTAATTGAATTTGTTGAAGTCAGCTGTAAATTCCATATTTAAGATTATAAAGCTTTCAATACACCAAATTGGAGCAGCTGGAGCAAGGAAAATCCAAAAAAATCAAGCAACAACCATATTTTCTTTTTTATTGAACCAGGTGAGTTACTAATAAGGCAGCTGTATCTGCGTTATAGTTAAACTGATAACTCAACAGCAGGGTATATTTATTTTGCTGTTTTCACATACAATTCACAATTAACTGCCATGTGACTGATAGAAATTGAACTTATCTGTTTAATGAAGGTTTCAAGCTGCACCATGATTTAGCGGTCAGCGCTATCAGACCCTGTTGAGAAGGTGAGAGTTTGGTTTTTGGAAGACTTTTTGGAGTTTACAGGTTCTCCTCTGCTTTAGCCTACATTCAGCTGGGATCAGATCCAGCCTCCTGCAACTCCAGGCGTCACAAAGTGATACAGAATGATGGACGTTCACGACAGTTAATGCTTTCCCCCAGAAGATGGCAGCATTGTACATAACATATAATTCTGGAACGTAGACACAAACATTCTGCAACATGTCAGAGTGACTTGAATTAATTCTCCTGCTTTCCTTGATGTATTTTTAGCCACAAGTTTTGTGCTGTTATCTGACACAGGTTCATGTGTTGGTGACAGATTATTTTAATGCCCACATAGCAATGACAGAAAGCATGGAGGCATGTTTTGACATGTTTCTCATGGGACTCCTGCACTGTGCCCCTCTGTCTCCCTATCATCTTTCTCCAAAAGTGACTGTGATCAATGACTGCAAAAAGAGAGGCTGAAACCATCATCTAAAGTTGTTGTTCTTTTTTTCCCTCCCCAGATTGTATGAGGTTCTCCGCTGCAGGAAAAGGATGGCAGTGTGTTCATTTGTGCGCTCTCTTATCAATACCCAACTTGAAATGAGGTCTGTATCTTCACCGCGGAGCCATAAAGCCCTTCACTCTTAAAGAGCCTCGACTTGTTCATGCGTCTTATCACACGGGCCTGCTTAATGACTGTTCAGTGTGAAATGGATTAGCCTGATAGGCTGCGCTCTGCAGGGAGTATTTCCACTTTGCGATGGCTAACCTTCAGGGCCACTTTGTGAAAGCACTAACACGAGCTGTGGCTGGACGTCTCTGGGCTCCTAATGCACCGGACAGCAAACAAGGAGGGGCGATGCAAAAATGCAGGACGAACGAGCTGATGTGGCGTGACGGAGGAGAAGGATGTGGCTTTAAGTTGAGTAGATGAAGGAGATGTAAAGCATGACCTCAATGCATTTTCACATTGGAAAGAAGAGTGTAAAGTTAAATTAGCTGTAGTCTCTGTAGTTAGTAGTTAATTGAATAGGTTTAAGTTTGGAAAATACAACAGGACAAGGTGAATGTCCATATAGATGTACCTGCTAAACCTATTTTTTATTTTATCAGATATCTGAGTTGTTTTTAGATCCCTCTGGGTTTATGCATCATAAGAAATAGGAGTCATATTACTCAATTTCTGCCTCTGGAGGGTAAGAAATTCTTGAAAATAATCTGAAAATGAAAGGCTTGCAACTTCTGTACTTGTAGATTTTGTGCTTACAAAGGAACTTGAAAACTTGGATGACTTCACAGTACAGCACAGTCATTAAAAAAAGACAGAAGGCTGCTGTCCCCGAGGCACTGTTCCATGCTACAGATTATAGCTTAATTTAATCATCACTTCTTAACATGACTTCATTTAAAAGAAGAAAAGGAAGAGTTGGTTAAAAATAATTATGTGAGCTAATACCAAAAGTGCAGATACACATGTTCAGACATGTATGCACACACATGGCTTGTTGCAGGATATAAAATGGCATAACTTCAGTGCATTAGGCAGCAAAGGTTAACTTGAAGTGACAAGGTTTTCTTTAAAGCATCCTCTACATGTGCTCTGTTTGCATCTGTCCGTATTCATCTCACCTTACAGGAAGATGTACTGCACGGTGAGTACCATCAAGCCACTCACCCCAGTCAGTCAGAAGACGGTTTAAATAAATGCTTTTTCATACACCTAAAGTCTGGTCCAATACCTTTAAAATAAAACTCATACGGCTCAGCAAAGAGAAACAGCGTGGTCTTTCTCCTCTCTTTAACTGTCAGAGTTTGCCTCGACTCATCTCACCCTGGCCTCCGCCAATTTCCTTTTCTGCCTGATCTATTAAACATCTGTGCAGTTCAGCTCAAGTTACTCTCTCCTGTTATCGGGGAGTCAAGCTCCACCCTCTTCACAAATACTACCTCGCAAATAATCTTAATTGATCCAAGCGATCAGCCTCGTTTCGAAGGTGCAGCCTGCAGAGACTTTGAGGTTTGTAAAAGCGATCTCTCTCTGCAGTCTGACATCCAGAGCTGTCAGCCTCCACAGACCAGGCATGCTGCGATTACATAACCAGAAGACAAGAAACGGCATATTGATAATAATTATCTAGCACTCCATCCCAGTACTACAACAGCTTCTCAACCCATTGTCTGTACAAGACAAAAGCTCAAGATTAATAATTCTTTAAGTTCTGTGAAAGGTGACAACATATTATCTCATTTGAGAATGAGATTAATACCAAAATAGCCTCTACCAATACAAAGCGGCACCGTTTATGACATTGTTTCAAATGATAATGAATCATTATTTTATCTGACTGAAGCATCACTGAATAATTAATGTGCAGTTAATAAAAGAATGGGTGGATAATTTGAAATACATTACAAAGATTAATGTAATTTTAGGTGAGAATCCAGCATCAATTAAAAACCCACACGCACTCAGAATGTAAAGCAAAAACGACACCAAAAAGGGAGCAATTTGAGTGTACTACGTGTGTATAACAACTTAAAATCTTAATAATTGATTTTCAAGTCTGATTTTCCTCATTTCAAGAACAAGTGGTGCATTGTTGCCTTCCCTCTGTTGATTGATGACAATAACTTTCCCATGATCCAGCTAAGCCACCTGCCATCCGGCTGGTGTAAAATCGAGCATGTGTCGCCGTCGTGGCAGAAATCTTCCCTTTGTAAACTGTGCGAATGCCAACTGTTTATATTCTGTTACCAACTGTGAATAAAAAACCCTCTCAAACTGAGTAGTTTTCATTGTCTTGTCAAAAGAAGATAAACTTCATGCCTGTGGACTTTTACAGAGTTTATGACACATTTCCTCTTCCAGCAGCAGTGTTTATAGGCCTCCCCGTCTCTGATTATGACCCGGCCCCGCTGGGAGCGCTGCATTCGGGGTTAAGTGCAGTCAGAGGTCAGGTTAAGCTTAAGGCCACGGCGGACAAGACTGGGCTTGTAAATCTCGTGAGAGACGCAACAAGACAGAGAGAGACTGAGTATCAATCTGTGTGGAAGGAAGTCAAGCATTTTATGCCCCCTCTGATGGATGTAAAAGTCTGCGACCAAAGGCTTATCGGCGCGACCGTAGCTTAGTGGGCCAGATGGAAGGAGAGGAAGGAGGCGCTGTCAGTGAGGAGCAGACAACGCCGAGACAGACCCCTGGCCTGTCCCCCCTGGAACTTAAAAAGCTTGTGTGTCACCATTAATCTCTGCCTATAAAGCTGTAACTACAGTAAACTTCTTGACTCGCAGACGGTATAAATCAAAGTCATCTGGTTTACACATGTAAATACTGTGCTGTCAAAATTTACTTACACAGTTAAATGCACATTTCACTTAAATACATGCATTTACTGACATAGCTATAGTTGCAGTAACAGAAAAAGGAAGAAAACACAGGATGTTTGTGCAGAAGCTGCTCTACTATAACGGTCACCTGGCCGTAACCAATGGCAACCTTGTGCTAAATAAAATTTCTGTGCGTCAGTGCAAAACTGTCGAAAATGTAACAAAACCTGCCATACGAACTGGTTTATAATCCAGCATTCCATCTCGCCATCCCGTATCCATCCACCTAGTGTCTACATCCTCTAAATGGGGTTAAAGCAGGCTGAAGCCAGCCACACCGCCCACAGATATCTAGACTGGCCAGTCACCTCAAATCATCTCTTAAAATTAAGCTGAAACACCTGGAGAAAACCTAACTCAGTACACGGAGAACATGCAAACCATACAGAGAGGCGCTGTACTTGCTTTCCTTTGAGGTGATGGTGCCAACCACTAATCTCATATTCAGCAGTCAGCAGTGGACTGTTTTTTTTTTCTTTCTTATTTTCACGGCTTGGTAACCGGGTGTGTGTCTGTAATAAGACAAACCGTTGCAATGATTCCCAAAATGTCTTCCCTTGGGACGTGATTGATGAGGTGCAGAGCACATAAAAGAGGGGTGTAACTGTTTCTCACAAAAGATTGGACACGTTGTTGGAGATTTAGCTCTCTTGCAGGCTGAGAGAACAAATGGTTTGAGCTCATCCACATTATGTCTTCTTATTCTGTCACATGGGCGCACTCGAACGCTGTGATTTATCCATAAACGGCAAAGTGCATCCTAAAATAATTCATCTAAAACGCCACAGTCACAATTCAACTGTTGTCAGCGTGGTACCTTCTCGGCAGTGTGTCTGTCCGGGTTTTTGATTGTTCTCGCTGGCGGACCACGCCCAACCCCCCAACCCCCGCCCCCCCTATCTGTTCCCCGAGCCTCGGTCCTCAGTGACGCCTGATCCTCCCACAGGAGTGGCCTCCTTCTCGGCGTCTCTCCCACTGTGGCTCCTCAGCTGCTGTGCATGTTGTCCTGGGTGACATGAATTAATGATAACAGCAGAGGCTTCACAGACCAGGCTCATCCATTACATAACCCAGGCAGGTCTGCTGCAGATACACACAGTTTTTGACACTTTATGCACAGCAGCGTACCGCACCTTCTCCAGCTGACCCTTTTTAACCTTCCCTCCTCATCCACTGCACACAGCATCTGGTGTGGAGGGTTTGCAGCCACACGGCAGATATTTTTCCATATCCAACACAGCTGTATTTCTGAACACCAAACCCACTGCAAAATGGACAGCACTGAATGCCTGACGCTGAAAACTCCCCTCCAGCAAATGCTGGCGATGCTGCGAGCAATATTTGAAAAGAGGCACAATTTCACTCATAATTAGATCAGCAGAAAACTGCAAGCCATCTCTCGAGTGGCGTGAGCCAGCAGAAGGCTTTAGTGTAGGACCATTAATAGAGTTTTATCTGTCTCAAAATCCCAGAGAGGCCTGAATGCCATGGCTTCCCCTGCACCTGGACTCATCTCAGAAATTTTTTTTTTTTTTTTTTTTTGCTGGATATCATTACTTCTGCAGGAAAGTCTTTTAAAACACAAAACGATTGTTGATAATGTTCAGCCTAAGGAATATTTTCAGCGGTGTTCACTAACGCATCAGAGTTAGTTTTCCACCTGAAGTAGGAATACCATCTCCTGATCTTTGCTGAGCCACAGCAGCGTTTTTATTTTTAAAAGTCTGATATTATGCTGTTAAAAAAATACACTCTCAAAAATCAAAATCAAACCATTGCAAGCTTTGAGGTCGACCACACTGAGGACGTTCTACAACATTGTTCCAAAGCAGTTTTGCTCAATCAGATTATTTCTTTTCATCTCACACGGACATTCTGCACAGCAGGCTGATAAAATATTGAGCATCTTCTTGCAGAATAACAAACTACATGCTGCATGCATTTGCTTTCTTGCACTCTTTTTACTTGTTTTGCAGGCTGAACTAAGTCAGCTAACAAAATCAGTTCTGCCCGGGAACTACCAGTGTGGCAGATGTTTAAATCAGCAGGTTGACTGCGGTTGTTCCTTAAAGGACTCTTCAGTTGGCAACAAGTCAAAGAGATCCTTCGAATCTCTTGTATTTCATAATTATCTTTTATCTGTATAATTTCTTCCTGCCATGAAGTGACTGCACTCTGCGATCTGAACAGAACAGAATATGTTGAATTTTCATGAATAAACAATGCACCCCGTTTTCGCCACACTGCTGAGTCAATTATTCTTGCATGTGTCACTGTGTTATTATTTAACACTTTCTCTTCCTTGCAGCTTTTTCTTTGTTTTGTTTTTTTACTTGCGAGAGTGTCAGTTCTCACTGACTTCATTCTCTCTTTATCTCACTTCCGCCCAGTTGGCAGGAGGCTCTCATCCCACCCTCACCCCTTATTCAGCTTTACTGTTAAAGACCACCATTAAAGCTGTGGGGAATGTGAGATGAGGCTATTAACAATGAATTAGCTCTTACAGCTCAATTTTGTCTTACTGGCCATATGCAGTTATCACAGAGTCAACTTGCAGTTATGGGCTCTTTGAATCATTGTCTTATCCGGGAGTGCTGAGCCCGAATGAAGCAATTTCACTGTAACTTACACAAGGCAAACGAAGTGCCAGTTAGTATTTCATATTCAGGCTCCTATATTCCCAATATTCTTTCCATAAAGCCTGATTCAGCTTGGAGTTAATGCGAGAGTAAGAAAAACTACACAGTGGCCTCAGTTATTTCAACCTAAAGAGCAGAGCCTTCAATACACAAACACACGAATGTCAAAAAATGATCTTTATTACTTCTGACCTCTTGCATGATGGTAAATTCGCGCGGCTGTTAAAAAGTAGGAAAAAGCATGAAGAGATACTGTGGCTGTAATGGAAATGTCATGAATAGTTCATTGCAGTTTTCCTGCAGGCGGTAGCATACCTTGCAACTTCTGGGTTGCTGCTCGGCTTTACACTGGAAACTCCTACAGAATTACATAATGCTTGAGAGCTGTTTTTCCTTTTTTTTCCTTCAACAGTATGCTGAAATGTAATCATGTTCATGTGAAACAAAATGAATGTCCCCTTGCTTTCTTGCTCATGTGAACCTACAACCATAAATACTCTCAGCACACACACAGGTACTTATACATATATATTTACATGTGGAGGCGCATGTCTCAGCAGGTGCGACACACTAGATTTATGTGTCCTTCAAGAATCATGGTTCTAAAAGCACAAAATGACATTTTGTACGTATGTTTGAGTGTACATGACAGGAGAAGAACATCATATGGATGCATTTGCGCAGGACTCCTGATCCGTGATACAGATATTTATCATCTGTCTGCATGCAGGGGAGACATCATGGAATCAAAGCTGATAATACTCGAGACAGCAAACCTCCAACGGGACAGGAAACTCAAATGAAGGCTGAACTAGAACCAGTGAGCATTTACCCTGAAATCCCGTGTCCAAATATTCCCATTAAACAAGCCACTATTTAAGCATTACTCAGGGAGGGGGGTCTGAATGTTTGCCCGAATGCTCTCTGAGGGGCTGAACCACAGCTGAGTGGGAAAGAAGTTAATTGAAACTTGAAGAGAGTAGTTGGGAAGCTGACTTCATTGCCTTCGCCACGGCTCGCTGCTTCATCCTCCTCCGACTGACACCATAAAATGGTCATGAACAGCGGCTGAGAGGTAACTTAGCAAAGGAGGATGGCGACGTGAAACCAGCATCATCAGGACAAAATGACCGGTTACTGCTCTGTCATGACTTCCAAATCAGTGTCCTGACTCTCTTCACTGTGCAAACTGATTGGTGAACAAACTTGTGACACTGTTTGTTTTTTTTTTTTTTTTAACCAGTTGTTTACCTTGCGTTGCCATTACATACGTGTCCTTTTTATAACTTAAGGTCATGTGGAATAGAACTGATTCCTGCTGATTGGGCACTCGAAAAGATTATATTATGATTTGTTTACATTCAGCTGTATTAGCATCACCAGCTGACACTTCTGAATAATGACTGAAAATTGATCCTGGTGCATTCTGGCTTTTTGGAGCCGTTTGTGCTGTAGACATGCAATACAAGAACAATTTCTTAGCAGAGCTTTAGGGTTTAAAAAAAGAAAACCAAGTTTGTAAACACTGCTTTCCAGAACACTGAAGCCGAGACAAAGTAAAATGATCTCTGAAAATACCATCCCTCTTAACTGCAACAAGATCCAAAAGAAAAGAGCAAACTGATCTTCTCTGGAAAGTAATCATAAGAAACAAACCAAAAACAATCCGCTCTAAGTTTTCAGTCAAGTCCAGTGGAGGATGCTTGACATGTGCACAGTTGCTGAGGGCAAAAACTGGAAAACCTGCTGCAGAATAAATCAAAATACTAAACACATGCTGAAATGAAATGGACAATTTTCATATTCTCCAAAAGACTCCGGTCATCCGACTGATCCAGATTACAAGACCTTCCCTCTAACATCGTTCCAGACACTGTTCAGAGAGCTTATTGATTGCGGTGGACAGCCAGACATCACAGATATATCCTCACTCATCAACAGAAACATTAATCATATTCTTTTGAGGGCAGGGTATATAATTGTAGTCTGAGTTTGAGAAAGAGAAAATCAAAAATGACACTCAGGTTTTACTTTACAGAATCAGATGAATTACTGCCAAATGAGTAATGCATTTTTTAAATGGGGAAAACCAATTACTTGACAACTCTGTCAACACAGTGAAAGTGCTGCTTAAGATTAAAGTAATGTTCAGTGTTTCTTCATTAAAAAAAACCCTTCAGTTGTCTGCTTATGAGAGATTTAAGCACTGCCTGCAAAACGTACCCAGTTTTGGCAGATTAACAGTCAAGTCACTGTCACTGTATTTTGCGGTTAATGTTTCCATCCTGATTCTTCATGGCTAATTCACTGGCAGTCGGCCTCATCGGTTTTTCACTACAGAGATGCTTGTCTTTGATTTATGCTAATTATGTGGAAGTCTGGCTTATCTCTGTAGTGTGACATTTTGAAGGCTGTCCTCTCTGCTGTACGTCACATACTGCACTTGACTGTGCTCACATCCTCAGACTTTATTTTTCTTTCAGTACACTAAGATGTGAGAAGGCTGCGACACACTGTATACTGAGTGATTCAGCACTTTATAGTGCATTCATGATTTATCTGTGTGCTGCCGATTCGGACAGATATATAATCTACGCAGCACATTTCATTTATCATCCTTTATAGTGGTGCTTTGTTTTTAAATCTTCCCTAAACAGGATTGTATTTACATTTGCTGCATTTGGAAATGTTAGTTTTACGTTTCCTCTGTTGACGCAGCGAATTACAATTCACTACTTTCAACTGAGATCATTTGCCACGACGACACGTTACACCCGGAATAAATTATCTCTGTGACACAGATATTTATCCGACAAAGCAATATTCTCGAGACAGACTGTAAGAAGAAATCTGAGGAGTCAAGTGTAGTCTCCATGACAGCGAGATTCAAAGGTGGGCGTCAAACTATCCACCAGGGTCTGGCCCCCGCAGTGTGACCCTGATCAGTGGAATCAGAGCAACCCAGCTCCTCGCCTCCGTTGCCCTGGACCTGAAGCCAGACTCCGGGACGCCTGCTCCTCTGCTCTCGGCTACATCCTTCTCAAAGGCATATTAAGTCTTGAGTTGCTTCATTATAGACTACAGTCAATGCACAATTACAGCTTCAGTGTGGAACACAGAAGCCAGTGGGCAGAGTGTGTGGGACTGGATCTGCATACTGCACTTAGCTTTCTGTGTGTGAGCTTTTCTTCCTTGAAATTGCTTGACATGAAAACATGCATTTTTTTTTCAAAAGTAGGTCAAGAAATGAGAGATTTGATAATATACATGCGTAGAAGGCATGCATTTTGTATGAATCTGTATTTTTAGCGCTGCTGTGTCCAAATGTTAAATCAAAAACACAATTTTTAGTGCCATAAATGTGTGTGTGTGCTGGCTATTTGAGAGCTTTGTTGATAATTTGTCCAGATGACCTGCGGTTCCTTCCCCTGAAATATCTGCACACACGAACTGCAGGTATCGCCGTGATGTTAAGGCGCCGCCACTCGGCTGGAAAATCACGACGCAGATTGTCTGGCAAGATCGGCTTCTTAGCTGAAGTGGGATGATGGACAGAGTAGGTTTTAGCCCCCCGTGGCGGCGCGGCAGGGGGGCATGTAAAGGTGAAGCTCTGGGTCTCATGGCCCACAATGCGGACCCCCCGGGAAGGGTAATCACCATGAGGCCAGCAACAGTCAGCACAGCAGTGGCCCCTCGCCACAAAGACACTTCTCTCCAGAGACATGGCTGCGCCTTTGTGCTCCCCACTCGCTGAGTGTGTCCCACTCCGGGGGGCTTGAGAGGCACCACAGGGTGCCCATTAAACAATTAGGAGTGGAGGACAGCCCTGACAGCCGGATATACAAACACGCACACACACACGCGCTCACATATGAATGCACAAGCATTCAGAACCTACACACGTACTGTAACTACACAAACGCAACAAAAGCCGAGTATTGTTCACTTAACATCGCTGTCAGCCATTAAGAGCAGAAATGGCAGAACAATCCGTCATTTTATATTTGTTCACTCTCTCATTTGCTGCCTTAATCACTCATTGACTCACTCACTCACTCTTTGTGCTCAAGAGTTTATCACCCAAGTTGACTCAGATTTGTTTTACAATGTAGATGATAGAGACAAACAACCATACAACATGATGAAAGAAAAGGTCAACATAAATAAGTTCCAACCCGACCTAAATCAATGCTACAGTTCACTTATGAAACGCCAAAAACTTAAGACAGAGCGGACAGATGCATCTCAGTGAGATAGAATATCATCTAAGTCTAATCAGGGGAGACTTGATGTAGATAGATAAGGTTCATTCCACACAGGATGATGCATTTCAATCTTGAGGGTAATTTGGGGTGGTGGCTGAGTGGTTAAAGAAGCAGACTTTATATCAGGAGTTTGTGAGTTTGCTGGTTCAGTCACCACTGAGGGTCCCTATTATCATTAATATTAAATCTTTACAGCTAATGAAAGTCAAAATCCAGTATTTCAGAAAATCTGAATACTGTGGAAAAAGTCTAATGTGAACTCGTGGTGTCACAGAGTGAAGCTTCTCTCTGCTGATGAGCTTAACGAAGATACTCATCAAATTGAAATAAATACATTTTTCAATTATATTTCAGCTCATTGAGATGCACCTGTATGATGCTGAATCATCAATCTACCCTGCAGCGGTGTTTAGGTTCAAAATCCTCAGTTGTCCATCAAAATGATCTGCAAGACAAACACTGCATCACGAACTGTGCCGTGCCGCTTGTGATCAAGGGCACAAACTCCACGTCTAAGATGTGTGTGTGGAGGGAATTAAGGGGGTCTCCATCACTGAGGCAATGTTGAATGTGGCTTCAAAGTCAGAGCATTCTCCACATGAAACTCACAATAAGAACGAACTGGATTTTCACAGTATGCACCGCCCTACCGCTGTCACCTCATCAGCACCAAGCTTCACTGAGTCAAACTGTATATTTGATGGAGCTGAAGTCTGTCATCCAGTTATAAGATTAGAAGCAGTGACTCTCATTAACAGGAGCAGATGAAGGCTGGTTTGTGTCAAATCCAAATCATTGTGGAATACATTAAAACTGTTGAAGGAAGAAGCCTCAGTGTTCAAACTCAGCTTGGCGCCGTGCGTTACGACGTCTGGAAGCTTTGACACTAACATCTTTTGCCCTGTAGCTTTGTCTCTAAAATATCTTCGTAGGAACTAACGGTTTTTCAGAGACTTCTGAAATTTGTGATTTCGACATTTATACTGCACTCCAGCTCGCTTCAAAAAGGCTTCAGTCTTCTGACAGCAATGCGACATCTGCCGATGGTGGATGCTCGTCAGTGAGGCAGCGCCGCTCACAAGTTTTCTCTCCGGGAGCTTAAATGAAATTAAAACTGTCCATATCAGCAGTGTCATCCTAATGAATCAAAATCTAACAGCTGGAAATGTTGGAAATGTAATTGCTGCTTTACTAAACCTGTTTTCTTTTAAATTCCCTTTGAAAGAATTCAAATTTTCAAGTATTTTACTGAAAATGTAAAAGCTTTGTGTATTTTATAACATGGAATTACCAAGTTCTTTTGTCCCTGCTTGTATTTTGTTGGAGTATTTTGTTGGAGCTCTGCTACTGCAGGGCTGCACAGTGTTGACGTAGCGACCACTCTGCATCCTCGGCCCTCAGCCCTATAGAACGTGATTGGGGGTCTTTTTATGTGGAGTTTGCATCTTCAGAAATCAATAATTCAAAACTAAAAGCTATGTGAAGGTGTTAAGGTGAGTTAGTGTCAGTCTCTCCGGGTGTCTCGTGAAGGTTTGGTGGAGCAGTGTCGAAGGCGGTTGGATGGATTTCTCAGCCTTTGGTGCATTTTAGTCACTGCAGCAGTTTTAATCTGATTGCTTGATTTTGCAAAATGATGATCAGGCAAGATTGTCACACTTCTGACTAACATCCTCACTAACCGAGTGTTGTTTATAGCAGATCATATGAACAATTATATAACTCTCAACGGCAGTTAATATTAACATTTCGGTTGCGCTGGCAGTGAGTCCATCAGCAACCTGCCTGCGACACTGTCATTTTGTTAAGAGAAGAAAAGCCACACTGTCTGCATAAGGAGTAAATGTCCCCTAAATAATGGCAATGAGACATCAGTTTGTTGCTACTATTTCACTATGAACTTGCCAGCACATAAAGGAAATCATAACATCAGTGCTAAAGCCTTGATAATACACTCCCAGTTCACAAATGTACGCAAAAACAACTTCTTTCTGATCTAATCTGAATTGTAAAAATTGAAGCATGCTAAATCCTTAACGTCACATCTACTGTTACTCTTTTGCAGTTGAATGTCTGGAGTATAAAGGATGAGTCTTAACTCATTAGAAAGTTAATGAGCATCTGCAGGCGTCTAATAACATGAAACACACTGGAATTGGCTACTGAATAATTTTAACGTTAACGAACTCATGTTTCTTCACAACTGAAGCAAAAGCAATGACAAAACATTCAGAGTTAGTTATAGGTTATTATACTCATTTCAATCGTCCAGCTCAGTGAAGATCAAATTGAGTGAGATAACTTTGAAATAGATGCTGAAATGAGAAATATTTTTCTCGTACTGGATTGTGCTTGATACATCTGATGTAAAATTCTCATAATGAACATTTACCTCCATTGAGATGAACATGTTTGATGCATTTCAAATTTAAAAAATGGAAAAGAAAAGAAAACAAAACAAAAAAAAAGTGAAAACTTTACTTTTAACATTTGGGCTTTTAACCATTTCAAACATGCTACCAGTACAACTAGTAAATCACGTGAGACAGCTTGTTTATGTTCTAAAACAATCACACAAGCATGCCAAATTATATTGCTATTTCATTTTGAAGATTCTACAGAAACGGCAAAAGTGAATAAAAAAAGCATGAACTTCTGCTGTGTATTAGATGTGTACGTGACCAATAAAGCATTCTTCTATTGCCAAACTAAGAAAAAACTGTAAGGGCATTCAAGTTTCTTAATGAGGCTTAATTTTTGTTGATCAGCACCATACACTTATTTTCCACCACCAAACAACAATAATCTACATAAATGTAGGAGAAAGTGAGAGCTGGGTCATTTGCACAGGGAATGTGAGACTTTATTAGGACACGGATCCCTCCGAGGGGTGAAGTTTTCCAAGCTATTACAACAAGCACAGCATAAACATAAAGTGCACGGAGAGCAATTTACAGTTGGTAAGACCAGTTTTCCAGAACATGGACACGTCGCATTTATACTGAAGACTGTTTGCTCTTATAAAGACAAACTACTCGCTGAAATGACCTTGCACAGACACGCTGTATCGCCATTTTCCACTTGCAAACATGGTTGCAGCTTCTAGCCTTTTATATAAAGGAGTCGTCCACGGATGTGTGCAGGTTAAGTTGTGCTGATCCAACAGACTGGATGCTTTATCTCAACCAATCTACGCCATTCACTGGTGCAAGTCCTTATCCAAACAGTCTTTGGAGGTACTACAGTGCTCCAGGCATTGTGCTGTCAAACAGGGCTTTGGCTCGGCTGCTTTCATGGGCTGATTTGTGAGCAAACCAGGCGCAGATCACACATTGTGGCTGTTTGTAGTAAAGGCAAACAAAGCAACAGCCTTGCTTAAAGTCGTGAATTATTAAGAAGAACACTTTTTCAAATGCCGGGGTGAAGTGGAACGGCTACAAGAGCATTCAATTACTTTATAAGACCATGGCTGGAGACTTTAAAACAAACTCCCTCACAGAGCAGTGTTACCTTAATACACCTCTCTCCATCCCACACCGGGTACTTCCACTCTTAGTGTTCTTCAGAAAGGCACACTCCTGCAGCCATGATGCCTCCATGCATGTACTCAAGTACAGAAATACCCAGTAGCTGCAAAATAGTGAAAACCTGAGCAAAACTACACGTTCCCTATCAAGGCACACGCCAAATTTATAATGGGTTTACAACCACTGGCTATCCAGATGACATGTGCTCATATACCGGTATAACTTGTGTCTGTCGGTCAGTGGAAAACTGACAAGCTTCTATCACAGCTTGCTCTGGATTGCAGAGTTGTGATCACAGTCTGCACTCATGGAAGAAAAGACAAACTCATCGAGATCACCTATACTTTATAAAGAAAAGAAAAGAAAGCACAATTATGTACTTTGGCCCTTAATACATTTTAATCTTCTTTGTCTTTGGGCTGTTTCATTTAAGGGTTACCACACTGGATCATCTGCCGCTCCACCAACCACCACATCCTTCACTTCTGGGGTCTTCCTCCTCCCCCACCTGCCAGCTCAATCGCCAACATCCTTTCTCCAATTTATTCACCATCTCTTCTCAGCAGTTGTCTAAACTATCTCAACCCGACTCTCTTGCTGTATCTAAACTCCTCAACCTGAGCCGTCTGTCTGTTTTATTTATTTTCAGTCCATTTCACCCTAGTCACAGCTCAATACTTATTTTAAACATAATAGCGATCATATGCTTGAATGCTATGCAAAAAGCATTTAAGAATATGAACCCAGGAATATAGACGTAACACTGGATAAGGATGAATAAGAAAATGGAATGAAGAAATGATGAAAAGAATGATTAATTTCGACAAAAATTAAAATATGGATTATTGTCTTTGACATCAATACTCTTTCACAGATATCCAACTGGGCTGAACTTGGTGAATGTATTATACCGTATCCCATCAGCTCTCTGAGTCCCACAGAAAAAAAAATCAGAATCTGTGCTGGAAATGACAAAAGGCGGGCTACCCTGCATATTACATTACTTCACGGGTCGATCTGTTTTAACCTCGAACGGCTTACAAAGCAGCAGAGAGGGTGCAAGCACACCATTTCAAATTTGCTATAATCTGTGCATTTATGTTCCAGCCGGAGCGGATGTGACCTTTCCAAATGGCAGATCTGTTGTTTTGTAACAAGTATGTGCAGATGTCAACAACAGCGATGATGTTATAGGCTGGCTCGTCCTGTGCTGTTGTGTTCACTGCAGGCGGGAACATCTGTTGACCAATATGCGTGTGTGTGTGTGTGGGAGGATCTGTGTATTCTCATGCATCATGGGTGTGGTCGCGCTGTGGCTTCTAACATTGAGGTTGTCAATGTTTTTTAAACCTTGATGGGTTATTGATGGGTTATTGCATCCTTGTGTAACATTCATTTTGTGCAACAAAGAATAACACAATTTCTGTCATTTCATATAAAGGGTAACATATCTGTCTGGATCACAGGAGGGATGGTTATTCATTCAGCATTATCAAACTATGAAACACATTTGTTCTGACACATCCTTTTATAATAAACAGACAAGAAAAGTATTTGTTGGGAAAAAAAAAATGCCTAGAGGTAATTTATAACCTGTGGCACAAAAAAATACCAGGGGGATTTTCTCTCTGTCACACAAACAGAAAAAGAAACGTGAATGTGAATCAATATGTATGAAAATGTTCCGTCAGCTCGGAATCCAGGTTTTGTGAAAAAGATCTGCAGCGGGCAATTACATCGCATGATTTATAGCTGTTTGGGAAATGCATAACAATCTATTGAAATGATGAATTGCCTGCTGAAACCCCGGTATGAATCGATACACTGGGTTCATACACCAGAGTACTGCACATATTCAGTAGAAGTGAATAAGTTTTCCATACACTACAGCATTTCCATGTCCTCTGTCCATGTACAACATCTGTAGGACTTGATTCTTGCTCTGGTGTAAAGTGCAGTTCAGCACTGGTTACCAGCAGACTGAGGCCTCCGGTGAATTCCTCAGCCTAATTTTGACCGGCCTCCTCCATCTCTGTCATCGCAGGGCTGTTTTTGGACGTGGCTACCACATTATTAATAACGCCGATACATTATCATTTTGGCCCACCGTGGGAAATGAATTATTCTAATGGGTGTAATTCCACCGCCGTTTCAATTCCTCCTGCCCGGCGCTCGGCGCAAGATGAATGAGGTGTGTGATTGAGTGGAACAGTGACGTGGAAGCGGCGATTAAATGTTCTTAAGCCGCGGCGCCGAGAGGGACTCGGGTGTTGATATGTGGTGAGGGAGAAAAATACTGTCCCTTCAGCGATATTTCACAACACATGTATTCAGAAACAGGCTTTTAAGTAGGCAAGTAATTGTTAAATTAATCACAATTAGTACCCATTATGGAAACTCCATGTCATTTTTTTGGAAGGGGGTAAAAAAAAAAAAAAAAAAGCATTTTTTTGGCGAGTTCAACCAATAGCTCACTATGAAGGCTGTAACATTTGGTTTTATAGTTTAATTCTCTCATATGATAAAGCTTTATTGATTTTCTGTATATTATAAAGACAAATGCTTTAGGATTTTATTATCAAGTACTTTAAAATACATCATATGTTTTTCTTTTTTGCTTTTTTTTTTTTTCCAAGATGCGTGGCGTCTCAGCCTCCTAATTCCTCCTGTGTGACGTTATATACAACACCAGGTTCATGTTTGCACAAAACTTGAGCTGCATGACAGCAGGTTAACATGGTAAATGGATTCTACTGCTCAAGTAATCCCAAAAGTGCTTTACATTTTTAATCACATTCACCCAGTCAGTCACTGACGGAGGCAGCTGCCACGCAGAGCACTCGGTCCACTGACAGCAACTCTGAGGTTCAGTGTCTTGCACAAGGACACTTCAACATGTGTGCACAGATGGGGAATCGATCGACCTGGAAGATTCCGATTGCGGGACAACCCACTCTACCAACCGAGCCCACCGGTTCTCACCAACAGCAAGTCAGAAAGCAACCAGCTGTCAGCTTTGTTGTTTTCATCCATTTCTTGTTGATGTGTTTTTGGGCTTGTTAAGTGAAATTCAATTTCTTTCTTTCCTCCCAGTGTCGAGCGGCAGGAAAGCTATTCTACTCCCGACTTTGAGGAATGCACTGTCAATGAGATATAATAAACCCTTGCTAACAGTTGGCACTGTTCAGACTGGTGCAGTGCCATATCCTAATTGGAAACAGTGTCATCGGCTGGACTCTAATTATGGTTTCCATAGCAACAACACTAAAAAAGGTTCTCTACAGTAGAGTCGTGAGGCAAAATATTAAAGACATGTAATGGTATTCTTACACCTACACATACACATATCAATTAATGATTTGGTGTCAGTGTGCATGGTGAGAAGATCACAGTCGATGAGGAACGATAGAACTTCTAGTATTTCATATCTCTCACTGCTTTGCTATGTTTAGACTTGTCTTAGCCACAGTGAGAGCAGAGGTCTGTGAAGTTATTAAAGTTCAGAGTCGTGGGTTCAGTGATCCTCTGGTTATTGTTTTTTGCTGCCTCCTCTGCTCATCCTCCTTTGTAAGCTTTAAAATATAACCTTGCACGCAAGCACGCATGAACAGGCTCACAAAGGCATACTGTACACTGACCTTGGAAATGGCCAGATGATTTAAAATTTTGCTCCTGTCAACCTTCAATTACAGCAGGCTTTTTTATTTTTTTTTGCCACTGTTGGTGCGTGGGTATACAGAGTGTGCATTTGTCAGAAGTCAGCTCAGTTAAATATAGTTTCAGCATACTTTCAGTGGTTTCGATTTCATGACTTTTTTTCTGCGTTAATGAGTTATTTCTAACATAATCATGAGCATTATCAAATGAGATGGTAAGACCTAGGTAGAGTAGTAGTGTGGTTCTTTAAAGTTTGAATGTTTAGATTTATTTCTTTATTGGTGAAATGAAACAGATAAATTCAGGCTACCATAGTTGTCAGATTTAAAAACAATGAACAGTAAACAGTCAAAATGTTGCTCCATTTATAGTGGTGTTCTAAATATTGCCCAAAATATGTTTGCATTCAGAGATATTGGAAGCATTAAATATCTTACATTTTAAAATGCTGTTGATTTTTAATAATTCCACCTCTGTTCTTACATCAAACTGTATTTCTTGCTCCTATTGTAAACTTAGTAAGAGGATGTCACGTCGGTGTGTTATTTGTGGCAAAGATGCTGCCACGTAAAAGGCTGAAAGTCTGCTAAAGGCAAGTCATCAGTCCCTGTGGTGTAGTCTGGGGTCTGAGCATGAGTGTGTGTGGAGGATAATGATGACAGGAATGATATGACACATGTAGGCGAGGGACAGTGCCTGTCTGTTCTTGGAAACCTGCGTTGCTCCATCTGCTGCTGTTAAAGCAACCAGCTGCCTGTCTCCCATCGGCCCAGCAACACCAGCCACAACTACTCTGAAACCATGGCAACCGGCTCCCTTCTGCATGCTGCCCAGAATGACCGACCCTCCTCCTCCTCCTCCTCCTCCACCACCTCCTCCTCCTCCTCTTTCACATCCTCTTTTTGTAAATAGTGTCAAGGGTTCTTCATTTCCAAGATGATCTGTAAACTCCTCGTGCTCCGCTCCCTCAGCATCTGCTTTCAGATGTTGAAAAGACAAAAGCGAACCAGGACGGCTCTGCGGATTATCCAGCACTCGCATTAAACATATGCACTGTGTCAACACAATGTGGCACTGGGAATGAACATCACCAAAAGCAACCAAGCGCACCCACAGGACACGCCCACACATCGCAGCCATCCACTCCAAGGCTCGGTTCCACTCATTTGCAGATGCATAAATTACAGCTATGTACACATGGGCACATTAACTCTGAATTAAATGCCATCCTGTCAGCCAGGGCTGAACACAATCTAATCAGGTCTCTTTCATTCAGTGATTTTGTTTCTGGATCCAATCTCAATTCATCTCTGACATGAAGATTCAATACATGTCTCTAAATAGTGATCGCAAACCAGGGTTTTATGAACCGGTTTGTATTTGCGCAAGAGAAAAATATTGACCGTAAATAACATTTTATCAAAGATAAAAATGACTGAGCGTCTTGTGGGACAGACACAGCTAATCATTCTGGTTCTGAGACCAACGTCACTCATTTCTCAGCCTCACCAAAGCACAATCGACTGGAAATGTCACAGGAACAGGCGCCAGCTGTCATTTTGGAATTACTGAACATACACTGTGCAGGACGCTGAATGATCATATAACTATTTCACACCTGGAAAAAGCCGGTGCTTATGCTCATCTCAGTATGCTGTACTTGTTTCCCCACAAAAATGACGAAGAGTATATGAAATATTCCCCCCAGAAATTAGTATTCCATTCACATTTTGCAAGCCATGAATTATTTGATTGAAAAAAGGGCCATTAAGCTCTGACTATCATTTGACCAGCAACACTCCGCTGAACAACACTATAAGATTATATTGTTTTTATATTGCCTCATTGCTTGGTCCTGTTTCCAGAACATTTTGTCACTTGCATACTGAACTTAAAAATAATTGTTTGTAACGTGATCTGCATGTGCTCTGATTAAACTGCGGAGAGAAATGATGTTGGAGCAGTTGAGGGAGAGTAAACAGCTTTTATGTGGACATAGGCTACGATTTCCTCCATGGTTGTCTGTATTATATGGTGAAAAATGAAAGCCTGACCAGCTGTTGTATTGTATTTGTATTCTGTGATGCTGTTGGGTTAAGCTGTAAATAATGAAGCGCTCTAATCAGATTTCATTATTATTTTCCTAAAGAATCATTAAACTATTCTGTCAAATGCCTTGACAGGCTAATCAACATCGTTTTATATTTTCACTTGGCATAAAACCACTTACAGTTCAGTGCATTATAGAGCTGGTATTGACAAATGTACCAACACAGTATGTCTGCACACACTCCTCTTCCCACGGCAGCAATCAAGCCAGTCAAGCCGATAAAATTTTTGAAATGCTTCTGTACCGTCAATAGCAAGACATTCATTAAGTGCATCCACCAACACTCAAACCTATACTGCAATACACTCTTTATTTTCAGCACACTTTAGTCATGTACTTTAATAAACGTTTCGGGTAAAAATCTTCAAACTTGTATTTTTCCCTGACGACATGGTGGATTTTTTTTTTTTTCTCCAGTAAATGCAGTAAAGACTTTTCACCACCTTCAAGTAACTGTACCAATGAACCAGGGTTCATTAAGTAAAAGTAAGAAAACACAGAAAAAGCCAACAGAGAAGAAGTTCATCACTTTACAAGAAAGTTGATGTGAAAATAACAATGCAAAGACAAAGGCAATGTTACTAGACTTCAGGAAATCGACTGTAACATAACAGAGCCTCTCGGAACGGTTTGTCTTTATAATAAACTCCAAAGAAACTGCTTTGCTGCATTTGACTCAGCGTTCAATGACTTTCTTCTCAACCCATCAAGAGAACAAAAGAAACTCTACGTGGTCGAGTAACTGCAGAAGTCTGGTCTTGAAAGCCCATTGCAAAACGACAGTGCTGGGCAGTCTCGTGTTTTTGTGTAGGCCTGTGTTTGTGAATCTTTGTGCACAAACGTACATATGTGTTGCTGATTAGCAGTGGGCGGCAGAGAGGCCGTCTTGTTGCCAGCTCACCCAGTGATACTGGCAGACTGCACTGCCTCTTGGTGAAACAAGTTAAACTCCCAGTTTCCAAATGTAAACAGTGGATGGCATAATGCAAACATGCGAGCAGATAATTCAGTGAAAACTAATTTTCAGATATTGTTTTAACTTAAATTAAAATAACTAAAATGACTGTCTTTTATATCACCATACATGCCATTAATGTAGATTTTTGAGGCACAGTTGAAGGCATTTTTTGTGAGACCCTGTTTTATTAGTTTGGTTTTCTCTATAATCATGAGTTGATTTTTTTTGTTTTTTAATTAAAATTGAAAGGAAGGTCAACTGCGCCATGGTGTGTTGCAGAGCACAGGAAAAGATAACGAGCGAGCTCTGTTTTCTCTTCTTTCTGCAGTCAACACGTAGGGAATTGGAGGAATATTGCTAACAAACATACTTTTACAAATAAAACAGCTGCTTCAGAAATGCATGCGGTGGGTTATAGCGAAAGACCGCTGTGGAGGACGCAACACGGGGTAGTCTCACGCATCCAGTGGAACATGGCGGGGAAGAGGATGACTAATCCAAGAAATTATTGGTAAGCCCCAACTCCAAGTCCATATTTTCCTTGGACTTAGTAGTTTTCTAGTTGAGAGTCACCCATAATAGCAATCCGACTTTGTTGTCTATCCATACGGATGTTCATGCACGCACCATTATTAATGTTTACAGCGTATTGTTCTGTGTGTGCATGTGTGTGTGATTTCATTACAAAAGCAGCCAACAGAGCCAGCTTGTGGTCTGGCATGCTAACTACATTGTATTCTGATGTTTCTGTGTAAAGGGAAATCATTTTCAAAACACAAAAAACACAACAAAAAAGTATATTATATTATATTATATTATATTATACTATATTATATTATATTTTTTTAAGGAATATACTCTTGGTTAGGTGTCAGAAGTGTCTCGTGTTTTCTGTGTCGATGGGGCGCAGGTCCCAGGGTGTGGCTCCTGACACTCTTTTGTGTTCTTAAAAGAGTTTCAGTGTGGTCACCGGACTCACATGAGGTCAAATGGGGTTCAAAAGAGGTCACGTATAATTGGCCATGACCCTTTGAAGTTGGATTATTACATTTCTTTGTTTGAGAAGAAATAACAATGTTGTAAATGGACTGTGGTGTACACCTCGTCTTCTGTTAAGAGGTTTTTTGCTTCTCAAACCATCTGTCGTCTCTGTTCAAAATGTGAACGTTTGCCTTTTTAAAAGAAGTTTCGGTGAGAATAGACAGCTGAGTTCAGACCTGACGAGTCATTCTTTGTTGGGCATTTGTTCGGTTTAGCATTGTACGGCATGCACCAAAAAGCTATTCAGTATATCCAACCTTGCACGCACATCTGTGAAGAGAGAAGCAATGGCTGCTGCTGTTTGGATTTTGCAGACTTCATGAAACTACGAGCACATTCCAGTTTTACATGTTTCATAATACTCTTTTTATTGAGAGAAAAAAGATGCAGCAAAGCTCCTCCTCGGAGTTACTGCTTCAAAGCAGGAGGTTGGTTCGAATCCCCAGGTTGGTGGCTTTAGCTGCACTTAGAAAGCTAATAGACTGCTGGTCAAGATATTGACATCGGGGTTCATTTAAACTCAGATGTTCAACTATTAATGGCTTTTTAAGCCCCTAATCTTCGAGCCATGTGCATTATTCCTACTACCCACAAAACCCACTATTGATCAGTGGAATCAACACCAAATTATCCGGGAGAGGAACGAGTCTCAGTGATGATGAAAGGAATTTCTACGCCACAGCAGTGCTCATGGGAAGCACAGAGACAATAATCAGGCAGAGATATCCACTACAGATATGACATACAAAGCACAAGAAAGCCGTAGCTGGAGGGAGGGAGGGAGAAAGTGTTTGTGCATGAGAGATAAGAGCGGGAGATGGGAGAACAGAAAGCCACGGGAGAAACTGACAATGGGAGTGTAATGGTGTGGAAGAGGAGGGGAGGCAGTGCCGAGTTATCTGATAAGGAGATGAGAAAGATGGAGATGAGAGAGAGAGAGAGAGAGAGAGAGAGAGAGATATCTGAAATGAAGCACACAATTTGACGTGTAAAGACAGATATTTGTTGTGTCTGATGGACTCATTATTCTGATAATCTAGGAAATGTGACGGATCAGATCAAGTTGTTGGACTGACTCAGAAAACAGCAGCTTAAGATGTTTAAGATGAGAACATGCACATTTGCTGTGCTGCCAATGAATAAGCAGTTGATGAAAATAATATAATACTGAACGGGGAAATCAGATGCAACATTTAGGAACAACTGACTGAAACCCTTGATACAACATGGATCCAGCCTGTTTTTTTGACTAAGTTTATGGCAACATACAGTTATGTCTATATTCTGTCACTGAACTAACAATGTAAAATGGTAGGAACCTTCACAACACCTGGATGGACGTATTCAGGACCAATGGAGGGAATAACATGGCGCACACACTGTATAATTTTGCAGGTTTGGCAGACAAGGCAGATACCAGCTCCCCTAACAGAACACTTTGATTGTTACAGGCAGACAACCTATGATCAAACAAAAAGCTTCCTTGCAGGCAGCTTGATATTTTTGCCCTATTTTCTGCTCTGCTCACTGCACACACTTCCTTCGTCTCCCTTCGCTCTCTTGAGGCTCGTATGGGTCTTAAGTCTCACTTTACCTTTTGTTCATTCACTGCCTCCCCTTGTTGCATGTTTATTGTTGAGGCCAATTATTCGTGTGGCGGTGTGTGTGTATATGCAGACGAGGAAATAGCCTTCTCAAACTGTCATGTTTTCTCGGTGGAACAAATTGCTTTCCTCAAATATCATATCGGTAAATCACGCCGTCCCACCAATACGATAAGGGGAAGCAGAATTGATTCATTGAGGGACCTCGGCTTGTGGTCGTCCAGCAGGATATTAAAGCAGCGCTTGTTGTTTTGACAGAGACAAATATCATAGACTGCCTGTTGTCTACACTCCCTTTGTCTTGCTGTTAACACGTTTTACGTCGTCAATGTAATATCAATACAGAACACTTTTTTTTTTTTTCCCACAACGTGTGCTCTGATTTCAGTTAACACATTATAGAGTTGGTACTTGTGTGGAAGAGATGGCAGGGAGATAAAGCACCGGGAAAAAAAGATATTCTCCCCACCCAGCTGTTTACTGAATGCAGTAAGTGTGCTGTGGCGGCGCGCAGGAGAAAAAAATGCAATTGTGCTGCAGAGCTTCATAAATACTGGATGCGGCTTTTGGCTGCCGACTGCTTCTCAATGCCGGGCTTATTGCTTGACTGCATGCTAAGAGAGGTGAGTGCTCGTTGTCTGACTCTCACTCCCGGTTACATAACGCCTGACCTCATCCACTGCAGTGAGGCAAGAGCTGGGATTCCCTCCTGCACATGGAAACGAGCAATGAGGACAAAGGGAGAAAGAGATGAAGGCGGGGAGGAGAACACTGTTGCACACAGATAAAATCAGGTCCTTCTCTTGGTATGTGGAGCGAGGCAGAAAGACGACTACACTTATCCAGCCCCCACAAAAAAAGGTCACATGCATGTGATCTATTGTAATTGCAGTGAATGAACATCATCAGATTCTTCTCCCTGATGGACAAACGTATTGTTCACTGTTTGAGTGACTGATAACACACACTCATATTGGAGAAGGAATGATAAACAGCACGACACTGTCATTATGTCCGTCAGGCGCAGGAAATGAGTGGCGCACCGAGTGTTTCCTCCGGTCCTGAGGGAAAGACTTGTTTTCTAGGGCTGAGATTTGATGAGGCTGTGGTTAAGCACTGAAACAAATCCAGGTGGAACAGGTACAGAGGTAGTAACAAAAATCAGAAAATTGTTTTTAATCCACCCCTATTGCATAACACTCCATGCTGGTCATTTGGGCATCTCTTGAATGAATCTAATTATAAAGACTTACAGAGTTTAAGGGAGCAAAATGAACTGCTCAGTGAATTGTATTTTTTTTTTTTTTTTTAAATCTAAATTGTTGAAACATGCCAAGAGATTTGATGTCTGATGATAGATGATGAGCGTACTAGAAGAAGCATTGTCACGACAGCGAGAAACAGCAGCACTGGCTTAAAGGAAGCATGTTAAGTGATCACTTAAATGCAATAATATGAAGATTTGTTAAAATGTGTGAAATTGAGGACAATAAGATGTTCTCAGTCTCATAGCTTTTATTAATTTCATGTTTATTGTAACTAATATAACTAAATGGGGAAATGAAATCATCCAGGAAAGTAATGAGAGTCTAATCTATCAATCTCATGGACTTCGCTCAAATAACAGGACTAAGACGTATCCCGACACTGGTTTAAATTTACATACAAGCAGCCAGCCCGTCACAGATCCAACACTGAAACAGACACACACTCACACGTTAAGCCAATTTCGATTCACCGATTCAATAAATCTTACACACCTGTCTTCGGGCTGTGGGAGGAAGCTGGAGTACCAGGAGAAAACCCACACATTCACGAAAAAGAACACCTAGGATCCACACAGAAAGGCTGTGAGCCGAGATTCCATCTGGAACCCCGTTACAGAGGAAAAACTCACGGTGCCACCATGAAGGTACATTTATTCAACACACGCAGTGGGTAACTGATAAAAAAACAAACATACTTACTGTATGTAAAATCTTCCTGACTGATTGGTGTGGAGGAGACTGCCTGAAAGGACAAGAGAGAGTGAGGCCACGGCCTCAGATAGCGGCTGCTATTTGAACTCACAATATCAAAGTAGAGCAAGTGTTTCTGATCTCATGCTGTCATACAAGACTCACAGCTATACACGTCTATCCTCGCCGTCCGAGCAGGTATTCATTTGTTTCTTTGTTTGTTTTAAGTAACACCATGGGGAAGTGAATCTCATAAATCTCACTAAAGCTCATATACCATGCATGTACCACAGCAATGAGAAAAATGATTATGCTTATGCTTGTCTGTGGCCTGTATTGAGATATTTCTCATAAATCACAATGAGCAACAAAGCTCAGATTCTTACCCTTTCATCTGAACTAACAGATTTCACGTTGGACATTCACACTTGGATACAGAAAAGGGAAATAAGGGAAATCCAGGAAAACGCGTTGGCCTCATGGACTGGCTCGATCAGGCCATCTTGGACCATTTCGAGTCAAACTCCTTCAGTTTTAAACTGTATTTTAATGCATCTCTCATTTCTCTCACTCTAAATCAGTGGTCTTGCAGCTTTTATGACCAAATGGAGAATTTTTAATCCTTTTCATCAAATAAAATGCACCTACAAAACTTGTTCATCATTTAAATTGAAAATATATCAGCTCTACACTCAAAAATTGTATTTTTTTTTTCTAGAAAGGAAAAAAAGAGTTGTTTTTTTTCTTTTAAGATTGATTCCCCTGGCTGCAGACCTCTGCCCAAACCCAAGTGGTGCAGCAGAGCCAAAGACAGTCTTTCCTCTCCACTGTCATATTCTTGTTCATGTGGGATTGTTGGGTTTTTCCTCTGGAAAAGTGTTTGCTGTATCTCTCATACTAACACCAACACCTGCCAAACACACAGCAAACATGGAGGAAGGATACTGGCAGCTAATTCAGTGACTCTTACAAACATATTGGAAAACTTTAACTTAGGCTGATGCACATTCCATTTCTTGTTATTGCACTGAGCTCTCACTCCCCATGTCATTTATTTGATGCTTAAAACTCACCTGCAGTTGCAGTTGTTTCTCTGTTGAGCTTGATGGAAGCACATGTCCTCTAAGGACCCCAGAAAGGTGGCTCAGCTGCCTGCCTGTGCACTTTACCTGTTGAAATGTCATTCTTCCTGGTACAGGTGTATGGTGCTTCTTCCAGCCTGCATGAACTAAATCTCAGCGTAATATAAATACAGAATGTGTCTTTTACAGCTAAATCAACAGAGTTTTGCAAACCGTAATCTTAATTAGTACAACAATGCAATCTAACATTTCTGAAAGTAAACACAAGGCATTAGCATTAGTTCCACAGTTTTAAACAGGGAGAAGAAAAGATTTTCCACTGACATTTAATTATCCTTCAGGGAGGAATGCATTTTTAATGAGCCAGAGATAGAAACTGCACACTCCACACCTAAACCTCAACAGACCAAGACAAAACAGCCACAAGACGCTTTAATAACTCTTCTTTGTGCAACAAACTACATTCCAGGCATTCGCTGATTACACATTTCACATTCAACCAAAGAAAAGCCACAGACACCGCCCACTGAAAAAGAGTGTTTCTTTATTTTATTTTTTTTTCTTTTTAATTTAAATATTTGCATGTGGCCTCTGCTGTTATTTCAACAGATAATTTTGACCATTCCTGGTTACTACTGATGTTTTCGGTGTTCCAAACATGGTTACTGAGCCCCTGTGGTCCGTGGTGTGATTTTGTTTTTGCTCATGGCAAAATATGGGTCAAACATGAGACATGCACTTGACTGCATTATATTTCAGAGTCTTTATAATATTACTGGGCTTAAATATCTCAGATAAATCACAGAAAATGTTGCTTCTGGTGACCAAGATTGAGTTACATGATTACTGATGAGTGTTTAAAATTTCAGACATTTTGGCAGTTTAGATAGTTTCGTAGTAACTTTGCCCAACCCCCGTCCATACCATTTTATCTTGCATGGCGCTGAAGACTCATGCACACACAGGGGGAAGATATAGACTCTGCACAGCTCAAACCAAGAACAGCCTGGATGTAGGGCAAGAGAGCTTTCATTTTCCTATGAAACCTAGAGGTTCTTAATCTCAATGGGACCTTCCTGGCTAAATAAAGGTTAAATTAAAAAATAAAATAAAAAATTACTGCAAAATTGTTTGCTTTGTTAAATGGCATAGTTTTGGCAGAATTTGCACCACTATAAATTAAGACTAATGTTCTAATGTTTTATGTTTTATGTTAATTGTTTTATATTGACCGCTGTAACTTTGTGTTTCTGCTGCCGACAGGGTCCCCCTTGAAAATGAGACCCTGGGTCTCAGTGGGGCCCACCTGATAAATAAAGGTTAAATAAAAATAAAAATGAAGACATGCACTCGACATATGCAAAAGTAGAGTGGACGAAGAGTGACGAGCACAAACACTCTGAATTAGTCTCTGGTTTATGTTGACGATCCACTCAGACATGGAGCTAAACTATTGACTGTGGCTGCAGTACGATTCTGCCAGACAGTTTAAGATAAGCTGTGTGAAATGTGGGAAGATAGTCTACGCTCAGGTGGGCACTAACTCAGTTTTCAACTCATGTTGAATAAACGCTGACATGCATGTTTCACCTGACTGAACAGCTTCTATCTGGTTAGATTCTAGGAGCCGATGGATCCCTGCAGAAGGAGTGTCTCTCTTCTCATTCTACACTTCACTGATGCCCACATGCAGCCTTGTATTCTTTTCCACTACTGAACCACTCAGTCGTGTCTTTCTGCCACCTCTGTATTGCAGGTCTCCATCTAGTCATTTATTTGCCTCTCTTGTTGAGAATAGTACTATGTTCATTTTTACTGTTGTCCATATCATGTTTTCACACATATTTGTCACTTTCACATTTAAAAAAGACACTGACGTGTGTTAAAGTGTTATTCTAAGTACATATAATGCAGACTATGTTTGTTAGAGTCACGGCAATACATGTGTATAACTCACCTCCCAAATTAAGTGATAGAGTTCATCTTAGTAAAGTGGTAATGTTGTTGCTTTCAGCCCCTTGAGTTTAATTATTTTTCTGAAGGATGAAAATGCATAATAAAAAATAATGAGATTGACATACTTGCGGAAAACAAACATACATTGTTTCCTCTTTACATTATTTACATAAAGACTTGATTTGTCTTATATTGTTTTTTACATGAGGATTGCATTATTCATTAAAGTAATGGGATGTTCCCATTGTCTGGATTATAATAATGTTAATCTTATTCCGAGCTCGTGAGTCTGTTTCAGTTGGTCATATCTCCGTCGGGCTTCTGTGACGCCGCATCAATCAATTACTGTCCTCCTCTCAGTCTAATTACTCATCATGTATTTGTATAATCTTTGATGTAATGACGGTCCTTGTCAAAACTGTGATCCAGACACCGTGTCCAGATGGTCCAGATGTGGAGCCAAACTACGACAGATGTGCAAATTCGTATCATCCATGGATTTCTGCAGAAAGTTACTGAAACAGCACAAAAGGCTTTTATTAATGGATTTCCAATCAGCTTTTGACAATGGTGTCTAAATGTGTTATCGAAAACAGACGCTGAAGCTGAAAGCTTCCACAATTATGCAATTTCCCCCCCGTCTTCCCAGAAACCCTCAGATGGGCTTGAGAGGAAAAATACAGTGATTGTAATTTCTTCTCTTGAGAAATGGCACCCGATATAAATTAGGTATATTCCAGCTGCACACAGCGCTTTCTACTTTAAACACAAAGAAGATTCTATACACTTAAATTGACCTGCTTCCACACTATATTTTGCTTTTATCGTAAATATTTCATTTAAAGTTTAATCTTTTTCAGCAGAAAAATTAGTTGCAGCAAAATAGGAGTACCAACACAGGCGAGGAGAGAGAGAGAAGAAAAAAAAAACAAACTTATGTGCCTACAGTTTTGGATGTGTGGGTAGACACGCATCTACAATACTGTGGAAAAGTTTGCGGTACTAAAAGTAGGCACAGCTCTCAAATGTAATGCCATAAATAGTTTATGCTTGTCAAAAAACTTCAAGTGAAGTGCAGTAAACTTTTTCTTAGCATGCGAGGTACACGGTGGAAACAATCCACACACAATGAATCACATCAATATTGTACATTTCGATTTATTTGATTAGTTTTCTTTCCACAATTTTGATAGATTGGTAAAGAAAAACCAACAGCTTTATATTAAACTTTGTTTAACACAGTTTTTTTTAGCACTCAGTTTGCTTTATATTAAGGAATAGATGCTCAAGATTCTGTAGTTTTGGAAGGTTTTAAATACAAACCACTGATTTACAAACTGAAAAAAGGAAAAATCTATCATCTGTTCTCTGTGTGTATTACTTGTGGAGAGACGTCTGACTTGGTTGAGTTCAGGGAAGGCTTCACTTGATAAGTCTGATCATTTCCATCTTCCGCAAATCAAACTATAATGATAATGGTGTGAAATATATTTTGATTGCAGCATTTCTCAAAACTGTTAAGATCTGCTGAGATGTGATGATCCTTCAAACTGCATTACAGATACTGCAGCTATAGGTTAGATGGAGGATTTCTTGAAACTTTGAAGAGTATTTCTGAATTTATGTAAGTTACTGCTAATTATTGTGATTTTTTTTCCCTAAATATGACTGATAATTGCAAAAGTGGAGCACATATTATCAGTCAATCGTGTTTCCTGAGGAAAAGTAAAAAAAATGGTCGCTGTGCAACATCAGTGATAAAGAACACAGATTTCTGCTCTTACTGGTTTGTAACAAAACAAAGAGACTGTGAAGGATATCTCCCTTGGAGTTTCCCAACCCAGAATTGGGAGTTGTACTTGATAAAGTCGATTGTCTGTTTATCTGATGTGGATGTAAATAGTGAAACACTGTTTAAATATTGCTTCAAGTCAGCCCTTTAATCTTCCAGTCATTATTCCATGTTAAAGTCAGTGTAGCATGCAGGACCTAAGTGCCAAGACATCCCAAAGCCTACCACTCTGTTTACTTCACTAATCAAAAGTTAGTGGAGCTCTCAGCCCTGATAAACAATCCTTATTAAACTGGCGCTTGAAGAACAAGCAGGAGGAGATGCTGCGGCTCTACTCGCCCCCCCCCCCCCCCCCCCCCCCCCCGCCCCCCCCCCCCCTTCCCCTCGATAATGGAAGCCGAGATGTCTGATGCTATTTCCAGACCGTGTTATCAATGTGAATTCTCTGGCTGGTGAGTTGTACCCATCTTGCCCGTCAGTCCCTGGTGCTCTGATGTGCTGGTGGCACCGACGAGCAGAGGTGTGAGACACTTTGTGCCCGGGGTAATCTGCTGGGAGGACTGCTACTTTTTCTTTGCCAACCAGTGGCGAATGGGTGGGTGGGGGGTGGGGAGTTGGGGGGGGGGGGGGGGGGGGGGGGGGGGGGGGTGGGGATTGTTGTTGTTGCAGGGGCAAAAAAGCATCCGCCTCTATTTGGATTGCGAGCTCTCGGAGGACACAGGGGTGATGAGGGAGCCGGGACACTCAGGGTTAGCAGCAGACCATTTCATTCGATTTCATCAGTTTCTTGACAGTTTTTTCCTGTGTGTGCTAAAGGCGAGCAAAAATGTTTATCCTGGGACTCCTGCCACCTGGAATGCTTGTTTTTTTTGTTGTTGTTGTTGTTGGTTTTATTTAAAAGCTAGGACATGTATGTCGCCGCTGAACATTGGTTAGTTTCACATGTTTCTTGGGGAGTGGTAATCACCGCCAATGATGAAATCATTTTGGCAATTCTGAATGGAATGAAGCTGATGACATAACTTGCCAATAAAATAATAAAATATAAGAATTTTAACAGTCCTGACTGAGAGATGTTGTAGAGTATGTATCTTCAATAAATGAATTATATATTGTTATACTACTGGCTGCAGTTACTGCAGTTTAAAGGGATTCCTTTAATGTCATTTCAGTCATGCAGCATCTTATTAGATTATTGTTAGGACAATGGAGGAGTAAGTGAGTCTGAAAGATCTGACCGACAGGATAAACCCATCCCTCATGGCAGCCAAGAAAGACAATGACTCCATCTTATTACACTATTGGCAAGTTATTGCATTCCGGGCTTTATTACATTGAATAATGTCAACATTACTACATCAGCAGGTATTAAATTATTGGTCATTATTACATTATTGGCTGTTAAAGGGAGACGACATGAACAGATTGGACGACTGTGGAATCCTAAGTCCTTCTTAATTCTTAATTAAAATAAAACGAGAGCATTTCAAAATAAAAGGTACATTAATTTGGATCCCTCAGTCAAGGGGAGGGAGGCCTATTGAAACACTATGAATTATTACGCAAGCTCATTTTGTCAAATTTATTTTTTTCTGATTCCAACTTATTTATTCCATATTTTCTTCAAACTCTTTCTTTGCTCTAAATCCAGACTTTTTTTTGACATTGTATCTCTTGAATTCACAGTCCCACAGTTTAGGATGACTCACTGTGCACTTGGTTTCAGTGAAGCCTCCAGTCAGAGACTATCACTTTTGCAAAATTAAAATAAAACACTTCACCTCTTTTTGACTCCCAAAATGTTTATTTGTCTGTTTCACATGCTAATGACATGTTGTCAGCATGTCAGGTAAATGATTTTTAAATAATAATAATAATAAAAAAAAGAACAGAGTAGAGCAGGAGGAGTGAGCGAGCTGCAGCTGCTCCTCGTGGGAGGTTCCTGTCTGCTTCAAACAGTCAATTACATTCACTTGTCTTTGTCTTCTTCCAAAGATTGAAATAAATAAATAACAAAATAAATTCTGAGAAGCCATTTTTACTTCATATTATACATTAAATTAAGTGTGAGATGCATGGCTGAAACCCAGCTTGTTTCATAATTACAGTAATTTTATGTGTTGACTTCTTGACTGGCAGATGGAAAATTGCTTTCTGCATGATGCCCCTCTTGTGACAACACAGCAAGGAAAAAAATATTAAAAAAAAAAAAGAACCGTGAGGCGAGGCCAAACTTCTAATCGTGATGGATTATCAATACATGAATCTCAAATGAATTTTTGTTTTCAGCTGTGTCTATGAAACTGACAACTGTGATTGATATCATGCATAATGCAATTTCTGTGTCCGCACAGGAGGTTGTGCTGAAAGTTACATCGAAAATACGATTGAGGACGATACGACAAAGACAAAACGAGACAGAAAGAGACCGGGTAGGACAGAAGGAGACTCAGCCTGCGCAGGCAGTGAGAAAGGGTAATGAGCTATAGCATTCACAGGTACACAGTGCTCATGTACAGTATATCACAGCTCGGTCTGATTCGTGACGGAATATTTTATCCCGAATTAACTGAAAATCTCAAACCCTATAGCATCCGGGAGCCGCAGCGCCTCTGTGTGTGTGGCTAGTTGTGTGTGCACATTGCACGCACTCACACTTTGGTTTTTGTCCTTTGTTTTTTGGGAAGTTTGTGATGAATGCTCATTAGTCCAGCCAAGCCAAGGGCAGAATAACTGATTGGTCAGTGAGCGAGCAAAAGAGGGGAATAGAGGAAGATACGGGCCGGGAAAAGTGGCTTCTCTTCACATCGCCTTCTCAGAACAAGGCTTGCAGCCTCTGTTAATGAATTGGACTGTCCCATGCTAATGAATGGAGTCTCGAGATGGGCAAAAAGGAAATGAAGGGAGTAGGAGGATGTCAAACTACATGAACGATGAAGTAGCTCATATCAGGGCCTATATTACAGAGGCCTATTAGTCCTCCTGTCTCTGCTGGCAATGGCCGTAATGAGGTAGTCTGCAAAGACCAGATTGATGCCCGCTCTAACACTCTCACTCCGAGGGCTGAAGAAGAAGTGAACGAAAGGCTGTCATCAGCTTTCTGTCTGTACTGGACTATTGTTCTGTGACGTGACTCAAACTTAGATCTTCAGATCCGTTTTAATATTCTAACTCATCCACTAGTCAGTACAGGTGTTGTGTGCTTATTCATTGTCCTTAATGAAGTTAAAGGACCATATTTCAATGGGTGAAAGTGAAGAGTGTGAAGTCTGGGATACTCTTCCTTTTTAGAATGATCATATCCTGTTATGCTTTTAACAGTAAAACCAGCTCCTCTGATCCAGGGTTTAACCCTCGCCATCTCACAGGTCGTCCCTCCCCAGTCAGGTTTTCTTGCCCATGCTGGAATTGTTCGACTATTGCTTCTTTTATGTTTGACTTGGCTTTACGTTTGATATTAACAAATGACTCTATTGTAATTGTCACTTATTAAATTAAAGGACAAATGCAATTATGAGAGTGAATTCACCGAACAGTTATGAAAGTACCAGCTGGAGCTCAGGGCTGATAGCTGCTCTGTGACAAATGACCGTTTCTGTTATGAAATCTCACCTGTGTGACATTATGTAATGTCCTCTCCTGTCAGACTCTGATCCACACTGTCCCTGTTATTTACCAAATACAATTCCTCATTATCTGTAGGCAATGTCTTCAAAACAATAAGAGTCTACGTGACTTAGGACTCACAATAGAATGTTACAAATATAATATCAAGAAAATACTAAGACACGATTTTAAGACCCATTTCAGCTGATCAATAGTGCAATTGTTCTTCTTTGCCTTGACATCAATGTGCAGTCAAATAGTGACACTTTTCAATTTATTTTATTAAAAAAAAAATCCTCACTTTAGTTTCGTAAACAGCTTTATTTTTTTAATATAGCTCCGGTGAGAGTGTTTTTTTTTTTTTAAAGAAGTAATAACTCACTTTTGCAAACAAATCTCAGACCAGCTTGATATTTTTCCACTGATTGTACCGTTCATCACATTCTGCAACCTTCAGCTCACATTTCCTGACACACAGCAGTCAGGGCAGAGTGATCAAGGACTTAAGCTCTCATTAGATGAAGTGATTTTTCGTGAGCTGACCGAGTACGACGGACAGAGCTGACCTTATTAACAACGCTCCGTCGGTGTCATGCGGCCGTTTATTTTTTCTACCAGCTTGTCTTACCGATGGCAGACTTGCCAGGTAATTAGTATATTCTGTCATGTCTTCTCTGCACAGACACGGACCTCGTAGCACTGAAGTTTTCTAATTTTACTCAGTTGATTTAGGCGCACGACTGGTTATGTGAGGATTGGAGGGTCTGCAGCGCTTATTGCTGACAGAACCGAAAGCCTCCGGCTCTTGTGTTTCATTCTTTAGGAAACTAATTTAATGTTTAGCCTTTAGGTGAAAAGTAATAGTACTTACTATTGAGCACTTACACAGACACAGGAAAAAGCTGCAGCAGAGGAGCATTTTCTTCTTCTTTCATGTCTAAAGGAGATATTGATTTATCAGATGGAATAAACCGTATAAGCCTGTACACCTGCTGTAACCCCGAGGCAATTAAAGGTATATCCCACTTCTAAAAGATGTATCGGCGCCCGCAGACAGGAGTGCAGCATAAGAGTATGTTCAGGAGTTTCTCAAGGGGGAAGGCGAGAATCCAGCAACTCTCCACCACCAATTATCGCCGACCACGTCAACTCCGGTGGATGGGGAAGGAACTGAAGTCATCAGATAAAGAAGAAAAGTCTGACACGTTTTAAAAGTATATCTTAATATAAACATTTTATTCAGTGCATTTTTGTGTATACAACAAATAATAAACAACTGGAAGTTATCAGACAGCTTCATTGTCTGCCTGTATATGTTGTTTTTTATCAGATTTAGCCTGGTAGTTTGGAACACATGATCCAACATGGGTTAATACACATAGCCTACATCATGCAGCTCTAGACCAGAGTTTCCCTGCTTTCTCCCATGCAACAGATAGGTTCACCTAATATAAACCACCTCCAGAGGAAACCAAAGAAAGGAAAGTCTTCCAGAAGCATGTACCAGAAATAAGTTATGTAGCTGAAGGGAAGAGTACATAGCCCACAAAAAGGGGTCCTTTTTGTACATGTTTGTGTTTGTACATGCCCTGTGCAAGAAAGGGAAGATGTTCATTTTTGTATGTTTTTCTTTTTCTTTTCTTTTTTTTTTTCACTTTTACAAATATGACATATCCTATAAAATGTTAAGCCACCTAAAAGTCCACAGTATTCTTTTTTTTAAATATAGAAAATATTGTCACCACAAGAAGTTACTCAAACACATAACAAGCATCCTGGGAAGGGTTTTTTTTTCCACCACGTTCTGTGGTGAACCGTATCAGTCAATAGAAATTGACAACAAAAAAAAAAAAAAAAGAAAGTCCGAGGGGGTCGAGTCGGAGAGTGACACAAGCACGGAGGGAGGAAACAGATCACGAGGACAAGAGCTAGAGACATCGTGACACGGTGGTGACGAAAGGAAATGAGGACACAGAAATATTGTTTCATACCTTGGCCATTGAGCATATCAGCAAAAAGCACAACATCAAGCACGCTACCAACTCCAAAGTGTTTAAAATCACTTCCTTTCGCCATTGTTCTTCTATTCACAAAATCCTTGCTTTTTCCCCCATCGAAAATGTACCAGAAAAAAAAAAAGAAATTCCAGCTTTGCCTCTACACTGGCTTGGTTTTCAGCGGCTTAAAGGGACACTCTTTCGTTCTGTCTTTGGTTTGCTGGAACCCATTTCAGTAATGAAATAAACAGAAAAATAACAAATACTGAACAATGGCAAGGGAAGAGGACAAGAGGAGACAAAAACATAACCAAATAAAAACTCTCGGCTAATTCAGAAAATTAGCAAAAATCAAGGTGCAGCTGTGGCATCTCTGGAAAAAAAGAAATCAAAAATCTGCAAGAGAGCCACGCTGTCCCTTATACTTCAGGTCAGTTAAACATAGGCTTCGTTTCCCCATGCTAGAGAGCTCAATCTCTGAGCGTGTGCACTAGGACGCAGGAGAGCTACCATCTGGCCGGCCACAGTCCCAGTAGCAGTAGGCTGAACCGCACCAGGGAGTTTATAGGCTTTGTATTCACAGAAGCATGGATGAGACAAAGATCAGGGCTTGTTCTTTACCACTGCAGCCTCGTCGACCAGCATCAGTAGCGGCTGCCCTGAACACCTGCGTGTCTAGCTCGCTGTCCCTGTCTGACAGATGCACGAGTGCTTGATGTCTGCGAGACCTTAAATAAACTTTTTGTCCACAGGAAATAAAGTTAGAAAGAAATATAAAGATGAACTAACCTGTATGCATCATCAAAGTGACTAAGATAGTAAATAAATCTCAAGCCAAAAACCAAAATTCTAAACTGTTTCTAGGTCCAGAATGATCTATGTGCTGTTTGTTTTTTATTTTTCCATTTTTTTCCCCCCTATAACCGTTGACTCTGTTTTACAGGTGACTGACTACAATGGATTTCTAACTGTAATTTACTGAGGGTGTCTGGATGTTGATGTGTGGTTTGTTGTCTTAGCTAGTCCTGAACCGCTGATCGGAGAAACAAGTCTGCTTGGATTCATGCTCTGTTAGAGGTAAGGTTTCGTGGTTCGGCCCCAGGCCTGGGTTTGGGCTGATGGGCTACGTCGACTCGTTCTGGCTCACGGCTTTTCCTCCGTTGAGGACGGCTGAAGCGCTCCGACTCTTGGTGGGCGTGCCGCTGCCGGAGCGGGAGAACTCTGTCAAGTCGTGAAGGGATGGCTCTCTGTACATCGCCACTGTGGAAACACACAAGAAGTCCAAGTCAGATGAAGTGCCATTTCTTTTAAATATTAAAGAAGTGACAACTGAGAACAAGACCAGGCATTCATGGCTTTTAACAGTTTGACAACATCTGAGTATGAATTTACTCAGCTTCTGGAACACTTTTTATTTAATCTATAAAACAGGATGGACAGTTTTCCAAAGATCTTAAGAACTCCTTCGCCCGGTGGTTGCTACTTTGGACCATTAAACTGTTGAAATTGAAATGTCTTGGATCTAAAATCATTTACAGAGGCTGAGTTGATCCAAAATGTTAAACGCCTTGTTTGGATGAATGTGTGTTGAAATTGATGAAGCTCTAAAACGCACTATGTCGAAAAAAACAGTCGTTTCTTCTCCTGGTTTTCTCAAGACATACAATCTAACATCAGACCCATCTCAGTCAAAAATAGCCTCATCCAAAAATAACACATTTCCAAATGCTGTTCTTTTCTGTCCATGCTCGTTTGCAGCTTCCTTTTCAAACTGTCGTTCTTTGAGTTTGAAAGTGTTTTCTGTCATCTCTCTCCTTGTGCACTCACACTGCTGAATATCTTTTCGAGGGCCTCACTTCACTTCGCCTTTTCCATTTATTGCCGGCAGTTGAAAACTCATAAAGCCTAATCTAAGTTGAGGTCTTTGGGTCTTGAAATGTTGCAGTACAACTGAGAACTCGCTCCACTCATGGCATTTTAATGCTTTCATAGAAATGAAACAAGCACATCGGGTGACGGCCATTCAGCCACCGTTACAGGAGATTAAGTTCTTTAAAACTTTTAGTTTTATGTCTTTTATCTTTATATCCTTTATCTAAGTCATTCATTGTTAACAGCACATCAAAAATGCTTACTAAATGATCAACTTCCCTTTTTTCAATATATACGTATTTTAGAAATCAATCAAAATTTTCAACTGAAACTTTATAGTTCCTACAATCTGCTGAATGGAAAGATCTCAGTAGATTAGCTTAGTAGTGAAGTTAAAAAAAAATAAAAAATAAAAATCACATATTCACAGCATGGCATTATAAATTCAAGAGTTGCTAGTGCTTTGGCTTTGCTGTGTGCGCAGCACCGACCCAATATGCATCTCAGCAGCCTTTTCAGAAAAAAAAAAAAAAAAAAAAAAAAAATCAGTAATCTGAGGTTCACAGTCTTTGGTTTCAGGATGTTGTCAACATCCTTCTGCCTAGAATGCTATTTGATGTTCAGTCCTCAGGGAGTCTGTGGCTGAAACAGCAAACGCAGGCCTTCAGACGCTTCACTTAGCCCAGCATTTTTATGTTACAGCAGCAATCCCGAGACAGGCCTTGTGTGCGTGCATCAATCATTGGCAGGATTTTGCTGGGAAACTGCTAATGATCAGTGCCAGCCTTGGTCGGGACAGCCTGATGTACGATTATGATGGTCGGCGACTGACCTCAGGATTATGGCGGCACCTTGACACTACGGCGACGTCTCGTTTTTAAACATTAATCCTTGAACTGCAACTAACCATCTCGTAAATTTCCACCGTTTCACTGACAAACAGAACCTGACAGACGACGCACTCTTGAGATAAAGTCAGCCGTTTGCTTCTTATTTCCAGACTTCCTGGAAGAGCTTTAAGAGGATTTTGCTGTTTGGGACTGAATGACACGAGGTGAACTTGCTTCATCTGGAGGACGACAGAATGAGAAGATGCGGACAGTCTTCCGGACTGGAACATGAAGAGTGGGGAGTAAAGCCTGGAGGAGACGCCATCGTCAACGCTCAGACAGCCTCCTAATTGCGCCCTGTAACACCACTGCCTCTTTATGAGCCTCTGGAACTTTTTTTTTTCTTCATTTATTTCTCTTAAAGCTGCCACTGAACTACGAGCTGCATCTGACATTTAAAATACAGGAGAAAAAAGAAAGTTTTTTTATATCGTAGTATGGATATACCAGCACGACATTTAATGTTTCCCTCATTTTTTGATTTTCTGCCCCTCTTTAACAACCTGCTAAATCTGGTTTAAGATTGCCCTTGACTTCATGCAGAAGTCAAGGGCAATGGTCTCTGTCATCTGTTAGAATTACCGTCTCAACCGACCTCATATTCATCCTTGTTGTTCGCTTCTCGTCTTTGAGTATTTCTCTCTCAGCTAAAGCATGGCAGCCGTTCTCCGGCTATTGCCTTTAAGTGTGCTCCAGACCCCCTGGAATGCCCGGTAAATGAAAGTGAAAAGCTATTATGGTGATCTCAGAGGGCAGATATGGATTCTTAATAAGATGCCGGCTGGAGAAGTGTCACTAAAGAAGAATGGAGTTGAAGCGGCATTTTTAACAAAAAGTCAAAAGAAAGAAAAAAGCCACTCCACATCAGACTGCTCAGCACTATAATTTCTGACGGATTACTGAATGAGGGATCTGATCGATGTTTAAACACAAATGCATTGTGTCTTTTGTCGTTAAAATTAAGGATCTGTCAGGCAGTATTTTGAATGGTGCTGAAGTGTTGTGGCTTTTTTTTGTCATTGAAAAACAAACACTGGATTATTGTTAACAAAATTTCTCTGTCGTGGGATATCTTTAAGTCAGCCTGAACACAAACCTTTTGCCATATTAGTCCAAGTAGACCACAGATTTTTAAAATAAATATAATGAAAACATGTACAATTAAACAGCATGTTTTAGTACTGTATTTTTTCAAATTCTGATATCAAGATTTAAAAGTGTGTCAAAAAGAGTGTAACTTTCCAGAACGTCTCAGTATGTTATACAGTTTGATTTATGCTTTCCAAATTACTTTAAATGTCAATTTAATTTGACACTTCAATTATGAATATTCAAATACACAAAGGTTCAAATGTAGTTAAAACGGCTTTCCTGTTTTGTGAGACGGAAGTCGCATTTTGACCACGTCTGGTCTGTCGTCTCCACTGTCCTCAGCCTCTTCTTCATCGCTCGCTTCATCCCTGATATCTTTGCTCTCATGCTGTGGTTCGACCTGCTCCTCTCACTGAGAGATCTTCACTGTACTCAACAATCGCCAAGTTGAAGGAAACACTATTTACTGCAAGCCTTTTATTTCTCCCTGAAACTAAAAAGAAGAGAACGAACGAAAACCTTGGTGGTCTGCTTTTGTTTCAGTGAAGAGACGGCAGACTGTCTCACTGTTTCTGCTCTGCTGACAGGTAAATCTGCATCTTGTTGAAGATGAAAGGACTGTGGCCTTTTCAGCAGAGACAACCGAGCCATTTCTCCCCGTTTCTTTTGTTATCCACAACCACACTGCCACACACACTGATGGGTGTGGCTCTGATCGACTGCACGGTCATGAAACCAAAGTCCTGGATGCTACTATTCATAATTCAGCTTATTGTCTCAACTGTATGCTTGACACTTGTTTTATTGTCATCATACTGAATACAAAATACTAAACGTGTCTGTTTTATGATCTATTGTGAGGAAAGACGTCAACGTTTATATTATATAGTGCAGTAAATATAGGGAATGTCAGTGTCCATTTCTTCATTGTCAAATATATTTAAACATGAACCCAAGCTTTGTAAATGCCTCATGCAGTTGGACTGACTGTCATTTGAGGAGTTTTTGGCCCTGAAAACAGAACCCGACACTCTTTTTTAGTCAGAATAGAGAGAAAGAAAAAAAGTCTACATGTTTTAGTTGCATTTCATAAATGTGATTTTTGAATGAGCTGCTATTTAGTTTCTGTCATATATTTTTGTTATTATAGCCAGGCTTACTTTAAGGATACCACACTGTAAGTCACCAAAACCAACTTGGGTTTCAATTAGAATCTCATCACTGGAAGTGATTTTTTTTTTCAGCCACATGAGCTTCAAGTATATAGAAAATCAAAAACAAGCTGTGGAAAGTAATCAGATCAAATTGTAGGTTGTTAGATTTCTTTTTTTACAATGTTTTACACCCACTCATCATTAACTATATACACAAATGTCAGAATAGTCAAGAAAACTGCCATAATGGATTTTTGAGTTACAGCAACTTTTTCCCAGATGCTGAGGACCGCATAGTTGATCTTTGTGGAAACCGTGAAAGCGCTGAAAGGAATCAGAAAAGTTACCTTTAAGAGGTTTGGGAAGGAAGTGGGCTGCTGGCTTGTTCTTCTTGACGTGGTTCCCCTTCATGATTTCTCCTTCCTTGTTCAGACCGAGGTACCAGCCCCTGCCCGACTGCTGCTGCCGGTATATCATGGAGGAGTATGTCACGTAATAGTTCTCAAACACCGACTCCTTGAATTTGCACTCTGGTGTAAAGTGTTCCTGCAGGGGGAGGACAAGCAGAAACAGTGTACACTGGTTGTCAGACAGTAGTTTTCAAAGTCTCGGGAGTCTTTGACATCCTGTTATAAACTCAAGCGTTTGAAATGCAATAGTTCATTAAGTTAAAGTGCAACTTAATAACGGTACGGTGCACGGCACATTCGGCACACACACACTCTGGAGGGGAGGACGGCGCAGGAACCATCTCCGGGCTCAAGGCCTCTGCTTTCAAATTTTTATCTCCAGAGAATCTTCTGGATCTATTCATTCCATTTACGGTGCTGAATAATGTAGCACTTTATAGCACGGATAACAGTGATATGACAGATACAGAGAGCCATTAATAAAACATTCAGGCAAGATGAATGGTATAGTCTCATTTGGTCCCAGCTTTTAATTATGCATGGGCAGTTCATTATCTTTTAGAGTTTTGTCCGTTGTATTTAAGATTTTGTTGCACAAGTGCACTTCTTGCTGCCATTTGACTTTATTGCTCTGTGCTTTAGTAATGTCCTTTCAAACGGCAAACAAACACAAAAACCAAAACAAAACAACAAAAACGTTTACAATGCTATTACAAGCTGGCTTTAATAAGATTACATGTAATCTAAGTGCACTTCAGTACTGCACAGAAGGTGTTTGTCCACCTTTCTTTTATGTGCTATCTGAGTCTTCCCCCCCTTCCTGCACTAATGTACTTGCTGTGAGAGAAAAAATCCTTAGAGACATGCAAAATTCATCTTCTGGACTCCATACTGTGCAAGAGTTCACTCGCCCTCCCTGTTCGGTTTAGCATCCTGTGCTTCAGTGGGATTTGACCATTAATGCAACAACAGTGGGGCTGAGGTTTATTTCCCCTGTGGCGAGATTTTGTGCATGTGCGTGCGTGTGTGAGTGTGTGCGCGACTGTGTGTTTGTTCAATTTGTGGGGTTGCTTGGGCACTAAGCCTACAGAACGAAGTCTAATCAGTTAGAAGACAATTGCCCCTGAGACACCTTGAGGGACGTCACTCTGAAGACAAGACAGGCCAGTCAGCGGTAAGCCCATTCTGCTTTTTATTTTTTATTCACACTCAGGATGTGCAACACAGAGTTTGAGTATCTACTGGTTCAAACTTGCAATGGACGCTAAAGGCTTGGATGTCTCTGTCAGTCCAAAACTCGTCTTGTTAGGCCAACCCAATTAAATCCATCACATTGGTGAGGCTGATGATTTGTCCCCGAGGCCGCAGACCCACCGTGAGATCAAGACAAACGGCGTGTCACTATCAGACGTGGAGTCATCTGCAGCGGCCTCTCGTCTCTTTCTCAGTTCGACAGCGTCGCCGTTCACGGACAGCAGCAACAGGGTTTCAAAAGACTGAATGAGGTCCGTGTTTGATGACGTGCTTCTACTGAGGCCTTTGTATGTGATGCTGCTAAAACACCGAAAAGCTGTTTGGTGCATAAGCAGCCAGCCGCAATGAGATGGAAAATTTTCACTTGTTGAACTTGTTAAAAGAGCTCCGCTGTGTCACTTTGAGTCTTTTGTCACACTATGCCCACTCGAGACACAAAGCTTCCACCTGCCTACAGTAACTGACAGTCACACTCGTTCGTCATCCCATCTTACAGATTTAGCTTTCACAGATCACAAGAGACGAAAATGTCACGGCAGAGGCAGAGCTGGAGAGCCAGCAAAGTTGTTTCTTGGTGCGCATCCTGTTGAATCAACCCTCTTATTTTCAACTGAGTTTCGGCAGTGGAGATTCAAAGCTCTACTGTTCCACAAATATTAAGCTCATCTAAGAACCAGTCTTAGCATAATGGTTTAATTAAAAAAAAAAAAAAAAGGCAATTGGCATTTATTTCTTAAATTTCTAAACTGTAAAGACATATAAACGCTAAAAAATTACAATGATCTTAAACAGATTTTTCCTTCAAGTATTGGTAAATACACTTTCATGCTTTGTCCCAAATAACACATTTCTGCTATAATACAACAGTCAGGCATAAGTGAAGGGTTATCTGAAATCTCATACTGTCATTAAGCACTAGAGAGGACAATTGTTTGTCAGCACAAGTAATCATCAGTAGAGTAAAACCAGGATCTCATACGATGCACTAAACCCATCACTTTCTCCTTTTAAGTGGGTGAAGAGTCTAACGTCCTCCTGTTATACCCTTTGCAAAGGGCATTAACACAAATAAAGCCAACATTTACTTTAACAACGCTGAAGGTGGCAATTACTTCTAGAAAGATGTTATTTAAACACTGACATCAAGAAAAGATGATTATGTGGATTACCGAGCAATTTCTGTTGTTTTACGACTAGATCTTGGAGAGGATGCAAGACATTTTCCATGACAGACATCAGCCTGTGCTGCATCCTCCTTTCCAAACTGTTAACAGCTCTAGAGCTGGTCTAACACACTCTGGTCTTTTTGATCGGAGTCTTTGGTTTGTTTGCATCTCTGCCACTAAAGCATATGGCCCAGCATCCTGCAGCCAACTGCATTCAAAACAACGCAAGCAGTAAAGGAAATGTGGCGTCTATCTGCGCATATTGAAGAAAGCTGCTCCATCAAGGGAAGGTAAGTGCCTGGACCAAATGAATTACAGGAAGTCTTTACATTTTTTCTGATCAAATGAGTCAGTTTGTCATTTATACAGCAGTGTGCTCACACTCACTCACAGCCTCACACACTTACAGACCCACTTAAATATTAATACACTTGCTCACATGTACTGAACACATAGCTACTGACATTCTCCCTGCTATACGCCGATACACATGCACTTACACACTTGTATACTTATTTACGTATTCATACACATCCACTCATCTATATCCTTATACATGCACACTGAATCATTCCAGTACCTACAAATGTGCTTGTTTTAGTCCAGAACACTGATTCAGTACTGTGGCTGTTTTATCACAAGGAAAGATCGCCTGGGCTCCGCTGACTGCTGGGAATGTGTCCTTCGTCACAAATCAGTCACTTGTTTCTCACTTTATAACATTTTTTAACACAAAGCTATTTGAGCCTCAGAGTTCCAGTGATCTGTGAGTCCTTTAATAAATAGCAGCATCATTTTCACTGTCTTGTACTTCGCATTAGTCTAATTTACTTTATTTTCGGTAACAAACAGACAAAAAGATGCTAACTGTGCTTTTTTTTTAAATACAGGATCATGATCACAACAAGCTTGGCATTATGCCCAGTGTTTCTGTGTACAAGGTAAAATAAATAATTTCTTCGATCCTCTCAACATATTTTTTAAAAACGGCTTTTAATCATTTTGCCTTCCTGTGTGTTTTTAATCTCTCTTCCTTGTTTGTGTCTTAACTGTTCACCTCCCTCAGCTCCTCATTGTCTTCCTTCTCTCTCGCTTTCAGACTCCTTCTTCAGCCTGATTAGCAGCAGTCTCAGGAAGGCTGCACGAGCTGCAGTTGGAAGCAAAACAACAGGCTGCTCCCAAGCCAGGAGTTCTGTTCTACCTCTAATAATGAGCTTATGTGGATTTGGCTGGTTACACTTGTCCTGGAGAATAAAAGAGTCTATTGATAAACAGACACATACAGTTAGATACAGACAGCGCTCCAGCCAAAATGGAGAAGAGGCTGCTGGCTATTGCTGCTGTATTGGAGTGGGTCTCTGGACAACAGGCTCACTCAGACTGAAGCGAGGAGGGGCCAAAATGGCAGGGGGATCCCCATTTTTATTCTTACAGTGACAGACAGAAACATTCAGATTCTTTTGGATTGAATCCGGTCACATCTTCTTCAGTCTAAAGCAGGTCCATTGTTCAGTGAAACCAATCACTTCATGAGGAAAAAAAAGCTTGTATCACTTTAATCTCGACTCCGGTGCCAGATGGAGTGAAGGGGAAACCACTTAAAAATGAAAATCAGGATACAATATGCATAAAAATGTTATCCGTTGTGTCGTCTCTCGCTGCACAAATCTCATGCTTCTTTGGGCCAAATGGACTTTAAATTATCCTATAAAACTAACTTTTTTTTTTTTTTGGTCCAAAATATACACGGCTAACAATGTCAGTCACAAAAACATCACTTTTTTCAAAGTTACATAATAGTGCAGGGGCATCAGTTTTGCGCCCTTTTTCCCTGAAGAAGCTCAATACGAAAACAAGATAAATAACAGATTATAAATGTAGCACATCTATGCATGTATGTTCTCTTGTATAATTCTGAAGAAAGCTTTAGTTCTTCTGTGAGATATCATCTACTCTTTAGTTTATCCTCATTAATAAAAGCTTTTTTCGGTTTGTTTTTAAAGTATCAGGGGTGAGCCATTGTTTTCAGCTCTTGGGCCTTCATGCCTCAGGGACAGAGAGATAGCAGAGGGCGGGAGTATTTAAGGATTTGTGAATTTATGTTTATTCCAATACAGCGTGAACTGCTTAGTTCATATCCATCCATCCCACTGTATGCTGATCAGGCTCAGCAATACATTCAAACTGATTTCCCACTTATGAAACCATTTTTATTTTTTGTATATTTCCAGTGCCTCTCGTACACTGTTTTATATTGAAAAGTACATTTAAAAACATCCACACCTTGTTTTACTGCATTTGTGAACCACTACATCGTGCCCCCCACCCCCACCACCACCCGCGGTTTGATGAGTTAATGTCAGTATTAAGAGCGGCTACAGGCATCGAAAGCTTTTCCTAACAAATTCAAGCATCCTGTTCTGAAATCACTCTGCTCTGTGGTGACAGGAACAGAGTCTGTGCTCACTGCAATGCAAACAAACTGTCAGTGTCTTCACCCCCCCCCCCAATAGCTGCTCTTGCAAACAGATATTTCTTGTACACAAATTCATTTACATCAGTATTTCGGAGGGAATCCCTGCTGGCATTGTGGCTGCACTGGCCGGGCGTTTCACTGTCTAACAGCTGCTTATAGCAAGGAGGCATTTAAAGGCTGTGCTGATCTTACAGCGCTGAAGGATGTCTGCTTGTCATTTCTAATGTCCGTGACTATAAAACACATGGGTGCACCAGCACCGTCGAACACACACAGCCCATCTGGGACACCTTTTGTTCTCACACACAGAACTGCACGATGCAAACGTGGGAATGGTAGCTGTGAAATGAATATTGCATTAGCACAGCAGTCTCATCAAGAAAGCCCTATCAATTATGATGCACTCTCATGCAGTGTTCTGTTGGCTTTAAGGGGGTAATTACACCCCAGTAATGTTTTTCTGATCCAATCAGCAGGGGGAGAAATACTGCCATACGGGATCGGATCTCCTCTGTAAAGATATTGGCTGAACTTCTCGCAGAACAAGCCAGATCAATGCTGTGCGTGGCCCCAGCGTCTTCAGCCGCCACACTGAAACTCAAATGACACCAATTATGCCAATACAATCAAAGCGGAGCGTTGCTCCAGTTTCGTTCCAGTCGCATCGATGCTTGCGAGACTGAGGAAAACTAAAGCTATTGCTGGGCAGTAAAGATAAATCTTGTTAAATCCGGCTTTTCACAGCTCCTGTCTCCTTATGAGAGTGGAAGTGGATTATAAAGCATCTTTTTCTTTGGCTGGAGATGAAGTACACTCAGTGTTGGAAAATAAATTGGAGAGTTTTAATCTAGTGGAAAAGACCCTTGCAAATACCAAACACAAATAGGCACACCCACACAGTGTACACATCCAACCTGGATATCTGCGCACACACACACACACACACACACACACACACACACAGCACAAAGTAGTTAATGACACAGCTCACTGGAGTGAAACCTCACAGCAGTGGTTATTTACCAGAGACATTGTGCCTGCTAAAGAGCTGAAAAGGCAGGGTTGCGGGCCAACAACGTGTCCAACATGAGTGCATGAAACGTGAACGCAGATTGTAAAACGTTGGGGATATACAAGCCTCTTTGGCAGTATATCTGTTTATTCTACAATCAAACTGAAAATAAATAGCATTCGGATTCATTTATGAGATGAGCCTCCTTTTATAAAGCACATTTGAAAAAAATAAAATGAAAAATAAAATCACTTACTGTAATCATTTGTAGAAGTATAAAATATATCTAACCTTAGACAAACACGTGAGGCTAATACTTCACATTGCTTGAGGAAAAAGTGCATTTCATTTTAAATAAACAAGATTTAGAAGATACTTTCCTCTTTTCATTTTGAACATTATATGGCACTTAATGCATCTTCAATGAAATGGCTCATAAAACTTATGTTTTATTGTACAATACTGTATGTCGTGCGTGATTGCACGAATTTAACTTGCACATTTGTTGGGGGGGTTTAACAGCCTGTAAAACCTGATAAATATCTCCACCCTGGGAGCGCCGAACTCTCCCTTTTACACACACTCACAGCAGTCTAGACGAGAATCAACTGGAGCCTCGGTGACTCACACTAATTCAAACATGACCCACCAGCACATTAATAACAGCACTCCACGGCACCTCGTCAGATATGTGCACACTGCTGAATTTAGGATATAAAAACAGACTTCTCATAAAATCTGGAAATATGTTTAAAAAAAAAAAATCAAAGCAAAAAACTTTTGTTTTCCTTCCAGGAAAATGATGTTGACTTAATTATAATTTTACTACTGATTCCACAGATTACACCAACTCACTTTTCCCATTTTGATCAAACCTTAAGACGCTTATGAAGTTCTGAGGGAAGACGTGACCCTCTGCTTTTACAGAATTAAAAAAGGCGAACAGAAAAAACAAAACAAAACAAAACAAAAAAAAACCAAAACAAGATAGTAAGTAAGACACATTAATTTGCTTCTTCCTCTCCCACACATTGACGCTGATGGGTGAATATATTTTCACTGGTACGTTCAGCCTCACCCACACATGGACACTCTTTTTCTCACTCATTTCTCTCACTCTGTTTCTCGGTGTATATTATCTGCTCTCTATAGTTTTCTGCATCCAAAACACGCTAAGCTTCAAACAATACGCGTGTGAGGCGGTCCAGTCAGCTCCAAAAGCTGACAGGTTTTTAAATGTTTGTGCTATTTACTGTTTGTGCGTTTCATGCATGCAGTTGATGCATACACACAACGCACGGCAAGTGCAAGATCCCAGCAGCAGGAGCAGCGCACTTCTCTCCCCCCCCACCCCGAATAATACGTCATCTGTTGTCTCTCCGCCGTTGATTGGGATTCTCCCCCGAATGCTCGCCAGTGATTGGCCGGTTTAACGTGCAGTCGCAGGCAGCACCACTGGCACGACGGGCGCTAATAGGGAGCCAGCTTCTCGTTGAGTTCAGCTCCCTGTCTAATTTAGCTGAAACAGAAAGCACTACAACCCATCCTCCCCCACTGCATTTGTCTAATTTAACACAACAACCTTATATACAGTAATGAACGTGAGGGCTGGTATTTAACACAGCACTGATGCTGCAGGCAGCTTTGGTGCTTACACACTGAAATTTTTCCACTATTGATTTTCTATTTAATATTTAGCTGAAATTTGAAATGAATTCATATCAACAATAATGATTATTGAAGTTGTACTTACATACATTAATGCACTATTAATAGAAAACAAAACAAACAGAGGGAGTTTTAACATTCAACAGCACGTCGGTGTCTGAGCTGGGCGTTGTGAAAATACTCACAGAATCCTAGCAGCAGCAACCTTGAGTATTTCTGCGCCACTGTGCAAATAAAATGTTATGGAGAACTTGGTGCAGAGCTATTTCTGTAACAGTGCAACAGATGGAAGCAATACTAAAACATATGAAGAATATTATGCCCTTTTAAGGAAGTTTTAAACTGTCTGACATCCAATATATTCCTGAGTGCTTGCCAGTGAACACAAGCTGAAAATACAACACTTCTACTGCAGCTACTCCAACTGTAGAGGTTTTATTGTAAGACTCTCTTTTTTTATTTAATCCCACAGCTTGCTTCAGATGCTTAATTACTGACTGTTTTTAAACACATTAAAATCTGTAACCGGGAGCTGTGGATTGGTGGGGGGGCTGCGTTCAATAAGTACAGTAATGTGAGTGTGTATGTGTGGGAAGGAGTTGATGGGGTGTGTTTTACTTCAATTAATTCTGTACATTCCCCTCAGGCATGTTTAGCTGTGGCAGTACCTATGGATATGTTGTCACACAATCACTATAGCTCATTATAAGGCAATCACAGACACACCAAACAACAGCCGCACAGCAGTCATTTGTTTCGCTCTACAAATGTTAATAGTTTATCTCGCATCTTGTGTCAGGGTTGCCACAGTGGATCATATTCCTCTGATAGTCTCTCTCTCTCTCTCTATCCTGTTCCCTCCTTCCTCAGATCGAACTGCATCCCCCTCTCTCTCTCTCTCACAGCATCCATGAGCTTCCTCACGTTTCTTCCGGGAAACTTCATCCTCAGTATTGTTGTTCCCGCATAGTGATCATCTCTCAACATGAGCTCTCTCTCTGATGTACTCTTTACTAATCTTGTCAGTTTTGGTTACTCGCAGTGAAAATCTCAACACATTCAGCTCATCTTCAGACCTCTCACTGCTATTGGAAAGTCCAAATTCTCCAGACTCTCATCAAATTGCTCCCCACTCTTACTGCAGATCACTATGTCATCTGCAAACAACCTCATACATAAAAAAAAGGTGTGTATACCTACTTAATATATTCACCAATTAAATTCAGAAAGGATTTTCTATGTCAGCATAAGTTGAACATTATGTATCCAGGTTGTAACAGAATTTGACTTTATAAGACCCTGATCGTAGCTCGATGGTTATTCTAATGCTCTTGGTCCCTTCTGGGTAAGGATGGGTTAGCTACTGCTTCCTTTCTGCTCATTAACGCTGTTTCATCTATTCTAACACCTCACTAGTGATACGTTGAACCTTTCACCCATCCATCCATCCTCTATCTATCCATGAGGAAAATCCATGTACACATGGGAAGAACAAGCAAACTCCAAATAGGAAGGCCAAGCTTGAATTCAAAACCCACCTTCCTGCTATGAGACGAGTGTGTTTACCACCGTGCAAACCCTGAACCCTTTACTGCTGTGGGGCTTCTCTTTTTATGCACATGATTTCTTTTCTAAATAATTGTTTTTTTTCTCAATTGTGTTGTAATGTTGAATGTCAGATTCTTGTTTACATATTTCATTTGTGCTGTATTCCATTCTTTATAAGACAGCTAGTCACATATTTATTTTATGGAAGCTGACAGAGGTTTTTGACTCCAGCTGTGTTACTCTTTTGGCTTGGAGGGATGATTTACATTTCTGGCAACATTTGGATTATCACAAAACTCATTCTTTCTAATCAGATATGATGTGGATATACCTACTGAATTGTTTTGACAGGGTTTGGTTGAATTGGGATCACATTCAAAAATAAATGGCAGTTCTAAAAGGGATTGCAGCTTGTAGTTAATTTAACAATTGTTTCACATTAAGCAAAAAATCTATTAATGTTGTGAAAACTGCATGTGTTTAACGCATTCACATTGATACCAAATATTTAATAGTAATCACAGATTAGCTCCAAAACGACAGCAAGACAAGAAAGATCAATGTTTCTGTCTGAGAGATCTGTCTGAGTCCGATCATATCAGGCAGCTGAGGGTTTCAGGTAGAGCCCAGCAGAATGGCATTCCCAGTTTGCTACATGTTTGAAGATTACTGCACGTTCCATCACCAGCCTCCAGATGACATTTTCCCTGAATGCCAGATGAGGTACAAACCACAAGCACTTCAAAAGTAATTTCCATATACACTCAATAAACTGTGCTGACTATCAAGCCATAAGACTTGGACATTGATGAGTTTTATCATCAGTCTTTTCAGTGGAGTATTTTGTTGTGCCAATACTTTCCCAGTATTAGCACATCTTGCTCCAGTAAAAGCGTTTCAGAGCCAATGTTTCCTTTTTCAGTTCAGGTTGTGTTTTTCCAGAGCCAGATTTTATTTTCAACACCAGAATTTAAAGTCAATATTTTGGCTCTTTATGAACTTGTTTCTGAAACCATGAGCAATTTTATGTTCATTTTGAAGAGCAAAATAAAGGCAGAGACAAAACTGCCCGGATTGAACTTTTTTCTTCTTCTCAAATATGTTAAATCATGAAAAGTCTGAAAAAATTATTACAGATTTTACTTGTTGCTTCTAATTTTATTGCTGTAAAACAGGAGACATTTACCATATAGAATAGTTCTATGAAGACCGTGCGTGCGTGTTTCCTGTCAGTGCGCTCACTGATGCCTTCCAACACAGCGCGGTGATGGCATTTGGGGAAAAAGATGACCAGGAACACTGCTCGGTTTGCAGCTGAATTATTCATAACCTTGCACATTTAATCAAAGATGAAGAGCCACCTGCCACAGCCAGATCTGTCACTGCTTAGCCTGCTTACACACTCTCTGAACTTTTTGTTGACATTGAATAATATCAGAAAATAATGTTCCCTAATCAGTCAGGATGATGTGTCTGAGTGGGAAATGTGAGATTCTGCTGTTAAGAGATAAAAATATTAAAAAAAAAAAAAAAAACAACACTTTGAGAAAAAACAAAATCTATCAGTCCTCCCTTGCACCGGTATGTGTTCTTTCTCCATCATGTCACGTTCTTTAATTCACACAGAAGCCACATTTTGTAAACACAACTAGGAAAGAAGATCAGGTTCATCCAATAAATGCGTACGTGCACACAAACACTCACTGGTAGGACACTCACCGACGTGTACAGGTAGCCCTCGCTGTTCATAGCCAGATAGAGTTTGGTCTGCACCCCCTGGATCGCCACCACTCGCAGCCCCACTGGAATAAGGTTGAACATGGCTGGAACGAAGCAAAACAGAAGAAGAAGAAAAAAATGAAGGAAAACAACAAAATGCCATTTATCATCGCCATTAAAAAAATTACTGGCACATTATTATTGGAGATTTTCTTACACACATATAGTATAATCATTTGGTAGCAACTCACTCTGTTTAGATTGGTGGATTGTGTAACACCGGTCAATCTAATAACAGAACAACAGCTGCATAACAGCTGCATTAGTGAAGTGCAGCTAACAAATCTGCAGCAACTGAGGTGTCATCATGTCAATGTCCGTCAAAACCTCTACGGAATGTTTCTAATACCTTGTTCAATCTTTAACGTGAAAAAAGGACTGGAAAGGAAAGTCGTACCACACAAAGTGGCGACATTTATTTCTGTCTGTGACCAGCTGGGTGAAACTTGGGAGCTTTTGAGGCTGAGACAGACGACAGCAGCAGCTCAGCTGGACAGTGAGGTACATCTCCACCTAATTACTGTGTGCCTGTAGAGTGTGTGTGTGTGTGTGTGTGTGGAGCCCACAGTTGAAAAAGGGAAAAACGTGTGAATTTCCTTTTTTTTTCTTAAAAAATATTTTAATCTTTATTGAAAACTCAAAATGGTGGCAGGTTTTGCTGACGAGAATTAAATTGCAGCAGTAAACACGTCGTTCTGTCCACGTCTTTATTTTGGAAGTTTGCTGCATTGATGTCAGAATTCCGTCTGTGCGTGTGATGTCTGTGCGTGCCTGCTGCTCTTTACATGTCCCCCTTATGCTCGTTATTGCTTTTCTGGCCACTACGGTCAGAATTCCAAATAATTAACATTTGTGTTTGTTGCTGTGGCATGTAGCAGGTGTGTGATAATCAGATGTTATATTTCTTCTAAATATAGCAACTTTATGTCTTATGTGCCAAAGAGCAGTTAGTTTTGGGCAGTCCCAAAATAGGTGGCGGTGGTTGACTTCTTGAGTCTGCCGCTACCATCCGTCCCGCCCTCTGGGTTCCAAACATCAGTCCTCTGTTCTGTGTGTCAAACCATTATGTGGATCGTCAGTGTCCTCCCTTACTTAAACCTTTCTCTCCCCTTGTGTTGGCCGGTTCATTTGCGTTCTTGCGTTGTGTTGTGTTCTCCTCAGTGTTTTGGTGTTGCTGCCATCCTCACTCCTTAATAAGAGGCACTTTAACTTCTCACTGGCTCCCAGTGGGCTCTCCGCCTCTGCGGGCTCCAATTTTCCCAAGTCTTCAGTTTTTCAATAGGCTCTGGGATGGCGCCTCTCCTCCAGGCCGGAGCTGTCCGGCTGAACAAACTGGAGTTCCTGGAAATCCTCTCCCTCCGTTTTAACATCAGACCACTTGAGGCCAAATTCCCTCCATACAGAAGCCACAGTCTGATGGCTCATTTCTCCCCACTGAGCATCTTCAGGCCTTTTTTAGGCGTTTATCAAAACATCACCCACCGGGGCAAAGATCAGGACAGACCCAAACCCCCAGTAACAAACAAACAGACACATTTCCACTGGACAGTCTACCTGCTTCTCTTTCCCAAAAAAAAAAAAAGGTAACTCCTGCAGTTAATATAATTCTGATTTCTACAAATAATGTTGCAAACAGAGTCATGCCGCACTGCTCGTATATATTTCATCAATTTTAGCATTGCATGTGTGATATGACGTGTTTATGCACATATGTGAAGTGAAAGCTAAGCTCCTGCATCTTTTCGCACTGAAGCTGTGAGTCATGTCCTCACTATAGTCGCTCTTGACGGTCACTTAGTCATATGCATCTGCAGAGTTTTGGTGCAAAGCAACATACTGTATACTGTAGTGGCTTCTTGATTGTATTTGATCTTATTACTTTCAAACTGTAGATCTTTTCTTTTGTCTGTCATTGTAAATGAGGACTAGGGGAATACTTACCATACTACTGGATTAAATGCACACAGTAAGCAGGCACTGCAGTGGAAGGGCACAGAAATCCAAATCACTATCTCCTCTTTGTTCACTTTTACCTCCACTTGTTCACATGGAAATTCTTAATGCAGAGTCTTCTAACAGCCTCGGAGAGAAATCTGAATCTATATACTAAAAAATCTACACCAATTACAGATTAATTGGATGATTGTATGTGCTATGAAGTGCATAAAAATGCAGCCATACACAAACAGTCCATTGTTGTAATCTCTAAAAGCAGAAGTTCTCAGTGAACATTTTTTTCTCTCATTATTTTTTTCTTTTCATACATTACATAATCAGACCTCCTGTTCATTCCTCCTGCAGCTGACTTCAGCTTACTGATACCGCTGCATCCTAAATTCTCAGTGATATTCTCAAGCACAGCGTGGTTGAGTCACGTTGTTAACCGAATTCAGCTCACGTTAAAAGTGCACCGCCCCTCAGATTCACAACAAATACTATTGCAGATATTCAGGAATGACCCTCCCTGGGGAAAGATGCACCACTCAGCCGTGAAGAAACTCAAAATGACAGATCGGTGTCTCTTTTTGAGTCTGCTGTTAATATTGATGCCTGCATCGCTCACAAGAAACTTTCAATGCAATAATGACACTGATAGAGACGATAATGCCGAGCCAAACTGTACTCAAGCCAATGAGCATGATTAGCTAACAACACATTAATACAAACACTCCGTTACTTCCTCCCTTCTAGCCATAAACATGGAGACCAATAGAAAACGGTTCATCAAGGAAAAGACGACTCTTGACCAACTTTATTTCTATTTTTTGGAGGATTCTTGAATGCTGCATTGCGGAGGCTCATGGGTTTCTTGCCAGAAATTCAGGCTACAGGTTACAGATGGCACTATGAGAAAAACTTTCTCCACAGCCATTGTGCAGATTGATCCATGCTGGCTTCGCTGTAAATAGAGCTAGAGGGGATGTGAGGAAGTGTTTTCATGAGTAATCTCTCGCTCTACCCTGGCAAAACGGCAAGATTTGTATTTATTTCGCTGTAAATTAGAGATGTTTGTATCGACATAAATCCGGTGTTTTTGTGTGTTCGTAAAATATTTCAGATTAAATAGTTTCAGTGAGTTGCTTTGTGAGAAGAACTGAGAAGTTCTTGTTTTTATAAATGCATCATTTTCACTTCAACAGAGCTTCCTCCCCCTGGGACTCCAATCACGACGCGCACACACACATCTGCGCTCCTTTCAGGAGGATTACCAGCCAGAGCACTGATGGAGATTTTCAAGAGGGGAAACTCAATTACTTCCTGACTCCTGGAAGCACCTGAGCACCTCGGAGAGGATGACAGGCCCGCCACCCACTTGCAGACCTTTCTGGTGCAAAGAGGCTCGAGGAGCAAGTAGGGTGAAGAGGCCTGAGGGCAGTTTTCAGACGGTCTTTGTGTCTCACTTCCACCTACTAACAACTGAGGAGTCATGACCAATCCAATGTGACAATAAACCAGAAGTCTCCCGACAATAACTAGTCACATTTGAAACATTTGTCACGTCCCTTACTCACTCTTTGGAGCAGCATGCCTGCAATTAAAAAAAAAAGCAATATGACAACAGGAGAAAGTGTTGTTGCTTAAAAGTAAGCTGTTGTGACAAAGCAAAACTCCCATTTAAACTGATTTGTGTCAAGCTGCAGAGGCTATTTGGTTGAAGAAATAACAGAGTAACTTAAAAACACAAGTTTGAGTCAGTTAATTAATGTGCGGCTCCAGTATTTATTTTGAATAACATTAAATATAATTTGCTTGCACAGCAAATCAAACAGAAAGATTCTGAAAAACAACAAAACAGCTTGACAATCTCTGCCCTTACTTCTGGAGACTGTAGACAAATGTTGAGCCATTTTGTACAAACAATTTGAGTCATTTTACAACGACACAGTTTGGAAGCACAATATCTGGGACAAGGCTGAGAACGGACCGCTTCTTCAACGCAGAAACGCTTCACTCAAAGAAATGAATTTCCAGTTGCCTCATAGCTCCTCTTCTCCTACATACCCAGTGGGTTTGCTTAGTCGTGATGCAACACAAGAAAATAGCTGATATTGTATAAAACAGGAGGGAAACAGTCAGATTCATGAGACTTGGATTTGATCTTGCTGACACTGTTTTCCTCTCTCATGAAAATGTCACTCTGGATGGAAAACCTCCAAAGTTGCCCGAGCAGGCTACAGTATCAAAGATCAAATCTTTGCTTTTATTTGTGCGTGTGTGTGTGCGTGTGTGTGTATTTTTGTTTGTTGGTGTGCACAGCCGTCGGAGAAGGTCCTCTCCCACCATCACAAGACACCAGTAGCTCCAAGAGGACTGCGCACTCCGTCACCATGGAGACAAGCGCACCCAGCACCTAACAATGCTATTTTTGGAGCCGTGCAAAGAGCTTCACTCTTTCTCCTTTTTCTATTCAGAAGCACTATTTAATTTTCTCCTCAAAAATAATGTCCATGTCCATGCAGGCCATTTGTTGTGTAAGTCAGAAGAAGGGTTTAGTTCATGCAAACTTGATGGGTGGGGTGGTCAGCGTGTGGAGAAAGGCTTAATATTGCCAGTGGGTGCACATTGGTTGTTATTTCAGTATCTTTGTTTTCGTTGGGGCAAATCTGCAGTGTGGACTGTGCTTTAGTCATCATCGCACATGTGTAGAGCTACTATTTACACTTAAGACAAACTCCATCTCCACACATGAATCTAATGAATACAGAGGTACCAATTTAGAGGCTCCAGAAGTGTTTGCATCCGCTTCGTGGTGGGATTAAACGGAGAGTATTGCATCAAAGCTCCCATTCAACGTCCCATTCAGATCTTTATTTCCCCCTGACAATAATATCATTTTAAAATGATGATAAAAGTGAATTTCTCCTCAGTCGCTAATGACTACGCTGCACCAATCTTTTAAAAACATGAAGTATTTATTGCGCCGTCTAATGAGACAGCAGTCTATTTCTCCTGTGCTGTCGGCAGACAAGTGGCTGTGCTGTCACTCTTCCGCTGATCTCCCCTTTAATTCATTTGAAAACAAAGAGCTGGTGGGTGTTGAGGCAGTGATAGGAATGCTTCATTACATAGTATAAGATCACAGAGGCTCCCAGCACCGAGGCAGTGTGTAGGTGAGTAAAAGCTGGTTGTGATTTGTGCTCAGATTGAGGAAGCAATGACTTGGATTAGATGAAATTAAAAAGGTACTTAGTCCTGCACAGTTGCCTCTGGATGTTTTTTTCTTTTTTTTTAATTTGTTCCATTACCACTGAATACCTCTAACTTTTTAATAGCAGGTACTAAGTACTAATTAATGAAAGAAATTTAAAATGCTGCACTTCTTTTAAGTTGAGGAACTTAGGTTGGATTTCAAAATGTAAAAAATATGGTTGCTTTGTAGAATATCTTGTGTTTTAGTTTAAGGAAAATAGCATGAAATGCCAGTGGCTGATAAACTGCAAAGTGACATATTTGAACAACACTCACTGTAACCATTGTCTTCCTCCTTTGTTCCATCAATGGTCCCATCTGCCTGCAGCTGCAGGTGGAAACCTTGTCGACTGTACAGCTTCGTCACGATCCCCTTCAGCTGGGGCTCTGTGAAAGCAAGAGAGACAAGAAGGCAGGAGAATGAAATGATGATGTCTTTTACTGCCTTCTAATGGGACAATTCCAAGCCCAACTTTCACTGCTTGCTGTCAAGTTAGGAGTTCAAAAACCAGAAGAATCAATTGTAGTCTAAAGGACAGGAAGGCTGGAACGAACAAGCGGCAACAAAGGGCAATTTGAACAACTGATAATGATGAGCTCAGACACCCGTCTGTCTGACAAACACATCACCGGATCACCACAACAACATGTCGGAGTAAATTCATCCATTTAGATCCGACCTTTGCAGTGAAACAAGTCAGACACTTTAATTCAATCATGCGCTACCGGATTACTATCGAATTAGTTTCTGGAAAGCACCACAGAAATGGCAGTTTTGCAATACTGGTCAGTGTTTGTCACCTACTGGCGTGGCAGCAGTTGAATGGTAAATGATTGAGAGTAAAACCTGATTTCATGTGTTAAAAAAAACAGGACAGGTTAAAAAAAAAACAGTTTTCCACTGTGGAACAAATGTGGCTAAAAAACATCAACTCCTGAGGCTTGAAAAGAAATGGATATTATCAAAATGATTTGAGGGCTTTTGGCAAATCAGCGGTTTACAACAGCATTTAGTTGCAATCAAAGCACTTCTGATACAAATCTAGAGCTGAACATTACAACATACTGACGAAGTAAGAAAGAAGCTGCATTATTCAAAAGTCATTTGCTTAATTAAATCAGAAAAGAATGCCTTCCATAAGTATAAAATCACAATAAGTGCTGGTCTGCCTGTCTGTGTAATGTCTGATAAAAGCTAAGTGCTCTTCATTCTCCGGTTACTGTGTCGAGTGGAGTGTCCTTTACTGTGGTTAACCACACCTTTCATCTCACTTACCGTGCAGCGCTGCCGTCACTAGCACCACTGAGCTGCACAGAAACTTAAAGCAGTTATCTGGAGGTATTGTCACGACTTTGCTTTGAAACTTTGCACATTTCATTGTAAAGATAAGATGTTGTCAAAAGAATTGTAGCCCAAGGGCCCGCGCACGCACACAAACTGTAAACGCAGAAAAAAAGATGATAAACTGCATCATATAGAAGATCATACACACTGTCTGCACTGCCTCTCCGAAGCATGGCAGTTCTTTGTGTTTTGATGAGGCACCATGTGTATGTCGCACACAGGCGGCACAGCTTCCTCTAGTATCTCATCGCTTCCTCCACAGGTTAGGAATGGAAAAATGAAAGTGAGGGGTATAAAAAAAAAATGCAGGATAAATATACTGTTATATAAACATTTGCAATTGCCTGAAGGTGCATCATATGGAGAGTTACAAAACAGTTTTAGGGAAAAAAAAAATGAATTGTGCTGGATAAAGTTTATACAGTCATGTTCACAAACATCAAGGCATGCTGTAGACTAAAAGTGAGCTTTTAGTCCGAGTAAGATCAGAGGAGATATCCAGACATGATCACTTCTGCACTGGATCCGTTGGGTCGTGGGTGTGTGGGCTTAAAGTACACTTTTAACACTGCAATAAAATGGCAATATTATCGACACCAGTCCTCACAGCAAAATAACAGACTCTCCACTGCTGTGCTCACATGTCTGTGATTGAGAAATATGGTCACGATGCTTTTTATTTGTTAACTTTATAACAATCAGGTAGGATTTATCTCTACTTAACTGCCAATTTCAGTTTTTAAAAGCTGGATAAATTTCAACAATAAAGAACTTGGCAATCGAGTGCGGGGGGGAAAATATAAAACTGGAGCTAATTGTGAGGTCTGCTTGCAATTCAGAATGAAAGTGAAGAAATAATTAAAATGAGTGCCAACCTTTGCCTGCTTTATTGTACTTTGATTATGAAACAGTCCTTCTATTTTGCAAACAGATATACAGATATTTTAAGTGTCCCCACGATGAACATCTAATAAAGTGATTATTTTTCAGTTTAATTTGAAGAGTGAGTCATGGCTTGTAAGTGAAAGTGATGTCTTAAGTGATTCACTTAATAAGCTCCTTTGTAATTTTATTCCTGTGTGGATGAATAAGTAGACAGTGAAGGATTACAGATCAGTCTAATATATCCCTCCGCACAATCTGATGAGCCAGAGGTGACTTCTCTGTGGATCAACTTGATTAAAAGTCCCCTCACTCTCATCCCAACTTTTGTAGAGTCATTAATCTTTAAAGAAACCGAGTTTGTATATTCCTCTTTAGGAAACTGTCAGATTAGAAGTCATTCTAAAACAAATCGCAAGAGGAGAACACCCGTCAAACAGACCTGGTCGTCTTCTTCGCCTCTTCTTGGAGCCAAAGAGTTTGACCCGCGAGAAAACGTTGAGTCGGCTGGGTTTTTCACAGCTGCCTTTGGTTTTACTGGGGCTGCTCACGCAGCGGCAGGCATTGGACTTCTCCCGCTCCCTCGCCTGCCTCTTTTGCCTAATGAGGGAGCTGGCGATCGCTGCAGCCATAGCCAGTTTGGCAGCGCGCTGGAGGAACAAACTTCCAGAGGTTGAATACGATCAGTCCCTTTGAATCCAGAAAAAAAAAAAAAGCTGGACTCTGAGGGGCAAACCTCCAGGCGCAGCTGCAACAATCTGAGGCGACCAGAGCGATGCGATAAGTTCAGATTTTGCAAAGTGCACCAAAACAGTGAAACGCAATAGTCCCAGCGGTGCGTCGGAGCCAGTTAGATAATGTCCAAACGGATCATTTTTCATGGGTTGCGGCGTTGTGCGGGAGTTGTCCGTTGTATCTCCGTGAAAAAAGTGAGGATTAATGAAAAACAAAAAGCACGCGTTCCACCCGAAGCTGTACAGAGACTTTCATCGCAGCACGTCGCACGCTCCTCCAAACGTCTCATTTTCTCGGTGTCACAACAAAGACGCGCCAAGCCGGTATCTGTGAGCGGGTTTGCTTCATCCCGCCACGCTGCATGGCCGCGCACATGGCAGCCGGGGACGCAGATAGTCGGCTCAGGACGGAAACACCTGTTTGCAGACGTGTTCTCTAATTCTATTTATCTGCTTTCACTAAGTCTACACGGAAGACTTCAACTGCGCTTTGGAAGTGCAACGCAGAGGATTCACACAGGAGTTTTCCATTTCTTTTCGGTCCTTTGTTGAAGCAAAGCAACGTGAGATAAAAGCAGGAGGCGCTTCATTGTGGATCAGGATCCGAGCGCAGCGCAAACACAGAGTCAGCTGAGCTGCTGAGCGCATCCCGCCTCCAACCAGGAGACGGAGCGGTGGGGAGGAGGCGGAGGACAGGCAGACCCCAGCCCATGTGCACACTCACACCATCAATCTCACAAACTCCAGCTGCCATGTAGGATCATTCATGTTAAATACCAACGGAAAGGGGCGTAAATGGAGGAGAGCAAGTGGCAAAACTACACAATCTATCAGATTTGAGCAAAAGGTTGCATTAAAAAAAGAGCCAAGAAAATCTGAGAAGCACTACTTTTAATTGAAAGATATATTTATTAACTCCTGGTGTAAAATGAGTGCAAGGTTATACGAAAAAAAATAGAGCCTACAGATATCTATGAAGAATAACAGCAGGTAGCCATTTGTCTGACATCAGCAGTGTTGCACATCAATATCAATAAGGATTCAATCATATTATGACTCAAACAGCATGATCCCGATGGATTTTACTCAAGAATAATAAATATTCGCATATTTTGCAAGACAAAAACCACTGCAATGATGAAGTATGACTTGGCAAAACAGAAAAGAGATACTTGACAAAGTGTGTGGTCAGAACTATTTCAAGAGCTTTGCAGTCTCACCCAAAGGTTAGGATCAGTCTTTTTTTTTTTTTCAAAGCCTCGGAGCTTCATTACTTTCTCAATTTCACTCCGACAGAGGACGGACCCATTTAATAGACTAACCAATGGTGCCATCTACAGTCCTTGACCAAAACTGTCGCTGACTTTTTATTTATTTATTTTTGCAATTTTTTTTTCTGCTATTCATAAGGGTCACAAGTACACACCTATATGTATTCTTTATCTATTATACATACTATAAAGCCTGCGTTCTTGACTAAAAGTAAATATGACAATTAAAACAATCTCTATGTTCACTTAGAAGATGATCTGAATAAAATTGAGGGGAAAAAAAACCCTTATCTAACGACTAGTCAATACATCTGCACTTCAGCACCATGGACAGCGACAGGACCAACGGCCATGGTGCAGCAGAGAAATGCATGGAAATACAATCAATAAAACACGACAGCAGGTGTTCATAAAGACTTAACAAACAAAAGAAAAAAACCAAATATATTACGTCAAATAAGTAAACATATTGCTTTCAATAATACGAAAACAATATCTGAAGTAAAAAAAAAAAAGACTAAATGTAGTTAATTCAAAAACGAAGATTATAGAGCCTACCTGAAACAGCTTTTCTCAAGGGAAAAGCCATATTTTCTTTACAGCAAAGAGTTGGACTCTCCTTTTGGGAAGCGAAGTGAGAGAAAGCGAGCAGACTACATCCAGCAAAGTTCAGACCGTCAAACTGTCAGAGGCGCAGCGGAGGAGAAAGCATCGAGGCGTGGCCATCAACAGGAAGATCATTACAGGACATTAGCGACATGCCATTATGACTTCTAAAATGCTCATTAAACATTCATTTAGAGGGCTTGTTTATCCGGCAAACACGACCGTGCCTTCAATTGCACTGCTGGGATCTGGCTGGATGGGAGGAAAGCGAAGGGATGGGGTTGGACTTCCTTCTTGGGGCACTGAAGACTTCGCTCTCATGTTACAAAAAAATCATGTAAAATGATCCGATAATGTGCTGACTAAACCGGTTATGCAGGCCCGACCACTTTCAAGTGAAAAATATCGACGAGCAATCAGCTGAGACTACAATGTACATTAGAGAGCTTTCCCCCCTCTTTTTACCGACAACTGTCTGAAACTCTATATTTCTCACATGGCTCAGATAAATACCCAGATTTACCAACATAGAACTTATAAATATTTATGACCGTCACGTCTCAGAAAGTAAATACAATATATATGAACTCTCATCCTGCTTTTCTTCTGCATGCAGCTGTATGTCGTACTAATCTAATTGTGCGCTTAAGTTTATAATATAGACTAAGCCTCTTTAGACTTGATTACAGATTTACGGATAATATCAGCTCACAAACAGTAGAGTCAACTGAGGGGCAGGATGGGTTGACCGATGGTGGCTACAAGTACAGATATGGACACTAGATGGCGGAAGCGGACTTGCTATGAAAAGTATCCCAGGCACTCAATGAAGTACGGTGACAGAGCTCACTGATTCCAAGCCTTAGTTTTTGTTTTTGCATTTGCTGATTGCAGTTAAGGTAAAGGCAGAGTACATCTAACACCAAGGGTGTCAAATACATTTTAGTTATATTTTATATAGTAGTGCCACAATAACCTTCATATTTAAACTTTAAAGTTTTTTGTTTGATGTGGTGCAGAATGGTTTTACAACCATACAGATAAACAATTACAATAGAAAATTCTCAATATAAAGCAAACCTTAATGATACTTTTTAGAGCAAAATGCAGTGAAATGTCCAGAAAGCTTCTCCTATAGCTACTGGACTATGCATTTTTTTATAAACAATCACCAAAAACATGATTTTGAGAAATGAGATGATGGGGTTTCATGTCAATTGTTCAGCTTTGGTCTCTGTTGTTTCCGCTACTGGTAAGATATTTCTTACAAACTCAGTGCTTTCTTTGAAATTCTTACAATTTTCTTGGTAGTTCAGCGAACCACATTGGAGACTCTAGGAGACTCGAGTGGGCTCATTTTGGCGAATGAGCCTTATGTTTGACACCCCTGTCCTAGACACATTCTCATCTAAAGGGAATTTAAAATAAATTCAGGACTAGATATCCACAATTTTGGACCATGAGTAGAAACTAAAAAAAACAAAAACATGCTTTCAACAGGGAGAAACAGTGAACTTGAACTCCAACAAGTCCTAACTGCCGGCCTACTGTGCATCATGTGCAAAGGTTGAAGAAAACATGGTTATTCATAATGTTCAGCACAGAACAGTCTCAGTAACTCTAAAACAGCACAATAATCCACAGCTTCCTTAAGATGACAGACTAATTTCAAATCGACAAACATTTAAAACATCATCTATCTTATATACCCACTTCAGCTTTGAAGGGAGGTGGTGTAAATCCCAGCTGACAGAGGATGAAATCTAAAGCACACCCTTGAAAAGCCCCTCCAGTCATGGGGAAATTAGAACATGCAAACTCAGAGAGAAAAGCCTCAAGGTTGGAATCAAATCGGTGCATTCAGATTGTAACGTAAGGCTCAACAATGCACAGTGACCTTCAAAGGCAGCACACGCACATAACTGAGTAACTGTGTGGAACTGCACTTTTATTTTCCATGATTTCTTAACAAATCTCTAAATCCAGCGGGAAGAAAATCAATGAGGTCAAGGCTGCAAGGAAATAAATATTTCACCCTGAGACTGACCCATAAAGTTGGACACAGAGCAGAAGAAAGTGCGCTGCTGTCCTTGTAAAAGGTTAATTAATTTTAGTGATTTGGTGGAGTTTGAAATGCAAGATAGAAATATGAACTGTTCATGGGTCAATACTATTATATTGATTTACAAAGGATGTGGTTCAAGTGACATAAAATATACTTCACCAACGGAAGGCATCTGTTTTCCCATTTAGCATCACCGATACTCTGCAGATGGATTTTCATAGCAATGAAGAGGAAATGACCTTTGACCTATTCTGAGAGGAGAGGTTGGAGAGGCTGTTTCAAGGTTGAACTCAGTGAGATGCGATGATTTTCTCAAAGCAACTTGTGCCCGATTGTACACTGATATCTCAGCTATTTTTAACTTCACATGTCAAATAATGTCCTAATCTGCTGTCAGAACCAATATGCACAGTTTCCACATTTTCTTTCATTTCCTCCAGCTGTGAATAATTTTATACTCCGGAATGACTGAGAAAAGAAATCTTTTCTGATCAAGTAGTCGCTTTGTATGTGAAACCCTTTCTTCCACTTTCCAAAAGAGCAAAAATAGAAGATAAAGATGGAGTGGATTTTTTTTTTTTTTTACAAAAATAACATCAATCAGCACTCTGTCTTGTTAAGTTTTTTTTTTTTAAGGATTATTTTTATGGCTCTGCATTCACTCGATGACAGTGAGAGATGACAACAAATGTTGGGGGAAATGTGCAGCAGAATGAATTGACTTGAGCAGCTTGCCTGAAGTAAAATTAGCAACAATATTGTGAAGGGGATTTTCACTCATCTGCTATGCAGCAGGAGTTCTGTGATGACTGCTGACCTGTCCAGGTTGTTTCCTTCATTTGGCCCACAGTCAAACTAACAGGCTAACAGGCTTCAGCTCCTCTTGATGCTAAGTTGGTTGTATTTGTAATATGATACACATTATAACAAGACAATATGACACATTTCAATCAAAGCTGGTGTTTGATTCTTTTAAGATAAATAAACTTGCAGTATGGTTAAATTGTAACACAGGACATCAACATGAGGCAGAGGTGGACTAGAGGTCAGAGGAGAACACTTCCATAGCAGTCCAGTGTGAGGAGGCTCAACTATGAATAGGATGGATTACATGCAGGTTAGACATTTCTTTAAGGGGATTATTAAAGTATACTTATTTGTCCACCAAATCCAGCTATCACTGGTTTTACTAACTTTACATCTGTATCTCAAAGTTAAGCTAATTCATTTTAGAAATTACCAAAATAATCACAAACTTGAGCTGTCTGAACGATTCCAGTTGGTAAAATAGAGGAAGAAATAGATTTGCTTTAGTGGTGTTTCCTGTGTGTCATGCAGACATTTGTATGTGTATGATCATTTTAAAAGTAATTCAGACTGAAGCATGACTGAACACTTTACTGTACTCAGATTAGACTAATGCCTAACTGTGATGTAATAGTGCCTCAAAGCAAGATTCATAATAAACCTTTCATTAAAATAAATAAACTACACAAAAGAGCTGTATCGTTCATAAATATCCCCTTACAGCTAGAATATTCCCAGTTCACATCTTGGCTTGGGAGCTTTTGTATGAGGACTTTGAATAATTTGTTGTGCATTCATGTAATCTATGGCTACTCTGGTTTATCTTCCAGATTTGTAAATGTGAATGTGAGTGTGTGTATTTTTCGGTCTCTGTGTTTGACTGCATGAGCCCCGACACCCAACCACCCTCAGTTGGAGAAGACTCTATAAAGAATAAATGGACAGATGTTGCGTATGCTGTCTCTGCCTCATATCATTCAAAACCCTGAATTCTTCCACGAGCGAACAGCTAAACAGCCCTCTCAAAAGGCCGCTGTTTCGCATCACTCCTCCCTCTGCTGATAAATCCAGGCCATCATTCAAGCAGACAGTGAGGCCCTTCAGGAAGACGACTGAGTTTATCACTGACAGTTAGCAAGACGGAGGGAGGTGATGAGAGTCAAGCTGCAATGCACAACAGTGACACTAATCAAGGACAGAAGATGATACCAAAGGAAGAACAAGTGTGCTCCGTCTTGATAATGTACCGACTGCTCTGATGGCCGAAATGCTAACCAGCGTGTTTTGTCTGTTTAAAAGAAATACAGGAAGAAAAATTATATCGGGCTGATATGATGGGTTAATAAACTATGCTGTCAGATATGAGACCATCAAATATGAGATCACTCAACAGTTTCTGTGGTTTTCATCCTAAAACATAAAATGTTTCTGAGTCGAACAGACACAAACATCAAGAGCAGTTCTGCTACCAGCAAGTGTGGATGCAGTAAACAAGAGAGGCCGGTGTACAGGAGAACACACGCTATCAGTGAAACTGCCAACATGTACGGTCCTTGTGTGTGTGTGTGTGTGTGTGTACAATTTGATTGCTTGTGCAGCAGTGTGCCCTGGGTACATTAATTACTGTAGTGCCCCAGATGCCAGTCTACTGTGGCCTCTCAGGGGCACCTTCACCACACTGTGCTCACACACACAGACACACACATACACACAGTAGGAGAGTGAGAAAATAATTGAGAATGGCAAAAAAGGAAAATCTTTCACTCTATGCATCTTTTTTTTTTAAACTTTACATGGAGTAAAAATCTGTGTCATATTAATGCACCTACAGGCTGTATTCTGAAAATAGTGTTTTAAAAAATGTTAATATTATGTTTGCAAAGATATCTAAATGTGATGCAGCTGGGAAAAGTTGACTCCATAATTCAAGCATCCAGCTTCCGACCAGGTATTTCTTCCACAGCTCAAGGTGGCGGCAGCAGAAAACCGAGCCTTTCTGCTTTGATCCTCTCCTCACTGTGCATTGACTGAATGAACATTTCAACGTTGTACAAGGGTCACATCACTGCGCTTCCATCTCTGACCACCAGAGGGCATCACATCAGAGTAGGAGGGGGAATTGCCTGTGGACTGCCAAGGTTGAGCACAGTGTTAACCTTTGTATTATTGAATATAACCTAACAATTAAAGCTATCTTCTCTTATTAATAACCCAGGGCTGTCCTGATAACACCGAGGGTTTAATGAATTTTTAAATTCAGGGAGAAAATTATTCTCCAAGGGCAAACGTGGAGTAAATGGGGTGGTTAACCTTGCTCTGGGTGTTTGATAAAGGGTGAAGTTGCATGCAAGGACTTTGCTACAGGCTTTATCAAGATCTTTAATGTCACACAAAATTATCACTCTTAAAAAAGTGCAGTAGCAGGATTTTTGACCTTTGGCTACAGAGATAGGGGATAAAGCGGAACGTTATCATGGGAAACGAGAATGATCTCTCATAAGCTGAAAGGGTTGCTTCTCGAATCATTCAGCCTGTTGGCAGCATGCTGCTGGCTGTCTGCTTTCTGCATGTGTGCGGTACAGTAAATCCACTACAACAGCAGCTTGCAGCGTGCTCGGCCACCAGTGCCATAGTGATACCACGCGTTACCATAGCGACTGCACATACGTAAGAGGGTGTGTGTGAAAGATAGAGATGGAGAGAGAGAGAGAGAGACTGTGTGTGCTGAGAATGGGGGTTGGGTATCACAGACCTAGAAACCATCAGTCACTCAAGGCTCTGGTGGAGTCGGGGAGGGGGGGGGGGGGGGGGGGGGGGGCTACGACTGCAGCCATAGCCGACTGCCAGACCTCTGGAAATGATTGTGTGATCTGTCCCACTCCCTTTAAACCAGAGGGCTGTGTTCAGTGCATGTGAGCAAGGAGCCTGAAGATGGAGGACATGAGTCACACATTTTTTTTTTTTTTTTTTTTTTTTCCAGTGGGTAATTCAGGTTGATCTCCACCCTGGGGACAAAAAGCATGCAGGCTGCATGTAGAGAAAGTGCCAACAATTCCTCTGTGAGATTCAGATCTCACCGAGGAAAACTCAAACGACAAAATCCTACATCAGGGACTTCTTTCGTTATGATATCATCCATCTCAAGTAGTGACTTAGTGTCTCATCCTGTTTTCAGACGGTGCTTTTTTTGCTCTTTTTCTTTTGCTGTTTAATAGAGAAGTCAATCTTGTTTTAGCGCCGGTTAAAAATTACAAGAAAAGAAACATATTTTTAAACATCAATACTGTATCAATAGGATGCGCTCTGAGCGGTGTGCCAATCCGCTCCTCATTAAACCACTGTCACTTCTATCGCCTCCTTCCTTTAAATGCTGAAACTAATTAGGAACAGACGGACTGCCTGGCATTTGTCATCTAGCCTCTCACCTTTTGTACAACAACTGTCTTCAAAGTCTTTATCTGCTGATTAGCGCTGCCATATTTTCTCTCACGCGGGGAGAATAACGGCAGAGCTTTTTGTTATTCAAATAAAAGGAATACAATTGCGTTTCATGTATCAATAACAGCTAAAAATGGCACCGAAACACAGAACTCGAGCAATTTTCAGGAGCTGAGCATCTGCCAGATACTCTGTGTCTGTTTGTTTGGGAATGATACGAATAGTTGAAGAGGCTCAGGGCTGAATAATTTTCATCCATTAGACATTTGTTTGCAATCTGGACATTCGCAGCTAAGTATGAGTCATTAGGTGGGAGGACGGTAACGATTACCTCAAAAAGTCAACAAACCTCCATTCATGTGCTTCAGCCTTTTGCACAAAACATTACGTATTTAATCATAACATCATTTTATCATGTAAATGCAGTCTTTAAATCGCTAACCTACCCTCTGTAGTATTCTGGGTCAGTGCTGCTGGGAGCACTTTAAACACCAGGATACAGAGATCACATTACTTTCACACTGCCCTCTTTGTGCTTTTATTTTCACAGAAGCAGGGTTCAGTAGGACAGTACCATGACATTCAGATTAAATAGTTTCATTTATTGCAACAATTACAAAAACACACTAACTGCAGACAAGCAAGGTCGAACCTCCACTATGTGCAGTTTTGCTGAAAGACAAATCAACATATGGATGAAGTTGAATAGGGAAACATCTGAAGTTGTCAGCTGAGGCACACTGGCTGCAGTTTATTGGATTAAACTCTTTCAGTCAGCGTCAAGAAAGGAGTTAAATAAAAACTGTTACCTAAATCACACAGCATATTAACACAGAATCTGACAGATTCATAGAGAGAGAGAGAGATCAGAGAGTCTATAGAATTCCAGAAATGAGGCCCGAAATATTTGATAGACAGTTGATGTTTGGAGGTAGAAGAGGTAACTGCAGGTCTTTTGGTTTCTTCGTTGAGTCGGAGTGACTGTTTGATGAGAAGAGGAGAAAGTTGTGAAATCTTGTTTATTGTTAATGAATTCATACATAAATAAGCATGTTTGCGGAGTTTTAATAGATGGACATGGTAAAAGTTTAAACTTTTGAAACAGAGGAGCAGTTGACTCTTGACTCTGTGGGCAAATTTTTATTTATTCTGGAGTACACATACATGTTTATTTTATTAATGCTCACCTAGCCTACTGGCTGCATTAAACTAACATTTTGACTTTCTTTTCTTTCTGACTTTTTAAATTTTTTGTTGTGGTCTGTCAGAGCTGTGTTGCTTTAGATTCACAATGTCCCCGAGGTACCCTACCAGAGGGATCAATAAAGTACAATCCAGATATCCACTGAAAAACATATGTTTTCTATGAGAAGTATTTGATTAAGTCTATAAGGACGTGAGGCAACCCAGACAATATTACAGTGTAAACAGTGTAATATACTAAACCATGGAGTCAGTGATATTAGACATGACGTATTGACTGAATGAGTTTTGATATTTAGATAATACCACAGGACTTCAACACTATTTCAGACATTTTCGATGTGGTTTCCCCAAAACAATCCGTCATCAACTACAACACTTGCTTAATTTTTTTTTTTAATTTCAGTTTTGCTGATTAGTAATTTGTGGTTAATTCTCAGAAATGTTTTGTTCTAAATTTTTGAATAATTACATTTACTTATGTTCAATGTGAGTCTGATCATTTGAAACCATGTTTATTGTTTGTGTTGAGTGAACCATCCAGAGTGTGCACAACCTTTCACTAAAGTCTGCCTGGATAGGCTTTAGCTTTCTGCCGCCACGGATGGGTGGATAGATAAATGGATGGATGGGAGCACATTTGTGCCTGACATTATTCGAAATTTAATGTCCCATGCTGGTGTTCAGTGCAATATCCTCAGAATCACAGAAAGAAGCAAAAACAAATTGAATTCTGAATACATTTTCACCATTTTGACTCTACAAGTTGTCACTTGTTCGTTTCGCTGCATATCTTATCTGGGAAGCATATTGTGGATTTTCGCATGCTATGGCCTCTGCTCTCATTGCGCCCTAAAATCTCAGTGTTTGTGCCTATGTGACTATGTGTGAGTTCCCAGGCTTTAATGATGAGGAGAAATCTCAATCAGAGGCACCAGGCGACGTGTGAAATGGCCAGAGTTCAGAGAGCAGCCTGCTCGGAATGACTAATGCTGCTCTCATTAGGCCAGCACGTTCAAGAGTGTGAAACTACGAGCTACAGAGGCCCCTGTCCTCCGGCCACATGAACCCTATTTCTCTTCTGGCTTCAAGGAAGTGTGCGGCTACTGATGATTAACCTTAAAATCTTGAGGCAATTGACCTGAAATCAGTCACAAAAAAAGAAAAGACAATGATTAACAATAATAAATAACCATGTTTTTCTACGTGGCTCCTTCAATAGGAACATTAAAGCATATTAAAAAATAAAAACCAATAAATTCAAATATTAGTATCATGAAAATGCACATTAAAAATATATATCTGCACACGAGAGCATGTCTGTGGGAGTTGTGTTCATGTGTCTGCAATGCATGATCCTGGAGTTATCCGGTCCCACAGGGGATTGTGGGTAAATCATAACTAGTGTAGTTGTAAGCCAGAGGGAGGTGGATAAAGCCCCCGTGACTGATTGCTGTGCGCAGAGTCCTAGACAGTCAGAATATGTTAAACAGCGGAAGGTCTTTACAGAACTGAACGTACACAATCACACTGATTTAATAAGCTGGAGTGAAGTTAATGTTGTTAGCAGTTCAACTGCACAAAAGTCAAGAGGCTGTATTCAGTTCTGCACGTTTACTGACATATTTCACTACATTTGGTCAGATTGGTCCATTAGCTGCATGTTTTTCGACTACTCTAGAGTCTCTTTAATGACACACTGCTTTCCCATCAGCCTGTTAAGGCGGCATGATCAGAAGATAAGATCATACAGCGCAGTGTATACACACATGAACAAGTGTGTATATAGATGATTCGATAAGCATCCATACAAACTTCACACATACACGCATGTGCATCCAGACAGCCTGCCAAATCTAATATGGGTCTAAATGCCTGTTATCGCTGCACCATCCAGCGTCTCTCCTTGCCAGCATCACAACAGGAGTTAGCTGGAGGAGGAAATCAAGTGCAGGAGACGCTCCCTTGCCAAAATGAATGACTGAACAGTCACACGTGTGAATCATGGATGGTGAGTCAGTGGAAGTCCTTTGGCAATATCCACGCTGGTGGGAACGCTCCAGAGAGACTGCATTTAGGAGTTGAAAGACCATAAATAACAAAATTGCTTTTATTCTCTTTCAACTAATCCCTCCTCCATTACCCAGAACACACCCAGGAAACGGGCGCTCGTCACAGTGAAGAGGGACATCTGGTATCAAAGAGAAATCAAGGAAGTGTGCTGCAGACTTTCTGAAAGTTTGTATTAATAACTCCATGCTAATTATACCCCGTCAGGCAAGAGCGGTCTTAGTCCCAGAATACAGTAAGTGAAGTGATGTTGTCCTACATATCCCCTCCAGTATGACACATCAAGGAAGGGGATGGAGTCAGATTAAAGGCATCGTCTCAGACACCAGCTGGCTTAAACTGTCTACTCGCTGATGGAGACACAAAGGGAAGGCTCTGAGACAGGCAGCGGAGCACAAGGTCATGCTTGATTCCTTAAGAGTGGCTAATTCAGGATACATTGTCAATTTAAGCAAGAATTAATGGAAAACAGAGCTATTTTAAAAGTTATACCTGCAGCTTATATGTTGTCTTGATTTAGAAATAGAACAGAGACGTCTGAGGAGTTAAAAATATTCTGCTTCTCAGAGACACAGGCTGTTTGTCATCCTGTCACAAGTCTCACAGACTCAGATGTTGGCAATTAGGCAGGCCTCTGTCCTCAGAATAACCCCCATCTAAGACTCAAGAATAACCGCGAATATTATGCAATGAGGTTAAATGTGGAGTGCAGCGAACTGGATGTGAGCGTTAATGAACTCATTTTAGTCTGGCCACACACTCTGGGTATTTCTCGCCACTGGTGCTTGTCCTCAGGAAAGGTGTTATGAGTTTCATTTTTTTCCTGTAAGAGAGGGATGGTGCAATTGTGTCCCATGATGCTACAGTGCAGATCAGAGAGAAAAGAAGATGGAAAGAATGCTTGAGAAGCATCCTTCAGCTTTTGTGCGTGTACCAATAGATGAATGACTGTATATGGATTTAAATCTATGGTGAAAGGCCTGAAATTCAAATGATTTTATTTGGAAAATAAATAAATAAATAAATAAATAAATAAATAAATAAAATAAAAAAGCATAATGTGTGTAAACACGCCAGTGTGATTGCATGGTGTCACACTGGCATAGATCATTTCAGTACACTTAAAAGCGTTAGGTGGAACCGATCGACTAAGCTGGAAGTGACACGACAGGAGACATGAGTCAACTGATGGGAGTGGGTGGGTAAATAGGTCATGTTCCCTCCCCAATGCAGAGTATCCCACTTTTCACTTTCATTCCCTCTGCTTGCCAGTGAAGTCGACGCACGGGGGGGGGGAAAAAAAAAGAAAAAAAGAAATCAATAGAAGCATGATGACAATGGATTGTGGTGGACTGGTGTTTGGATCCGAACAGGTGGGAGGAGCTGATAGAGAACCCCACAGAGGTAGGAAAAGGGAGAACAAAACACAGTGGCGAGGCTTTTTCTGGTGCATCGCAGACAAACACTGTGAAATGCATCATTATTAGAGAACAGGCTGGTGCAATCAGACGGAAGCCCATAGTTATAATGCTAAATGTTCTGAAATAGTGGGGCTGCTCACAGTTTTTGTGATATTTTCACTGAAATAAAACAACATGACTCCTCATTTCACTGTTTTGCAACTACAATCAAAGACAAACCCCTCTAATCTATTGAAAAAATGATCAAGTGGAGTGTAATTTTTCAGTTTCCAGTCTTTATATTTAAAGTTTACTTCTGTGATTTATGTGAGACACAGTATATACTGACATTAAAAACCTGCCGTGCTTTGAGCAACAGTATGCTGCTGGATATCAAATCACCTGTGTAAATAATGCACATGCTAAGTAAAATTCTCTGTACAGTAGTGGCAAGAAAGGAAAACTGGACCTCGACATGTTTGCTGTGTGGCAGTATACTTTTTTGTTTTTGTTTTTGTTTTGTTTTTTTTACAGACATGCTGGAATTCAGCTTGTAATGTTCATATACACAAGAAAAAAAATCTTTTTTTTTTTTTTGCAAAGTAGTAAAGTGATATCGCACTATTTTTTTTTATACATTCCAAAGTTTTCATTTTACAGAAATTAAATACTTCATTTATTTTATTTATTTGCAAGCATAAAACCACATTTTACAATATTTCTATGGAAATATTAGAGAAGAATAAATAAAACAGGGTGGATTAAAACCAGTGTTTAGATCACTCCTCATATGACAAAACAGAAACAAATCAGGCTTTAGAGCCAAACCGACCCCCTGTGACATGCGGCGAGTCAAAGGTCAGTCTTTAACATGATTGAGTGATCGCAGTGAACCCTTCGCTACCGTATCGCATTACCCAGGCTACGGCCCTCAAGCGGCGCAGCTGCTGAAGTATTCTGTGTCCACGGCTCAGTCAGTTTGTAAAAGTAGCCGCCGTGAACATGCGCTCATATTCTACAGTCAGAGCAAGTTTGTCTCAGTGCTGCTGCAGGAGATTTGTACAGCAGCAGCATTTCTGAATCTCTAGGCATGACCTGTGATACGCACCATCATCTTTGGTCAGTGTGTGTGTGTGTGTGTGTGTTTGAAATTGAGGAGATAACATCAGGAGATTAGGACATATTAACCAATGCTTTGGCAGTCAGGGGAAGAGATTAGAGATGGAAGGCTGCGTGACATTGGCCTGTTGTGATGATGGTTTTACGTGTGATCATCAGCGCTGCTGCAGGACTGCCTCGCTGCCTGCCTGATTGCTCCCCATTACATCATAGCGAACATGCATCTGAGGCCTGTGACATCCTACTCTTTCATACACACAAACACACACTCACGCGCACGCACACACACCAGGAGTCGAGCCAAGACCACATGCCTGGTATTCATCCTAACAATGAAGCAGCACTCGTGCCGTTACACCACATAAACATTCAGCTGTTGTTTTGTTCACATTTTAACAGTCTGACTGATCATCAACATGATTATTCAACGATATAACCTTTTTTTTTTTTTTTGCTGTGTTTTTTGTGCGTGCATGCGCACAAGTTTGCGCGCGTGCATGAGAGAGAAAGAGCTCAAAAAAAAAAAGAGAGAGAGAGACAGCTGTCATTGTGTACTGGCAGGATTTGATGTTATGTGTGATGTCTAATTATCCCACTAGCCTTTGGATTAGTACACAAACACACTAATGGCTGCAGTTTCTAGGACAACACATGCAAAAAACTTCAACAACAAATGCATGTCAAACTGACAAGTGGCAGGTATTTCCTCTCATAGAAAAAGATGTGTGTGTTCTAAATAATACAGCTAGTTGAAGTTCCTGTTGTTGCTTAAGCGTTTAGAAAATTCAAGGTTACCTCTGTCGGTTGACAAGTGTGCTTTTGTGTGCCTACACATGCTTCCAATTCTACACCGCAGTGTCTTAGCAGCAGTTTGCAGGGTTCAGCCAAGCAACACAGATGCAACACCTCTATGTTATTGTTTATTTGGTCCGGTATGTTGGCTCGTCCTGCCTGGCTGCTTGTATTCGTGCGGCAAAATTAGATTTTGGTCCACGATAATGACTCGCAGGCCTCCGGTTGACGGCATACTGATCTGAGACAGGAGTGAGGGTGAGTGTGTATGCGCATGTGTGCGTGCGTGTGCATTTAGAGTGATGAGGAAGAACAAGGCTGCACAACGCCGGGGCGCTACACTTGAGGAAAAGGGCACGTCGTACAGGGCAATTGAGTTACATCAGGGCTCATTTGACAAACACCTGCAGAAGGTTATGAAGACAGCGTGTACAGAGAGCTGATGAAAGACGGAGCAGATCTGGTCTGCAGAAGCATTTCAATCTCATAAACAGCAGCATATCATTAACAAGTACAATGACCTTGACAAAGACATTGTTGTGAAGGACTGCTTTACACACATCACACTCACACACTAGCCTCAGTGCCAACTCAGTGTCTTTTATTGAATATTATCTTTTACTGTTTTCTTCTGACACATATTTCATGGAGAAACAAAGGAAATCCAGGAGGAATTTATGTGAAGATATTTATGCAAGCCCTGAATCTCAATCAGCTCTGCATGCTCCGGTTAGGAAAACAATCAGAGGTTAGTCATAAGTGAACAGCCCACACAATACAAAAACAAAACGATTAAATCTATAACTCGTCTCTTTAAGTCTTTTAAGAAAGAGATTTCACAGAATACAGATCACTGAGTCAACGATAAACTGACGGAGGCCACTGTAGAATACCCTGGACAGCTTCCAGAGGTTTAACCAGTAGTGAAAAGGAAGAAGAGAAACAATTTTGCATCCGTGCTGCACACAAAACACAAACACAACCAAGAAATGAAAGCTGGGGTTGGGGGTGTAGTGTATTGGGGAAGACAGTGTGTCTGGCTGGCACAGCATTTAACAGCACTGTTTCCACTCCGAGCCCATTCTAGACTAAATGTTCCTGAGTGTCTTACCAACTTTTCTGCCACATTTGGCAATGTGACTGCACAGTACACCCGCTGTGAATGGAGGACAGCACGACTTCTCTAGTCCTTAATCTGGGTTTCGTCTGGCTCTGTGAAATAGCCGAGCTGTCTCGAGGGCTGGCAGGCGACATGATGGGAAAAATTAGGTGTCTTCATGCATCCTAGCCAGCAGTGGCCCTGGCTGGCAGGCTGGTGTGTTACTTGGTGCCCCCTGAGACGAAACACGCAGGGTTTTTACAAAACCACAGGGTCTTATGACTGAGAAACAAGCCATTCATCAATCCTTTTTTTTTTTCCCTACCAGGGGTCCAGTCCCGTGAGATTTTAGTTGCATCTGTCATCTGTAGGACCATCTTTCGGTGCTCTCGCCTACGAGGGTGAAAGAAGGCGAATGTTCTGGTGTTTCCGCATCTGTTAGTGAGGATTTGGATTTTCACTTTTAGAGAATCAAACTGTTCACCCTGGTGCAGCATCATGTTTACAGGACGACTCGACATGATGACGTGGGAAGTGTTTAGTAGCTACTTTACAGAGCTCTTCCAACCACATTTTTTAAATGGCTATTAGTGCAAAATAATGTATGTAATAATGATTTTGAATTTTAGAAAAAAAGTGAATGATTGAATACACTTTCTATTATGTGTTTACTGCATTTTAATCACTGTTTTTAAGACTTAGAAAAGATTCCATGAAGTTACAGCAGCATTTTTAGTCCATACTTGTCAGTAGGTGCACATTCTGGACCAGTTGCTTTCTCCCCACTCTGGACTCCTGCCTGAGCTCAACTGGAGCCAGGCGGAGACTGAGACCACCTGTTAATGCTGATCTCCTGTGAAGGTCCACAACAGATTGTGAGTAGCATGCTCATGCCTGCTTTGTTGACTGGATATTACACACCTGCCTGCTGATGTAAGGGCAATAAAAACAGATGTCAAGATGACCAACCTGTATGCACTTATATGTGGATGACTATCTGTGAAACTCTCCTTCAGTTAGCTATTCAAGATTTTTAAAGCTGCTGTGTACCAACTTTGACATAAAAAATACTGCCTATAACAATAGAAAGTTTTCACTTCACTTCATAAAAACCAAAAGTTGAAACCTCACTACAACTTATGATCGAATGGCCAAAAAATATTCACCTTGGATATCAGTGATGGTTGCATAAAAGCATCTGACACCCATAAGATCTGTTTGTCTTCAAGTTCAAAGCATGAAGCAATCTCAGGTTCATCATAAGAATCAAAAGCAAAGTGACGAAAACAGCACAGGACAGGACGAGTGGGCAGTCCACACTAAACGTCTGTGTTATGACTTGTGGAGAGGAGCAAACAGTTGAATGACTAGCAGTGGCATGCTGCAGTGTTGGCAGAGGACCAAATACAGTGCGGCTTATTGACTTTGGCTGGTATTGAGTGGTGTACGAGACAATGGCGAGAAAAACAATACAATAAAAGCCTAAAACTTTGGGTTTGTTTCAACAAATGTACAAGAGAAAAATATGATTTTTTTTTTTTTTTTTGTCGAGCACAGGATTAAACTCTTTAAAGCATGATTTGTGATTTTTGTTTCTTTCATTATCCTTCCACTAAACAGGAACCAGTTCTCACACATAACTTCTTTTTCAAACAATTGAGAATCAGATGTGTATCAGATGACTGCTGAACTGTTTAGGACAGTCTGCCTTCACTCACAGTCAGCTGGAATTGGATAGAGGACCTTATGACTTAAACACAAGGATGGATAGAGGGCAAAGAAAGAGAACATGTCAGATTTGACACTTCGTCTCGCAGGGTCTGTTGCGACGGAGGACGTCAAACCGCAGGACAAAGCGTTTTCTGCTATTTGGGAGGATGCTATATATTTCATTCTTAATTAGATCGACTAAACTTCTCCTTTCTCCCTTGTAAGTGACACTAAATTGCATCCACCTGTAATCTCCATCCTGGCAGCTGTCAGGGGCCACTTTGCTCGCCTCCTGTTAATGTGGTGCTGACTCAGCAGTGTGCCTCATTTCCCCAATTAAATAGCTTAACGCCTGCTTACTCCTGGGAAAACTCACACACTGCTCTTGTGCCACAGTTACTTTACCCTGACTACTCTACTGGTTGCTACCGTTTAGTTGGGATATAGAGCTGTACTGTTAGAAACTTTATGGAATAAAAAAATACAGCGGGTGCATTAGTGGCATAAGCTGGGATTTTATTGTAGAGCAGTTTGGCATCACTGAGTAAAGCAGTGGGAATGATGGGATAAGCTATATCAGTGAAGCTGGTAATGTGAGACAGGAGAGATGGTATTCATAGTGCTTCTGTTTGTGATATTCAAAACCAAACATCACTAGATATCTTTAAAAAAAAAAATCATGCATGAGAGAGAAGTCATGATATGAGCAATCATTTACCACATGGATGATACTAATCAGAAGCACTGCGCAATCTAAACCTTATCCTGAGTCATTTCAGGGGTAATTTTAGAAAGAGAGGACACACTCAGCCAAACCTGTCTGCTAAAGGACCTGGCAGTAAAGAATGTTGCGTGTGTCATGCCACGTACACACCACATACATCAAATAACGCTGTCAAATGTAACAGGAAGCTATAAAGGGCTATTCTCGTCATCACATTTCTCAATGATGCAACAAATGTTTTACCCTCATTGAAAGACGTTGATAGTAACAGAACATGTTTTATGTGTTTTAAAAGTCGCAACCAATAAGTGGAGAAGACAAGAATGCAAATTAAAAGAAGAAATTTGCGAACAGTTCGCTTAACTGGCAACATTCTGAGATGTGGCTGAATTTAAAAAAGTTAATTCCTGAGAGAGGAGTCTCTCACAAGTTATATAAGCCAGATCAGTGAAAAACTACATCAAAAACTGGAGAACATATTTAAAAAATAAAAAGGGACCTGAACAAAAGAATTATGAAAGCAATAATTTTCCCGAATCTGTAATCTTACAATATCAAACAACTTGCAGAGGTTTCGAAAAAATAAACTGATCAGTGATCGGAAGAATGGCAGATGTTAAAACATGCCAAGCTTTCTTCACCTCAATGGTTTTTGTTTGAGAACACAAAGTAAAAGAGGTTGCAAAAGTAAGATACCAGCAAATACTGTAGATACTGTAGCTAAACACTCTAAATATTTTTTCTACTTTCAGAAATGCGTCAAACCTGTCAAACTACTGCTTTGCTGTGTTATTTCAGATAAAAGTATGTCCCAAGCCAGAAAGTGTTTCAGAGAAACATATGCTCTGCAACAGACCGTTTTTTTAAGACACGGGTCAGAGAAACAGTTCTCCGGTACACATTCCATCTTTCACAAGCATGCCTGTAGAATAATGAGTCCGGGCAAGAACGGGTCGTTTTTACCCTCCCTGAACTCCGTCACATCGTCTCAGCACTTTCCAGACACTCAGCTGTTGTTAAAAGAAAAGACGACGCTGACGATTTTTAACATCTGTCCATAACAAACCACTTCACTGTGTTCCTGACGAGAACGATCCTCGTCGCTGGCTACTTTTTTACGAGCTGTGTGCATAGTATTGCTGAGTTTGTCATGAGGCGAGGACCTCGGTTTGCTTACACAAATAAGAGAGGCGTTAATTAAAGAGACAATGATGGCATTTAATGAGCCTGGCAACTTTACAATGCTTCGTTTCTTTGTCGGTCTCCAGAGTCGCTTCTCGTTAATGTTGTCATGCACACCCACTCCCGCTGTTAGTTTATGCCTTTAGTTTAAAACCCAGGGGAGCTGACGATTAAAACTGACTCAGCATTTCTGCCTCAGTCTGGGAAGACATAAACATGGAAACGCGTGCTTCTCTTTGCTGATGGTGTTCAAAAACCTTGTACCACCTGTGCAGTTAGCTGTTGATTGTGTTGTGCTTGAATATGAATGTCTACACCACATTACTCTTAGAAGTTAAATTCTGTTTGTAGAATGAATCCAAACTTTCTACAGTACCGTTTACACTATCATGCCTTTACCAATAACCAAAGTGTTCAGGTAAGCCTCACAATGAGACACCGACACTTCCCCACTCTCTCCAGGCACCAAATCACATTAGCATAGACATGATTTATTCATGCGTAGTCTATTTATGTATGGGACTAACAAAGTTGTTGCTTTCAAAAAGACAAACTGCAAAGGTAAGAAAGAAAATTAAGCAAGTTGCTATTTTTCCATGAGAGTATCCTGTGGCGGTATATTTTGTGCCATGTCAACACTGCGGTAATGCGCCGGACTTGGGGAGACACCTCGACAAAATGCTCGGTTATCAGCAGCAGCACTGAAGCCCTGCAAAGTAATTGCTCCGTGTCAAGTCTGTAGTGAATCACCGCTATGCCTTTTACATTTGGATGTAGGAAATAAATGGTGCTACGACTCATTCCGGGTTCACTTCTGCTTACATTTACTTGGCTGAGTGTCAATAAAGCTGAAACAGAGTAGATAGAAGCCTGGAAGCTGACCAGGCCTCAGTCTGTCAGGAAGCAACACATTACAGTCATGATTTAACTCTTTCGAAGCACATTCTTGGTTAAAGCAGAGAACAACTGGCTCAAATTACAATATTTGCAAGCGTGATGAAAAAGTTTAAAAATTGCCAAATATATGAAGTTACTGCAGATTATTACATTATCCAAAGCGATTGTGTGATCAGTCAATTTGTTAATAAATTTGACTCACTGAAGTTTTTTTTTTGTTCTGTCAAGAAAACAGGTCGGTTGTGTTACTTTTTCTGTTAATACTTGGCATGAAGATATAAGTTTTCAGAGGTCCACGCACACACTCAGCAAGAACAAAGAGATTTGTTCGATAACTACTGTGTGATTGGTCCGAAATTTTAGATGGACGTGCTTCATGAGGAAAAGTGAACACGGACTGTTCGTACTCCTATTAGGTTCGCACTTGAGTTTCTTGTCAAGTTACGAAACGTCCTGGTGAGAACTGACTTATTTTCTTTCCAGATTGATGATATATAAAATCCAAAAACGTACATGGTGCGACGACCGACTGAATGGTGGCAGGTGTGCGCACACTCGCGATGGTTTCCTGAGCTCTACGTTCGCCCTTTAATCGCTGTTAGTGTTAGACGACATGAGCAAGTCTCTCATTACCCTTCTTTATGCGAATCTATAGAAAACTTTTTAAGTACACAAAGAAAGATGGCTTTTTAGCAGCGTGATATTGAAGAGGAAGCGACTTTGAAACGTATCCTGATGAGTTTGCGACCTCAGCTGAGTCCCGGTGTGAGGTTTAAATAAAGTGTCACACAAGCTTTTCACAGTGAGACGACATTGAATTTTTGTACCCACTTGCATTAAAATTAATTTGGAAGGAAGCTTTTAATAACTAGTATGAAAAGGAGAAATGATTACAGCAAGCAAAACCTATTACAAAGTTCACAGGCCTGAATATGAATGTGTGTGAAATCTAGAGCACGCAAGAGTGTGTGCGAGACAGAGATACGGTTTGAAAGAGAGACAAGCATATGTGTATATCTGAGAGGGAAAAAGCTGAAGGTGGTAAGTATCTTCAGACAGTTTTGTGAAATAGGCAATTCAGAAGTGACAGCCTGACTTTTCATTTTCGCAGTGCAGTCACATTTGTGAGGCGTTTAGCATCTTAAATCTCCTGTAATCTAAATGTAGCAAATGAGAGGCAAAAATTCTCTTGTGCCCATGATAGCAAGCCCTCTAGGTGACTGCACAGAAAATAAAAAAAAAATAAAGTTTTCCATGAACACATCACATTAAATAGAAGGTATTGCTCTATGTAATGAGGAATACTGCTTTTCCTTGCCAAGAATCTCTCACACAAACTGTTTGAACCTTATATTTCTGTGTTTACATCTCTATAGGCGTAGCTGTCTGTGTATACATTGCATAGCCCAGTACTATAAACACAAAGACTTGCTGTATTTTGAATTATGGATAGATATTTACACAGATCGGCCCCTCAGGCAACATCTTTCATTTCTGCATGGAGAGACAGAACAGCGCCAAAGAGAAACAGAAGCAAAATGAAACTTAAAACAAGGATTTGAGAATGAAGAAAAAATAAAAAAAAGGAGAGAAGAGTGGGAACATAAACTGTACCAAATGAAAAATAGAGCCGAGAGCATGACTGACAGTAGAAAGAGCACATACAGTCCGGAGCCCTTAGCCTGAGGTACAGAGATGTGTTGTTATGCTCCCTGCAGCCTCAGCAGAGATGTACTGATCTGATGTGAACTTATCCTCCGAGGGGCCGCAGTCTGAATTCATGTGCTGTCCATGCAGCGTTAAAGCATGTGTCTGAGCATGTGAAACCAGCGTATCGGTCTCTGTCAGTCTCCTCGGCGCCCCGCACCCCAGGAATCCCACTGAATCACAGACGCCGTCAGAGCTTCGAAATCTCAACGCGCCTCAGAGTTCAACCCCTTCAGGTGTCGGAGTCAAGAACTGCAGATCTATGATAGCATCTTGATTTCAGAAAATGTCAATAAAACCTTGCAAGCTTGTTGGACTCCAAGTGAGATAGCTGTCTTTTCTTAAATTGATATGATGTGACCATATCATTCCGAGCTGCAATACACAAGCTCCATTAAATCCACTTCTAATGCTTCTATCTTCAAAAAACCATGAGAATTAATAACAAGTAGCACACAGCATTCAGAAATTTGTTGCTATGGCAACACTGAGCAGGGAACTGGCTGCATTTCTATAAATCTACACTTCTAAATGTTATTTCTTGCTCAGGGATTCATCCAACACCAAAACACCAAACACTGTTTATTCAACAGAAGTCAGGATAAAATACATCACTGTTTAAACTAGTATTATCCTCTTTCTTTGCCCCCCCCCCCCCCCCCCCCCCCCCGGAAACAGAACTGGCACAGTTTCCTGCACTCCCGGCTGTGTGTATCTCAGACCCTGCAGTGCCTCCTCTACACACCATTTAGCACAGTTTCCATCTGCATCATGCATCAACATTAATGACGTCCTCATGAAGCGCTTACGTAAGAGCTGTAGTCTCCCCTCCGTCCTTTGTAAATTCAGTCACGTCCAACTGGAGCTGCAGACAAACTGAATAATACATCTGTACTTCTGGAGTCAGACCTCTGCGACTACAACCACTTTTTTTTTTTTGTTTTTTAATCTGTCTCTCCTCTCTCTTCTCACGCAAGGGTAAGTACATGTGCTTGGATCCTTCAGTGAGGTAAACAGACAGCTTTCAACAGGTTAACTGACGTCTACGTGCAGAAAAAAAGCCGTACCAAACATGGCCCAGTTTTATATACAACAGCAGGCAGACTAGTACATTGCAAAAAGAAACAGAGTAATAGTGATCTCTTACCTATGGGGAAGTCTGAAAAGAAAAGCAATTCCTAAAATCTTAGCACTCTACCAGGGAAAAGATGATAAATGATGGAGTCAAAAGGCTTGAGAGGCAGAAAGAGGAGGGTATGGCAGCATGCTCGGAGCACAAAGGGGTTCTTTTCATTTCGCTCTACGTCCTTAACTGTGCAGGAAAACTGGAAGCTGATGGTATACACACTGTGCAGTCATATCATCATGCTGCTCTGCAAGCGCTGAAGCAGGTAAGTGGGATAAGAGGTGGTGGGGGGGTGGGGGGGGGGGGTGAAGGTGAAGGGGGAAAAAATGTATTGGACAGGGAGAGAAGGAAGGGGAGCAACGAGTGGGAGGACTGCAGCCGCCAAGACCGTAGAGCCGCGGGCAGAAGCACGGGAAGCACAGGGACAAGGGGAGGGAAGCAGGGAGGGCTTTGCTGACTTGCAGTCTGAAGCTGGGTAAATCACTCTTTAGTCATGAATATAAAACATATTCTGCTGGACAGGAAGATAAAAGAGTGTCACCTTCTTTGTTTTATAAGGCCAGTTCAAGTGAAAGCACATGCTGAAATTGGCAAGTCATTGAACTCATTAGGGCGGCAGCTGCCTCCATCCATAACTCCTTTTCTTTCTGCACTTTGTTTTGGTCTGTGCGAGGGCCTCGGGGTGGCAGTGACCGAGTTAATGGTTTGGCATAGGGATGGAGGGGGGGGACCGGAGCTACAGATGCTATGTTCCTCAGTCCAACGTAAGGAGCTACGCAGGCAGACACACACTCATCACGCTGCATCCCGTGCATCGACATGCGAGAAAGGGGCAGAAGTGCACCAGAAGTGCTCTTATTGGGGGCGGGGGGGACTACCAGTTCACACAGAATACGAGAGAGGAGGGGGAAACAAGACGAGAGTGGGCAGGGGAGATGAAGAGCATCAGTAAATATCAGTAAATCAAAACAAGTAGGGGGTGCGAACAAACCTTCGGGCTCTGCGCTCTCTTTGTGGACGGCTTGCTTCAGCGGGCAGCAGAAGATTTCGTGACACTTAGCACGAAATGGGGACCCTTTACTCCTTATATCCGCAGAGTGGATGGAGTCCTGCCGTAACATAATGTACTCCTGGGTACCTGGGGCAGCGTCATCCTGGACTGCGGTGGTGCCATAACAGAATGAACTGGGGTTAGAAAGCTCACCACACGGAAAATGAAAGAAAACAACAACAACAGTAAAAACAGGAGGCAGAAACACAGGCAAATAAAAAGACATCAAACATTACCGACGGCAATAGCTTTAGCTGTAGTAGTGTGTCACATGGTGAGAAGATAGAGAGAAAGGCAAGGTGGCCAAAAGGAAAAAGAAACATAAGGACAGGCAGAGATCAAGAACACCAAGATCACCCAAAAAAAAAATCAAGAAAATCAAAGCAATATCTTCGGGGGCTCCAGTACAGTAATATTCTTGGTCACTGTAAGGAAAAGAATTGACATAATACACAAAGAAATGAAAAAGGGGGAGAAGCACAATTCATTGTATAAAAAAGTGTGATGGCAAGCGTTAAGATGGCACCGAACCAGGAGCTGCTGCATTTTAATGAGGTGATTGTAGTGCTGGGTAATTGTGGGATTGCCAGGCAAACGTGCAATCTGCAGCTATATTCTAACTTAGCATCACTGAAACTTAAGTCAGGTGGTGATTATGCCCCCCCCCCCCCCACCCCCCACCCCCCCCCCCCCCCCCCCCCCCCCCCCGCCCCCCCGACGATCACCGGATAGACACCCCATTAACTGTATGTGCAGGCAAGCAGATGCAAAGGCATGCACAGACCTCCAAGTCACGCCGGGGCGCCTGGATTCACTACAAAGTCATGCTTACAGTGAGCAGCATAAAGGAAAGCTTTACATACAGCGCTCCGCTTGTGTCTGTAGGAATTTTGGTATCCTGTGAAAATCCCCGTGTTTCTGTCTGTATATATTGGACGTACTGCATCTGTCCTCTTCTGGGCACAATCCCTACTTGGCTTCGATCATTGACCCATTTTCTCACTGTTGATGGATAAGCTACAAGTAAATCGCTCCAAATAAACTGTATCTTCTCTTCCTAATGAATTTGAGCGCCAAGTCTCTCCCTGAAATGTTATTACTGAATGAAAACGGCTGTATAGAAGGATCTTTAATGATCTCTATCAGACAACCGCAACGCTTATTTCATCTTTCTTTTATGATGTGTGAAAACAAATGTTGTTGATTTTCAGTTGGGAATGATGGAGTGTTACACGTTCTGAGTGGAGCTGGTAGTCATGAATGTTACTCCTTCAGTTTCTCATTTGCTCATTCAGAGTGAAAACATGAATGTATTCCAGTAAAGTCTCAGTTCCCGGATATATAATATGAAGTAAAACATTTCATACACACTCATCACACACGCTAACTTTTTTTTTCTTAAACGCAAAGTGCCAAAAGTGTCTTTACAAAACCAAGAGCAATAAACACACAGGCGCTTTTCGTGCTGAGTTTGTGACTCAAACATTAAAACACGTATTGGCAGTCCAAGCGTTCTGTTCACACAGTTTTTAAGAGCTTTCAGATCTATGCATTTAGGAGCTTTTCTGCAAATATCCCTAAAAAGTAGTATCATAACTTGTCATGGCGTTAAGTTTTCGCTCAGTTTTCATTGACAAAAATAATCACTCTGGAACCCAAAGTTATCGGATATGGACACATCCAATGTTTTTAATCGTATCTGTCAGTGTGTTGTCCACAACGGCCTATCTTAAGAGGAATCCACATTTTACATGTTCAGAACCATAATTTTGTTTTATTGCTCATACAGGGAATTCAATGCGGTGTTTTTTCTTTATCTTTTTATTTCCAGAACACCAACGATGTTACAGGACAACAAAGACCTAAACAAATAAAAAACACTTTCTATCCCAGAGTCATGACTGTAATAAATACTAAATTAGGTGCACCAGAAATAAAAAAGTCACAAAAAAAGTTTACAAAAATTAAAAAAAGTAAGACTGCAAATACAAGATGAATGAGGACGTTTGTTCTCTGTGTTTTATGTTGGGACGATAGTGGTTGTTCTTTTCTTTATGTTCCACATTTTACTGCACTTTATATTGTATATTCCGTGTTTCTAGATATCCTTTACACCTGCATTAAACTGAACTTTTTATGATTTACAATAAAAATGCTGAAAGAGTCCAACTAAAACTTTATTGAACTGGAGGAAAAAGACATTTGATTCTGACCACAGACAGACGACTTTGATGACTGAAGGCCACAGACATTAATTTACTACTGCCAGAGAGCAAAACCGTGACTAAACACTTCATCCACAATGATTTATGTGAATCAAGTCTACAAATAAAAAAGAAAATGAACTGCATGACCCTATATGAAGTTTTTTGAATCACTCAATATGAATATATTACTTGATCTAAAGTCCTCAATGAGGATTACAGAATAAAGAAATTGTGAATCTGTGCAACACTGACTACACTGCACTCAACAGAGAGCATGTTGCCATGAAATACTGATCCACACGTCCCAAAAAAAATCTAGTTTGACTGACCTGATTTCTAACACAAAAAAATGTCCCTGTCCAGCTCCTGCTTGATGCAAAGCGTCCTCATACAGTAAAGCATTTTCATCTCTCAGCTCTTATGTCCTATTTGCCTCCTAAGTTTTTCTCACAAGTTATTTTGGCTGAAGTGAGCGACCACATTGAAAATCGCTGATTATTGAACGCATATTTATACGATCTGTCTTTGTTTCACTTTTCCCCCCTCTGAAAGATTGTTGTATTGGTTTATAATGGAGCTTTGAATTCCTGGTATTCATCAGCCAGTTTGAAAATATGCCAAGTTGAGAAAAATCAATATGGAGACGCAATTCGAGTGTAGACTCCCTAGCACCCTCCATCTGTCTGGAGTTTGCACGCACGCACGCACGCACGCACACACATATACACACACACACTCAGTCACAATCAATTGGCAAGAAAACTGCACCAATGACAAAACTTACATTGCTGTTTGAATGACAGAGACACAGCTTGATTCTTTTTTTTTTTTCTTGTAGGAATAACATCCCATTCTGCTCCTGAGAAACAGGCCTGCTGCTCTTCCACAGTTATCAGGTTTCTTTAAACCTCAGAAAGTTTAAAAATCTGCACCATTCTAGAAGGTAGTGATGTCTTGGTGTCTGTTTTTTCTTTAAACAGACTTAGACTTGTCCCAACAGTATATGTGAATATATTTACATGTATTCATATAATTATAGCCTGCCACAGGTGCATTTCTTTCTCTGCATCTGTGTTTGTTTACCTAACTGAGGTAGGAATATGTGAGAGAGCGAAGACAGACTTCAGCAAACGCCTAATTCCAGCCACCGTTTATTAATGAGCTGACTGTCAGCTCATCAGATGCAACAAAAATGACTGACAGATGGGCCACGGGGGCGACAACAGGGGGAGGGGGCGGGCACCATCTTTTACGGCGTTCATCCTTGCCCCGGCCTTGATGAAGAGCGCATATTGGAGCTGAAGGAGGCGTGATGGATGATGCATCAGGGCCTGAGACCTCACTCTCTATCCGACCAGCCACTCAGAGTGAGCTGTCACGCTGGTTCATGATAGTCCGTGATCTATAGGCAGCGGCGTTACCACACTGGACCTTCAGCAGCGTGCAATAGATGTCCTTGCCTCTCTGACGGGAATAAATCTCGTAGCGAGCAGAAATGGGAACAAATCAGAGAGATGGGGTCGTGGGGGGGGGGTGGGGCAGTATCTTGTTTTGGTTAGTTGCTCATCTATTTAAGAAGCAGGATGAATGACAGGCGATGTACAGACTTGATGGAAAAATTATTCTGTTTGGATAGTATGTACCATGTGCAGCATGAATCAAGTGAGATTGTGAGTCTGGATAATGCTTTGCGGCAGAAGAGCAGGCATGATGTGAGAGAGCGTCATCAGTGCTCACAGATGCCCCCTACATCGTGTTCACATGGGGTTCAAGGGCGTGTGTAATCAACTGAAGCACTGTCAGGCTCAGAAAAAAAATGAACCTCACTTTCACATATGAGCTGCAATTTGCACACTTTACTCAAGTCGTGGCTCATATCCATCAGTGAGGTGGAGCGCGTTCATCACGGGCCTGACGAATGGCACACTCACTAAATTAGAATCAGAATTAAGCACAGAAACAGGTCTGTTGCCAGAGGTTTCTGTTTCGAAAATAGCCTGGCCTCAATGCGGTCTTACAAGGAGCAAAATCTAGCACATTGTCTTCTGGGATGCCTTTGCTTCGGTGTGGCTTCATCTCAAGAAAGAATAGTTTTATTTTGGTTGTAAGTCACCTTGCAGGCAACGGGGAAAGTGAGTCGAGTTGAACTTGAGGTTTTCTTTGAAACGCAGAATGAGCTTGCATTTTTATTCATGCTTTTTCATCCCTCTGATCTCATTGTTTGTCACTCTCTTCTTTCTCTGCCTCTTTTTTGCCTACTTGTTCTTTGTTGTTTCACATTTTCATCATAGCCAGGGGCTCATAGTGTGACGGCACTGGGGGAGAATATAGCAGCGCTTTGTAACCATCAGATTCATTTGAAGCTAACCAGAACAATGCCAATTAACATGTAGATAAAATGACAAATAAAAGATATGCACTCTTCATTTTTGTTCCCACTCTCTTTAGTCAATGCTGTAGCATTTTTTGATTTTGTAACTTTATCATCATCATTGACAATTGAATTCATGACATTATTTAACATATTTCCTATAAAGTGTACAACTTAATGGATGTTTGCTTGCGCCATTAGTCGTACATTAAAACGTATTCATGATCTTATTCCATTATTAGAAAAAAAAGCAAGATCCATAGTCCAGCTCTAATGTTTTGTAATGACTTAACTGAAGCACAATTCAATTATATGGCTTCAGTCATGCTCTCACTGATAAAGCATTCAGCTTGTGCAACATGTAAGGAAGCTATGAATCTGTGTTTTCATGGCAGTCAGAGGTCTTCTCATTCTATTTATAGGAAAATTTAATTGTGTAGGGCGGCAGCATTCTCCTCTTTCCGGCCTCGGTGCGTCTCATCACGATCAAAACGGCTGGACGTTCACTGAACTCAAACATTACTAGAAATCTGACGCGAAGCAAATTTTTCATGTCTAAACTTTGTAGATGTTGGTGACATGTAGCCGTTGTGTTTTTAGAATTTGATATGAAGTTCAAAAAAATTAGCACAAAGTCATATTGAATAAAGTTCTGTCTCTTGTATTTCTTTTCCTTCATCTGGAGCATTACTACCAGGTGCGGATTGCTTTTTCTGTGTGCATGCAGGCATGTAAGGGTACGTGCACATGTGTTGTGTGTGCAGAACGGGGAGAGGAAGAGTCATACATTTTGCCTGTCTGCAGAGATGAATGGTATCAAACTGTTGGCGAAGGTTCGGTGAGGTGATAGACACGCTCAGTGCTCATATGAAAAAGTATTGATCCAGTGTCAAAAAACGGCCGTAGAGAGAGTCTCATCCTCAGGATCAGAAGTCCACGCTCACACTCACACGAGTCCTCATGATGAGTCAGAGATAAATGTCGAGCGTCATGTTACCAGCATGTCTGTGCAGGGAGTCGGGCGGGTCAGGGACGGGATTTAAATGTTATAATCCTGGTAATGCCTTCAACATGAATGACGAACATCTCTGTAAAAATATAGTTGTTGTTGCAAATGAATAGTCACACTAGCTTCATGTTCAATCTGTGAGAAATTAGCTTCGCTTCCTGTTGTTAGAGTAGGAGAGATGAGTTTAATCACAAGTTGTTGATACATTAGTAATAAAATAATCAAATATACTAACAGATCTAAATAGACTCTAAAACCTGTTTTGTCCGAGTAGCTGTTGAAGATTTTAAGATAATAACAAAACAAGATAGGGGAAACTGGCTGTGGCAGAAAAGCTTTATCTTTTACTTGCTTACCCTACTTGAGTGGATTTTTCACTTTACAGAAGTTCTTTATGAAGTCAGTCTGGAGTTACATTGAGTTGATCAAAGCAGCTCATGGTGACAGTTTGTGATATAAAAGCTGCAAAAGTGGATGAATTGAAAGTTATTTAAATAATGTTTGACACAAGGACTTCATGTGTCGGCCTCAAAAGGAAAAGCAATTCTGAAATAAATGCTTCACTTGAAATTTCTGATCTACAGCAACGAGCACAAACATAATATTGCGTGCAGCTGATCTTATGAGCGGCCTGCGTCCAACAGGTCAGCAAAGTAACTGAAACAACACCTGCAATGTGTTTGCCTTCATGAATGTTGAATATCTGGTCCGTTTAACAGTTTTCTATTTCTGCGTTTCTCTTTTTTGCTTCAAAATGTAGATTTATTGTCTGTGACGCCCCATTATGGCTGACATCTTCCTCCATCAGGGCGCCATCCAATCACGCCATGGTGACTGCATGTAATAAAGCCTGGAAAACTTCGATTTGAATACTACAGTTTACAGAACTTGTGCTACTTGTGTCACTTGTGCTCTAACGTATGTAAAATGAAAGCACATTCTATAGCAAGTTTTACCCAAGATCTTAGAAAATCAAACCCGTTTCACCTCATGAAATCTTCCACCGGGTTATGACTTGATTTCCTAATGAGAAATAGATTGGTTTCAACTTGAGTAATGGTCTGTGTCAGCGTTAATGATTGAGCTGCTGGTTCCACACTAGCAAACTTTGTGTTACTATTAAAACTTAAAAATATGTCTACAAGGCATCAGCAACATCCCTAAAAAGGTTAAGGATGCCTTAAGAAAAGCATTGTGTATTAATAAAACCTGATTTTTTTCTTTGAATTTGGAGGCATTTATGAACGTCTTTGAAGTTTCAGCTCGACTTTTACATTTAGAGGTATCTATACTTCAATTTAATTTATTTGGTTACAGCTTACACCCCATGAAACATATGTTTTCGAAGACATCTGTTGAGAGAATCACTTTATTTGAAATATAAATTTGAAATTAATGATTCTTTCACCGCTATTTAGCTCTTATATCTTCATCACAAGTTGTTCTCACTAAAGTGAGCTATCAAATCAGAAAATAGCTGATTACTGAACACATATTTATAAAAGCTGTCTTTGTTTTCATTTTTCCCTTGAAAAATTATTTGTTGCATTGATTCATTTATAATGGAGCTTTAAATCCCTGGTATTCATCAGCCAGTTTGAAAATACGGCAAGCTGAGAAAAAAATCAATACAGAGAAACTATTTATGTGTATGTAAGCACACGCACACACACACACGCACAGAGTCTGGTTTTGTGGCGCCTTCACATTGACAAAATGTCTTCATTAGAGTGTTTCAAACATTAAAAATCATCATTAGGTGTCTCACTCTAATGCTGGCCTTAGCTAATCACCCATCCGTCCATCTCATAGACTGCTCCATCAGACCGCTGGAGCCGAGCTCAGCTGATTACTCCTAACACCGCCTCTGAACTCCTGCAGGGTCCTGTAATGTTGCTACAAACAGTAAGGCAGGCTGAGGTTGATTCAAGTTTATGTGGTCCGCAAGGCACGCATTTCCACATTTATATTATTATCCTTTTGACATTTTATGGCTGCCGCATACATGCTGATAATGATAAATGAGAGAAAAACAGCGAGTGAACATATGAAACACGCATCGGAACACAGATTACACACACTCAGGATCTCCATCACTATTATGGATTCAAATGTTCATGAATACCGTGTCAACAGACTGGGATCAAACACACACCCCTGCTCAGGCAGATTAATGCAAAGGATCTTTTTCAATGCAATTAGGGACTGACAAGAGCAAATAGGATTGTGGAGCATGCACCTCTGCCTGTCGATCTTTCGGCCTGTGACTTCAGGAAGACTGAAACGTGGGAGGAGGTTCAAGTGTAATAGGATCACTAAAGCCTGAGCATCAAGCGACACCAAGTAGCTTATGCTATATCATGTGTCAAATCCTCTCCGGAAGTCACACGTGATTCACGCCGTATTCACGTCGACTCCGCTCGACGTTGAATGTCACACAATAAGGTTAGAAAGTCTGGACGACGGGTTGCTCATGCGTCACGCCGTGGCTGCAGGTATTCGGAGGCCTGTTTTCATGACGTTGGGTTCATCATCAGTCAAGGGTTTGAAAAGGAAATGCATCTTCTTTTATGCTTAAGACGATTAGCATAGCAACGACCAGCTCTATGAAATGATCTTGAACTTAACATGTTTGGATTTGCGAAGATTAAACTCGACACTGACACAGTAACAGTGCAAATGGAAAGCATCATAAATGTGTTATAATCAGTGGGAAAGGGCTGGATGTGGCTTTTTAGGAAGTCAGCAACGAATCTGTTTCATAGGTTTCAGAGAATATTTAACAAGTTGGAAAATGTCTTAATTATGAAGCAGTAAAATAGAGCAACCCAACCTGCAGATCGCCTTTAAGAAAAGCCTGTTTTTGAAATTCACATTCACACAAATAGCTTCATTATAAGATTATAGGCTGCAAAAGAATAGAAAAGGTCAACAGGAACAATGCAATAAGAGTGTCTCCAGACCGCAGTATACAGCGCTGTGAGAGATGTTATAGCCCTGGTTTTAATCGTTCCAACAATTCAAAAAGTGTACAAACTGAAACAGACTCGGTCCATTTCCCTGTGACTTTTCAATATTACGTGAAGAAAAAAAACAATAAGTAAAGCAATAAAGAAAGTACAACAAGCCCTGAAGAAACAAATCCAAACATCTGCTCTCAAATCATACGCTCAGTTAATTGAAGGTGAAATCTGCAGCAGCTGAATCACTCTGTGCTTCGCCTCGAGCAACACTTAACATAGAAAAGAGTATACCTCAGTATATACTGGAGTCACGAAAAAACTCTTATACCGAGGTCAGTATTAGACACGAAGCACTGTGAAATTATGAGTCTTTGATTTTAATCATATTATGCTCTGGCTTTATTTGAGCACTTTTGAGCATCATCTACACAAAGAAATACACTGAAATGATCTTATCTTAGTCAACAAAGAGAGAACAAGAAGAAAGAAATAACCTGCGCTTTGAAACACTTTGAAGGTTTCAAATATCAGAAATCTGTCCTTCGTTGGTTTGGTGGTTATAGTGGCCTTACAGGCCCAACACACTCACATAGACACACACACACACACACACACACACACACACACATTCACACACACGCGCAAAGTTTGCTGCCAACAGAACGCTGTCGTCTGGCTCGTTGCATAACAGGAGGCAATCTCGGCGTGGAGCCTGCAGCTCAGAGCGAGAGAGACGGTGGGTTTCTGCTGCTTGATCAGAAGGACCAGCATTACCGGTCTGCAGCACAACGGATATAAATCTACAGAAGCCAATAAATCCAAGCCGATAAGAAACCAATCATTTGGCAGTTTGTGAGCTGTGGACTGGCATCAGGATTTGTCATCAGACATTGTTTAAACACTCGTCTCAACCATTTGAATGTTCACTCCTTCCCTGTAAGAATAATTATATAATGAGACCTGGGAACCTTGCCTTCTTTTCTTTTCCGTTGCACACATCAAGCTTTCTGACGGAGTGTACACACTCGTTCTGCTTCTATCCTGATACGAGTCAATGTGGGGTCTTCATCTCTGGTTTAATGTTTACCATCTTCTGTGCTGTCAGAAACTGAAAAAATGAAAGACCTATTTCTACTCCTTCATAACTATTTCTCTCCAAATGGATTGCATTTTCAGTTTGCATGCATTTTGCATGCGATCGGCTAAAAACACCACCATTAGCGACATACATCTTCTGTAAGAAGAAGTGATTGGCCATGGGGTGATTGGCTCGAGCTCGGGATGGAATCTGAAACAGTTTCATCTTCAGTGCGCTGCGTTCGCAGAATATCAAGTAATGTCAAGCTCAGGCCTGTTTATGCTCACAACGTTTAATAGATCAGACCTTAAATCTAATAGATGGTCACATTTGCTATGTAGTTGGATACGAGTAGCAGATATTCATATCAGCACTGAGCCTGCACAGGCTGCGACAAGACTCTTCAATAATTACTTTACCAAAAGGAATTCCTTGATCCTAACCTCTCTGCCAATACAAAGCAGCTTCTCTCTGCCCTCTTCCTCTTTTTGCTATGCTGATTTTTCATGTTTAATAATTCAACAGGATTAAAAGTGTAGCCTTACTTCTAATTGAATGTGAATTATTCTCTCAAAGAAGTGCAATTTAGATTACATTTATTTCCTTTTCAACATTGATTTGCATTTATTTAGGCACTTCAGTTACCAGATCTACAACTCCCGCGCTGTCTAAAATGTATTATTCCAAATTAATAACAAACCAAAATTGAAATATACACTTTATCACTGTATTTATTCTTATTTTGATTTTTAAATCTAAATAAAGCAGGACTGGCATCATGCTACTTATTGTAAACCCAAGCAATACCTTCTTTGTCTCATACGAAGTAGAAAATGTTATTGAAGATCAGACTCTGCCATGTTTCACATCAAAAAGTTTTTGTTATTACTGGCTGTTGAATCCAAATATTAGTTCTGACTTATTCTTACTCCTATTTTTCATCACGATTTCTTGTACAAATAAGTCATGCTAAAGATAATCCTGGAGACATCCTTCCTCCTTTTTATTTTTTTGTAAACACTTTTTCTCTTTACAGTTAATCATGTTCTTGTTCAGTAAGGTTATAACAGCACAGAGGTTGAACAGAATTGGGTATAAATCTCCAGAAAAAGATTAGCACACAGAGGACAAGTCAGCATAATGTGAGACAAAAACACAGTCTGAAAAATTATTACTTGTATTACAAATTTACAAAAAAAATCAAATTTGAAAAATAAAAAAAAGAAATCCTAACAACGAACATACTAGCATTACGGTTCACCTATACCAATGAGGGACGGAGAAAACTGTCAATTCCAGTAGACTGAGGAGTCCCAACAAGCTTGGCCTTGATGCAGGATTACATAAAGGATTCAAATCCAGGCATTGAGAGAGAAGAGATTTAGGAACAGCTAACACCAACGCTATCTGAATCATCAAATATATGGGATTAGCGTTTGATGGCTGAGTTTCCTGATGATGCATTTGAGAGAGACAAAAAATCTATGCCTGTTTCACTCGTGTCAGGTTGGGAAAACGTCCAGGCGATTGTTAGTGAGTGAGAGGAAGTGAAGCAGGGGACTCTGCATGGCAGAGAAAAATAAATAAATAAAAAAAAAAAGACCAAGTTGTGTCTCTCAGTTTGAACTCTGAAGAGCTGAACTATAACAAATGAGGTTATTCCAGAACAGTAGGCATCGTATGAGACGGTAGTTCTCCCTAACATCAGCGACAGGAAACCTCATCTATGCTGCTATTTTCATAGATTGTAACACTGAAAATGTGCTTAATTCAAGAAAAAGAAGTCCAGACTGCTGTTACACTGATGTCAACATTCCAAATAAAACTGATGCTTTACAGGTGCTTCAAAATCATGACACTGTTGATAGGATTCCCTATGTGCGATAAATCTATCAACTTCTGGCTGCGGCACGCCATTTAGAATATGAAATGAATGATATTTTCCCTCTGTTGTCATGTGACGATCGACTGATCCCGTTTGCCTGCAGCTGTTCCCCAGCCCGAGCATTTCCGACTACATTAGCCAAGTCCTCCCAGCTGTTAACCTATCATGCGCTCCACACACTCCCAAACACACAAATCCACAGCGGGCAAACCGTCAGCAGTGTCGATGACGGCAAAATATCTGTGCACACATACAGTGCGGCGGCCACTCCTTGGACGTTCTGGTGGTCAGCAGCGCCCCGGATGAGAACGCCTTGAAGGGACAGCAACACGTCGGTCAACATGACGTCCCACACATGGCTTCACACTCTGGTCCGCTGATTAGTCAGGAGACACTATGCTAAGGCTCGTTAGACTAGATTTCATCAGAGACGCTCCTGTCCTCTGTCTGGTCCTAAAACGCTACGTCTGTCTGAACCTGTCCTAAAACTAAATGTTTTGCTCATTTTCTAACACTCATGTTTCTTTTAAACTGCTTTTGTATCCATGAATCTTTCAGTACTCAACAGAAAATGCCCAAAATGCCCATAAAAATGGGACTGTCTGTCTTTGTTATCCTGTCCAAAAGCTGCACAACCCTCTGAAGTCCGCCTGCCAGTACCATGAAAACAACAACTTGTCCTGTGAGCTCTGTCACTTTGAGGAAATCAAGCCTGAGCAGCGGCACGTAACACCCGCGTCACGACGCGACAGCAGTGACTGCAATAGCCGAGCTGCCCTGCTGCGTGTGGAGAGGTCATGGCCTCTGGTCATCTTGCTTTTCATGATTTTTTTTTTCCCCCTCAGAATAGAATTATGGTTAATGTGAGCGTGTGCCTGGTCGAAAATATCTCAGTGCATGCTGCAGTTTGTGCGAGCAAGTCTTCCCTTATATTACCAGGCAGTTGCTGGAGATCGGATGATCTCTTTTACATCCGCCAATCAGACTGCAGGGCATCTTGAGACTATGTATGTTATTATTCTAGAGAGCAATTTGGAGACAAGTTTCTACTCAAAGAAAGGACAAACGAGAGGATGCATTTCAGTCCGTCCGTCTTCATACTGAGGTGATTTTCAATACATCTTGTAAAAACAAAATATCTGTCTACAAAGCTTTTTAATCAAGAATTCACATCAACATAGTCCAGAAATTAAAATTAACCATGACAACCACGTTCTAAAGTTTCGCATATAATTGCATGCAAATGGTCCGTATATAGAAATCGTCCTGCAATTTTATCATATTGTAAATCAGAAAGATGATGTGTACTGGGTTTGTTTTTAAATGAACATGAAAACTCTTCATGTGACTTTATATACACACAGAAAACACTGAACAAGCCGCCACTGCTAAACAAGAACACAAAACAATGCGGATGTGTGAGTGTTTAACCTGCCGCGTCCTGTGAGCCCTTAAGAGACACACAACCTGCACTGGTCTCACTTCAAGTGGACGTCTCAGAGGCTTAACATTAATTTGCAACAGCAAATAGTCTAAACACATGTGCGACACAGTTCTGGTTTTTTTCACCACCAACTTCAGGGTCCAAATCTCACATCTCTCTGTAGCTTCCAGCTAATCGCTGCAGCTTTAGGAATTATGTTTCTTTTTTCCCCCCCAAGGATAAATATTAGTTAAATAATGAAGGGAACATTAAAAAAATCTGAGATATTTCTGTTAGCATTAAAAATAGGGATCCTGCGTCCAAGCAGGCTTAGCAGTTCAACTCCAGTTTGCAAAAAAAAAAGACTGTTTTATGAGAAAGTTGAACTTAAAACCTTAAAATCTGGCTGAATGAGAAACACCAAATGGCTAGCAAGTGCTGCTGTTTACCAAGCTGTTATTGTGTGTGTGTGTGTGTGTGTGTGTGTGTGTGTGTGTGTGTGTGTGTGTGTGTGTGTGTGTGTGTGTGTGTGTGTGTGTGTGTGTGTGTGTGTGTGTGTGTGTGTGTGTGTGTGTGTGTGTGTGTGTGTGTGTCTAAAAGAGATAGGGTGGGTATTATGATGCCACCCTACCAGCTTTTTTTATGACTACATGAGACCTATTACACAATTGGGGAGTACGGCAGAGCGAGGGGGAGGGCGGGGGTGGGGTTGGTTGAGGGAGGTAGGATTTAGCTCTTTTCCAAGACATGAATTATGCAGTCGGACCATCCAGACACGTAGTTGTGTATCTTTTATAAGGCAAAGCAAGTTTAGTTAACATTTCCTCCCATCACTCAATGAAACAGAGAGAGAGAGAGAGAGAGAGAGAGAGAGAGCGAGAGAGCGAGAGAGAGAGAAGCGGAGTATTCTAGCAGAAGCCTCTGCCACAACATGTGACAAAAACTGACATCCCAGAGCAATGCAGCAAAAAGAGCTCATTCCATCCATCTTATGCAGGCACTGCACTTGAAGGATTTAAAAAATGATACACCGAGTAGAGTTTTCCCTCTCTCCCTCCCTCACTTTGATCCCGAGTGAGGGTTTTACAAGAATCGTACGTGGTTGTGAGCATAAATAGGGCAAAGGGCACCATCTGTGCAAATTTTCAGATGGACAAGGGGGGGGGGGGGGGGTCATCATGTTAAATCCTGCAGATGGTAACCAATCAAAAACACAAGAGCTGCAAGAGGCCACTCATTTTATCAAGTGCTGTTGCGTGCGATTTAAAAGACAATTCGAATAAAAAGAGCGCTCTGGAGGACCGGGAGGCTACGTGTGTGTGTGCATGTGAGTGTGCACGTATATGTAACCACACGTCCAGGTGTCACTGCACCAAACGTAAGCATGAGGTAAATACAGAGAAAGAGAAGAGAAAGGAGAAAATGTGTGTGTGTGTGTGTGTGGCGTGCGTGTGTGTCCAACACTGAGTCAAGCTCCAGGCTAGGTTTACTATCTGGTGTTTACAGAGTCTGATCAGAGGGATTACAATTACACAGGAACTGCTTAAGACAGCTGCTTTACTCAGCGTTATCAAACCACCCACACTTGCCATACGCTGACACCCTACAACACGTATACACACACGCACACACGCACACAACAAGTGGTAATCTACACCCTCTCTGGTATTTACAGGCTCTTGTACTAGCAACAGGTGAGCGTCTCGGGTGCTGGTTGTTTTATTGACAACACCTCTTCAGGGATTACAGGATTCCACACACGCCGAACCGAATAAAGAAAATATTGTCTTAAACACAGTGTTTTGCTTTTTTTAAGACTGCGTGGAACATCAATAATTCCAGTGACTGTTTTATTTAACTGTTCAGTTTGATGGAAGGCATGAGGCTTGCTTCATCAGCAAGCTTTAGTCTTTGTGAAAAATATAAAAATGACAATAGGTGGAGTTTAAAACTCCAAGTCAATATAATGAACACAAATCACAATAATGAATATAAGCTTTATATATAATGTATCTTGGCTAAATGGATTTAATCAAAGACGTAATGAATTTTCTCAGTGACAGCTTCCAGCAGGCTTCCTGTAGCCCTTTTCAATCTGTATGGATCCAAATATCTTGCTGTTAAAATAAAGGAGAAATTCAGCCAAAAAATTACAGCTTCACATCAGGGAAAGTTTGAACCACTTTCTGGTTCAGTTATTCCGCTGAGTGAGAGTTGGTACCCACTCGTCTTCACTGAAGTTTTAGAAGACAGTCATTTTCTGTATTGGTGAAGATTTCTAGAGAGGGAACTTCAATCACTGTGACTGGAGATCAATTTTATCCCTCAACAAAACCGATGTAACCAGAGACACCACACACACACACACACAGGAAGAAAAAACTGAGCACAGAAAGACCCTATTGGCCTCAAAATCAGGATTTTTCCACTGTGGAGGAAAAATATCTGCTATTGCACCATGAATCTCAGACTTATTCCATAAGTTTTCCGTTGTTGTTCAGTATCAGCCATCGATCGTGTTCTAGTCAAGCTGAGAAACGACGGTTTGCAGCAGAAATGTGTGTCACTGGAAAAGAAGGAAAATATTCCTCCTGGTTTCTTCACTCACTAAACTGTTTACAGGAAGTTTAATTTTTTGAAGAAAAAGAGGAATCAGGCAAAGTGGGTTGAGATTAGCTGCTTTTTCTTAAACACGTTATGTATCCAGGTATTTATTCACCTTCACTGATTCATTCATACAAAAAAGTTAAGGAACCCAAACAAGATTATCGTCATTTAAAAACACTCTGAGACAATGACTCATTTGTTCTGCTTTCAGGCCAGTTACAGATTGTTGTGGCAGAAGGAGATTATTTTTTTTTACTTGTCCGTAATGAACCGTTTATGATGTAATGAAATAAAAGTAGACTGTTGCTCGGGTTGTCCGGCAGCTATTTTTAATGCAACACAAAAGGGGCCAAAGTAGCCACCGACGTCATGCCAGACTGAACGACAGCTACAGAGGGGCATGGAGCAAGGCACAGGAAATCACTTCCTGTTGATGGTTTGACTTTCTGAATGAAAACCACTTGTTACTGTGCATTAGTCTGAGAGGCTCGGGGAGTCAAGCAATTTGCATCTTTTTGTCAGCGCCTTCATGAATTTTCATTTTTGTATTCACCCACTGATAGATTGCTGATAGATGAATGAAAAGCTGCAGTGAATTAAATAAAACACCTAGCCTAGGGTTGCATCCTCATCCTCCTGCACAGAGAGATTACTGTGGTCTTTCCTAATTAATAGTCCCCCAGCTGTTGGGACGTTTGTGTGCATTTAAACAGCAAACACTGACGAGCAAACACCGAGGCCACATTAAACCGCCGCACAGTGTTGCAGATAATTGCCATGACAACATCCACAGCTTGGAGAAAGAGAAAAAAAAAAATCACTGCAATATTTGCAACCTTAAATAAATCGATCAAATGAGGCAGTTTTTCCCATGGGATAAGAGCCATTAGTGTAGCCGATACTTATTTAATGAGGAACAAGTTTATCAATTAAGTATTAATTGATACATCACAGATTTCTGCCCTTGTGTCTGCGTAGATTAACAGTTTGTGAGCTTCTAATGCCAATCGGTGCCGCAGTTGATCGTTTCCAAACTGCTGTCACAGATCATTCAACATGCGCATGAAGCAGAGGATTAGTGTACATATTGGCCTCGTACCAAAAGGAAAAAAAACTGTTCGTGTTCTTGACTCTGCTGCGCTGGTGGACTCGTCGCTGTGGTGAGAGAAGCACCGTGCAAAAGTCACCTCAGCAAACAGTCCAGAAGTAAAAGCCATGTTTGTCCACCTTTCCTCTGCAGCAAAAAAAAAAATCCTTGTCAACTCCACTATGGCATGTTAAATATTTGATGGCTATATACTGTATGTGCACCAAAGGGGTCTTTGCAGCAGGCAAGACAGGCTTTGATTCAATCACTGCAAAGTGCATATGTCCTGCATTTCAGCTACCGCAGATTTACAGCAATGGCAGCAGATTTTTTATTAAGGCTATTCTTAAAAATGTCTGTGGGTGTGTATGGGCCCGTGGCTTGGTTACTTTTTAATATCCACCAAGAATTGCAGCTCAGTTTCAAAGCAATGTATTCCACTATGAACTGATGGCTCTAATATCATGTATCTAGGCAGCCGTTTGGCGGGAATAATGCGCTCGGCCGGCGGTTTCATAGGTCAGTTTGTACTAACAGCACTGCCCTTTTGTTTTTAACACCCAACCAAACAGCACACGAGGAACAAATGCCACACTGCTGCACGACGCCACAGAAAAAGGCACGGATAGAGAGATTCTTGATGCAGCATCCACTTCCTCGTGTTATTATGATTACAGGGCCAGATGTCCTATTCAGCCAAGATGAAGAGATACTAAGATTAAACCCAATATTCTCAGTGCTTGGTAATATGACAGAAAAAGACATCATGGAAGCTTTTGAGATCAGCGTGAGTATGGTCCAAACCATATCAGCAGTTTTGTTTTGGATGGAAGCCAGAGTTTGACCTCATGCATAACACAGTATGCAAATGACAGGGAGTCAATTTTAGCTCAGCGTCTGTATTCACCAGACAACCCCTCACATGTGTGGACACATACAGTGTACCGGCATTAGGAAACGGGGTGGATCAGAACTTCTTTTAATAACTAATGTGAACAAAAACATCTACACGTCTAGTTTAAAATGTGTAATTATTTGTATGTCATTTTGATTCATGGTTCACATTCAGTTTTACAGTGTAGAACTTGGGTCAATACATGTTTTAATTTAATTATCTATTAAAATGCAGGAGCAGTATTGTACAAATGTATCAATAAGAGAATCTTGTGATATTATGTCTTAAATGTACTTTAATCCTTTCGAGTCCAACACTCTATATGACCTTGTGTTATAGGATCTTTAAAGGGCATTTCTCAGATTTTAAACTCTTCATTTTTTTAGGACAAACTGAGAAGGGCAATCATTGTCAAACCTTTATGAGATTCCATTAAATTCCTCATCACAATGAGACATGTTTACTATGTAGTTTTTATTTTTTTCTTATCTACCAACCTGTACCGATTGTCAGTGTACAATGATGTTTTAAAGAAGGTGTGTGTGTGTGTGTGTGTGTGTGTGTGTGTGTGTGTTTGTGTGTGTGTATCTTTCTACAACCTAACAATAAAGGCAATAGGAAAGGCCATGAGTTCCTTTCTGTCACACAGCAGGTGTTTTCAGTAATTTGAGGTCACGGAGTCATTAAATGGTTTATAGTAGAGGCTGTTGTCACTCAGCTGTTGATGCAGTAAACCCAAGCTGGTAATTGTAAATACTGGCAACAACATCAAGGAGCTTACAACTGTACACACTTTCCCGCAGACGTACAACTCCTGCTTTTCTCACAGTCTATCGGGTTTAAATCTGAAGCAGACTGGATTAGCCTTTGTCCTTCACATAACCTGACCACAAACACTCCACTATGGCTGGAGGCTATAAAACCCAAAGGGACCTCGGTTCAGTACATAAAGCACCTTTGGACCAGCGCAATTCCCCTAACTGAACTTTTCCATGTAACTCTGATTACTATGGTACGTCAAAAAGCCATTAGGGTCAAGTAGCCATTTTACACAGTGAGGTTTATTTTGTGTATACCCTTCATTTTATCTCATTCTGTCTGTCAATCACTTCAGCTTTTAAAGGGAAAACCTACAGAGGGTTAAAAAAAAAAATGAATTCAGTAATACAGAATGTACCATATAGCAGAATAAGCTCTAGAGCGAGGTTTAACCATATAGGTTAGAAAAACTAATCAACAAAGTGAGCAGCCGTGGCTCCCCATGACCTTTCCAACTGCTGGCCTGCAGTTTCACTATTCACAGGGGATTGTGGGTAAAGTAGTCAGAGATGATGGGGGCTGTGTGTCACGAGAGCATTACTCTGAGATGGAAGAGACAGACTGGCTGACGGAAGGTAAAGACATATGAAAAGACAAGTCCTGAACCAGACAGACTAAATGAAAGATGTTTCCCTCAGCAGCGCATAGCAAGAACTAGCCTTATTTCATTGATGTACAAATATCAAATTCAGAATTTGCTAAAGAAAATAGGCCTGATACACCAGTTGAGTGACCTTTCCACTCTTTATTCCCTCCACCTGTCACATTCCGGCACCTCAGAGGTCATCCCAAAATAAATTCACTACAACCAAAATATAAGTCAAATACACCAAGAGGAATCAGCGACACATCGTCCGTCATCGTCCTACTCATCCATGGCATGCCGGCAGCCCATTCGCTGCGCTGCCCCCTGACCTGTGCCATAAACAGGTGTACCGACACTCTGTAGGAGCAAAACTGTGAACGCAGCATCGAAGAACGAGAGCACGATGACAGCTTAGCGACCGATCAATGATGCCGTAAATAAATCTGGTTCTTCAGAGCAACCGCTGACTCTAACCTTGGGCCTGATGACTGAAACGGATGAAACGCTGATGAGATTTTTAGGAATTGCACTTCGGACCTTGGGAATGCGATAATGTATAGAGACAGAAAAATATAGAATATACTGCATGAGGTGCCTAAGTGATGATTAAAATAAAAAATGCAATTGAGTGCAATTACAAGAAATTAGCTGTAAACCTACGGAAATGTGGAACTGTCGCAGTAAAGAAATATTCTGAGCTGTTTCTCGTTATGAGATAGCATTCTCATTTCAACAAGATAATTTTGTCATTACTGTTCACAGATAAGAGTTTTTGGGTCTCAATACATAACAATGAAGGTATTGAATTATATAATTAATAATAATTATAATTATTATTATAATAATTAATTTAAAAAATCCTTTACATGATATTTTTATAGTATCTGTCTTTACTGTTGCAGCAGTTTGGTTAGATCAATGTTATTTCTGCTGCTCAAAAGACAGCAACTTTTAATAAAATGAGCTTGGATCATAGCATCTATCTGGGAAAGAGGCATTGTTTGGGTGTTGATGACTTTTTGTTAAAGAGTTAGTGACACTGGGGAAGTGAGAAAACTCTCGCATAACGAGAAACAGCAGTGCTGCGTTTCTGTATAAATCAAGCCAGTAGCTGTGCTTTAGCAGTTGCTTTCCTTTTGGTCACTGTTGGAGCGATTACATCCCTCTGTCATGCCCCACTGGCTTCACCAGGGCAAGGTACACACCGCCAAGTGTCTCCTGTGACTCCTATGGACACACATTTGAACCCTAAATGACTGTCCATCTGCAAATACTGACAATTGAGTCTGTGAGGAGGCCTGGCAGAGCCAGATTCACACTGCTGAGAGTTTAACCTCGACCAGAGCGGGGAGATCTTTCACTGCCGAGCCATCTGGGCCCCTAAATGCAATTAAAGAAGAAAAAAAAAAGCCATACTTCAATTGAATCCCCGTATTTAGAATGCTTCAGCTGTACATAAACAGGTATTGAACATTTTGAGAGTTATTGTTGAGCTAAGGTTGCAAATTCAAGCCGGACAAATGAGGATCTGTATAATTAAGCTTTTGGTGCTTATCTGTGTTCATATTCATTGATATTTTTTTACTATGGGACGAAAAACAAAGGCAAACTCAAAACACCAAAGACTTGACCCACTGATTAAAAAAGAAAAGAAATTATATGAGACTTTAAAACCCTTTATGTAGATATTATTTTTAGATCTGAGGAGAGAAAAAAAGGAAAGAAAACCAAAGACCAGTTGTTTGAGTGTTCCTATTTCTTTTGAGTGTTCAAACACAGCGGTCCAGAAATAGCTTGTTGTCTCTTCTTCCGTTTTAGCTGTCATTTATGAATAATTCAGTGAAGGAATCATGGGTGACAATGAGCTCATCCACATATATCCCGAACACGCGTTCACACAATATCAAATACATCAGATCTAAGCATTCATGCTCAGTTTGTGAAACATTACACGATGTGCAGAGCGGAGGTCGATCGCCCGTTTACATTCATGGACATTCTGTGTTTCCATACTTGGAATATATGTGGACGAGCCTATAGCCTACATTATGACCTAGATGGAGGAAAGAGGGGCAGTGAGGAGACTTAAACACTTTTCTCTGTCTACTGTCTCGGTGGAAGTGTGGAGTCCTCCTTCTCGACACACTTAGCCACTTAATGTGGCCTAGTGGGTGCGTGTTTGCGTACGTGTGACAGAGAGGCGCGTTAATCCGACTCCAGCTGCCACCAGCGCCGCGACCACCTCACCGGCCGCACAAGGCCCCGGCTCATTAAAGGCAACTGCCCAACGCATGAGCCAGTGATCTGGCAAAAGAAGGGGCATCTTAGTAAATTGCCTTCTACATTTAGTCCCATCATAAAAAAAAAAAAAAGGGCTGAGCGGCGCAGATTTCTGGGTAGAGAGGGTGAGAACTGTCATCTCAAATAAAGGCAGACTCCTCCGCAATAACGTCCTCGTTGTGAGTTTAAAATGACCAATTTGAGCTTAAATGGAGTGAGTAACTGGGCTAGTCTGATCTGGTCTAATCTAGGGTGGGTTGTTCTGGGTCTGTCTGTTGACTGTCCCCCCCGTTCAGCTCTGCCAGTCGGCACCCAGAGGGCCTGTTATTTTGGGAGCTCAGCTGAGAAGAGATGACAACATCATGGACTGCTTAAGCTGCTTACATTTCCTCAAGCACTCCCAGTGCACCCTGGGATCGACACTCTTGTGTTGCTTCATGTGCATTAAATGTATGTGATCAACCGTTGAGCCATAGGCAAAACCACCCAAATCTAACGACAAAAAAAGTTTTTCAAGAGAGATACAGTGGTGGGAAGGCATAAAAAGACGTGAAATGACAGAGGAATGGGTGTGTGAGTACAGGAGGTCACCAGAAATAGTCACAATTCTGACAGCTGTGCTTATCTGGACTATTCATTGGGGGAAAAGTACAAATACTTATTATAAAAAAAAAGGAGTCTGAAGTACCTTTTCACATACTCAAGCAAAATTAACAAAGGTGTTGTAATAGAGTTTTAGTTTTATTGATGCACACTTCCTTTTAAAGGCAACCTAAAGTGCTTCATGGTGGTAGTGTAAGGTTAAAGGGGGGCAAAGCAATATAAGTATATGTACACACACAAATATAGGTATCAGGATACAGCAGCCTAATAATTATATCTGTATTTAAACTCTGATTTGTGTAATAATCAGTTTGAGCCATCTTTAATGTTTCAATACATTTCTGGCATGTTGAATATCGTCCGCACAGAGGAGGTAACAGGTTAACAGGGTTTAGGCTGTGAACTGTCAGCACAGTCCTACTTCATTATGAGAGCTGATCTTTTAACAGCAGGCGCGGGGCTTGCATGCCTGGCACAGCACTCTGCGGTTATTACCGCCCGCACTGCACTCGTACAACCGGCCCAGATGCAGACAGCGCCGACGCCGTAAAACTTCTGGCTCAGGATATTACAAGCTCATTGCCCAGCAGAGTGACATAAATTTTGACAACTTGAAATCTAAGTATTGCTGAGAGAGGAAGAGGAGGGAAGAGTTAAGTGGCGCGCTATACTGAGTCCAGTGTTAGGAGAGTAAGTTGGAGTGGAAATGATAGAAGGGAAAGTAGACAGGCAGAAAGATTTAAACCCTTTCTAAAACGGGAGGACTAATGTGCTGCTAGAAGTAGTTTAGAAGAAGGAGAAGTAAGTGGTGTGGGGAGAGGTGAGGACAAAAAGTCTTTTGGGAAGTTTGTAGGGGATTAAGAAAGTGGTCATGCTACTGGAGCGTTTTTTTTCTGAGAGGTTAAGAGTATTTTTACTGAAAGACAACATATACGTAGTGTCACTTGTGGCGTTCAAGCCTCAATAAGTTGTCTGACAGGTGAAAGGGTGAATGTGGACAGATAGACGAGCAAGATCAGTCACACATTATCTGTGCAGACAGTCATCAGCCTTCAGACCGCTGCTGGCCTGGACAGCATCCTACAGCGCGGCACGCTTCAAACGGTGGGAGACAGTGAGAAGTGAGAGGAGACGGCTGAGAGAAAGCCTCCAGCCAGAGGAGTCACATGAAGTAACCCTGCAAGACCACATGCATGAGCCTCTGCCGTGCAAATCCTGCACATACGTACACCAGTGGCCACAAAGTTCTCGAGCAGTGACTGAATGCGACTCCTCTGTTTCCTGACACACAATTATATAGATTTATTATCAGTTTGATGCTTTTTGCTGTGATTCTCAGAAATCATACTTGAATTTATGCCTATATCCCGCCGTCTTGTTCCGACTTCATTTGTAGAAGTCGCAGCAGAAAACAACGGGAGAACGCGGATAAGATTGCCTGGATTATTCTGCGTATGAGCACACGCACACACTGCGACTTCATTCATGCAAGAAGCAGGGATATTCACAGTAGAGCGCACACATGTATCTGCATGCAAATGTAACTGTACATCGTCACTTGAACATATAGTATGCACAGAGATACCCACAGCGTATCATGTTAAAACAGACTCGGATATGCCGGCACTCACACTCTGTTTCCTGTAATGTCTTCAGAATATAGGCTAAAAATTACCTGCCGGTTCCCGCTCCATGCTGTGTATTGGATGACACGCAGGAGCACGGGGCCCCTCAACAGCCTCGCGCTGCCCAGACACAGCAGATGGGAAAGCCATTAGGTCTATACTCGCTCTCACAACTCTCCGAGGGCTTGTTTTTACACAGTCTGAAGTAATGGTTCAAACTTTGATCCTTCAAAATAAAACCCAGCGCTTCACTTTGCACTGCTTTATGTTTCTGATTCAGATCCAGCGCAACAAATGTGCGCAGCAGGGGTAAGATGCCTGTTGACTGACAGCCCCATACTTCTCTCAGCGATTCCTCCCACTCCTTGTCAGTTTTACCGTCCTCTTCTATTGGACACAACAATTGCGAGCAGTAAAGTAAACAAGCCAAATATTAATAGGAAGGACTGACAAATGCTGCATGTACCCGGCCATGTTCAAAGTGCTTGAAAATATACTGTATGCACTTTGTTGTCTGGATGAATAAATGCAGCCGTGGCTGTAAAAGTCAAGTGAAAATAAACTTGCGGTATATTGCACTTCTCCATTGGCCATCTGTCTACTCTGCAGCTCCAGACAACAAGTTTTATGAAGATTTCAAAGTACTACACAGCATGGGCTTTGAATAAAATTGAGAAATGCACTTACTGTCCCACATCTATTGATAATTATTTTCATGCATTTTGGCCTTGCAAACACACAAACCTTTTGGTTAAAGATCATGAGCCGGCTCAGCCTCAGAATCCATATCTGCCAAATCACTGCAGCACTTGCATGCATCATTAAATCTGCCTCATCATTTAAAACAACTTTGTATTACCAACAGTGGCCATCACCAACAGTCTATCATTCAAACCTCGAAAAACTTGCAGGATTCTCAAATGACAACTATGAATAAACCTGATCATCATTTACTTTATACAGTATCCTAGAACACTGAAACCCGTCCACATCCAGAGAACTCGCAAGCCACCAAATTTTTTGACATTCACATCTTTTTCCAGAATTTACTATTAAAATTTCATGCTCACCATTGGAAGAAGCCTGGCTATAACCTCAACAGGACCCTTCAGAGCTCCTACACACCTCCCGGTTAACAAGGCCCAACTTGCAACTTCAGCATCTTGCACGACGGCTCCGGCACTGCTTGTTAGAAAATCTGCCACCGCCGGGTCATTTCTCCTCTATTTTTCCGCTTTCATCTCTCCTTCAGTCGGTAGGCAGGGTGCCGTGACACAACTACTCATTAGTAAGCAGCAGTGGGCAGGCGGAGATCACTTTGCGAAGACAAACAACTTAATTAGTGGCGGCAAAGCTTTAATAAGTTCAGCTCAAAATAGTTTGGAAAAGCGAGTGAGAAACATAACATCACCAGCACTGTAATTATATCTGGGCAAAATGTTGATTTCAGATTCAAACAGAAGGCTCCTATTATTGTGCTTTCACGCCGTATTGTTGGCTCTCCTATATGTGGTTTCAACAAGTGTTTATATCGCCCTAATATTCAGGGGTTTCTAATAATGTGACAGTAGTTTCTGGCAGGTGCACAGAAGCATCTCCAGGCCCATTTGTAAACATGTATACTCTATGTCAGCACCAAGGTTATTGTCTGTTGTGTCGTCCCCTCCTGCTTTCTCTCTCCCTCTCTAAGCGTGCAAAAACTTTTCTGAAACTAAAAGGCTCTACTGCATTGCATGTCTTAGCTGCCGAGCAGGACAAGGGGGGAAAAAAAGGGAATGTGTGCTGCTCTGTTCATTCAATTTGAACTCACAATCTGCTGTAATTAGTGTCTCATTATTAAGGTGGTGGCTAATTACACAATCAGGGATGGATTCCAACATGCAGCTCAGTTGGCTGAGTTTGTTCGAGGGTAGTTAATTCAGACAGAAATTTTAAACATCAGGATTTTGCGTGAAGGAGTTAAGAGATTTTAACAGATAGAGGTGTAGTGGTTCGCACTCATCCGTGTTGGCAAGAATATCCCCGTTTGTTGGGTTGGAAGCGTTTCCATGTGAACTAAGCATCTCCATCTTGTGCATTAATAGGTTTTCTCTAGGTCTAAGCACGCACTGGAAGACAACTGGTCACTAGGATACCCGAACAAATGAATGTAAGCCCGAACTGTTGTCCGAATTGTAATCAAGTACATGCATCTTTCTAAGGTCACATTTCTGACTGGCCATTTCATCTAAATGTATAGCAGTTTCCTGGTTTCTTAAACTCAAAAGAGATCACACGCATTCACTGCCAGCAGGAGCAACGTTTGATAAGGATGTTTGACATTTGTCTGTTCATTAGGTACTGCAATGCCATTTAGTTTAATTAAAAAAAACCAGCTGAGCCAGTTGCCTGTCGCAGCGATTAGCATGCAGCTCTGGATGCAGCACGGGTCAGGTCACTTTCTGCAGTGGGGTTAGTGGTTATCGCGGAGTAGGCAGCTTGATTACCCTGCAGGGCAAAAGGAACCCAGATACTTCCAACTGTGCACGAGTGTGTGCGTATGTGTGTGTGAGTGCCTGCTTGTTTGGACTGCATGGGTTGTTGGGTTTTATTATGATGCCACGGCCAAGACAGGATGGAGACCCAGAGCCAGAGAGAAGAAACCGGTAGAGAAACTTGCAACGAGACTGAGCAGCCATCTGTCCCTCTGAGCTGTGCAATGTGGTGTGCTGAGCACCCATCCTCCCACACAAACACACCCAGGCCGCACACATGCTACACAAATTCATTTATCACGCTGGACGCACACACTGTACATTAGTGGAGCATGCCGTCCACACAGCACCTGAGTCGTGGGCTGCGCTGCACCTTTTCCTCGTAAGAACGTTATTGCTCTTTACAGTCCAATAAAGAAAGAGAATAAACAGATGCGTTTTATACAGCTGCTTTGCTTTAATCTGTGAAAGAAACCTTTATTTTGTTTCTTTTGCACTGTCAGGGTATATTTAGATGATAAATCTGTGCACCACAGAATTATAAAGATATTTTTCTTCTTTTGTTCTTGATTAAAAAACAAAGCCAAGAAAACAATAAAGTTCACTGACCTGACAGACAAACTAATATTTTCCCTTCTTTATTTGCTTCTGGTGTCTCACAGCTACAGAACCATAAAAGAGTTTTTTTGTAATGGGTGTGATGACTGATTTTAGAGAAAGTGTGAGGACTGCCTCCACACAGTGTTAACAACACATTCTGTTCAGCCCACAGGGTCCAAATACAGTTTGTGAGCACACACACGCTGACACACACAACAACAACAATAACAACAACAACAACTCCTATCAAAGATAAAACTGTGGCAGCAGCAAGTGCCTACAGTAATAAAGACATTTATAGATTTGAACTGCTTGAAAGGTTATTAATCAAAGCGCCCAGCATAAAGAAACCATGAAAACGTTTAGTCTTTACAGGAAGCATTCGTTCTCACCACTGACCCTAAAGACATACGACAATTCTGTGGCAATACTTGAGTGCCTCCCGATATTCTCGATCACTAAATTATTAAAGGCCCACAATAAATGTGTTTCATGACAATAACAAAGCAAAAGATTGGCGCATCTCGTCTGTTGTTCCTTCATCCGTCTTATAAACTGCTTTTTCTCCGACACGGGGTCGCTCGAGGCTGGGGCTAATCCCAGCTGACAATGGGCGAAGGCAGGGTACTCTCTGCAATTTATCAGTCCATCACAGGGAAAAAATACATGGACACACACAGCAAGCTTAGAGCTGTTAATTTAAATGCATGCTTTTGCACTGTGTGAGGATGATGGAAGAAATTTAAAAATGGGTAATCCTACAACTCATACGGTATGTCTGATGAGGACTATTCTGTTGGCAGGAAGGTGAACTTAAGATCTTCATCTGACTATTAATACATCATTGACTGGTCAAGCTATTATCTAGTCTATATGCATCTTAAATTAGATCCATTATTGTAACCTGACATGTCAGACACACTGACACAGTAATCTGATATACACATATAGATCCATACATGCTCGGCACAAAGCGACAAAAAAATCAAACCTGCTCTGCAAACAAACACCAGATCATCTACGCAGGATATCCAAACACAGGAAGCTCTGCAAATCCAAAGATAACACTGCTGGGTTAGACAGAAAGCGCACGTGCAAGCGCACACATGCACACGCACACACACACAGAGGACAATATGAAAGCAGGAGTCATCTCAGACATGGACGGTTGAGTAAATTTCCTTCTCAGACAGACACACTTCTCTGATACAAATGTGTTTGAACTCTACATACTATGATATAACATTTTCAAAAAGGGATGTCAGTGCTCATACATCTTTGGAGGAAAACTGACCACTTGGTTTCACAGCACAACAAAGGGACTTGACTTAAAGGTCAGCAACACGGACCGACCACACAGCCACTGAGTGCAGAGCAGTACTTAATTTAGACCTGGAAAACCCATCTGCTCTTACGAAATGAGTCAGATCCGTTTCTAAGCAGGGCAATATTATTAAAGTGGAATCAGAAATTATACAGCTATTAATACTTCAGTAGATATTAATCAAGGACCCAAAGCCAGTGCAGGAATTGAAGCAATTTACTATTGTCTCTGTCCTAATTTTCCACTGTAACCTTTAAGCAAAGCTGCAGCATTTTGGCGTTATTTCATGTAACCTTTTCATCTCGCCTGCAGCACACTGTTCATCTTCTTTATGGTAGCCTGCTCAGTTGTTATGGATGACTGTTAGATCACTGGCTGCCATCTCTCTCTCTTTTTTGTTCCTTCGCTTAACTCCTCGTGTCTTTATCTTCCCCTCTCGGTGCAGCAGTGTAGGCAGAGACTTGTCTCCTCTAATTACACTGGATATGATGTGATCATTCACTATGCACAGAATCTCAGTTGACATCTGACAAAACAAAAAGTTTGTCAGGTAGGAAAGTGATTCACGCTTCTCTTCAACTAAAGTTCGTCTCACTATAACAATACGAGTTGTAGAGCTACCGCAGAAAAATGTTATTCATTTCTGCAAAATCCTGCTGAACATTAATTCCAGACACAGCTTGTGTAAATATGTTTAAACAGATATATTCTTCCTTTGGTTTCTATGAGAGCTTTTCTGTCTGGTGGCCAATCGCTAACCCCTCTGCTGAATGTTGGAGAAGACACTGCTTTCAGTGTGCTATAAATAACCGAGGTTCATACAGCAGTCATAATTGGCTAATGTTTCCATTTATTGAAGGCTACTCCGCTGACAGCAAAGATAAAGATTAATGATGCAGGCGATGAAGAACTAACGAGGGGCCCCATGATGTTAAGTTTACCGTTCGAATGTCAGCATAAAAATGTATGATCCCCCGTCAAGCATGCCTCTCATGACTGATAGCATCTGTGTCATTATAAACTATCTGTCACAACATCCTGTAACAATACCAGACACTCCCACGGTCACCATTAAACAAGCAAAAAGTGTCTACTAAACTAGGATTTGTGTGAAAAATGTAAAAGTTGGACTTTAAGGAGTTTTAGAGTGTCATTGCAGGGTATCAGTTGTTTATAATTTGGGTACAAATTCATGAATTTGGGCCAAATCACACTCACGTGCATTAATCTGGTCCAGATTATTCAGACTAAATTCTTTATATCAGATGTTTTTATGCTGTTAAGGCTTTGAAAACCAATTTAAAATTAGAATATCAGGACCCAGCGTCCATTAGTTACAGATTTATAGGGATTTATATTGACAAAAACAGACCTATTAGGAATATTCTTGGATCAGATTTGTGCTCTCCTCTAAATAGTTTGAGAATGAACAATAAGGAGGCGGCATCAAGGCCAGTCAGGCTTTCTCTAATGGTGAGAATATTATTCTTGCATTGTTTCACAGAGACTTTTAAATTTTCTTCCTGAATGTGAAAAATTATGATAATCACATAGTCTTAATTTTTTTCAGTCATACAGTGATGAATGTTTAATTTGGAGCTTTTGTTCGGTTGTTTTTTTGCAGTCACATCCTGCTCAGGGACCCTCTTAGTCTGACACCGAAAGTTATTCAAAAGCATTATCATACATCTCCTATTTGTCATGGCAGGGGTAAAGAAAAGTCCAACATCTCCTTTTACATAGCTATAAAAGAGACTTTAAGCGGGCAAGACAAAAAAATTACTAAAGTGAGGAACATTTAAATTACAGTACCCGTACTGCTCATTTACCGCTTCCTCCCCGTCCTTAATTTTCTTAACAAGTGTGTCTGTCCGTGCGAGGTTCCCTGCGTGGCTCGGCGCAAACGTTTGTGTGAACACGTGTGACGGCATTTGCGGCGCCGCATTCAACGGGAGTGCGTGTCACGAAGGCACCTTGGTATCCGCCACCCATGACTGACGACTCCCATGCTTATTGGGGCTTTGTTGCCGTGGCAGCGTCTCATTATGTAAATGATGTCTCCCTGATGAGAAGGAGGCAGGCGCAGCCGTGATGCTCACTGCTCCAGACTGTGTAAAATTGGCTTCAGGGACCAGTGAAGGATCGTTGCTATATTTAGCAGTCATCTTAACAATGTCTTTCTTCTCCATTCTTTTCTCACATCTTTGAAACAGAAGGCCCGCTTGCATTTAACACTTGCCTCGTCTTCTTCACATAGTGAGTGCTCAAATATCATACTCCCTTTCAAGCACAGTCACACCATGCTCGCCACCATAATTCAATTGGGAGTTTTGACAAGGTTTCATAAACGGTTGTATTCACTGTCCAGCATCTTATCGGATTTTTTCCCAAACTTCCCTGTATTGAACAAGAATTGTTCTGAACCCATCCGTTCCCTGGCCTCATCAAAGCTGAATGAATGTGCTTCCTCTGAGGATCGGTACTAATGGCTTTCTGCTATATATCATCTTTCATGTTGCGGCTCAAGGGAAACAAATACTTAGTGTCTTGGTCATTCTTGACTTTAAACATGACCCAAATACATGAATCCATACAGCCCATGTCCCTTACTTCAAATTAAGTATAGTTATTGCTTTTGTCTCCTTCCAGCGTCTTTACCATAGCAATTAGAGCTTTTCAGCTGTCTGTAAAGAGTGCCACAGATTGCATCCGTCTCCATGACCACTTTGGCCTGCACTAATATTTAGTTAGTGTTGACCTCTATTCTCCATCAGCCAAGACACCTGGAAGCTCAGCTGTCCCTCCAGGGAATGTGTTTTTATCTCCATTATACTGTAACAGCTATTTTGAGAGAGTGACCCGGAGATCAATGCAGTCAATAGCATTATCCTCCAGAGTACACTGCAGCTTTGTGGCGTTAGGGGAGTCCGTCCAGACCTTAATTAATGAGCAGCAACTGAAATTGCTTGCTCCTCCGCTTGACGCTCGATACAGAAACTATGTGCTCTTAACAACAAAACTCATCAGCCATCAGTGAGGCAGAACACAGATGTTCGAGAGGAGATCCTGCAGTAAAAAGTTTGAGAAATTTGCCATTGCAAATTGCTGCAAATTCTAGACATTCAATAATACATAATTCTGAGTGTTTGCATTCATACAGACCTGGATTTCTCATATGTTGTAGTATTAAAACAGTGAAATATACAAGTGGCTGTGCAGAGAAATAGCAAGAGTTAAGATCTGTTCATGTTTTACCTGTGAAGTTTTATTAACTTTTAGAATACCTACAGTTTTATTGGATTTTTTTTTCCTCCATGCGGAGGCAGAAATCATGTCACCATTATTCCAATCCCGATATTTTGAGGTGGTATAGTTTATAAATTAGGCACAACAGTGTTATTAAAAGACATTAGTCTCCACTGGAGAGAGCGAAATGAAGCGAATCAGGAATCTAGTCATTGTTCTAGTAGGATTTATGAAGGGAAAGCAGTTTGGTTTGGAAGAAGTAGATTGAGATTTCGGACACGGTCGAGCATTGAACTTCCTTGAGAACCTGTAAAATATTGTATCAGTGAAATGACGACCGTCAGATCACTTTCTGTTGCATTTTAATCATTTGTTAGTAACTGTAGTTTCAGATGCTGGTTCTGAAATTTCTGATAATGTCAGAAAATAATCTCAGGTTTTATATAGTTTCACGGTGGTCACCATGGCAGGCCCTATACAACAAAGGATCAAAGATTTCTGAGCCACAATGAAAGATGTTTCTGATTTGTTAATCTCAGACAGACAGTGCCACAAAATCCTGTTTTGGTCAGGAATTATGGCTGAAGTTAGGTAATAAATGCAAAACGACTCCACTTTTAAACCTGGACCTGCTCTACTCGCTCTTTCCTGACAGGGCGAATGTCATTAAGCGAGGCTGCTGGCTGCTGTTGTGTTCATGCTGACACATATTCCACTCACACGCAGTGCTGAGCACTAAAGAACACTTTACAGGACTTTAAAGAGTCACAGCTGGACATTTTTTTTCTCCACATTTTGCATAGATCCCCGAGATCCATAGGTGACGATAAACTGTGGATTAGGTTGCATAAAGCCATTTTCAGCCTTTTAAAATCCCTTTATCTTCCCCCGTCTGCCAGTCCATCAGGTCAGTTCAGGATTTCCCTCCTGCTTTCTAAGCTGATGTTTCTTCTCATCGCTACAGAGCCCCGCTGAGGTGGAACACTGATGCAAGCCGAAGTGTGGCCCTCCTTGCAACTTGCTTGTGAAATCAGCCGCAGTAGCGGAGGAGAGCAGAACGCAGGTAATCCTGTTAACCATTCCCTGCACGTTTTGCAAAGGAGATGGTGGTCTGGAGCGCCGCTGTCTTCCCTGTGAATCCTCCCGACAGAGACGACAGCCTTGTCAAGAATTAAGAAACTGTAAATCGCTAATCTGCATCCTGCTCAAACCTGAGACAATCATTTTCCCTCCCCATCGGCGCTGTGAAGGCCTGCTGGCCGGTCAGACGCCGTCTCCCAGGCCCGCTCTGTTCCAGACTGTAGATCCTGTTTATTACCCCTGGTCCAGCCTTATCGCCTCCCTTTCTTACCTCCTCTTAATCCCCTTTATAATTTTCACCAACTTTAATTAGTTCATGTCCAGAGCAACTATTAATCCTGTGCATGATTTAAAATACAGAATCGTGGCGGGCCATAAAACCTTTGAGCACTACATGAGTTTGAGACCTTAGCAGAAATATTTCACTGGTGTTGCTCTAACCATAAAAAGCTCCTCACTTCAATCTTCAGCCTAGAGTGATATTCACGGGGCCGTCTGAGCTCTTTGCGAGCAGTCTTGGACAACGCTGGCAGCCCGTGGCTTCCACCCTAACCTTGTGATACTGTAATTGCTTTTGTGACCTCCTTTTGACCCGGCAACCTTCAGATAGCCCGGCGCAGTTTTATGAAATGCTCTTTTGTCGTGACTTTCAGAACACAGTCCTGCATGGAAACAAAGGGAAAAACCTTCCAGGTATCCCCCTCATGTATTTGCAAATATACTGGATGATTAACTAAATCAAACATGATGAAATGAGCTTCAAAGTTACTATAGTAACTGCAAATACAGTTTCATCTGCCTTTGCAAATGAATCCATATGCACTTTTTCAGACTGTCTGTGGGACCTTATGGCCGGAGATAAATGAAGGAGACACACGCGATGTACAGCTCGCACAGAGCTGCATGCCGCGCCGACAGTCTGAAAGTGATCTCAAGGTGGCGTGAAGGCTTACGGACAGCTGAGTCAACGTTGCCACATGCTCGTTTGAACAGATGAGCTTGTTCGTTCCTCTCACACCGGCTAACAGCTCTGATCCGCAATGAGTCCATCAACACTCAGAGCCGCATCGTTACATGCCTGGCAAAAAGCATTATGTGAGGAGGAACTGATCGTATTTACCACTTGTTACTGTCTCCATACAATGATCATCACAAGAGAAAAGGCAATAAGGCAGCGCCATGAAAACGCTCTATTTCTCTCTCAGAGTCTGAGCGAGAAAAAAAAAACTATTTTCTGTCCTGTTGATGCCATCTTTGTCCGATCCCACAGATAACGACCAAATGGGAAAATGGTCATGTTCTCCGTGTCCTTTCCCATTAAATCCCAGCGTCAACAAGAAAGGCCGTCTACCTCAACTCCGACATTAGCAGTTACGGTAAAGGGTCAGTGCGTCCCACACAGCTGACGTCAACGCAAAGCCTGACATGACATAGTTTTTAATATACGGCTGCTTCATCTGTGAAACATGCCGCTGTTCCGGCCTCATGGAGGGACGCCATTAATTGTTATCTGCTGGTTTGTCTGACACACATATCCACAATTATGGGAGATTAACTTTACATGAGATTAACCACTACATGGAGTGCATTTCTGAAAGCAAAAACTCAGTAATCCAAAATCCACAGGTAGCAGATAATCTTGCACCTATTTGTCATAGTTGCGGTGTATGCCATTATTTTGATTAAATAATTCAGGGGAGGAATTAAATTCTTTTCATGATACATATCCAGCATCAGGGAATCGATGATAAATCAGATGCAGGCCGGAGAGAGAGAAAATGTCATAAGGGTTAAGCCCCTTTAACGTAGATTTTACAGCTTAACTCTGTTTTGTTTGTTTTATTCATTTAATTTTTAATCATTTCTGAACCAGCTCATGTGTGAATGTTAAAGTAAATCACTCTTACTCTCTGTTCCCTGTTAAAATGTCATAAATACACACAAAATCACAAAAATTCAGTTTTGTGAGATTTCAATACCTGAATCTTCTTTTGTATCTTTAATTATGTAACATTTGTCAACCTGCGGCAGAGTCTGATGCTTTAACATACATTATGAGGATTAAACCGCTTTAGTCCCTCTGAGTGACACTAGAGAGAAGAGCAAATGACATGACTAACTTCATGCACGTTGACAAAGTGCTTTCAGAAATGTGCCAATCTGGGAAAGACCTTAGAATTTTAAAGGGCAGTGTAAAAGAAGTTCTGCAGAGATGTCACTGCACATGCAGTCGTCTTGCATACGTACAATCAGAGGAGGCCCGTTCCAATTGAAACTGAGGCAGCAGGCCACAAAGCAGCTCACTTCAGTAGACATGCAGCTCTGTGGATTATCGACGGCTCGCTGACTAATGCACCAAGAGTCAGGTATTTAAAGACTTAAAGAGGAGAATAGTTATGGCTGCAGAGTCATTTGACTCCATTTCAACATGGAGAAATTAAGAGGATGAAAAAAACTTATGCAAATATCTCCTGATTACTCCTGGTTATTGTTTTTTTTTTTTTTTTTTATGGCCAAGCAAATATACTTAAAATAGCTCAGTAAAAACATTCTGAATCTCTAAAAACAGTGTATACCGCAGGGCACACCGGGGTCACTCAGAAAGCCAAGCTGGCAGACAAATTGAAGAGACAGGCTCTCAGCGTTGTCACACAGCAGTCAACAGACAGGTTTGCAATGGAGAGTGGCAGACCACCGATGCCACTCAGAGAAGTGAGTGTCATTAGACCCCGGGACCGGAGGTGAGCCCGTTTCCTGCAGGCCGCGTAGTCGGATCTGCGTCAGTGCCGGAAAGACATCTGACGAACAACAACTTTGCTGTCCTGACACCACAAATATTATCAAGAAAATGTCTCTTCACCCACCTCAGTGTCTTCTTAGGACAAACAGCAAGTGTAAGGCTGTTTTCTTCATGACATACTGCCACAGGTGAACCTTAATGTCCAGAATAGTAACTAACTAGCAGTAGGTCAGTTGATCATTTGAATTTTACTGTTACTAAAACATACACACTTGGCAGTGGGTGATGCTGGAAAAAAAAAACTGACTTTAAAAGCTTTTGCACAACAAAATGAGCTTAAACAACAGAACTGGTGCATTGCTGCAGCCAGCTTGTGAGCTTTTAGCATGTGTGAGGTATATTTAAAGTCGCGACGAGAGTTAAACTACCGCCATCTAATTTCTTGACCACATGCTCCTTGGATAAGTTTCGCGAAGAGCCGGTGATTAGATTGAAATATCTTGATGACATTGTAGAAGGTAGGTTGTATTGCTGATGAGATTAGAGCAGGTGTCAGTGTTGTGGGAGATAGAGCTGACTGCATTGTGATTAATGAAGCAGCTCTAAACTCCTCTCAGGATATCTATCGATTCACTTTGAGATGGTGGCTGGCCTTGTGCTGAATTAATCGGCCTGCAAATATGCAAGACTTATGCCTTCTGCCACACTCGGGGCCCGCAGTTTGAAGCTGACAAGAATTCACTTGCTGACACGCGAAGCCCAGGAGGGAAGTCTATCAATGAGCGACGCTGAGGCGAAGTCTGAGGAGAGCGACACGGAGAAATGCAGACAGTTGTAAACTCACACCTACTGAGCATTTAAAGCATGGATCAGCTGAACAACCTAAACAAAGTTCACAAAAAAACTGTAGGTTTGCTTACTTTTGGTAAAATTGCACAGTGATTAAGAGACCGTTTATAAGACTGATGCAATTAAAATGGAAAACTGTTTACCCTTCAATGGGAAAGTGACTTCATTAGGAAGTTTACGATTAAAAATAAGTGCTAAAGTTTACTTTTGAACATATCAAATCCCCTTTTAGCATTAATCACTGTACAGAAAAGTTATCTTGCTGAGGTTTCAGGCCCTGAAAGTTATAACGCTGAGAGAGCGTGCACGTCACGCTTCGACACATCACGCTGTCTGCACAGCTCAGCCTCACAAGGACAGGGGGACACGAACACACAACATGATTCACTGTTGATACTGAAGCTCTGAAACTGATACACACAACCTCCCACCCCCTGTCTGTCTTCGCATGATCTCTGGTTTTTAAGATTAGAAAATCAACTATGACTGGCATTAGAGAGAGAGAAAACAGAGTCCTGAATAAAATTACCCTCTGACAGAAAGTGAAATCATTACTGGTTTGCATGGTTTTAAAACTGCATGTTTTGTTAGTATGATTACATTTTGAACCACCACAGAGAAAACACATTAAATCATTTAAAATGGAAGGAAATAATGAAGTTTCTTTTCCATTAATCTAGTTTATATTCTTATATTTGGGACTTGAAATTGGTTCCTTCCAATTGAAACAGAACTGTCGCCATTTTAATCTTTTTTCTGAAAAAGTAACATAAAAAAAAATTGGGTTTTTTCAGAAACTGCAATCACATGCTGCAAATGCACGTGTCTTTTTAGCCACACTGGTTTTCCAAGATGTGAAATGGGTAGAAGCAGGGCAGTCACCAGACCCTTCGGGAAGCCAGCAGCTTGCAGGAAAAAGCCACGGCGATGGCAGGTGGTTCCGGCTTTAATGGACTGTTTGCCTGAAATAATTTGTGGGACAGGTGGTTGCCAGCATTGGCAGGGTCAGTGGTGATTTTCCCGGCGCACTTTCCTGCGCTTGTGCCATTCAACTCTCTGATGGAGGACAGCTGGCACCAAGTGGCCCACACAGTAATGCAGAGACTGTTGTCGTCGTCCCCCCCCCCTCCTAAATTTGGAAGGCAGCACCAGCCTGCCATATCAGTTTTTCGATTTTGGCAGTACATCTATAAAAATAGCACAAGCTTTGTTGAATGGACTTAAGTTAAGCAGGAGATGTTTTTTTTACTCCATCTGAGAAATTTCGGAGATGCTCCTGCTGCCGTGGAGCTTAAAAGACTCGGCTATTTACACTCGTGATTGATTTCCAGTGGGAGAAGGTGGGGAGCTGTTGGGGAGGTTAATCTTGAAATCAATTCTTTTAGGCATATTTTTGGCAGTATCGTCTGAAAAGCCTAGCAGGTTGGTACTTCTATCCCCTTTTCATGTTGTCTGGGTTTAAGTCATTTGAAGACACTGCACATTAAAGTGAATGCATTTTGTAAAAGAGACAGTGTGCACCAGACTCAGTTTCTGACAGCAGTGAATGATGGGAAAGGTGTCCAAGCACATGCAACTACATCTGCATTCATTATATTGAGTATAAACTCTGGATCTGTCGAGTATAATCTTAAAGGCAACCTCACTTAAAGTATGATAAACATCTTATGGATGTCTCTTTGAGTCAAGGTATTTACAGTACATCAACCAATCAGTCAGGGAGGAGAGTGGGCAGTGCTTCTGCAATTACATGCATGAATTTATACGACTTACATAACCTGTGCTGTGAGGTACAATAGCCTGTAGTCCAGTAACAATTCTATTTATATGTTTCACTCTGCTCACAGTTAATGTGCAGCATCAGCTTCTGTAGCAGCTTTTCTGTATGCACCACTTATAGTCGGTCACGTCAACAAATGACACCATCGCTTGTAGCCGCGCAGCCAAAATAAGCCAGTTAGGTGTATTGATTTGTTGTGAGCACCTTAAACAGGGCAGGGACATGACAACAGGGAGATCCAATTGTAGCTATACTGTAAATAAACAAGCATGCTGCAGTAGGCAGGCTGCCATAGTGTGAGAGCTGCTTGTTGGTATCTTACACTGAGAAAAAGGAAAAAAAATGTTGAGCTGGTGACCAGAAATATACATTTTAGTAAATAAATATAATGCATATAATGAAGGACAATAGAGCAAAACAATGCAGGCAATAAACATTTCTCAAAAACTGTTTTGGGGTAGAGGTGGGGGTGGGGGGGATCCTTAGTTTGAAGTAGTAAGGCTGCTCAAGACTTGATTTAATTACTTTTATATCTTTACAAACACATTCCTGTTTCACTATGATTTCTAACTATGTACGTAACCAATGTGCTTTTCTGCCCTCAACATGTATTTAATTATCTTACTGGTCTTTTCCCCCCTAAGAAGCAGCATTACAGAGACAAAGGTGCAGTAGCGCGTGTCGGTGCGTAAAGTGCGGCGCACGTCCCCATTGTAGATGTTACAATGATTAGTGTTGCAGCCCTGTCTCTGCCCTGTCTCCATGGCAATGCATAAGGCAGTTTACTAGGGTCTTTTTTTTCCTCTCTCTCTCTCTCTGCTCAGAGGAATAGAGGCTCGTCTTTTTACGCCATAGGTCATAATCTCGGGTAGTGGGACCGAGAGGGGGCTCCGCGCATCGTGGCTGCACAGATGTGACGGGAATGCGCGGCTCGGAAGACTCTGCGGATGCGGTGCGAGCGAGAAACACAAAGGGACCTTTCAACAGGATGCCAGTGACACAATGAGACACCACTGTCATCTTTACAGCGTTATAAAGGACACTTCTGAAGTGAAACGTGATGTTTGACTACATTCTGTCACGCTGGTCTGCAGCATTGATGACTTCAAGCTTTGACGGATCGTCTGGTTTATTTTTCTCTTCTTTTTTTTTTTTTTTTTTTGGCGATCACCAAGTCAATGCAAATGAAGCATGTGATCTCAGAGCAACACATCGTGCAGCATGTAGGCCTACAGGAGCAAATGCTTAGATCATCTCACACAGAAATCACCACATGCACCGTGCTGGGAAATGCTCCACCGTCCACTGGCTGCTGCTGTGGCCAGTCTAACCTCAAAGGGGGGGTTTATAGCACCATGCAGGGGATGAATGGGAGCGTGTTCGCGTTCAAACCTGTCATTGTAATGCATTAAAGCAAGTCTGTGCAAGGCAGAGGCTCGTCTCTTACCCTTGGAAGCATCCTTGTCTTCTTTAGGCTTCGCCACTTTTCCACTCATAGATCCCAGTTTGGATGTGTAATTCCCGATTTGGATAAGAATCGAAATCCCCCTAATTGCCGACTGTCCTCAATGAATTCTTGACCAAAGGATTCAGGTGCTGAGATAAGGGTTCTGTGAGAGGAGAGGGAAAATATTCATCAAAATTGCATCTTGCTGTCATAACACATCAGCAGCTTTTAGCGTTACAGCGGGGCCATAAAAACCACACAATGGACCACGAGAGCTGCTGGATTCATCAATTAGATATCAATGAGAGCATCCAACTCCTGACGCTGTCTAAACACACTCACACGCTTCGACAAAGAGCCCATGTAGTTTCATTGAAGAGCAACATCTCTCCAGGCTGTGAGCATGCCTGCCTCTCCACTGGGTTCACCTACCTTATCTCCTCCACGTTTTCTGCTACATCAATGCACATTGATGAAAGGAATCTCTCCCACCATGAATCCTGTTATTTTGCATATATAAAAAAAAAAATCACGACCTACTCTACTGTGACAAAGAAAACGGAACATTAAAAAAAAAAGGTGCCAAATGCAGCGCAGTTCTCCCAGAGGTCTCCAGCCAAGAAGAAGAGGAAGGAAGAAAAATAAAAAAAAAATAAAAACACAAGTCAAAACATTGAAACGTCCTATCTGACAAACCCCGGGAGAAATGCCATCCAATGCAGCTTCAGCGACCAGCGTTCCTTGTCTGAGGCTTCCCCCCCTCCTGTGCTCCTCTTAAACGCTCGGGCAGGATCAACAGGATACTCGACGTGAGAGCGCTCCACCCGCTACGGCGCACATTCGCACTGTGGACGCTTGTTTTTTGACCTCGGAATCAGAGCCGTGATGGAAAACGAGCCGCTCCATCCGCGAGCGCATGCAGCCAGCCAGAGCGCGCGCCGTGCCGTCGATGCGGTGCAGAATTAAAGCGGGGGGTCGTGCTCGTGCTGCATGGCGCGCACCATCTTGCTGTTGCTCTCATTCAGCTGCGCTTCATGCCATTCACATCCAGGCTGCGCGTTTTCCTCACACGAGGAGAATCCGAGCCGTTTTATTTCATTTCGCAGACAAATATACTTTTTGTGTCTTTGGAAAGTATAAAATAAGAATAAAAAAAAAAATCTGTATAATGAACATTTCTGTTAATTAGGTACTATGCTATCTACATTTTATTCTGGACTGTTACCACCAACTGTTATGTAAAACAACATTTTGCTAATAGGAAGGCATCACTTATGTAACACAAAAATTAAAAAAGAAAGTCAGGTCTTGAAGTTTGGTGAACAGCAGGGAAGTTGAACATTCAGTTTGAGATTTAGACTCAGAGAAGCATAAAACTTCTTTTTGGAATAGCTTTCTAGGTGAGCACAGGCAGAAGTTGAGATGAGTTCAGCTTAATGTGAATAAATAAACCCAAAATGCGTTATTTTATATGCTATAGATGTTTTATCAACATTTGTGTCATATGATGGAGGTGAACTGCATCACAACTATACAGAGATAGGTTTTCAGTGGAGAATCAGGTGGAGAAATCCTAAAAAAAAAAAAAAAATTCTAAATGTATTCTTTTTTTATGTATTCACTTCATGAAAAATGTTTAGGGAAACATTTAAAGACATGAAAGAATATTTTTTGACATGAAAACAAGCTGTATATATTCATGATTTAGTTGTCCCTGTGGGCTTTGTTAACTGAAACTTAAATCTGTCTCACCTTAATGTTTATGAAAGTGATGTGTCGCAGAAGCCTTACCTTCAGACTGTGGAGATGGAGCCTAAAAGATAAACCTCATCTTTTATTTAAACTCACAATAAGCTGTAGAGATTCAAAAAAATGACTGAGCCACACTGACACTCAAAAGTCTGCGTTTCTTCTCGACCTCTCAATCCAGTTTTGGGGTGTTATCTACAGCTGTTCCAAAGTCCAGGTCCGTTCGCTGTCCGATTACCACGGCCGTTATGTCACATCTCCTGGTCCTGCAGGTCTGTGGCTCTCTGAGGCAGCAGAGGAAAAAGACCTGCAGGTTGAGGGTTACCAGATCCATACGGACGCTATTTTTAGAGGAAACTGGACCCCCTTCCAAGTTTCTTCACATGCTCAGATCCTCCTGAGACGTTTAAGGCACACTGATCTGTTTCAACCAGCAGCTTTGGCTCAAAGGACAAAATTATTGTGATTTTTAAAAAAAGGATTTCTGATGTACTGGTGGCTGCTTCACTTTCAGGAAGCAAACCAAGCTCGAATCAAGAAAATGTCAAAGCCTCCACTGATTTTTTTTCCCCCTCATTTTAAATAATCAAAAACATATGAACACACAAGTCCACAACTAAAATACAACTTTGTCAGTGTTGCTGTGTTTCATAAACTTTTCACTGAATATTCCCGGAACATCATGTAGCTTCCATTAAATGTTTGTTTGCGCTAGAACTGTCTGTAATGTATTCATGTCAGTTATCATTCATCTTCCCTTTTCTTATAGAGCTTAGAATTTCCTGTGTGAATTCAAACTTCAGTAATTCCTAGATTACAAATGTTGAAATGACAACCCAGTTTCTATAAATAATTTCAAATATATATAGCTTTTGAAAGAACATTCAAGGGGTTTTAGTGCCATCTGTTTGATGAGTGGAACTCCAAAACAATAATTTTGGGCCAGTTCTTTTTATATTCAGAGCTGATATAAATGCTCTTGAACATCCAGTGCCAGTATTAAGTACCATATTTATCTATGTGGTTGCCACTGCATCGCATCAGAGAAGCTTGATTCAATAGAATCCGACATCTCATGAGCTGGAGGGTCAGGAAGGTCAGTTTTAGCATTTTCATCTCAGGAAAGAATGTAGTCACTCGTTTGAATGTTCTTTCCCTCTCATTTCTTTTATAGCCAGTGTGAGTGTTAATCCTGCATTGACAAAGCGTATACTGATACTGTCAAACGGTGAGACGACCAGGGTTTGGCTCAGAGCATGCCTGACACTGGCCGTAGCCATTCAACCCTCCATCCATCCTTCCGATCCATCACTGGGAAAATACGGAGACGAAGCCGCTGTCTCAGGAAATTTTGAGTCACAAAGAATCCCCAAATTTAAGTTGCTGGACTGTTTAAGGATGCCAAGTTGCCGTGATGAAACGCACAAACAGAAGCTCTAGACCTCTGATCAGAGTGTGTTTGTTGTGTTTCAGAGAAAAACACAGTGATGTTCTCTGTTTACGTTTGTCTGTTTCTCATTGTCACTTTATGAAGTATTCAGAAAGTTAAACGCAGTGACTTCTCACTAACCAGCTCCAACTTGTTCATGAACCGGCATGTTGAGAATGAGGTATAAAGAAGGCGGGTTAGAGAGAGCGTAAATGTCAGTGGGTTGTGTTCCCACTGTGTCTACGGCCTGTAGCCCCCTCTGACCTTTCCGGCAGGGCATCGCACGGCAGCGCCACGTTCATCCCCACCCGGTTTAAAGCAATCCCCCCGGGGCCCGTTCGGCACGGCGCTCCTGACAAACTCCTGACTCACACTCTGTCACCTCTGATGTCACTTCACAGTGCGTGTCCCCCTCTGCCACCGAATAACCCTGAATCACTTCTTTTTCTCCGCTGATTGCAGTATTTCTGCTTCAAAATGCATCATCACCCCAAAGCTCACGTTGCTCTGCGTGCACGGCTCTGTACGTCACTGGCCAATTTAAAATGTCTTTAGGAAAACTAACAAAGAACTACTGCATGGATAAAACTCTAATGATTCAATCCCTTTCTCTATTGATGTGTACAAATATAAAGTATCAAAATAGTCTCAGGTCTCTGCTTCTAAACCTTTTCATTGGAATACAACACAAATACCACTGCTTGAGCTTTTTAATTTCTTTCTTTTACAAATTTCAGTTTGTGCCATTTCGATTTGTAACATTTAAGTGAACAAATAAAAGCCAGTTCAAGTCGGACAAGTTTTCTATTCAAATATCAGGCAATTTTATCATGCTGTAGTCTACAGGCACATGCAAATGCATTAAAATATAACATCTAGCAACCTCCCCACTTTCTTGGAAGGCTGTAATTATATGTTAAGCCCTGTATTAAAGAGGCCAACCATTTCATTAATCCGTCCACCCATTCATCCATCTTCTATACTGCTCCATCCAGTTCAGGGTCACAGGATGCTGGAGTCATTCCCAGCTAACCAAGGCGCGGTACATGGACGGGTCAGTAGTCCATCACAGGGTGACCATGGAGACGCAACACATAGATTCACACCTGTAGTTTCAGTTTCAGCAGTCATCCTGGCTCACATGCATGTTTTTGGACTTGGAAATCAGTGATGTGTTTTTTTGAGGAGAACAGCAAATCAGTCGAAGCAACATAACGGCATTTGGTGGAGAGACCTCGTGTTCAGTCTCAGTTTTACTTGAATTTCCTACAGGTGGAAATCATACAATCAAATATGTCAAGCTATAAATTGAATAATGAAAACACTTTGAATGCAGTCACACCTGTGGGATGATTCATCAATTCTTGTCTGAGATTTGTAGAGTTTGCTCATCAGAGCAACAGTGGTTGATTTGATGATTGCCTGTTATGGAAGGTACTGTATATCAGAGCTCAAACTGAGAAAGGTTAATGAACACAGGTTTCCACCAGGTAGTGTTTAATCTGTGTGCAGTGCCACACAGTATCCAGAGAACATTTGTCATGCGCTTTCCAAAGCTGCTGCGCCCTTCTTCTTCTGGTCAGGTGTATTCATCATGGCCTTTCAAACTCAATTTTCAATCACATGAAACAGGCACGCACTGTACCTACACTTATTGCGGACTGATAAATCAGTTGTATGGGATGAGGCAGCCGAACCAACAGAGAAGTATCTGCTTGATTTGCCGCTCGCCAAGACTAAAAATCACCCAAGGTTATATTAGCGGAGGAGCCTGTGTGGTAGCCGGGGATCAGTCCCAGATATCACTCTCTGGGACAGGCAGTGGGGTGTTGGAAGGTGATTAATGCCCCAATATTGTGCAGCTGGGTTAGTCATTTGCCCCTGATTGTAGGTGCTAGCTGGACTCAAGCTCTGAGAGTAGCTGATAAGGTAATCAGACTGGTGCCGATGACAGCAGACACAAGCCGGTATCACAGGGGTCAAGGAAGTCTTTAGAGAATGTGTCTTTTGTGTAATTTCAATGGGATTCCTCACAAACCGTCTGGTCAATGCTTGCCAAAATCTCTGGCATTTATCCTTATCAGAAAACTGCAGGCTCACTGATCATTGAAAAGGTGATGGAATTTTAGCTTTACCGAGTTATTTTAGGACATAAGAGCAGAGATTGTAATGACCTGAACAGATTTTGAAAGCCGTTTCTTTAGATAGTGCAACCTAATAAAGCAGAGGTCAGTGTCATGTGATGGGTGTTAGGAAATGCAAATGCGATATCCATCTGTTGATCTTGAACGATCATGACGAATAACAAAGTGGCAGAGAAGCAATTTCAAAATCATCGAAGCCAAGGGCTGAAAAATAAAAACATAAAAGTGATGGATTTGATCAAATGCTATTAATACTGACGCGACTGTTCATCCATCTGAGTCTCAGAGCTCAAGCTCACCGACCTTCATTTGAAAGGTCAGGGAAGGGTCGGCAAGTTATTTCAAAACTAACGGGGTCAGGGTCAAAAGGTGAGACATGATGTTGCATTCCTGTCACTTCGCCTCATAACGCTCCACATAATCGACTCGGCTGCTCCCCAGATTGCATCGTCATATCTCCTGTCGCAGTGTCAGGCTGTATTTCACCTGCGGGACAGATGATCTGCCGCCCCAGCCCCAAACAGGCTGAGATGATGTCGGAAATTTAAATAAAAACAGGGTGCAATGATGGCATGGTGGCGCACTCTCAGGTCCCCGGCTTGAATCCAGTGTGGAGTTTGGATGTTCTTTTGTGTGTGTGTGTGTGTGTGTGTGTGTGTGTGTGTTTCATACCTCCTGTGCACCACTCTCAACTTGAAAAGATTGATATCCATAACTGGATTCCACTCAAAATATAAGTTCTTTTTCCAGAACTTTTGTCTTTGTCAACTGAAATAAATCGTGGATGCAGTCCCAGGGCTGCTGTAGCTGTAAGTGAAAAACCTTGAACAGAAAAGACAATTATCAAATGTTACAAAAAGTATATTATGCAAAAAACAAATACTTATGTGGCTTAATGAAAAGTTTAATCCTCCCTTAAACACATTAGTTCTAAATTATTTAAGCACTGACTATGATTTTTTTACTGAATTAAGTAAATATACAACATTAAATATTAAACATTTCAATTCTAAGAAAATCACTTCCAAAAACCAACCAACAAGCGCCAATCCAACAATTACCTCCACAATTACTTTCAGTACTTCAGTTCTTTCTAGAATGCAAACAAACAAAAGACTTAATTTACCAGCTGAGTCTCTGTTCCACAGAGTAACTTTCATACACGCAGACAATCCCGCAGGTGTTCTTCATTAACCAGTCAGGGCTGTCTCATGGCCGTTCTCTTCACCCACAGACAACTACAACCTCAATGAGAGATCAATGCACTTGTATTCACAGTAGAACATGTCAGATGTTGAATGAAAACATTTTCCTATTTAACTGCAAAAAATTATAGTTTGGACGTTGATGGCGAAGACAGACGCACAGGGCGAAAACAATTTGACCCATTTCTGCCTCTCTGACTCTGTCCAGAATAGGTTCTCGCAAATTCACATTGTGCCATATTCTTGTGGAAAACGGTGAGTATCTTGTGTAACTAGGAGGGATGGAAGCTCCACTTTTCATTAACGGTGGCTGAGCACTCCTGAGCCGGCAGCGAATGTCAGCTCGGCTGCATCACGGCTCACAGAACCAGGAGAGGGTCTGCTCTCCGTTCTCTGTGGGAACTCGCAGCAGTGTTGAGTTTCTGGGTCACGATCGGCAGGACCAAGCCTGACTGAGTGTGTGTGCTCCTGTTGGCCTCTCAGCATCGTCTTCATTTGTGTTGTACATACAGGACACTTTGAAACAATTCGTGGAAATACATTACATTCAGGCGCCAATAAATTATACATTCCCAAATAAACCTGTGGATTAATCACACCCATGAACTTCGTGTTGGTAATCTACAAAGACAATTGCTTAATTTTAGGTCAAATGTCTCTTTCTGGAGTGAATGTTGGATTCTGAATGACATACTTTTTGCACAATGTTTTCATGATCTTGCTATCAGTTATCAATCGAGAAAACAGGAAAACTGCACTGCTAAGATCCATTTCTGGACCACATGGTGGGGCAGTGGTGAGCAATGTTACCACACACCAAGAAAGACGAGTTCAAGCTCTGGCCTGGAAAATGAAGAGAAAAAAAGGATAACTTAGCAGAAGAAGAAGAAGCAAAACCATTAAAACAGTACTTTTTTTTTTTTTAAGTAGAAGGAAAATTGCAAATGAATGGAAACTTAACTATCAAGAGGTTCTAAATATGCAGAAATACTCGGAGTAAAAAAACCCTAAAAGGACTGGACAGCCCTTTTGCAGCCACTTCTCTTTCCACTGTGTCTTAAAGTTCATTCATTCTCTTTTACTTGTTAATTGATTCCAGACCATTGCACAGTGACCAGCTGTAAATAAAACGCTACCTCTCTTTAGCTGGGAAAATTCTTGGCTTGGTGGGAAAAGATGTGAACAGATGGTGGAGAAACATCAGGATTGAGATTACAGAAATGACTGTACTAATTAACAGAGAGAGACACACTGAAATATCACATTAATGTCAATGACTTTATCAGGAAGAGGGGACGACGGGTGGGGGTGGTGCTTTCAGGGCCACTGTTCCTCTTTGTACAGCTCCCAGTGGATATTACTGTACTGCACGATACTGAAAATTACCCAGGAGCACAATCTGGCTCTCAGAGTGTCAAAGAGATGCAGCATTTATCTTTATTTAGGAGTACAGTAAAGCTTTCTTCCCCAAGGCTTCAAGACTTCAAAAACACTTTACTGTTGTCATTTTTAAAGTAAAAAGTCACAGTTTAGAGATAAGAAATGTAAGCCGCTGCAGAAAATAGACTTCTATTTTTATTTGCTTGTCTGAAAAGGAAACAAAAATGCTGTCATAATGATGATCAGTTTCTTTATAAGCCATCTATTCCAACACTGCTATGAAGTGAAGTGTAGAGTCAGTGGACAAACCAGCCCTTCTGTTTTCAATCCCGACGCCAGCTCCCACGAACTGAAGTCCCCTTTTGCCTAAACTTGATATGCTAAGAATTCAAAAGACACAATCTGTGATGAATCAAATATCTAACACTGCTGCTCCGGGCTTCGGTTCCCGTATAAATCTTCCACAGCGGCTCATTTTTCCTCACGCTCGCACTGAGCTAATTACATAAAACTGATTCGGCGAGAAGAGGATCACAAACTGACGTAGACAGAGTTCTTGTATGTCAGCCTTAATAAGCCGAACTCCCTGCTCTCAGCTTCTACGGCTTCATGAATATGCACACGCGTGACAGCATTAACATTTACATGTCATGCCCCGAGGAGGCCCGGCGCTCGTGTCGTCCCATCATAACATCTGGAAGGAACGGCTGATCTCGCTGAACATAACTCTTTCCCTCCTGCCCCCAGATATTCTCAAGTCATCACTCAAATGTCAGGCTGCACAAACTCAACACAACTTTAATTATGTATGTATAAGGTTTCACATGCAGTGAACAGTGGGGGACGCGCGTTTTAATGGGTTAATACGGTATAAAGTGACTCCCGCAAAGTTAGACTGTACAAAGATTACTGAAGCAATTTCAAAATGTGTGGAGGATTGGTTTTGTTCTGTAACCATATTTCTACTCAGGGCTGCACAGTGATGCAGTCGTGCTCTTGCGTCACAGCGAGAAGGTTGTGGATTAAAATACCAGCTGGGTCTTACTGTGTGGAGTTTGCATGTTCTTCCTGTGTGTGTGCGCTTTTCGTCTGGGGAGCTCTGTTCTCTCCAATAGTCTAAAAACATGAATGTGAGGTTCCTTGGTGACCTTGAGCCCTAATCAATGGATGGATGGGGTAATGTTTACGTGTGGCATGTCCTGTTGGCAGTTCAACTGTGTTTGTTCTCAAGATTCGAGTATTACAGTATTTGCACCACTTGACAGAGTTTTGTTCTTCCCCAGAACTTGCTGTGCTCTTCAAACACACCCGTTGTAACAGGAGGAGGTTTTAGCACAGGAAAAACATTAAAAAAAAAAAACCCTGCAAATAACAAGACGGCATTCCCTGGTGAAAGGCCGAGGTCTTGACTGGCTGATCGCCCTCGCAGCTCAGGAGATACAGTACAGCAGCGATCAATAGCACTGAGCAAGCATCAGAGTTTGTTATCATCTCCGAGGCTCTGACTCGATCCTCTGCTGTAGTGACTAATCTAATTGGAGCCGACACACACTCCCCAGCTGTGTGGCGCTGCCAAAGAGTGAGCGAAGACAGAGACGTCAGGAAGAGATCTTCAAAAATCAATAGTCAGTCACAATTTTACTTCCCTCTATCCATCCATGTATCCACACCATCCGTCTGACGAGTCGTCGCCTCGGCTGGTGAATCCCAAACCATTGTTTCTATTCTCTGCTCCGCGTGCCATAGTAAGCCCAGTCAATGGTTCATATCCTCTGCACTATTAACGGGGCTGAGAGACGACGTGGAAAGTATGCCGTCAGGATTATTAAGCCTACTGTCTCTCCACAAGGCTCAGTAACAGATTTACATTTAGATATATGACTCAGTCGGAGTGGTGCAGGGCTTGTAGTGTAATAATGTAAGAGTGGGTTTACTAATAGTTTCTGCTTCTAGAGTCCAAAAGAAGGAGCTAAAAACTCTGGTTCCTGTATAATTTTCTTTCTTTCATTGTTTTTTTTTTCTCCACGTCAACACCACCTTTACACTCATCCTCCGTTCTCACTACTGATGACACACACACTCTCATCCTATTCATTCAGTGAAAATTCACATTCAAATGCTCCCTCCATTTTGAGCAATGATAAAAATGTCTTGCATTATAGATGAAAAAAAAAAAGTAGTTAAATTCTATTATTCCAGGCAGTGAGAATCTGGATAAACAGTTTGTGTGAAGACACCATAACCACTCTGTTACTCATCCTGGCAGGAAAAGATTGAGAAGCACTTGTATTGAGCAGACAGTGTTAATTACTCAAGTATGAATTATTCAGTCTCTGAACGATTCAGTGAAATATAAATGCCTCCGGTCAATAGCTGCCAACACTTGAGAAGACTTTGGACTCCCTCCGGGGGGATTCCGCCGCCAGTGATGGGTTGCATCTTAGATGCCAGACCACAAAATGACACCAGAGGTAAATCTTCAGTTGGCACGCTGAATCAGCGCCCTTGACCACAAAGTGCATCCACACTCTGAGTATTGATGGAGAAGTTTGATTGGTTATGAAAAGGAGGAATGAAAAAGTAAAGGGAAAGTTTTACAACAGCGTCTCTTTACTCTCCCACTGGGTGGAATAGAGGTGAAGCAGGCAGCGGGAGGTCTTTTTGCAGGAGCATCTAAAACGGTGCATTGCTGGAGTTTAAAGTGTTGCAGGTGGCAGGCCAAAGTATGTTTGGTTGTTGTATTTTATGCAGGGGTTGCCAGTCCTCACAGCTTAAACCAGAGACTTGGCCAGTCGCTGGTTTTGACCGATCTTCCCATTGCAACCACAGTTTAAACACACGGCCCCCAGAGTCAAGACTTAACTCTAAGCTCTGGAATTTAGGACTGAATTAGATCAAGTAATCATAGTAAAGACTCACTCAGCAGTCCATTTTCTAGACCACTTTATCCAGCTCACTATGGATGAAGGCAGGATACCACCTGAAACAAAGAAAGGACACTTTATTGATACTGGATTGTTTCACAGCAATGAAATTGGTTCATTTTTAACAAGATCATTTCTTCAGAGTGAGCACAGTTTTCAGGTAATGACCCAAAGAATTGTAAAATAATTATAACTTTTGATTTACATTTAAACTTAAACCTAACCCTAACATATGAAAATAACTTTTAGGGACTAGCTGAACATTCTGAATTCATTTGGCTCAGATTATGTTCATTTTAAACCACACGTGATCTGAGTGAAAGACGAAACATTATTCATGAAGCACTGCCTCTATTTTAATCCATTGAGAATATAAATATGAATGTGTGACAACACTGCTCATTAACACGGTGCAAGCAGTGTCAAATAACCTCTGGCAATCTTCACCAGCAGTGTCTGCTACCTTTAGGTCCTGGAATATGGCTGCATATAGAAATAAAATAAATCTGATGCAAGATTCTTTCTGCCACTTTATACAGTAGCTTCAGTTAAGAAATCTTAAGAAGAAACCGTCAAATAAAAGGATCATTACAGATTATTAGATATTAGTGCTTTCATTTTGAAGCCCATATCCACATCTAAAATAAATCCAACCGCCTTCAACATCACTTTATCTAATTCACCGCTGCGTCTGACTGGATGGATTCAGGTTACACTTTGAAGAGACCCTCAAAGATCTGTGTGAGAAACCAGTGGGAAGAACATGCAAGCTCACACAGAAACCCTTGCTGGAACTGGGTAAATTACCATTTTGGAGAGAGAGAGCGCTCACCACGATACCACTGCACTCCCCTCGGCATACATTATGGGCTTGAATTTGAGTTCTTTTGAAAATCATTGCAGTCATGTATCTCAGAGATTTCTAGAGAGATGTGTTGTGTCAATGCCAAAACTAAATGTATTGGAAAATATGCCCTGGTGAAAAATGCCTCTCACCAAGATGTTCTGAGGTGTTTGTACGCCATCTTGTGGTAAAACATTGAAAGTACCTTTTAATCATAGATTTTCTTGGTCTGGCCTTCACTCAGACCAGCAGAGAGCGATCAAAATACAGAATCATGTCAGATTTATCCATCCATCCATCCATTGCAGCCTATCACACCTGAAAATCTTGCATGCGTCTCTCATTCATCACAGAGGAAACACAGAGACACACTACCTCACATATTTCTCACCTGTATAGTCACATATTAACCACAACTCACATTTCACCCATGCAGACTGCTGAGATACACAGATTTTGGAAACAAACGCGCTTTGGGAAAACCCTGAAGTCAAATACTGCAGTAAAATCTGTAAACGCAACACAGAAACTTCAATTACAAATATTTTCACCATGAGGCAAAAGTACCACTATAATAGACTATATATAGAATATATAATTCAAAATTATGTATAACAGCAGTTTATTGATTTTCAAGTCACCTCAACTAAGTTCATACATTATTCATAAAAACTCACCAAAATAAACATAACTAGGTCAACCCTTAATGCAGGAAAAACAAATAACAAGTTACAGTTGTGAAATAATGGACTGAAGTATTTTCTTCACGGTCTGTGCTGACTGGTCGTCTGGTTCCACAGAGTTTCACCACTCAAGCTGAATCAGAATGTCAACACAATGGGACGGAAGCAGAACTTTGAACACAGTTCCAGGATGTGATCTGCTCCCGGGACAGTAACATCAGCTGAACCTGAACATTCAGCCTCTGAGTCACAAACACATTATTCGCCACAGTCAAGGCAAAGTTTGCTAAGTTTTCTGACCCCCATTCCGAGATCATTTGGAGCACATTTTGATCTATTCTGATATTCCCCACTGTTAGTTTTACAAAACAACAACACTCATGTCATGTAGAGGAAATTCCCAGGTGTTTTTATTCCCCTTTTTAGTGTGTGCATGCGGTTGTTGACACATAGTTTTTACAGACAGTTGTTTTTCTCTGAGCAAACACACAGCTCATCGTGGGAGTGAGTGCACAAACACAGATCTTGTACTTTGGAGTGATGGCTCAGTTTGTGTCTGTCAGGATGTCACCTGAGTTTGGAATGGCACTCGGTTCTTTGTCTGTGCTGTCTTTGCTGCTTTTGGAGTTTCATCTGGGCTTTGGAGGTATGACAACATTTTGAATAGTTACTCTCCTACTTGGGGTTTGTGTTATTTGTTAAGTTTAGTAGTATTGCTCTCCACGTACGAACGACAGATGAAAAATTCTGCTTTTTATCTATTTCATTTCATTTCACTTGATATTCTTTCCTTTTGATGGGCTCAGCTCCAGCAGCAGGACCGGTGTTTCTCTCCGGCCAGGTAGCCGACGGCGTCCTGCAGAGACACAAGCGCTACAACACAGGCCTGTTTGAGGAGGTGATGGAGGGAAACCTGGAGAGAGAGTGCAAAGAGGAAGTGTGTGACTTGGAGGAAGCCCGGGAGTTCTTTGAGAACGATGAAAAGACCGTGTGTATTTGTTCATTTTGATAATGTTTTACACAGATCCCTGTCTGTTTTGGCCACACTCACCCTAATTGACTTTATTCTGTATTTCTAGATGGAGTTCTGGGCAGGATATATTGGTAAGAGCCTAAAACTGTTGTGTTCACATTGTCTTTTTATTTTCGTATTTAAACCTAAAATTCTGCTGCTTCCCGGTATTTTCTCTTAAATTTTTCTTCTCTGGGAGTCACTGTTTCACTCGATGTGTTTGCATTTCCTCAGACAGCGATCAGTGTGAGTCCAGTCCCTGTGTGAACCAGGGCTCATGTGAAGACCACATTGGATCCTACACATGCACATGTCCGTCCAGCTTCACTGGCACCAACTGTGAAATCGGTGAGTAAACGTCCCGTGACTGAATCCAAAAATGTGACCACGCAGTATTAGATTGTTCTGCTATGTGGCCCAAATTGGTGAGAACTTGATACAAGGCCCGATCGAATCACAGTCCCAGAGGAAAAACAGCCAGATGCCGTTTTTGCCCCTGCTTGTTTCTAAATTAGATCAATGGCTTTCATCCAGTATCAGTCTCATATTAGGTTCCAAAAATAGGCTGTTTGTCCTTTTAGCTATTCTAAAAAAAGCAGCTAAAATGTCCCCACTATGCAGCTACCTGATTCATTTACCTGAATCAGCTGCCGTGCACGGTCCTCAAAGATAAAGCTCACAATTTTCCAATATACTTTTTGCCTCTTTTCCACATGATACTGACACATTGCTCTAATATATGTCATTATACTTTAGAGTGACACACTGACAACTTCACTCATATGCAACGTCACATCCAACCATCTATCTTCTGAACTGATTTATCTAACTGGGTCACCGTGGCTGGAGTCGATCCAAGCTGACGATGACTAAAGTAAACTCTGAACAGGCTGAACTAGATTTAAAAGAGCTTTTATGACACAAGAGTGAAAAGCAAACGTTTGAGGATGAACTAGAACTAAAGCAGTCGTCTTTCCTTCCACAGGTATTGCAAAAAGATGCGATGTAAACAATGGAGACTGTATGCACTTCTGTGAGTCGATGGGGACCTTTGGAGCTAAATGCTCCTGCGCTCGAGGATACAGGCTGATGGAGGATGGGTTCAGCTGTGAAGCAGAAGGTATTTTCTGAACAGTTCATCTTGCAAATTGTCGTCCTGCGTTGAGCTTTAACTCCAGCGTCAGCCCACTTTCCCCCCGCGTGTTACCAGTTGAATTCCCATGTGGCAGAACTGCCTTGATGGAAGTGAGCATGGCGTCCAGCAGGTCGCTGGGCCAGCACCCGAACACCAGCCTGCAGAACACCACTTCACAGAGCAACGTGAGCACAACCACATCCTCCCCCTCAACTCCGGCCAGCGCCACAGAGTCCTTTCTGGCCACAAATAGCACTGAGCAGATACTGCCCACATGGATGTACAATTATTCCGAGTTCCCCTCGGAGGAGCCGATCCGACCCTACAGGCGCATCGTCGGGGGAGAGGTGGTCATTCCGGGAGAGATCCCATGGCAGGTATCTAAAAGGAGTGAAAGCATTTAAAGCATGCAGCGGCCTCACAGGGGAAATCTGTGAGTGTAGTATTATCAATTTCTTGCAGCTATTCACAGCTTTTTTTTTTTCTTCCCCTCTCTCAATCTTTCATGCAGGTGGCCTTGGTATTACATCCCAGCGGTGAGGTATTCTGCGGGGGCTCCATCGTCAGCGAGCGCTGGATCATCACCGCTGCTCACTGTGTGGTGGAGGCACACGGCTCCTTTGTTGTCAGAGTAGGTAAGAAATAAAGAGTCAGGGTGGAGGAGCGTTAATAAAGTGTAAGCATCTCATCTTTGATATTAAAAAAAAGAGTTCAGTTCATAGGACCTGGAAAATATCTTTGAACTTTACTTTGATTCTTCATAATTTTCTTTAACCAAAAACCAACCTATGTCCAGCACGTTACAAATGCCACAACTCCACTGTTCACGTGATAGAAGAGAGTACATCATCATAATTTTAGCTTCACTTCAATAACAGCATTTTATTATTTATTTCAAGGAGTTAATCATGAGTTGTGTTCAGAGGAAGGGACCCTGAGTATCTACACGTATGTCTGATGGCTGAAGGCCAGATACCTGCAAATGACACAACGCCTAAAATAGGCCATAGGTCTTATTTATTTAACCAGTTGAGAAGAGATTTGCTGAACTGTCTCCATAAACAAACACACTTATCTAAATGTGGTTTGTAAAAAAAAAAAAAGGTTCCAGATTTGGCGTCATCTTTTTGCTTAGCTTGAACTTTCAATTCAGGATTTAAAGTAAGACACAAAAAAACTCTTCTGATTCAGATTTCCATTTGTGGGACTGATATCTTTCTTCACCTTGAATGATTTCCAACCGAATTAATTTAGTTGTTTTCCAAATTAGCAGAGTAATGAAGGAAGTAATGAAGATCTACTATTTCCAACTCCAGGGGAGCATAACGTCCACATCAATGAGGGCACCGAGCAGGACTTCGGCCTGTTGGAGGTACACATGCACCCACGTTACAACGCAAGCGTGAGCTTGTACAACCACGACATCGCCCTGCTGTATCTCCAAAGCTCCATCACCTTCTCCAAGTTAGTGCGACCCATCTGCGTTGGGCCCAAGCCCTTCATTGAGACTCTGGTGAAGGTGTCTTCCCCGGCCACCGTCAGCGGTTGGGGGCGAACCCGCTTCCTGGGGGCAACGGCCGACACCCTGCAGAAGGTGGAGGTTCCCTTCACAGATCGGACAGAGTGCAAGCGCAGCAGCAGCGCCAGGATCACTCCAGTCATGTTCTGCGCGGGATACTACGACGAGGAACAAGACGCCTGTCAGGGCGACAGCGGGGGGCCGCACGCCAACAAGATGGACGACACCTGGTTCCTGACTGGCATCGTCAGCTGGGGGGAGGAGTGCGCAAAAGAGGGGAAATATGGCGTTTACACCCGGGTGTCTCTGTACTACCGCTGGATAACCCACATTATGGAATCAGCTAAGGACAGACTGGAAGTGGATATGGACGATCCCGACTCTTAGATTTAAAAATTATGCATTTTTAGGACAGCAATCATCCAAATGTGTCAAATGTCAGAAGAAACAGTGTCGGCAAACTGAAAACACTGATAGAAAACTGAATGTTTTATATTGTATTGTGTTTTAATGTGTCGTGGAGTGAAGCGCTTTGCGATTTTTACCTGAAAAAAGTGCAAACTGTGTTAAATGAAAACATTTTACTAAAACATCTTTCATTAAAAAAAAAAAAAAAAAAACTTGCATGTATAGATGAAAGGCAGAGACGATACAAAATGTGCTGTTTTTAATATTTTATGGACTAAAATAAAAGACACAATGCATGTCAACAAAATGCATGAATTCATCCAAATGTATGGGTTTACAATCTTTGTGTATTTCTAAGGAGCAAATTGAAAAAGAAAAAAAAAAAAAAAAAAAAACCTTATATGAGTTCAAGTTTTCAAAAAAGGTTGAAAATGTGTCCCATTAAAACTGAATTACCAATTCCTGGTAAGTAAATGCTGAGATAAGGGAAAAGCCTGTACAATTTCATAGTACAAGCCAGTTTCCATTGAAACACTGATAAAGAAAAAAATAGAAATCAGGGTGTTTTCAGGCAAACATTGCTGGGTTAAAACAAGAGCTACTGAATCTTTACATTTCCTCAAAAAAACAAAGAAAATGTTGCAATAAATACTTGAATCTCATCATGATATTTTACAGGACCAAAGCCGTATAAAAGAAACCAGAGCTGAACAGCGTCTGTCCAAAAACACAAACCTGTTCACTGTTGAGTTGCCGTGCCTTTTTCAACTCAAGAATTGCTCAGCAGCAAGCTTTGGCTCTTCAGAATCATTACAAGCAGTTTCTTTATTTTGGTTTTCCAACTTGGAAAATCTGTGCAAATTCTGCAGCATTTTAAACTGAAACGATAAAGAAACAGTCTAATTTTCTATTTGTTTAAAGGAAAGCTAAAGATGCTGTAGTCGAGAGAAGCATGGCTCCTATAAATATATGGAGACATAGTTTCATTTGGTACTACGCAGATACCTCACAATATAGGGAAACAACATGACAGCAAGCTAAATAAATAAATTAACAACATAGGAAATACGTTGAGTGCAGTGGCCCCTGCTGCGTTCCAGACTCATTTCCATATCAAACACAACGAATCAAAGGCAGCCTTCCGACCGGGGCCACAATTTGATGTGGTAAATTCATATAAGTCTGCAATCAATATTTAATTAAGAGTTCGACACAGAAGCTGTATTTCATGTTGGCTCGATGATCCCTTTTAATGGGGAATCCGGGATTAACCGAGCTGTGCTGCTGCAGAGGAAACCGGGAGTAGCCCCGGCGTAAGCTCTCTCCGTCTCTCTCCTCTTTCACCTCGCTCTGCTGCTTTCTGAGCCGTGACTGACAGTCTGCTCCCGGAAGATCCTGAGGAAAATGACACTGTTTCACACTCTGCGGCATGCGCATCCCATTTGTCTGGCGCACACACACAGAGGATTACAGTGCCATCAGTCATCGTCACATATATCTGTGTCTTCCATTACCATCGCTGACACGTCAAACGCCGGCTGCACGCAGGGGTGTGTCTCCCCTGCCTCTCTAACACATCATACATTCAAGAATAAACAATAAAAAATAACAGCAGGAATAAAGGGAGGAAAGCACAGTGGGAGGTATAAAGCATCAAGCACAAAGCACATTCGGAGGACAGAAGACGGATTCTTAGCGTCTATTGTCTTTCCACCTCAATAAAGTGCCTTTTGAATATTTGGTGAGGTCAGTTCAAAGCAAAAACAGGGTATTTGATTTTGCAAACAGTACATACAAGAGACTCTAAAAGAGCGAGAAGGAAAAGGCATTATGGCATGGCACATTTTGGCATTTTGACTCCATCAGTGTAGTAAGTGCCTTTGGGAATGAAATGTTACAAAAAACACACTCCGATTTGAAATGTAACTAACGGCACAAAGATGAAAAAGTGAAATACAGTAAATGTATAAAAGAAAAACAAAGAAAAGAAGAGGATGATGGTATCGTATATGTACAACAGTCTTAAGAAATGGTTCAGGCAAATCCTGGGTCAACATCCATCCAGCACACAGAGAGACGAACCGGAATACAAATACTTGGAGATACTCTAGCCTCAATAATCAGCCGGGATGAAGAGTCCACGGTCCTCAGTGATCCACTGCTGCAATGGCAAACTCACGTCCAGAGTGCATGTGCTGCAGATGAAGCACCAGAGGGCCACGAATCGCGATTTCAGTCAGAAAGAGAAGAGGAAGACCGCGGAAGATCCAGGGACAAGCTGCTGATTGTCCAGGGGGGCTGAGCGTCCCCTGTGCGTTTGTGCTGGTACCTCCGTGCAGCGTCACCATCAGAAAACACCGGTTCAGCCGATCATCAGTCAAAGCCACGGGAGGAAACCAGCTCTGTGGATTCTCACATTTTCCCTCCTCACTGACTGAACCGTGCTGCAGAAAGAAGACAGCAGCAGGGGAGTAAGGAGTGGGTGGCTTTTATGAGACAGCCTGGGCTCAGTCTGCTCTCTCTGTGTTCGTCATCCGCAGGTAAATACCAGATTCACACTCTGTGCTTTCTTCTCTACGGCGAGCTGAGCTTCCTCACCTTTAGGTTCCCAGGGTCTACAAGAAAACACACATCCTTTAAAGAAGCTAATCAAAGAATTACTGCGACTCAACATGAGAAAGATCTCTTCTTTACCCCCTAGCCTGGAAGAGTCTCGTCTGCTGTCTCCTACAATCAGCGGCAGGCTGGCAGATGCTACAAAGCCCTCCTGTCGCCGACTCAGATTTTTCACCAGCCTTTAGATCAGGACCAAGATTTTAGGGGAAAGGGGCAGAAAATTTGAATATATTAATTATACTTTACATCATTTATTTATTTATTTTTACTTATTCATATCTTACACATTGTCCCTTTATGCATTTACATCAGAATAGTCACTTGGCTGCTCCAACAGAGGCGCTTACTGTACACCACATGTGGCTCAAACCTCACCAGCGCCCCCTGCTGTCTTCACATTGTAGCTGGATGACATCTCCACATTTGATGGTGATGCTGTCTGGTCCATTCTGGAGATAGTCAGCCAAAGCCCTGAATCTGCCTGGAGACTGACACAGAGGGAGAAAACAAACCAGCGTTAACTCATTCAGAAACAGTAAATTAAATCTTTTAAAGGTTAATAGACCTAAGAATTTAATGCGCAATATGCGTAATTGCTTGTCTGATTTAGTGTAATTTTAACTGCCTGTTTATGGCAAAGTACAGACAGAGTATTAAATTAGGCTAACTGATACTGTTTTCAGTCAGGGTAGAATTTGTTTTTTTATTTGATGTCAGCACTAAAAAAACATTGGAAATTGGTTTGTTGCATAGAGTGCCTCAAAGTAAAAAATAAGATAGACTCTCTTTTAAGTCTGTGCTGGAAAACCTGTCCAGAATGTGCTAATAAGAAGGTAGGACCTTCTTACTGACACCTAATTTTGAGAAAATAAATCAAAGCGACTGATCATATCTGACGTGTCTGGTCTCACCGGCTGCATCAGAATCTCCTCGTCCGTGTCAGATGGGTGGAAAGTGTCCCGACCTCCAGACCACTCCTCCAGACCCTCGCAGATGTCTACTGAGTGATGAGCTCCGGGCCAACCTGAGACACACACGTGACTTTGGATGTTGAAGGTCTGACTTTTTTTTTTTTTTATTTGTGTCAATAACACATCTGAAAAGACTCCATGTAGATACTTTGTAACTAAATCGACTATTTGACGGTTCCTTCGTCACTTACTGGGAAACAAACAAGAACGTAGAATCAAAAGCTAATCTCAGAGGCTGGAACTTTTTTCCCACAATTCCTCGACAGAACTGGGTCTTCAGGTCAAAGTACACCTGAACTGCTGATGGGAGGGAAAAGTCAAATATCTACATCAGTTAACAAGTATGAGCAAAGTCAGCAACAGCACTACAGAGTCTGCAAGGCACCACTTCCATCAAATTTGACACAGATTTAGTTACTAAGTATCTACTTGATTAGAACAAATGTGTGTTAGTACTCACTCCTTCGGTTGTGCTGGTGCTTAGGCGAGTGAGGCTGGGGGTCTGGACTGCTCCTCCCTGACTCTGTGTCCTCTGAGCTCACTGACGCCCTCTGCTGCTTGCTGTGGGAAATGGCATCAAAAACGGCATCAGCAAATGTCCACACTCACACACACACGCGCGCTCAGGATAGAGGTTGTCCTCGGCCTTGCAATCTGAGGTCAGCTTCTTCAGTCTGACTCATCCCAGAGATTAGCAGAGCTTCCCCTCAGATCACTGTCATGAACAACTCCTTCCCGCTGTGTCTCCAACAACCACAGTCATCTCGGCACCAGGCAAACGGAAACAAACACACAGCAGCCATTTGCAAGCCCCTCCAAAAGGTGGCAGAGGAATTTACACTGACACAGTGTTCACACAAAGGTTCGCATGTGTCAAGGTAAGGGAGGATCTGGTCTCGATTTGTTGAGATCCAGATTTGGAGATTATGATTGCTCAGTAACGAGACTGCTGAAATGCTAATTGTTCTTGATCAGATCTCAAAAATGAGCCCCATCTGGAAAAACAGTTGCCATGAGGAAATCATAAAAATTAATGGAATGAAAATTAAACTCGTCTTTCGTTTGCCCTTTGCATCACATGCAAAATAGCAAATCGGCTTTGCGATAAACAAGAGGAACTGTTTTTAGATATCGTGTTAAATCAAAGCCATGATGAGCTGCAGAGACGCGGGGCTCTCGGCGCAGTAAGGGAGCATGGCAGGTCAGTTATGGACCAGAATGGAGCGTATAAGACAGGGTGCAGCTGACGATCAGTATGCAAACACAGCAGCCTGGAGGGGGGACGGGGGGGACGGGGGTTGGCCCCCAAAACGGGGCCAAGTGGGTCATGCCAGAGTGAGGCGAGCCAGGCCGGGCCAGGCTGAGTTTACCACTGAGCGTTACGGCAGGTCAGTGGCGCTGGGGGCAGTGGCGGGGGCGCGGCCGGGGCCGTTGCCGGGGGCTTCGGGGACGGGGGCTCCGGGACCGCAGGCACAGAAACACGTCAGCTGACAGCGAGACAAAGTCCAGCCCCGGCAGACAGCCCCTGGGGACCCCTCTGGACGGCCGCATGCCCCTGCAGGGAGGGGACGGGAGGCATGGGGATAGGCAACTACACAGCAGTGAAGAGAGAGGGGCCTGCGCCCGTCGTCACACACACACACACACACCACAAAGCCTTGACCGGGGCAACGTGAGGTGACGGTCACACTCCATCCAGCTCTGATTAGATATGGAAACTCAACGGATGCAGGTGGTAGAGCTACGGGTGTGCACACGTGTGTGTTCCTGTTTTTCTTTCTTTGTGGGACGCTTAAGAGGAAAACACAGACTACAGAGGAGTTATCATATAACTGAGGTTATGAAGTTGGCTCTGATAATGAAAATCAGAGGAAGGTTCAGTGGATCACATCAGGAAAAACGGCCCCACAAAGATACAGCAACAAGAATGAGTGTGTGTGATCATGAGCCTAAAACGCTCCTATAATTAGAGTGTGTCTGTGTGTGTGTGTAATCAGGACACTGACCTCTCCGAGAGCGAAGGAGAAAGCTGCATGTGTTCAACCATTTGGCCGTGTTGATACGCTTCGTCTGGGAAAAGAACAAAGTATTTTTTACGGGGATCCACTGAGAGATTTTGGTTTCTGTGGAAGATTCATTTGATCCTAAGCTGAATATTAACTGGGGTCTGGGATGAGCACGTCCTCCCCTTCCTTTTGGGAACAGGATATGGTGAAGAAAGTCTAAAGCACAAAGGCTCACCTTCTAGCTGTGGATCTTTCAACCGTATCTCGAGCTCTCTGAGCTCTGTGAGAACCGGTTCAAAGCTCTGAGAGTTCAAGGGAACCTTTGTGCTCAGACTTTTTCAGCCGTATCAAACCGAGTTGTTCACACACCTCTGAGCAGCTTCTGCTGGTTAGTCAAAATTCTGCGGAGCTCGTTGAGCCAGGCCATCTTCACCTCCACTGTGGGAGCCTGAGCAACAGCCGAGACACAACAAGTCAGTCAGCGAAAGACAGAGCATGTTTCTTAACTACCAACATGAAACTTCCAGGACAATGCCTCTTTCAGGTCGTGTGATGCAGGCAAAGCGGCAAAAATATTGATTACAATTCCAATATTTAGACATGTTCAGTTCAATCACCAGAGTCGAATGCACTCATTTGTGAAATTGAATTGTGATTATAAAAATCACTTAACCATGAACTGTTTTCAATTATTTTGATGAAATATTCAATTATTCATATTAATGTGTTGGTTTAGCTCTGGTGGAAATAGAAACAGAAACTTAAAACATGAGACACGTTTCCATTTCTATTACAGTGATGGTTCTAGATCAAAAGCAACACAGGAAACAAACTGCTGCTCTGAAATGTAACAGAGGTAACAAAAAAAAAGCAAAACTGTAAAAAAATTGAACAGCAAATGGCAGCAATGTTCATGGGCCAGCATTTGTGATATCTAGGTAAGGAAAAGGTTTGTATTTTTTTTTTATTTTCTGGCCCCATTGAAAATCAAACCAATTTGACACCCCTGGCTTAAAACTACAACATTAAAACCAAAAAGGTAAATTACCAGAAAGCGATCATCCCAGATGAACTACTCAGCGTGAAATGATGAGACTCCTCCTCACCTGCACCACATACACCTCCTCCCTGCCGCTGTACCAGATCTCAAACTTCTTCACATCTCCCTTGACGTTCTCTGTGATCCCCACCGCCGTCATCTGCCAGGAGACATATGCTGTTTACCGCGACACGCACACACATGTCGACAGGACGAGGAGCACGAGCAACACGTCGCACGTCAGACTTACATCATGTTACACATCTGTCCTGTCACCACACACACACACACACACACTCCTCGGCTGTGCGACTGCTTCCTTCCCATATCCTCAATAATAAATCAAGAGCAGCAGCTGTTGGCGTGACACCAGCTTTGGCATCGCCCGCCCACCTTCCCGTACAGCACAGGAAGGGTTAGAAGACTGTCGGGTTCTGGGAGCGGCAGGGCGATACACACATGTTGAACCGTTGTATTACAGACACCAATAACATGCCTGTGCCTCAAGCTGATCAATCATTTCATTACAGCTGAAAACAAAGACATGCTTCATGAGCATCTTAGGATTCTAAGATATTTATGGGTGTAATTTAGAAAGGAAAATCTTTAGTAATTATTCAATACTGAGACAGGTGATCACTGTGAAAATCCCTGGTTCAAGTCCAGGTGGGGCTGGATAACCGTTCGATGTGGAGTTTGCATGTTTGGGTTTGTTCTGGGGAATCGGTTTGCCTCCAAGCAAACGGTCTTCATGATAACTGTAGGTGTGAATGTGTGTGTCGGTTTAAGCTGAATAAAGTTAGATAGAAAAAGAACAGAGGGATGTGTTTTGGTCTTCAGAATTAAAAACTAATTTGGAAGTAATACAAAAATAAAACTTATTTTTATTAATTAACTGTGTTCAACTCTACACTGTTGTAGGATTCTCTAGTATGAATTCAGTCGCATCATGAATTTGACAATTTATTATGCAACAGTGTCTTTAAACAAGAGGACATGAAACCTGATGATTTTAAAACTGAATATCTTACATCTAGAATGACTGTGAAGCTGCTCTAGATTAAGGGGGAACAAAGCATCCAGCTATCAGGGCCTCATTTTTGTCCTCCATTTTTTAATTTCTCTTAAATAAAGTAGGTGTGTTCCCATCAGGCCAACAAACAACAAGCCTGACGTGTTTAACAGACACGTACGGACCTTGAGGTAATGCTTGAAGCTGTATGAGGGGGTCTTATCGCAGCCGTCTCCGTGCTCCTCCCGTCGTTTGCACAGCAGCAGAGCCCTCTCATACAGGAAGAGGTGTCTCTGCATCGGCTTGAAGCGAGCCAGCTCCTTCATGCGCGTGGGCCCTTTCTTATGGCTGATCCACACGCTGAAGGAGCCCTGCATGAGCACACGGCCCAGCTCACAGATGTCCCCCTGCAGACAAACGAGGGCACAGCTCAAGATGTGTTGTTAATAGATGGAGTTTTGCTGTAGCTGCTGGTATTCATTTGCTTTTATTGTCATTGAAAAGATTCCTATGAGCTGATAAGGGAAATCAGCAGTAATTGATGAACAGATATTTAATTCACCTCATATCCTGTGATGGCTATCTGGTGCATGGAGTCATTTACTGACTTGAGCAAGTCCAGCATGGCTGTTAGCGCCCCCTGCAGGTCAGACGTGCCCTCACAGTCCGTGCTGTACTTGAGCAGCTCCTGAAAAAAAACACAAACATGCAAAAACACACACATATGGTAACTAAAAGAGCGCAATCGAGTGATGCAGATTTACATTAAGTTGGAAATGCTGCTTATGTGATAAAATGTGCTCAGTCAGCAGATTCTGTGGATTGTGATAATTTATGCATGTGAATCTGGGGCAGTCGTTTCATCTGCTGATTATTTCAGAGTTATAATATTAAAGATACAGAGAGGCCGAAGATGAAAGGGAAGTATTAGGAATGCACTAATCCATTAGCACTGCCCTGATCCAGAGCAGGCTTGCTGGATTTTTGCTGAAATACACATTAAAATGGGCGAAAATCTTTTCAAATCCCACAGTAAAATACGATCTGAGCTGATTGAGCTTCTGTGTGTGTGTGTGCGACTTTGCCCTCTGACCTTGAGCAGCAGCTGGTATTTGGTGAGGCGTTGCACAGGTTTCAACAGATACGAATCCAGGCCCAGTTTGTGCTCCAGCTTCTTTTGACACTCCTTCACAGGAAAATATAAAATCAATCAGAAACAACAATCACAGCCTCTTCAAAGCCAGCCTTCATTTTTTTCAAGAACATAGGTAAAGCACAAGATCTGTCTCCTCTGCCTGTCTTCCTGTACCACTGCTAAAAATCTACTTGATCACAGAACGCTATGCTAAGTATAGCCATGACTGGTTCAGTACAGATATTTGGATGTAATATTCGAGGGAAAACCTAAAAATAAACATGCAGCTAAAGTGTATTATCGGAAATAATCAATATTTTCACAAAGATGTGGCATCACTCTGAGGAAAAATAGTTCCTTATTCATGATTTCTGGTCATAATAGACATCAGCTAAACACACACACACTGTGCTCTTGCTTGAAATTTAATTTAAATGCTTGAAGCTATCTTGTATACTATCTGAAAAGCTGCCACAAAAAAAAAGAAAAAAAAAAAAAAGAAAATTAGTCAATCTGCTGAAAAGAAGAGAAATGAAGCAAAGCTGACCTGAAAGAAGCCACAGTCTGAGAACTGTCTCCACAGCGCCTCAGAGCGAGGCTTATTCTGACAGTAGCATTCATACATCTGGAAGCTTTCTTTCTGAGAAGACAGGACAGAAAATGTAGCTCAAATCAGCTGAATGTAAAAGACAACAGACCAACAGGCTGCATGCTAAAGAAACTGTTTGAATGACCATCATCTCACCCGCTCCAGAAAACAGGCTCCCACTCCTTCAGGAGCCTCCAGGCATCCTTCAAGGTCCTGCAGGAAAACTCTGTAGTTACAGAAAGAGAAAATACCAGGATTCAGATCTACACATGCACGTACGCATGCACGCAATCTGCAAGTGACCTTCACTTATGACCTTATCAGAGGCAGAAATTAGTTTTCTCCTAATCGGGATTCAAACCTCCATTTAAATTTTAATGTAGTGAATGGTGTAAATAGTGTCGTGAGTCTTTAATCACTTGCCTGCTGTGAAAATTGTAGATTTCAGGCATGTTTCCAAAGAGAATGTCCCTCTTACTGCGGAGTATCGGGGGCAGGAGCCCCGACAGAGCGGGGTTGTCCATTTCAGCCCTGTAGCCCTGCAATATTCATAACAGCGCGATCAAGGGAGCATCGTGCGCAGGGGATAAAATATCACCAGCAGCGATTGAAGAAAAAGTAGGCTACAACAAGTGTGCAGATATGGTGGGATCATGAACACGCTGAAGCTGTCTCACCAGTAACACTGACAGCAGCTCTTCCACGTAGATTCTCTCCGTCTCTATGAGTTCCCTCATCACATGACTACGATGAAAACATAGAAACACACAGAAAGAAAAAAAAAAAAAGACAGCCAGAGGGCATCATTAGTACTGACCAAAGAGAATTGCAAAGCAAACAGCATCAAGAGGAGAACGGGAGCCAGACGGACGGACGAATGGACGGGTGGATGTGCCTCCCCTCACCGCTTCAGCAGATCTGGGCTGTCGTCTCCGTCCAGACTGTACGACACACAGCTGCGGCTCTCCTGGTAGTCGTGAATCACCTCTATCTGAACACACCACAGAGAAACTCTCATTCGTCCATTTGGCGCTTTGAGAAAATGTCAGAACTACAGGATAAAAGAGTGAAACAGTAGAACTAGTGGATCAGTGTTTGAGGGTGGTCGTCAGTGCAGTTGGATGTGAGGAAATGACATTTTCAAATGATTTGCTTCTCACTTACTTTCCTGGCGTTGGGGCTTTTTCTGGATGATCTCTTCCCAGGCAACGAGAGGTCGAACGTGAACTTCAACCCATCGCCTGTGAAAAGTCATGAAGTCACACCGTCATCAGAGAGCAATAATTCACAACCATTTCCATATGTTCTGAGGAGACAACTAATTAAAATCAAACTTTTTTTTTAATGACAGTGTGCACAGTGTGAACCCAACAGCCTCAAAGGGGTTCGCTCGCCCTGCCTGTGACCTTTATATGATGTCTCACTAATTTAAGCAAAACATGAATGAGCCACGACGGACGTTCCAGGTAATCAGTGGCGATAGGTTGCCTCGTCCCGGGGCGTGGACTGGATCCGATCTGTACAGATCTGAAGCGTCGTTTGGCAGAACTATCAGAGTCTTTTTGATCCTGAATCCTCACATGACGGTCCAGTGTTGTGCCTGCGTGTTACATGCGTTACATTCATCAACCTGTATGCATATGAAGAACACGTATCCCAGCCTGCACCAGATCAGATCAACCAAGCTAACCACTCGCTCCTTTATCTCCTTTCTTGAACGGCCTATGTACCGACGATCAAAGGATTCTTTGAGCGGACCATCATCACTCACTCATTTGTTATAAATCTCATTAGTATTGCTTTCTATTACAGGGATACAAACCTCAAACACATGAGTGAGCACGGGAAAAGAGCCGATTTATCTTTTCAGCTAAACATTCAACGGGTGAAGGAATACACACAATCACACTGCAGATAACACAGATACTGTGTTAATTTGATACAACAGCACAGGGTTGGCTTTGTTCAGCCTCTCCTGAGACACAGAGGCAGATGAAAAGTTCTTTAATGTATATGAACCACATACGGTCCTGTGGCACCTGCTGGAACTAATAGAGCAGTCAGTTATCTCCCAGGGGACTGATTATACCTTGTATCCTTGTTCTAGCTCATTTGTAACAGGGGTGCGTTAACCCCAGGGGCCATTCAGAGAAACCTCGGCGCTTTGCAGTGAGACCCTGTGAAGTGTTAATTTAACGGTGCCTAAAGAAAAGATGGAAGGGTTGGAGAGCGGTGCGCGCGCCACGCCGCGAATGCCGAGATGAGACCCCATACTGGGCCTGGAAAACAGAGGACGGCGAGGATCTGGAGCCGGCACGTGGAAAGCAAGAGCGTCTCCGCCGCACGTGTGGGAAGCTTTCTGTGAAGCGGCGCCGTTTCATCTACCGTCACAAAGATCTCTCTTTGAATGTTGCAAGCACGAATGAAAGAATAGCTTCTTCATTTCAACAGCAGCTCTCTCTTTAAAGTCGAGATATGAAGTGTGTGTGCCGGTATTGTACCGTGTTTCGGGGAGAAGAGCGGGGACTTGGAGCGAGGGGGGTTTTCCGGCCTGGGGGCCACCAGTTGGACCGGTCGTATGTGTTTGTCAGCCAGCTTCCTCAGACAAGTCTGCCGGTTCTGAAACATTTGTTGTACCGTTGCATGTTTCTCAAACGTTTTCTCAATCTGGGCCTAAAACGGGACAAACATGGAAAGAGGGTGCAGATTGAATTTTGATGGAAAGCTTTGCATCTCTGACACTGTGAGACAATCAGACAATATCAATGATAATCCAAGTCATGAGAATCGCGGTTTGAATAGCTCTTTTTGTGACATGAAGTTGCTAACCTGAAGGTGAGGCGTGATAACAGCCTCGTACTCGATTGTCAAGATGTTGAGTCCTGAGCTCAGCATGGGCGGCGACCCCTCCAGGAACTTCTCAATGTCCCTCAAAGCAGCCTGGGCCCCTTCCTTCGACTGGAATTTATCCACCAGCTGATTGGCCAACAGATATGCTCCATCATCACACCAGGTTTGGGCCTGCAGGTTCAGATCATGTTCATCAGTAAGGCACATACAGTACACGGGTCAGGTGACTGTAAAATAAAATGCACGTTTCGCATTACCTGCCCGAGGCAGAGCAGCAGTTGGTGTGTCTGCAGAAGAAAAGAGTGTTTGGACTTCAGAGCAGCACTGAGTGTGTCACAGTAGTGGCGAAGCTCATTGCAGCGCTGCATGATGAGAGCCATGGCGTAGTGGTGACCGGCTGACAGCTGGTGTCCGTGAAGAATGATGATCTGGGCTCGAGCCATCACCTCCTGACACACAAGAGGGAGGAAGATGGTTTTATTACACAGAGATCTTCAAGTCCTGAGGGAGACCGCGATATAAAAACACATTGGCACCTGTCCACAGACCCATCCATTCATCATCAATGCCAGTTTAATCTGCGTTATGATCTGAAGCCTGTTGACACTGAACCAAAGGGGGGGTGCAGCATGAAGAAAAGAAAAGAAAAAAAAAAAACACTGACCTGTGCATTGGATTCTAGATTATCCAGTTTTTTCAGAGATTGTTCTGTTTGTGCCAGCGTGTTCACAGATATGGAAAGTTCTCGTTCCTGAGCCATGAGGTGCTCCAGACACAGCTCGATCTAAATGGAAATAAAAACAGCCACACACACGCACATTAAACAAGAAAAAAAAAAAAAAAAAAACAAGACGAACAATATAGAAAAGTCAACCTGATAGGCTCTAGAGACGTTTGAAGTGAAATGAAGTGAAATGAAATGATGAAATCCTTGCCTCTTGAAAGCTTTGCTCATATTTGAGCAGCTGGAGGAACTGATGAAGCTTCAGGTGATGCTTCTCAAAGAAGCCATCAAAGGCTGACTCCATGTCTCTGAGCTGCGCAAGAAGCCTGAAAACCACAAGCAGACTACTCATTTCTACAGTGAAGTGCTGTGTTAGTCATTTAAAGTTCAGTTTTTCAGCAGAAATACAATATAGGCAACTTCTTCAACAAATGTGGGCAACGGCAACCATTTCTGAATTTGTGACATTTATTTCAAATAATTTAATATATTGCTAATTAAACCTAACAAAGACTGCAGATTACCTCTGTACCGTTTCCCAGTCCAACTTCACATCCCACAGCGAGTCGTCCTCCTTTACGGTGATCTCTAGGCTGGAGAGAAGATGACGACCCTCTTTGGACACTGATCTGATTGCATCCTTCAAAAAAAAAGAATGATAAAGGAAGATTGCACATTAAGAGGCGGAGTGAGATCAGTGTGATCTATATAAGTGATCATATTGGCCAATGTGATTTGTGTGGAAATGGGGGAATCGTACCTTGAGTCTTTTATACTTGTCAGTGTGAGACTCGAGGAGACGCTCGATGGTTTTGGCGTCATCGAGCAGCTCTGTTTCGGCCACCTCGGTACCGAAGCCCTGCAGCATCTGAGCAATGTCTTTCACTGTTACAGCAAAACTTTCAATCGCCTGTCGGGGAAGCAAAAACACTGCTGTGAAGTGACGCTGCAAGCACAGCAAACAGCACGGCTGTATTGTAGATGGAAGACAATTTCCTCTTCTTTTCATTAATATGCGCTGAACTTTTGGTAGCAACTTAAAGAAAGTGGTGTAAAATTGTGGCTGACTCACAGAAAGAGTAATACAATCACAAAACAATGATTAAAAAAACTTCTATCACTTATCGTCTCGGTGAAGTTTGCTGCTTACCGTTCGTAAAACAATCCAGTCGCTGTGACAGTAATCAAGTGTGCCTCCGAACTCTGAAGTGAGCTGGTTCTCATCGATGTATCGCAGCAGGTCTGTGACAGAGCTCAGCATCACCACCTAAACACGCAGACCCAGTCTCAGACTTCACAAACAAAAACTTTGCATCATAGATTGACTTATTTATTAATTTCTGCACAGGAGAACTTTTGTCCACAAAGTCCATCAAATGTAGACAACTGGAAAAATCCTTCAAATCAATTGGTAAAGACAAGAAACACCCAGTTTTAGGTAATCATCTGAAATGTCAGAAACAACCATCCAGTGTAGTATAATGTTGCCCTCAAACGTAAAACAGAAATGTCTGCGTCTCTTTGGACATGTTCTCTACAGAATATTGTGAAGAGAACAAAGTGTACCTTGTTGTGGTGTGAAACATGTTAGTGAACTGCTGCCTTACTGGCATCTTGAGCATGAAGTCCTCCTGGCTGAAGCGAAAGCCAATGTCAGTGACAGTACGGTGGAAGAAGCTGGTGGGTCGGAGGACCAGGACCAGGTGGAGGTTCCCCGGAAAGGAAGCCTTGATGGGAGAAAAGAGGTTCAAAGTTGGAGCTGATGCTTTAGACTGAGGAGGATTCGGCACAAAATTAAAACTACCGTGCATCAGTCATTAAGTCCTCTATTGTCTGTATGTTGATATTGTGTTGTACATCATTACGTCTCCGTCATCAGCCATAACATTTCGACTGCCTGTTTAATATCAGATAAGTTCACTTTTTGTTGCCGAATAACCCTGAACAATCACAGATTTCACTAAACTCCTTAAAATGTGAAGTTGTATCTGGTTCGAAGATGTTAGCAGGAGATCCTTCAAGTCCTGTCGGTTGTGACACGATACCTCCATGAGAGGTGTATCACTGAACCTCGGACACCCACAATCCTGAAACAATTCACCCTTGAACGACTTTCAACCGATACTTTGCCAAATTTGCTAACTTCTGACACGTCGAGTCTGAGGACAAAATGTTCCCTCGGTGCCAAATATAGCCCGGTCCCGATCAGCTGTCATGAAGCAGGAATCCATCCATCTATCCTCTCTGTTCCTTTTTTCAAGTTAGTGTCACAGCTCTGGAGCCGATTGCAGCTGACTAAGGGCAAATGTAGAGTATTCCATAGTTATTTCACTGGTCACAGAGAGGCACACACACACACACACACACAGACACACACACACACACACACACACACACACACACATTTACATGTGTTTCATTAAGATGCATCAATAAACCTGAAACGCATGTACACTGATAGGAAAGCCACACATAATGTGAGCAAACAGCACGACATGCATTTAACAAAAGGACAAGATGGACATGATGTTATTAGGTTTAATTTCTGGCAAAGTTTTTGTTTTGTTTTTTAAATATGAATTGTCTAAAGCTGTTGTAACTTTCCTCACATGCATGTTTTTGTCTGTGTTAGGGAACCAGAGTACTCCCAATAAACATGCATGCCCATCACAGAAAGACCCCTAAGCAGGAATATTCTCACTGTGAGCCAGAGGTGCTACACACTACATCACTATGTGATATATTTTTTAAGAATGATTAATTCCACAGAATAAATAAGAAAAAAAAACAGAAGGGTTCTACTGGGTTTTCATCCTGCAGATCTGACAGGAGAGACCTCCAGTCCCTATTGGTCTGTCACTCTGCAGATTACTGTCAAGAAAGTGGATTCAGTCACTCTGCTGCTTACACACACCACACTGCGCACTGCTCATCCAGGTTCTTTCAGGTCATTATTTGACATTGCAGGGAACATGCATACTCAGCAACTGCACAGTGACCAAACAAAACAACAACAAAACAGTCACAGTCGACCACAATAAATCCACGATCTTCTCACCAGGCAGTTCATTAGATGATGCAATCTATATTTTAACTGCAGTTCCTTAACTGCAGTTGTAAATGTTGCTGCCCTGCAGCAGCCGTATCTGTCTCCTGTGTTTTCAATCAGCTGTAAAGTGACGCAACTTCTGACTTTCATTTGGATTTCCAGCACACACATGCAGGTAAAGTGAGTGGTAGTGGGCGCGCGGCGGTGCAGGCGGGGGGTCTGAAGTTAACGCGCAGCCGGTCGCGTGACTAAGCAAAGCGCGCCTCGCGCCGCAGCGCGTCGCCTCTGCCGCATTCGCCCTGCCCGGCGGTGCCCGCCCCGAAAAAACTTCGCCCTCAACTCTTCAAGACGGCTCTGCAGCAAAACCAGCGGGCGGCTCGTTACCGGACTCCTGCGGATCCTCGGCATTCCTTTCCGGTAAAAGCAGTCAGTCATGGCGTGAGAAGCCATCTCGGTGGAATCATGCGGCGCGCAGAGCTCCGTGCGGCTGGCTGACCGGGGACCGCAGCCGCAGCTGCTGATGCTGCCTCTCAGACGGAGGGTGGCAGCGCTGTCTGCAACGTTTCCCCTCTTTGTATCCCTCTCTCTCTCTCTCTCTCCCTCTCTCTCCCTCCTCAGCACAGCGTCATCTCACTCCTTTTTGCTTACTCATACTTTAGCATCAGTATGCACCGGGACGCCCGGAATGTTGACAGTCCCCTTCAAAACACTCACCCTTCATTTCCACGCGGAACTGACTGCAGTGACTGCTGTTCGTGTGTTGTTTAAGATTTCAGCACCATGGACAGCAAATAAACAATTTAAACATTCCGCTGCAGGTGAGGTGAGAATGCATCTGAACTGTTCATTTGCAGCATAAAACATATTTCAATGCGGGAATGAAACAGGAAACTTACTGCTATCCTGGCAAGTGCAGTTTTGATGGAGGCCCATGTATCCAGTCTTCGGTCTAAAATAATGATGAATTTGACCCCAGGTTGCCTCGTTCTGAAAGCATAAGCAAGGATTTGTACAATCATGTGCAGTAATGAATGAGTCTTAGACACGACATAAACTAGACAGTCTTAAAGAAGCTGGATGATGCCCAACAATCAATAGAGGGCAATCTGCCTCTTTATAAAGAATTTTATTGCATTTTAATGAAAAGGGAACTATGAAGAAAAGATGTCAGGACATAGAGGACATGAGGGGGACATCTGATCCTGGTCTGGAGAGCGGTGAAGGCCGGCACGGCTGTGCTCAGAATACAAGCAGTAACTTTTGGTGCAGTGCAGAAAGGGAGCGATAGAAACTCAAACAGCCGTACCGAGGGATGAGAGTGAGGTATGTAAACACTTTGGCTAAAGCTTCCTCGGGAATGTCACTGAAAGCAGAGCATTCTGGGAGGGTGATGATGACACTGGAGTCTTCTCCACGCCCCCCTGAGGAAAAGCACACAAGTGATCACTTTATTTTAAATTATTTATTTATTTATTTCTGCACAGGGCAGCCAAATATCAGGGGAATGGCCGGTTTGGAAAAATAGGCCTCACCTGACAAGTATGCCACTTGCTTCTGTATGTAGCCTCCCACCTCCTTCATGCTCACAGGCACAGTCACCTCTGGACAAGGAAAACACAAAAACATGCACAATCGAAACAAGTCTCTCAAATCAGATCAGATGTGCTTGAATTTGGATGTCTTTAAACTCTTGGGGAAACATTTGATTTAACTTCAGACAACGTCAGGAAATCAAGTGATCGGTCAATCTTTGTTTCAGATTTCCAAGCATATGCAACTCCAACTTCTTCACAAGAAAACAAAAGAAGGAACAATCTACAAAAATACGTTCTTGCATTTTTATGTACATTCACTATATGCGTATATCAATGCATATTATATATCCAGAATATTGAAATGAGATTAAATTAAATGAGAGCATCAAATAATATGAAAGTGGCCATGGAAGGCAGCAACTCGCACTAAATATCACCTTTTAATCCAAAATTAGACATCAAGGTTCTCTGAAAGCTGAAAAGCTTTCTGTTACGTAATCGTTGGTGCAGCAGTTGTTTTATGATCACAGTCTTTAAAGCTGGAGATGCTGCACTGTGGATGGAAAACACACATCTGGTGCTCTCGTTCGCCGTGCACAAATTGAATCAATGGAGAAGGTGCATTCCATCTGAGTGCCATTAGTCTCCCTGTCTGAGTAGCCTATCCTAAAAAGAGGTTAGTGCACAGTTCAGAACACGCTTGCGTGTGGTGCTCATGGAGCTGCAGCGTAATCGGTAGAAATGCTGAAGTTCTTCCATGTCATGTGTTCATTCTGCATCTGAAGCTTCTCATAATGTTGATTCAGCTTAAAGAATGAATCACATTGAAAGCAACCGATTCAAAACCTGATTTTAATATAAACAAGTTCCAAAAATTAAAATATTTAAGTTTTCTCTCAACAAAATATGTCAATATTAGACATTCTTTATAAATACCAATTTGTTTGTTTAAACAAACAAACAGATAAACAAACTTTCTCACAATCGATCGCTTCCTCAATCGTAATGGGAAAAAAACCATGGAGGCGAGAGATAGAAAAATACAGTCAGACAAAAAAAAAAGATGAGAGAACTCAAAGAAAGGAAGGAAGAACAAAAGAGGTGTTATTTTCCATGAGTCGACTGCAGGAGCAGCGTCCATCAGGGAGATAATAATGAGCCTGACAGGTACCTGCTGAATATTTGATGTGTGTCTGTAACGGAGCCGAGCGGGGCCTCAGCAGGACCGGAGGCTGGACTCTGCACGCTGAGACGCAGGGTAAGGTTACTGTCACACTCAGTTACATAATCATGCACAGCCAGTCCAGACTTTCCGGAGGGCACGAAGTGAAAAGACATACAGCTGCAGCACGCAGCCGGACGGGCTGACTGTGGTGCACGATTGTAATCATGTATCATAACCATCAAGTGAGTAAATTTTTACTGTATGCAGGGATTTGAGCAAAAAGAAACTGTTCCAGCAGTTTGGCTGTTCGGAGGAGCGCTACACTACACACTGCAGAGCTCCTGTACCCAACGTGAGCAGCACAGCCTGTGCAGCAGACTGCAGTGTGGATAATAAATTTGCCAGGTTGTGGAAACACCGCATCCCCCTTTTCACCCTGCCAGCTCACGCCATGATTAAACGCATTTAAAGACTCTGCCAAATATAAAACACCTTCATCAATCATATACCTGACCGTGCACCACACAGTGGAACACTGAAAGTGTTTTTAAAGCACGCAGAAATCAATCATTTTCTCAGAACGTTTACATTCTAACATTAAATAGTAATTACCATTTATACAATAATCAAATATCATTATATCGCTGAGCAGTTATTATGCAGCTTCTCCATTTGGGAACACCTGGTTCTTCTTCATGACCTCTCAGTGACCTTCAGGACAGCGTGTGCCAGTGCAAGTCGAATAACCTCTGTTTGATCTTCTGTTCTTAAACACACAAAGAGAGTAATGTTTTCCGACGTGGATGGAAACAGAGATTTGTTGCCAGATTTCAAATCAGCCCGACTCCTCTCAGTCTGTGTATAAAGCTGAAAGCAGGGAGCTTACCTCTGTTGTCCAAACAGTGACAACCTTCAACACTGTTTCACTTCACATGACTCCTGGAAGCAAAGTTTCACTGGACTCTCTCTGTTTTTATTGTTTTGCGACACTAAATTACATTTTATTTTATCATGATCACAGGAGGAAAACGTCAAATCATTACAAAATGACGGAAATATGCATCTGACAGGTGGTGCGAGAAGTCAGCATAAAACATCAGGGAATTAAATGCAGCAAGTTGAAGCAGGTCTGCACAGTGATTTAGTGGTTAGCGCCTTTGGTTCATAGCAAGAATGTCACCTGTTTGAGTGCGGGGTGGGCTCGGGGGAATTTCTCTGTGAAGTCTGCATGTTGGAAGGGAGCTCAGGCAGGTCAACCTGATTATTAGTTCAACACTAACTGAACTGCTTTGTGCCGGAAAACACGTGAAGCGATTGGCCTTTTCACATCCAGTGACTCACGGTTCACGGAGCTTGACTGGTCACACAATGCTGCACCTCAAGTCCAGAGTGCAGAAAATGAGAGTGAATCATACAGAAAGAGAGAAAATGCAGGCTGGTGAGCCCGGCACAGCCACAAATTATGTATTCAATCTGATATTAGACACCCAAAATACAAACGCATGTAATCCCTCGCAGGGAAGAAATCCCCTCTTACACATACAGACATGTCCGTGGAGCACAGCCTCACACTGCTTTTAGGTCAGGAATTATTTGGTAAATGAAGCTTTAAAAGCCGAGGGGGATTAGACCGGCGGGCGGCGGCATTCTGGTTGTGGAGAACATGAACAAAATACACTGGTTTGAAAACATGAAAGCGCTGAAGATTGTGGGGCAGACAAGCAGAAGCTAAGATCAACACGTTGAAGCTTTTTTTGTGGTGGAAATGTGCTTTTTTTTTCAAGCTTTTCTCAGTTTTTGAATATTTTTTCCAATCTAACAGCAACATTTTCTACATACTAGGCAGCACAGTGGTGTAATGGTTCGCAGTGGTTACTTCAAACAGCCTATACACATGTGTCATTATTTTCGCCATTTGAAGAAGAGTTGACCTGTCTCCAGTCAGCTCCATCTTTACACACAGCCAGCTGGGATCCGCTCCAGCGCTGCACTAATAGATCACTGTCGTGCTGTCATCTGGTGTCGATCATATCTCTGTTGGTATCAGCACAACCGTTCTGTCTCTTTGTGCTTGACAAGGATGAAAACTGCAAAGGAACCTCAGGGGGAGTTCGAGTCGGAGCGTTTACAGCAGTTCAGTTGTGAGCTGAAGTTAAAGCACTAAACATGCGTTAAGTGTCATACTTGGAAAGAGTTGGTGTTATTTCTGAAAGCATCTGAATTTTTAGATTAAAAGAGTAGCTAGGAATTCGAAAAGCTTTGTGAAGAGGATGAGATTTTATTTATAGTTTCCAAACAGGTGATTTGTTTTTCCAGAAGAGTTCAGTCTCAGTTTAGGAATCATCCAACAACAGTCACGAGGTCTGATGCTACAACAGTTGCATAAATTGTGGGTTAGGTTTTAAATTTAATCCTTTATGAAAAGGAAAACAATGTGGAACAGGAGTGACTGAAACAGAGTGATATCCTACTGACAGCAGTCTAATGGGGCAACAAAAAGGAACGTATGGATCATGAAGCTATTATCTTTAAATAACTCAGGTGAAACAAAAAGTTGAAATCCCCACAAGAAAACCCTCACATGATAAAAATATAAACCCAGCATGGCATTTTTTTTTCCTTCCACACTTCACAGCGGGTACAGTAACCCACGGGAGACAAGAGAGGCAAAGACTCATCAATTAGGCAGTAATTCAAGGCTGCCAAGATCCCAAAGCAATCACATTATGCTCAGGAGGACGCCGCTTTCTTCACATCAGTCACATCAAGTGCTATTTCTGTTCATCTTTTCTCTCTAGTTTGAAAGTCATTTGCATAATAAATCATTGAAATGACTGAAATATAAATAGGTCAAAGAGTTTAAAAAGTTACATCACAAAACTCAACATTCAAGTTTCCTTTACAGTAAAACTACATGCAGCTGTAACAGTGGGTATTACATACAACACCTCCATTAAGTGACGGTTTATTATCCGACATCGCAGAAGAAAATCTCTATTTTTGCCCTTTTTTTTTTTTTATTTAGTCGACATCTAGACCATGACTTCTTCCTCCATCACTGCCCATTTATGATTTACAACCGCCTGCATTTTCCAAGGCTACAAATCATTACTATGGATAAATATCCATCTGTGGTGGCTTAAAATAGCTGACATAATCCCTGCAGTGGCCCACTGGTGGAGCAAAGCTGCAGGAACTGGCACATCAATAATACTGACGAACCGAGCTGCGTTTCTCCAGTTACATCTTGTGAGGGTTCACGGGTTACAAATGTGTGCTGTAAATCAAACTGAATGGACCTCTGCAGTCCACTGCAGCATGAAAAGAGAGATGTACAGAGTAACAAGAGAGAAGGGCCTGAGAAGGGTCAACATGCCGTACTCACGCTGCAGAGTGCTCTCCAGCTGGGATCCAGCCTGGAGGAGGCTGTGGTAGCTCTCCATCTCCTCCTTGGACTCTTTCCCTTGCTGTCTTTCCTCCTGCAGCGAAGCCGGGCCCATTCCCTTTTCCTCTGACTCAGGATCAGGCCGGGAGAACCGATGACACACCGAAAGCCGTCACATCCTTCCCAGCGTCCTCCGGCCCGTCATGGTGAAAAGTTTGCTCAAGCAGCGGCAGCGGCGGGGAAACTTACACCCACACGTCTCTGCAGGTCCCAGGATCCGGCCGGGACGGTCCCCCGAGGCTGCAGCTGGCTGCTCCTGACCTTGAGCTGCATAGAGTGGCTCCACACTGCGAGGCGGTCGTGTCCACATCAGCTCAGAAACAGTCCGGTTGTTTCCCAGACTGGGTGTGATGTGTTTTGCTCCTCCAGCCTGTCCTGCTCTCAGCGGCACTCCGCTACTTCAAAACAAACACAGCTCCATCTGGCCACTGCTGTCTCTCTCTCTCTCTCTCGCTCCCTCTCCCCTCCCTGAGCTTTAATGCGTCAGCTCCGCACTGTGCAGCACTCCAGAGTCTGTCCCTGACACTCTGCCAAATCCCTCCCAACTTTCTCCTCTCACTTCACACTCTGTCATGCTCCTTTTGGCTTTCTGATGCCTTCAGTGTACGTCTGGCTGTACAACAGTAGGCTGAACGTTATGCAGTCTGGCTGACATCGGCATCACCCTTTCCATGCCAGCTTCACCATATTAAAGATGCACAGACGCGCCGTAGAGTGGAGCCATTGTTTAAAATAAAAAATAAAAAAAATAAAACTGTACCACACCCTCAGCCAACAAGCCAACAAGTTTGGCCTGTGTGAAACACAGCCTTCGATACACAACAATCACATTCAAACAGAGGAACAAATATGAATGGGTGTCATTGTGTACATACTGTGATACAGAGCAACTCCGCTCCCCACTGCTCAACCCACCACTCCTCTGAATGAATCCGTGCTCATTAACACTGCAGGCTACAGCGAGGGGAACACATAAATTCCCTCTGTGAACTCGCAAAATGTCGTTTTCCTGATGAGAGACCACACATGGAGCAGCAGCCACTCAGCTGATCCAGCTTAGCTGCTCAGCATCTCATTACCGCACAGCATCTGCTTAGTGTGGTCAAATGTGCAAACTCACTCACACGCACTCAGCCGCCCCCACACACGTTCACGTCAGAGAAAGACAGACGACTGGTTTATCTTCAAAACATTCTGCTTTATTACAGAAAATCATCAGCTTTTGAATATACTAGTTTGAAAGAGGTACATTCAGCTTGGAGGTTTGGAGTGTTGAAGCTGGAGACCCGGAGGGCTGGAGGGGGCAACGTGTCCCTGCTGCATGACACAAAGCTGCTGGAGTGCCTGAAGGTGCCCACCTCCACCCCTCACAGACTGAGACCACAACCACTGAGCCTCTCGTGCTAGGGTTTTGTTTTTTTTTTTTTTTTTGTTTTGTTTTTTTGTGACATTTTAACATTTTTATTTCTTACAAAAGTGGCTGGAAAAAGGTTGCATTAAAAATACAGTCCATTCTTCTTCTTTTTTTTCTTATAACTTTGAACAGGCAAAACATTAGATTCAAACATATAATCGGCTTTGAAAATAGCATTTTTGATGTAAGTTAAAGGTTTCGTCTTTGTTAAGAAAGCAGGCAGCCCCTCTCGGTGTGTCCTCTCACAGGGTTTCTGACACAGTGCAGTCTGGAGGTGACACACGTCTGTTAAAAAAAAAACCGCCTCCTCTTTTTTTTTTTTTTTTTTTTTTACATGAACGGCCTTGGTAGTAAATGACACTCGAAGGCATGGAATTGTTTTGTTGTTGAAAACAGCTCAACTTCTTAAATCTCCATTTGGCATCATGACATTTGCTGTTCAACAGACGTACCGTAGCAACAACGTCAGGCTACAGTCTGCAATTTCAGCAGAAGGCCGGTACTGGAAGGTACAGCAGGAGTCAGCGAAGTGAAAATCATCATACCCCAACGTCTTCATGAACATTTAATGATGTGAGACGAGGTCAAACACGGCAAAAAGGGAGTGAAACTGGTTCTGAGGCTGATTTTTTTTTCTTTTTTGGTAAGTAGGGGGTGTGTTTGTGTGGGGCTGCCTGTCTCTGTACGCAGGACAATGACAACAGGACAGGATTCACATCAGGGCTGGAGTAAAAGAGGCTAACTCAACAACTCAACTCCAAGCGGTAGAACAACCGAACACGCTCCACAATTTAAAAAAAAAAAAAAAAGATTTATGTAATAAAAATATAACATTTGTGAGTATACTTAATAAATACACAGAGTAGACAATAAATGTGTGAAGAAGGGAAAATAAAAATCAAAAGCAGTATCAAAAAGTGTGTGAAATCATGTCTAAATGGAATGTATGAAGCACAACACACGGGAAGAGAAGAGGAGGAACAGGAAGCCAGAGTTTCCTCTCGGAGAGAGCGGAGTGTCGCGGTGACATGAACTCATGACTCTGCAGATCTGGAGGGAATTTTCTTCACATTCCTGCTCACGCTTGACGGAGTAGATAATGGCTGATGAACATAAATACCTCATTTTAGGCTTCAGTGCATGTGTGCAAACTCTTACACTGTGTGTGTGTGTGTGTGTGTCTGATGTGTGTGTACATGTGTGCTCAGGCATACACTGATGTGCCTTAGTGACCATCGAACTGATAAATAAACCAGTTTCTGTAAATAGTGCAGGAAATGTCAAACTGAACTATATCGACAAAGTTCAAGTAATCCTGTTTCTTTTTTTTTCCAAAACACGCAGGCATTTGTGGCTATTCTCATCCAGCACGCGCACACACACACATACACACACACAAACGCACACGTGGACAGAATCTGATCGTGTTTACGTTTCTCTTTTTGGCTTTGAGCAGATGCTAACAAACATCATTCAGCTATATACAATATAGCACATATATTAACTTTCTCATATTAATTTCACTTTCATAAATTATCTCTGAGGTTGGAGGTTTTAGGTCATCTCTAATCTATCTCTCAAACACACACAGGCGCACACGTGCTTTTTGGACTGAGTGGTAATATATTGCCTCTGTTGATTAATCTTACATTAAGCGCTCAACAGAGACTACAGAAAAATAATCGTCATGTAACTGTCAAACAGCAGAAGCCTTCTGGATGCTGCTCCCAACTAGAATAGACAGAAATCTCCTTCAGTAACTTTTCATCACAACTCTGAACACGAGCGCTCGCAAAATATGCTATAAGCATGTAAAAATAACTATTGATATTAAGTGGGAAGTAGAATAGTTTCTATAAATATAACCGTTGGGAGAACGCTGTGACTGGATATTAGTGGAGTGACATGTCCGGAGAGCCTTCTGTCATGCAGATGGTACCATTCTTGGAGAGGATTTTTTTTTTTTTTTTTTTTACAACCGCTGGTTGAAGTACAGCAGTTTGGATAGAGCTACTGAAAAGGCAGCCATGTATGCATTCATCTGTAAGCTAGTATTAAAAAGAAGTGAAAGAAAGGAAAAAGAACCATGCCTGTCGTCTGAGGAGACCGCTTATAAAATAACGCAGGGCGCTGCTCTGCAGGCATGCATGGGGGGGGGGGTTGAGGACGGAGAAGAGCCGGTCAAGAGACCGCTGAAACCACTTTAGACCCCTGGAGACACCGGATTGGGACGACAGGCAGCTCCGGCTGCAGCCGGACCCTGAACGAGGCTCGTGGCGCCGCGGGCGTTGCGCGTCCTCGCCGCCGTTTTCACTCGCGCTCCTTCAGGTGCTTGTAGGACAGCGGCGTGACTGCCGCACTCTGGAAAAAGCAAGAGAAAACACGATTTCGCTCTGTTTTTTTCTATTTTTTTTTTTTAGCTCGAGCCGACAAGAAGACGAGGACAAAGACGCACTGAGATCCCCCCAAATCATTTCAGAAGAAGCAGCGATTGGCCACACACACATGCGCGCAAACACACCAGAGATGATTAGACCGCCTCCGCCACCAGAATCAAAATTAGTGAAGGAATTTATTTCATCCGAAACTGATTTGAGTTCAGCGGAGACAGTGAACATGAACAGAGGGACACGTCTCTCTCCGTTTACCTGGATGTTTGCAGGAGGCCATCGTCTGACGGCTACAGGGGGAATAATAAAAACGGAGGTTAAAGAGTGAAAGCTGTCGGGGAAGAAAAAGGTGGTGAATCAATCAGTGAGGCTGGTCAACAGGAACAGAACGCTGTGATATTCAGCCTTACCTGCAGGGGGGGACGGACGGAACAACTCCAAAGACAACAAACACACAATCCCACAGCAACGTGGCGCATAACACTTTCCATCATCTATTGACAATTTGAGTTATTATTCAATAGTTTTTCTCATTTTGCAATCTCAGTATCTACTTATGATTGTTGTTTTGTTGTTGTTCCTCCCCCCGCAACAGCTTTTGGCCTGAGGCCGCACCGGTGCCACGTCATGCACTGAAGAAAAGCACTGCACAGATGCATCCAGAATTTGCCGAGCACACAAGCAGGCAGTGACCACCGACACGGGTTTGTGTGTTTGTGTGTGTGTGTGTGTGTGTGTGTGTGTGTGTGAGACACAACAGAGAACGCGACCTGGCCTGAACGCCATGGTAAGCAAGGGAAGTGGAGACAGGTTACGCCGACAGACCAGTGCTGTTTTTTTTTTTTTTTTAACACACCGTCGGGCGAGACGACAACAAAACTGACACCGACACCAACACCTCACACCCACACACACACTCCTGGTCCAAAAAAATGAGATGTACAGGCAGTGAAAACACTCAAATAAATAAATATTGGGTTTGAAAAGCGCATGCAGTTGGTAGTACAAGCTGGGCATCCAAAGGGAGGCTGAAAGGAGCTTGTGTTTATACAAAAACATTTCTGAATTTAGAACATTAGGGCGAAAATCACGTCATCTTGTGGAATCTTAGACGTTACGAGACAGCAGCAATTGCTCAGTTAGACAAAAATGTTGACACAGAAATAGCAACATTAACAAGTGCATCTCTTCAGCCAGCCAGAATCAGCTCACACAACACAGAACGACGCCCTGGCTCTTGTTGGATTGTTGGCCTGCATGGCGGCCGTGTCTTTGATTTCCTTGTTAAAACTCAAAAGTTAGAGAGAGAGAGAAAAAAAAAAACCCCGCCGGAGAGGTTGGAGGGAGGCCGTGGGAGCGAGTCACTGATTGGCTTAAAATGGCCCGGAGGTGGACTGGTACCTGTTTAAATGACAGTATTGGACTCATCTGAAAAGGTTCTCATGAGCAGGGGCCTGGCTGAAGACCGGGGAGACTGGAGGCCCCCCACGCTCGACTGAACCAGCTTCTTCTAGAAAGGCGAGGCAAAAGACACCGGTGACGTCACTACGCTGGCAAACCCACACACACACTCTGACTCTCTCCATCCTGTGCTCTCTCTTAGAAACACACACACACACACATATATAGACAAAGAACAGACATTTATATAAACACAGACTTCAACAGTGATGAACATGAACCCAGATGCCTTTTCAGGGAACTCTTTCTTTCTAAAAAGTTGTGGCGATTCCAGAGCTACTATCCTTGTGTATTTCTCACTGCAACGCACAAAATATGACACTTACAAACACACACAGACAGACAAAATGCCTGCGGGAATTAGGCTGAGGACCCGGGATGGGACTGCGGACTTGAGCCTCATGCAGGTAAGTTTTGGGTGCTCGGGCGTGCTGCGGGTCACCTGACGGAGACATGCGAAGGCAGCAGGCATTGGAGCAGCACAGGCAGCTGGGAGGAGACATTGACTTGTGTGACTGGACGGACAGGGATGGAGGACTGACTGCACGCGCTCAGCAAGGACACCCTGTCCTACTCCACACTGCTGCCAGAGCTGGGCACACGCCACCGCTCCAGGCTTAATAAATACATCTACAGGAAAGCACTCGAGAGGAGAGGTTTTAAAATGGGTCCCTTCCAAGGATAGTATCCCTGAGGTTGGAAGTCGTATGGATTGTCTTGAAACTTTACAGCCGAGTGTGAGACAAACAAATCTACAGAAACCCCAGCCTGAACTAATACAGAGTCAAGGAGTCAAACAGTGGGAGAGGAAGGACACAACAAGTGGGGTGGGGGTGGGGGGGGGGGAAACAAGCAAGTCTGGCAGACACAGGGAATCTGCACAAAGAAACTTCAGTACAAATGCTGACAGAAAGAAAAAGAGACCTCAGTCACTCCATGAGAAGCTGTGAGTGCTAGCGGTCTGTGACAACATGAAGATAGTAGATGTCCCCGAGGAAGGAAGGCGGTGTTTCATCTTTGAGAAGCAAAAGTCCAGAGGGGAAGAGAGAAAACAAATAAAGAGGTTGAAAATAGATGAAGAGAATGTGGCAAAGTGCAAACGCAATAGTCCTCGTTTGGAGAAAACAGCAGAATAGTGGAGGATGGGCAGAAAAAGAATTTAAAAAAAAGTCAAACAATATGCTGAAATATTTGTAAATCAAACGAGGCCGCTCGTGAGAACAACCATCATTTAAAGCTGTAGACTGCATGACTGGTTGTGTCACTGCTCACTGGCATGAATGTACAGCAGCATGCATCGCAGTGACCTTTTTATTGCACAAATGTGCAAATTGCATGGTTCTCCTCAAAGACGTGCAAAAACGTTTCCCCCAAATAAAACAAGTCTAGACTCAATAAAAAGAAGAAAAGAGGGATATATTTAAAAGCACTTGCACACAACCTCACATTTCCAGCTGCTTGGAAAACACACCAGTTTCACAGGGAGTGAACTGAAAAGCTGTGCGAGTAAAGTCCTCTGGAAGAAACGTGAGTTTAATCAAATCAACCCTTTTCAAGTCATTTAACATGGAACAGCTGAACTGTTAATTCTGCATCCCTATCTCAGTAACTCAGAATCTCTTTGCATACTAGTTGCAAAAATCCCTTTTAAATAAGACAAACATGTGATTCAACGATACAGGAAAATCCCCAAATAAAAACAAAATAAATGACTGTACCACGAGGTTTAGTTTCACATTCAGTACTGTTGGTTTTTTCAGTGTGTACATGATGTTCTTTTTTTCAAAAGACATTTTTACAACTCAAAAGTCTTAAAAAGTCTTTTTTTAGATCCCTTGTAGAAGGAAGTGCGCGTGGAAAGCTACACTGCTTTTGCATCAAAATTTCTTGTTTTCAACTTCATCTCCATCGAGATCTTTCAATCTGCACTGAAATATGTTCAGAAGTGGCTCCAAAAAGACATTCGAAAGGAAGGAAGGAGGGAAAGGAGGAGGACTCGGGCCTACCTGGCGAGCGTGGGGGCCGCGGGGTTTGCGGAACACCACCAGCAGGATCTCTGGCAGCAGGCTGAGCACGATGAGGAGGATGATGACCAGCCAGGCCGTCACCGAGCTCAGCATGTTGGCGAACACAAAGTACAACCGCTGCTGCCTCAGGAAAGGCCTGCGGGTGAGAAGACGCCTCACTGTGACAACCAGCCACGGGCCAGACTTCAATGTGAATAATACCAAAACGTTAAGCACAGAAACCAGGCCAACATATGCTCTGACCATATTATTCCTCCCCAGAAGAAACTGAAAAACACATAGAAAGCCAGGGAACCCCAGATGACGAAGTGGTTGATCCACGTCCAGTGCCGTGTGTCCAGGGCCAGCTGGAATGGAGCGAAAGTCAGGGAAGGCAAATGTCAGAGATCCAGCAACACGTCTGCTCCAAACTTTATGCTTAAGAATAAAAGTGTGGGAGTTTACCTTCAGCGTCACAGTGAAGACGAGGACGGTGAACACAATGGTTCCATATGACCAGTTTCCAAAAACCTAGAGGAGACAGAGGAGCATGCTGATGCAAAGCCCCATCATCCAGGACACATACCACCGGTTCAGAAAATAAGTTGGATCAAACCTGGCCGTTGTCCTGCAGCGCCGAGTTACTGAACAAAAACCGAACACCGAAAAAGAAAAGCAGGCCGTGGAAGACCCCCAGTAGCGTCCAGTAGAGGAACGGCCCCCAACGTAACATTGCATTCTTGGCAATCTCCCTGCAATAGAAAGAAAAAAATCACAAATGCTGACAAGAAAAAAACATGAAGAGATCATTCAAAACCATAAAGCTGAAATATAAAACTGACACTCATACAGCTTTGAATATATTTATACAAACTTTAAAATGGTCCACTGAGCATATTAGTGCAAACAAAGAGTTTCGGTGTAAGACAAAAGATACAGATAGTTAAAAAACACATTAATTTCAAACATAAATCCTGAGAAACAGTTACTGGAGTAGTGATCTGAACTTTAAATAGTTTCAAAGTGATGGGAACATTTTGTTTTATTTTGTGCTAAAAAGCTGAAATATTTAATGTTAGTTCATTAAAATTTCAATATGTTGAGCTTTACTCCTGAAAGGCATCAAGTTATGTCTTCTCATTTGAATGGGTTCACTGAAAACTTTATTTCCAAATTGTTCATGGACTTAGATGTATTTTTGCTTTTTTCACATCTAATGAAAAATCAGTGGACCAGGAAAAAAAAAAAAAAAGTCCCAAATGTTACCTGTAGAGGGTGGCATTGTCCAGGAGAACCTCCATGCAAATGTGCTGCTCCAAAAGGCTGTAAGCCAGGATGGGCATAGAGGTGAAGCAGATGTTGTACATCGTCAGATAGGCGGCATCATACAGAGGCTGGGGAGGAAGGATGGGAGCCGAGGAGGGTTTAAAGGAGATGGGGCGGTAAAGGAGGGGGGGGGGGGGGGGGGGGGGGGATGGGAAAACCAGGGGTTAATATTGTGGAAAAGGACCAAACCCATACACACCACCACTTTAACGTATCATATAAGCAAGCTTATATACCGCTTTCATCTATTCATGAAAGGTTCATGTCAGCGGTTACGTGACATGAGGGAGAAATAAAGCTCACTTTTCACAAACACACAAAAATCAAACTAGTTTCATTTTGCGCTGACGTTACTGCTATAATCACTAACTTCAACAATACCTGTGGGACACCTTAATGGAATCACATTTACTGTTTTATCAAAAATAAGATATATTTTTATACTTTAGTTTATGACCTGATATAATTGCAGCTTACAACTCGTGAAAACAACAAAAATAAATTCTCCAATATTTTAATACTTTTCTGTGCACAGCACTTTGTGTCACCTTGATTGTGCTTTATAAATAAAGATGGCTTGGAGTTGATTGGTATGAGATGACAAAGAAAAGGCAACAAGGACCTGTTTTATTTAGTTTGCGTATAGGCTACAGCTTTTTTTTCTCCTGTCAACTGATGAGCTCTGTTCCTGTGAAAAATTAAAAAAAAACAAAAACAACTCTTGATCCAGAAATGTCTGTCCATGGAAGGACTGAGCCGGCAGTGACACTGAGCTGTTATGGAAACGCAGGTCGGAAAGACAGACGTCTTGAGCTAATAAGTCTCCTGTGTCTGGTTTCACGTTACCTCTCCTCAGACAGAAACCCACAGATCGGGTTGGACCAGTCTCGCCGCCCACGGACCAAATTTAAATTCAACTTTGATCTGAGAAAACGACTTTGGATCGCTGAGCCGACGTGAAACACTTCTCACACTGGCCTTTGACATGAGAACTGTGACACTCCAAGTGTATCATCTACATGTGTGTGTGTATCCGTGCCGACTCCATCGTTACTCGTCTCCGCCACATCTTCTTGAGTTGACAGTTTGACGGTGTTTTACAGGCCTGTTGCTTGTGCATCTTTTCTTACCATGAATCATCCATGATGTCTGTAAACAACCAGTTCTCTCACCAAGGATCATCTGTGGGCTATTTTCCTTGTGGAGGGTGGAGATGAGTGTGTGTTCTAGACAAATGTTAAGTCAGCCATCTTTCCCATTTGTAGTAAAGTATAATGAACCTGACTCTGAGGGTTTACAGCATTTATAATGCATAATCAGTGATTAATGTATCCTTTATTGGCATTTTTTTTTAATTTATCAGGCTGTAATGATTAAAAAAAAAACACAGGTGCTAAAAACATTTTAGTTTACACAAGTTAAGTATCGAGAATGCAACATTTTCACTTCCTGAACTCACTGTCACAAATTAAAGATTACAGTCAGTATATGTTTTGTTAAATCATCTTTTGTCACAAGGCGCTTAATATTTATGCGTCAAAATTCAGCATTACAGAGACATTTTGCAGCATGATGGCAGCAGCCGGCACCACTGTATTACTTGAATACTTCTGGGGAGTTTAAGTTATCGTACAAATCTATGAAAGCTCAAACATCCCAGGGGAGGTGAGGGGGGGCAATCTGATGGAGGGAGTTTGACATTCAGGGGGATGAGGAGGAGTGGATTTAAGGGACTCTGCCTCCTTTGATGTTCAGAACATCTTTGAACCTCAATGGGACTCAGGACACACTCACCTGCTGGGAATAGCCGCAGAAGAACTGGTACAAAAACTGCGGCAGGATGAAACAAAGATTCTGCAGGCAAAAACAGACAAGAGAGCCAGATCACTGTGATGGAGACGACGATCAAAGAATATCAAATCATTTCATAAACCCCTCTGTGCTTTTCACGCAAGTCCAAAAGTGCAATATATTAACCTGCGTTCAACCTCAAAAAACTTGTTAAAACTAATTCTGGCAAAACTTTAGTCCAACACGCCAACCAACCCCCAAAATGTCTCAGTTTGTTTGAGAAACAGTTTTAAAAGAAACACAAAACAAATACTGAACCTGACGCACAACGCAAGTCAGTGAGATAAATGTTTCACACCCACCTTATAAAAGAAATACTGCACCAGATGTGCAATGCGGACGTAGTAGAGATGTCCGTGAGCCAGCAACAGTTTCTTAAGGTGCTTGAGTTTGGGGATGGCATAGTCACTGTTCCTCACTGCTTGTCGACCCTCTTTGCCCTTAATGCCTGAACACACCGAGACCAGAAATTACACTGTGGAAGTCACGCTTAGCCGCAGTCCACCTCAGCGTGACGTCTCTTACCAATGCCAACATGAGCTTCCAAAATCATGCTGACGTCGTTGGCTCCATCTCCAATGGAGAGGGTGATCGGGCTGCCTTTAGAGTTCTTCACCATCTTAACGATCTGCAATCCCGACAACGTAAGATTCAACAATTTCAAAGATCTGGCGTTATTTCAGCCGCTTGATGAATTCCCAGCCGTCCGTTCTGACCTGTGCCTTTTGGAGGGGAGCCATGCGGCAGCACAGCACGGCCGTGCAGTTCTGACAAATCTGCAGAAAAAGGTTCTTGTAGCGACTCGAGTTGGATTCAGTGGACGAGTTGAGCACCATCGACAGAGTGGCTCCGTCGATGATGAAACCGTAATCCTGATTGGCCACAGACCAGCTTCTGCAGCACATGTGGAAGAGTGTTGAAGTTCAATCATCACGACGAGCAAAATGGAAACAACCTCAGGGTATTAACTCCCACCTGGTGACGCCCCCCTTCGCTGGCGGTGCATCCTGTACGGCTTTCTTGTGGTACTCCAGCAGCAGCTCGTGCAGTCGCTCCTCGCGCCTCCGGCCTCCGTCCTCCAGCGTTCGCACCGTCAGCTCCAACAGCTCGGTGTTCCTCTGGAACAGTCGACAGGCGTAGCAGGTGGACTTGGCCGTCTCCATCTTGTCGCCTGTGAGGACCCACACGTTGATGCCGGCCCCCTGCAGGGCTTCCATGGTCTCTGCAGCCTCCTCCTGAAGTCTGTTGGACAATGTGGAAAAGCGATTATTTTGACAAATCATAGTAGTTCTGTAGTTCAAACATGAAAATTAATGGAAACTGGATGATGCTGAATATTTTACAATGCTTTTTTTAATTTAATGACTTTTTAAAATCATGACAAGATGTATTTGATTTCAAAAAAAGCTAACTACAGATACACATATTGTCCTGTATCTTGAAAATAGTGCCAAATAAAAACCAACTTAAGACAGATCTCTGTAAAGGTCTAGACCACCAAATATGGTGTTGAAGAGGGACAATGAAGCTGCTGTTATGAGAAGTGTGACCCCAAACTGCAGTTTCTTTTCATAAAACTCATTTAGATATATAAGATACAGTTAATTCTATCACAGTGAAGAGAAAATACCTTTCTGACACAAAACCCAGCAGGGCAGCTGTATCTTCAATCAAAACAATAAGAACTGGAAAAAGAAAACGCTGATTTTGTTTCTCAGAAGTGTCTGAAAGATCTGAGTTTAGATGTAGAAAATACATCCCTAAGAAAATATGCCATGCTTTCATTGCAGTTGTGTTACTTTTTAATCACTTTCTTTTTTTACTAAAACCACAAAACGTAAAAATGGTGACATGGCATTAAAAGAACAAACCAAAACCACCATCCTATTAAATATGCATCCAGAGAGACACTAAACCGGCCAACCACAAGAGGGCGGTATGAGCTCACAATGAAAAGCTACTGGCTTTTTGTCAAACTGGCCAATGAAATGCAAACAACATCAATCACACGTGAGCTCGTCTCAGTTGAAGCAGAGTTGAAGTGCACCCACCGGTCCTCCACAGCGGTGGCTCCGATCAGGCTCATACCCGTCTCTACTTGGTTGTAAACAGCCATGAGCTTTTCCTCCCTGTCCTGCAGAGCCAGTCTGGCTTCCTTCAGTCCTTCATCTGCCTGGGCGTACTCCTCTGCGCTCAGATGTTTGTAGGCCACGCACAGTGTTCGGTAGCCCTCCTGAACAGTCACACAGCAGGCAGAAAACCTGTTTAGAAATCAATGTCGCGGTTTGGGGAAGTCAAGATGTTACTGTCACTCACTGTTGCGTTCCGCTCAACGTGCAAGCGTATCCGCTCAACTTCCTCTTGTCTGACTCGGGGGAAAATGGAAGAGTCTGCTCCCTTACAGAAAAGCAGTGTATCACCTGGAGGCACAATCAGAGACAATATTGCAATAGGCGTGTGCGAAAAACCAGTGGGTGTAATAAACCGGACAGTAATCTCCAGCTCACCTGATTTGGTTCGGACTATCACACTCATGCGCCTTCTCACAGGGTCAAAGTTCAACACGTGAAGCAGCTCATAGCTTCGGGGAGGAGACAACGGGCATTAAAAGAACATCGGCGGCGCGCATGTAGGTTATCAAATTGTGACTAATCTCAAAAGGCTTCGCCTGCATAACTGCTGACTCACATTTCAACATCGTTGCTCCTGTTGAGGATTTTCATCGTTTTACTTTCCAGACCTAGAAATGTGAAGCCGTACCTGCAGATGGAGACAAATCACCGGGAATTACCCATTTATAAATATTTATGTTTGAACTCGTGCAGTGCTATTGGACTTCACTCTGTGTCGTAACAGCTTCTCACCTCATCGCACCCTTGACCAGAGCAACCTCATCAGGCGAGGAGGCTATAAAGCCCCTCTGCTCCTGCGGTCGATGAGACGCATCTCCGTCTCCCACTAAGCCATCTATCTGGGTTATCTGTCCGTCCACTTGGCTTTGACCCTGCTCCGTGGACTCCTTCACCTGGACTGTGTGGCACAGGCACAGGGCTCGCAGAAACAGCTCTTCCCTTTCCTGAGAACACAATATGGCAAAGTTTAATATGATACAATGTCTTCTTAAAAAAAAATGGATGCAGAAACCACAATCACGGATGCATCCATACATTGTCACATACAGCAACGATACATTCATGACTATTCATTTAAATTCTTATCAGCTGATGAACAAGGTGTTGACATGCCAGGCTGTCAAGTGCTATCAGGTATGGCTGCTGAGAGCAAGCAGCCACTTCATCCCGCTCCATGCCAGCTGCATATGTTAACATGTCGAGGAGGCCGTGCATGACTGACCTACCAAGGGTCTTTCTGAGCAACGAGCTATGTAATGTCCGTATGCTCACGCTCGTGTGATTTTAACAACAGATGGAGGGACGCCACGGCACCCACCCTGCCAGCTTTCTGCTGGAGTTTGCTCACAGGTCCATCTGTGGCGCAGAACCCGTCCAACTCGGAGCTCGCGTCCCTGTACTTGTACTGGAAGCCGTCGATGCAGCACTCGATGAACTCCATGTTGTTTTGGGTGAGGGTGCCCGTCTTGTCTGTGAAAACATACTCCACCTACAGGCAAGATGGTGAGAAAACAAAAACACATGACAGATTCTTCAAACTCTGCTTCACTGAGTGTTTTGTTATAGTATCAGAATATTAAACCCAAAGGCAATTTCTTTTTTTTTTTTAACTAGATTATCTGTGATTTTCCTCTTAAACTAATGTAATCCTCGGGCAAATTAGGCCTGAGTCATCGGTGACAACACTGTTTGGATTAGAGGAAATGTCAGAAAAGTGCTGATGATCTATTAATCCGGGAGCTTTTCCTCTAACCACAGATTGCTAAATGTACTGGTCTGAAACTACAACTCTGAAAATAAGAAGATTCCACTTTTTCAGACCTACGTCAGGGAAAAAAGTCTCGTCAATGAGACAATTAACTGTAAAAACTCATAATACATTTCAGCCCCTTCGGTCATTGGCCTGACCTGTCCCAGCTCCTCGTTGAGGTCTGAAGTGTTGACCAGCGCCCCCTCCTCGATTTCAGGGTCATAGAAATCTTTGTCCCAAGTGATGAAGAAGGATCCAAGAAACTTTTGCATCTCAACCGTGACGTACATGGACACCGGAATGATGAAGTTGAAGAGCACCATGAAGGACAAGAAGTCGGTGAACATCTTAAGATACTGTTGGGAAAAAGAAAAAAAAAAAAGAAACATGTTTAAACAACTGTTAAATTATGAAGAATATGTTTACAATTACACCATAGTCTGTGTGCACAGCAAGATCTGTGTGCTTAAGTTGGGATCGATAGCCTTAGTTTACACATGCAATAAATATGAAGCCTTAATGGCAGCCACAGCGCACAGTTCACTGAGGACAGGAGTGGAGGATTAATAGCAATGAAATGGACCGTGGCACAGTTTTGGTCTGCAGTCACCATTCCGCTGTTTGACTCGAGCAGACCAGAAAAATCTTAAGGCCTCTAAAATTGTTTTAGATAGATAGAGATACTTTATTCCTCCCTTTGCTATTTGTGTTCTTTCCTATGGATCTGGATTATAATGCATAACGCTGCAAATGCAGGTATGCCCTCAACAGACAAATAAAGATCTTGAGTAAAAACTCGGCCTAAGAACAGAGTGCTCTCCTGGTATAGCATATTGTGTATTAGACATAATAAAAGAAACTTCCTGTTTTCTGTTGTTGGTGATTCACGTTTGCTTATGAAACAGTAAGATCATCGTTCATAATCTCAGCATGTACAAGATTTCAAGGTGTGTGAACTGACCATATTGGTGTCTTTTTCTCTCTGTGTTTTCTCGTTGTACCAGGGCTCGTCCTGTCCAGGCTTGCTCTGCCACACGTACTTCAGTACAGTGCAGACCAGGGCTTTGCTCACCAATATACAGAGGTAAACCAAAAGGAAGGCATTGATCGACCTGAAAAGACGACAAATTAATGACTGCCGGAGACTCATCAGGCTGTTTTCAACCGTCTTTCGCGCTTTCGTCTCTCAACCTACTTCTCCACAGCAGAGCGTTTCTGAGATTTGCCCTGGTAGTTAAGAGCCATCTTTGTTTCCATGCCTGTGTAAACTGCAACACCTGGAGAAGAGACAGGGTCAGCAGTTTAGATAATGAGTTATCCTCAGTAATACACAGCGTGTTGTTGTAGTGAAGCCTCACCACAGATCTTCTGAGTGTTCTTCAAAGTCGCCCCCTTCAGCAGCAGATTTTCTGGTCCGAGCGACCTGCACAGCCGCACGGGGAGACCAAACCGTTCAGTCATACAGGGGTTGAACAATCCACACACTTTTCTATTCTCTAAATGGAAACCTGGCAGGCAAGCTGGCATTCGCTCTAAAATACGCAGTGACAGTACACAGTATGGCTGCAGTCTGGGCTCGCGCCGGTTCCAGTGTTCTTGAGAAGGACACTGGCATTTGTTTATACGGCCATTACAAAGCAGTCAATGATAAATGCCTGTGGGAGTGATTTGGGAAGCAGCGGCTGAAGGCCTGCCAGCCCCGTTTTAATTTTAATGCTCGTCTGCTATGGAGGATCAATGGAATAGTGATTTGTTGGTGATGCAAAGGGAAACAAATGAGTGCTTAAGCAACTGTGTTTTGATTTAGCTCTCACTTAAAGAGTGCCGAAAACGGTCGTGCGCGAGTCTCTCACCTCACTGCGGGCTCCTGATTGCTTTTATAGATGTGCATACGTCCGACAAACCTGGAACACAACGAAATGTACACTCAGAACGCCGACTCATTCAGAAATAATACACAAATTGTTATTCAAAGAGTAAAAAACAGTGGGCTTGTAACTGACTTCCAAATATATAAAAAGATTCTGAACTCTAAGAACTCTGAAAACTAAGACCGACTGACTAAAACTCTTAATCTTTGTGTTAATATCAGAGCTTTTTCGGGTATTTGCAGGGGCCCTTGAGGTAATTCGCTGTGCAGCACGCCACAGGCAACACATGCTTCTAGTGTAAATCCGTCGGGACCACATGATGATTGCCTACTTGTAAAGGTCAGGCTGTGGCTGTTCGCACTCAATGGTGGCGTTGAGGGATTCCAGGTCCTTCTCTGTGTCTGGCACTGTGTAGTGTGTCTGGACAAGTGGAAGAGACAGAGAGAGAGAGAGGGTGTGTGTGTGAGCTGCGGCTGACTGAGGTCAAGTGATCATTTGTGACTCCCCTTACTTTTTTACCCAACGACAATAAAGGAAATCTAAGAGGACAAACAGATGATAAACAAACACAATTGATACCTTGATTCATTATGATGCAAACAATATGCTTAAATACTGCATAGCAAAATTACATCTGGCAACAGTACAGTACATTAATCTTAGTGTCTGCTGGATTTATCAGTGTAATCAAGTGCAGCTAACGTGATGTGCAAACTTTGGGAAGTTGTCTTTGCCTTCACTGTCCGTCTGACGTGTTTTTATTGGCGCCAAACGTTGAATGTGTGACAAGTATGTGTCTGTCATAGAAACTAGTTCTGTGAAGTGGGAAGATTTGAATTTTTGTCAACATGTTTTGGGAAACAAAATGTAATCCAACTTCAGGGAAATTATATTTTGAAGAAAAACAGAAAATACAACAAAAACAAACCCAATATAATAACGATGTGATAATATCAAATAAAAGAGCAGCGCATTTACTTTATGGTTGGACTCTCCATCCAGACTTGCTGTGGTAACGAAACACGTGTCGTCGTCGCGGCTCGACTGCAGCAGTATTAAATCACAGGGAAAGGTCTCATCTTCCTCCACCTCCAGAACATCTCCAACCTGAAGAAACAACCACATTTCAGGGCTTGTGTCAGAAACATTTGGCATCAGGAGAAACTAAAAGGCTTAAACATTCACAACTTTAAGCAATTTTGCCACTAAGTAGCAGGAAGGCTCCAAAATAAGCTTCACTGCCAGGTTCCTATCAAGCTGTTTTGGCTAATGTGTAAATGGCCGAGTCTATGAGCAGTAAGAGGAATCCATCCAAAGGCACGTCTTATTACTGGTCAATAGTCACTTATCTCAGTATTGTTTGGCCAAAAACGGGCTCTCTCTGTCTTGCTGAGTGTTTACTTAAGCTGGAGGCCACTGAGCACCAGGAGGTGGTTTACAGTTCACGCGTGTGAGCTCCTGTGCTGGAAGCAGCTGTCTGCAGCCTTAAACAAAGCAGCACTGTTAAGGTTTTGACAGCTGGATGTAGATTCTCTGTGATGTTAGCAGCACTGGCCTGTGACCACTACTGAAGTGACTTCAGGTCCAGTATGTTTCAGTGTTAAACTCAATCATCCTTTAAAAATACTTTTCACCAACAAATGCAAATAATTTGTACACTGCAGAAACCACCTGCAAACAATACTCTGGACAGATAATTACCATCAGACACATTAAGCATCGAATCAAGAGAGCATGCTTTCCCCTTTGCAGCCAATCCAAAAACAGCCAAATCAAGATTTCAGCAGCTTCTCTCTTGCTGTGTCTCTGAAGAATTATTTATTCCGATTGATCTTACTCAGCAGGAGTCGACTAAAATGTACCTTGATCTTCTCGCTCTCCTTTTGCATCCTCCGGCCGTCTTCTAGTACTGTCACGGGGCACTTATTCACCTCATTGTCCGCCTTGTGCCGTAGCCAGTCTTCATATCCCTGCAGCAAAGCAAGACAAACAGAGATGAGCAAAAAAAAAACAAAAATGCTGTCGGGGGAATTAGTAGGATACTGATGAAACACAGAAAGAATAGCAGTGGTGGTCAAACAGAGACTGGCCACAAGGACACAAAAGTCTAACAGGTGCTGTCACCCATCACATGAGTGCATACAATTCCTTTTTTTGGGCATGAATGCGTACAACAACAGACCAGGATGGTGAACACAGAAGCACATAAAAATACAAATGAAATATGAAATAATCCTGAAACATAATCTACAAGGGCAGTGATAGCTGCAGTGAACGACGGCATCGGGAGACTAGAATGTGGACGATGACTGAGCTGGAATGAAAATGCAGGTTTATAAGAAAAAGTGATGATTTCATTTGACTGATGGAGAAACAGAAGAGAAGATGAGGCTTTCTCCGAGTGTTCGGTAGAATTATCTCGCTCAGATCGGCCTGACTAACAAGCTCGGGCAGCCTGCCTAGGTGTCCCACTTCAAAGCTCGGCTCAAGGCGGTCCAGCACTATCACAGCTTCCGATATATTTTCAGAAGGAAGTCCACCCACTATTGTGCATTTCAAAGTCGCAGCAGTAGACCGACTTAAAAAGCCAATCTTTCAACAATACTTCTGAAGCTGGGACATGGTAGAAAGGGGAGTAAAAGAAGCAGACACTCCCCATGACAATTTGTATCTCTGTAATAGACTCGCTCTCTCCATTTACTCACAGTCCCCTCGAGCCCACTCTGTCGTCACCCTAATCAGAATTCACGGGCAGAGCACATTATTACAAAGCCCGAGAGACCATTAGTCGCATACTTTATACAAAAATCACAGAAGGGAGTTCTGAATGCAGGGGGACATTAAATGTTACATGGAGAGGAAAGAAGGAAATGCACTGAAAGACAACGCCGGCAAATGAGGCCAAGATTTCAATGAAATCACATATTTCAGCGCTCAGCTGCTCCATTAGACACAACCTTACCTGCTTGATAGCAGTTACTGTGATCACAAAAAATAAGGGTAGGCCACTGGTGACTGGGCTGGTGGGGGTGTCCACTATCACCTGTAGAGGGGAGGGGAGAAGAACGTCAGAAACATTCAACATTAGGAACATTCTACAGCCATTTTTCTGCAACTTTAAAATAGTGTTTTGACTTCGAACAGCAGTGTAAAAACATCAAGCAGGATTAAAGGGCTCGATCAGGTCAGTTTGCTGTCCGCTGGCTTCTGATGAATTATTCTCAGGTAATCTTTCTTTACAGGGTCGACCATATAAACACTAGCATTTAAAGACTTAATGCTTACAGCATCCTCATTGAAATGCATGAAAATTAAAGCCCAGGGTGGCATTAAAGAATATTTTAAGACTTGGTTTCATCTCATCTTTTTTTTTTTTTTCCATATTTTTCAAGTCAGCCTTGATGAAACAAATTATGTGGCTTTTTTTTTTTTGTTGTTAAATTAAATCTGTTGAATAGAATGAAATTAAAGTTTTAAGATTAAAATATTCTGCAAATGGGATATATTTCCCCATTAATTTCAGAATTAATACGCTATAATGTTGATCCAGTATGTATAGAAACTTTGAGAGAACCAGACAAGTGAGAATATATTTGAAAACTGACTTATGTCGTCACTTTTACTAGTTTAAGTGTTCTGTAAATTCAACTATGTTGATATTTTTTTTAGATTTTTTCACATTTTTTTTTTTGAAAAGACTAATTAAGGTACATTCGGTCATTTCAAAAACTTTAAAAAAAATAAACTCAAAGAAAAATGGACGCTAGGGGAGACAAGTTAAAAAGAAAAAGACAAAGAAAAGCTTTTCTAAAATGCATTTATAACAGTTCTGAGAAAAAAAAAAACAAACTCCGGCATTCATCATGTTAGTGCTTAACAATGAAAACAAAAACTTCAAAACACAGAAAGAATAAATTCAAACTTGCAGCTCTTTGTGCTGCGGTTGCAGGGGGGCGGCGCACAGCAGTGTTTTGACAGATGGGACAGGGCCTCTAAATGCAGGGTGTAGTCCTTACTTGAGAGAGATTCCTACTCATTCTCGTACTTTTTCATCAGTGGGAAACACAAGGGGGAATTTACATTTTGGAAGGAAGTGTGAGGGGTTCTGGACCACAGAACTTTTAATCAACTGAACCAGGGACGGAGCGCTTAATCTGCAAGCATGCCAACAGTTGTGCGTCTGTGCCAAGGAACAGGAGAGGGCCAAAAGAAAGCTTTGTCACACTCACCTTAACTGCCTGAGCTACTTGTGAGGGAATTTGAGGGCATGGTGTGTCTACATGCGTTTAGGAAAAATATGGAATTAGTGATCAGGTAATCCCCCAACAAGCACTTCAGGAGCAGCACCTGACCAAGGCTCTGAGGTAAATCCACAGCAAACAAACGCTGCTGCTGTTTGTGCGTCCTCTAAAACAATCTGACGGATTTACCCTGGAACGCCTGACCCTGCAAAAATGCTGCTTGGTCTCCCCCCGCGAGCCGGCGCGCTTATTACAGCACGCACATCCACAACACACTGGGCTCATTGATATTCTGACCAGGAGCATTCCAAAGTGCCAGATAGACATCAGCTCAACTAAAGAGTCAGAGATGCGTTTTGATGCAGTCTCCAGTGCTTTCCTCACCTGTGCTTGAACTTGAAATGAAACAAACCGGCCGCTCGCTCAGAAGTCGGCGATCAAGATATGAACGCCAACTAATTCTCTGCCTAATGAAATGCACACTGACGCACATACTACAACGGTAGTGAGCTAATAGTCCTAACGAGCTCTGCTGTGATTACAGTTAACTGTAGGAACAAATCAATTACCACGCCGAGATGGACTAGTGCACATCGACCACTCGGAAAAAGTGCAGATACAGAGGAGAGTCTGCATTATGTTTGCAAGAGCTGGCGATTCCAGCGAGACAGAGGCGAAAGTAATAATCCTGCCGCAGTAGCCTCAGGTGTTGCGAGCCAAAAGTGAGAGCACTCAATGCTTGAAAAGAGCAGTGTGTGTGTGTGTGTACATGCGAGTGTTATACGGCGCTGCGTGTTAAAAACCCTTTAGACCCAACGCACCACTCTGGGCGGTGTAGTTAGTGGATCAGTGAATGTCTGTTGGGAAAAGCCTGGTGACTGGTTGGCATGTCCAGATCCTCCTGTGAAAACAACTATGTAGAAAAACCGTGGAGGGGTGTATGAAATGATCATTTGTTTTGCCTTTAATAAGAGAACATCATGTATTTCTTGTTGGATCCTGAGGTGGCGACTACAGGAGGGGTGGAAATGTGCACACGGCTGACAACAGTTAACCACAGCACACAGAAATACTTTGAGCGTAAATGTGCTTTGTTCTTGATTTATCTTTGGCAACTGTTAATAGAGGTCTAAAAAGAGACTTGTGTCATTTATAATATCTGTTCATCAAGTGATTCCTGCCCCCCCCCCCACAAAAAAAAAGACAGCACAGCTTTCACAGCTTTTATCTTGGGCTACAATAGTGTTTGAAGTCAGACTTGACAAGGCTGCACAGACTGACAGTATCAAAGGCTGCTCACTTTTCAATGAGCATGGATGAGGGTTGTTAGTTCCCAGTCAATGCATCGACTCTATTATTACAATAGAAAAAGATTTGGTTCCTTTATTATTAGATTGGTGTATTTTTAGTACCAAGTGATGTTTAACACCAGAAAGTTCAAATTTAAAGGCGTCGGGTTGATCAGTTCGAGGTGTTGTTGCCTTTTGGGAAGATGAGTTCTTCTGATCATGCTGCGGTGAGGTTTTACCTTGTTTCATGTACATCTCACCTGGACAACTGGTTGAATATCAGTAAGTGTTGCTGAACATATTCTAAATCACTGTCACAACAATCCTGGCTGAAAAAGTGACTGAGATTGTTGAGGTGCAACAAATAAGTCTCTATATATTACAAGACAAAACGCTTCAGCAAACGAAAACCCAAAACAACACCTTCAGCTGTTGCGACTTTACCAAGCAACACAATTTTCCTTGTGCTTGTGTTTTACAGTTTAGCCGCGCCGATTCCCAACAACCCCTGCCGAAAATTCCAGATGGACGAATACCTCTCCTCCGCTGCACCAAAGGCAAAGCCAAGAAATCTCAGCAGCAGAAGTGAACTGATCTGCTGATGTGCTTGTGTGATATCAGAGCAGCAGAGCAGAGCAGCACGGAGCGGGGAAGTGTGTCAGAGTGAGCGACAGACAGCGGGTCCCCGGGGGTCTCAGGGCAGCATCGTGGGTCTTTCGTTTCCTCCTACTCCTTTGCCCTGTCCCCATTCTCCCTTTTCCCCCCCCCCTTTCTTTTGTGTCCTGCTGTCTCATCACCGTTTCGCTCGCTCGCTCTCTCGCGGGGCTCTATTCCCATTCAATCAAATTCAAGCAAAGACATGCAGGGCTATTTATAGGAGAGTGGTGCTTTTTTATCAGCCTGTGTCTATTTGTGGCGCCGAGATGTACAGAGGGCTTCCTGGCTGCTGACGTCAGCAGTGCAGCGCTGCAGAGAGATGGGGGTTATGCTCGAGACAGTAGGAGAGAACGGCAGAGGGAAAGACAGAAGGAGAGGGAGCAGATGACAATGCCAGACAAAAAAGGGAACCAGAACAGAGTTAGAGGAAGCATGACATTTGGTTGTTGGTAGAGAATTTGCATGAAGCCTCTCGGGGGGGGGGGGGGGGGGGGTTTATTTCGGTCTGTGAGATGCAAATGCGAAAACGAGCGCAAAATCTGTGTACCTGTTTCCCCACTCTGTGATATAATGGCAGGCTGCATGGGGAAAACTGCGCGCTTCGGATAAGGAGCCCCTCAAGAGAGACCGGATTAGTGGAGAAATGCCAACCACGCTGCAGCTTGGGTAAACACCATCAGCAAACCCAGGACACCCACCGACTCATGCGTCACGTGCGTAAGCACGCACACATACATTTATTTGCACGCAAATAGTCTGAACTGCACACACGACGCATGGAGAACCCTTGTGCTTCGCACGCCGCAATAGGCAATTTGGTGGTCTTCTCCCACATGAGAGCACTACATCAGGTCACAGCGGCTTCGCACGTCGGCTCTCAAAGAACATCCAGCAATTCATTTACACTCGCTGTAGATACTACAGGAGTAAACCACATAAACCCAAACCGTGACAGTTGGATCAAGATAAATGGTGTCACTAAACTGCTACAGCTTGAATTTGTGATCATCTGCAGCAGATATTTCGTATTTCGTTTCGTAAAGCGCTCGCGGGGCCTTCTGGGAGCAGTCACTCTGTGAGCTCATTTAGCCAGCATGAAAATAAAGGAAGCACATCTTTTCTGTACAGACTCAACACCTGTTTACACTGGAGGGTTGTTTGCTTCCACAGTTTAGGTTACAGCTAAAAGGAGAGGTGAGTTTCCATTACTGCGGTTCAGAAAAGAAGACAGAGAGGCAGGGATGACGGAAGAACAGGAGCAGATGTAAACAGCAAATCTATTTGTTTTTGTTATCCCGCTGCAATTATCAACTGTCAGATCCCAGGGGGGAGCGGGTGGAGGATCATTTAAGAGAACAGAATTAGGGATGTCAGTCAGTGGAAGGTAGTCAGCATTCTAGGCCAGCTCACAGTTTCCACTTGTGAGTGTAGGCATGGAGCCACGTCTCTATCAAAAAGGATGAACGCAAACACGAAGATCCCTACAGAGACTTTGGGATCGACAAACAAATGCGTATCTTCACAAATATCTGTTGATTGTGCAGCTACAGTGTGCTTTTATTTAGTAATTCTCATAACATGTGAAAAAACCTGAATTCTCAGTAACGTTTTCCTTAATTTTAAGCCAATTGCATGAAATGAATGTTATCATGGTCTCTTGATATCAGTGGACAAAGTCTTTTTTTCTTTTTACATGCATCACCAATTACCAAGTATTGAGCAGACCAGCTGGCCTCTTAGCCTTGTTAGTGGTTCGTTGTTGCTGCAAGTCCAATCAATTATCAGGTTTAGCTGGACTGTTACAGAAGCTAACGAACCCGGTGTCCAAAACAACACCTGCTAATTGCATCAGAGCGAACCTGTGTATGGAGCATTAATGGAATGTCACTGTTTTAAATAAAGGTGATTTCATGTGATCATGGCGTGCAACAACCGTGCAGCTTGTCTGCAGATCCTCATGTTAAACAGCTTGTAACCAACGTCGATCGATCCCTGTGCTGGCAGTTTATTTCATTAACCACTGTTTGGCGGTTTTTAACAATGCGAAAGTGTACTTCATTAATGCTAAACACCTTGAAGCGACAGGTGGTTGAGTTCTAAGCTTCTGGAACAAACTCTCTAAACCGAGCATGAACATAGTTTCTAACGTGTGTATTAATCTATTATCATATTTAGCATATATGTTATATGCAGTTGTGCACTGATTACATTTTGAGTATGCAGATTTGTTTTCATTTATATACAACCATCCAAATAGAAAGGTGGAGTGACTAAAATATTTCTGAAGACATGCAATCATATGGATTATAAAACGTATACAATGAATGGTTCTGTGTGCAGAATTCCTCTTGAGACGAGTTGGTAGATAGGGCAGGAGGCCACACAAGCCAACATAAAAAAAAAAAATAAATAAAAACATGTTTTGTGGGAATGACGGCACTGCATGACTGCGAGGAACTAAAGTGTATGTGAGATACAACCTTCTGACATGCAACTTCTGACGTACGGGTGCAGCACACACTATATAAAACAAAGGGTCATGTTATCTGCAGACCCTGGAACCCCAAAAGGAACGCGCTGGTGTCTTGGATGAGAACACTGGACGGCTACGGCTCAGTGGGCAGCTGTGGCTGAGTTGGTGATGTGAGTTCAGTCAACTCATTTCGCCCTCTCTTTATGTCAAAGTGAGCAAAACACCAGACTGCTGTCGACTGTGGTGTGTGTGTGTGTGTGTGTGTGTGTGTGTGTGTGTGTGTGTGTGTGTGTGTGTGGGTTACTTGAATGGCTAACAGTGTATTGACGGTCTGTGTGGTTGCTGTTCTCATGCTAAGGGTTTCAGAATGAGCAATTTAGAAAAACACAAGATCTTAGTAACGCTGGCATTAACAGTATGTGTTACATTTGCTCAGAAAGCCAGAGTTAAAGTGACTGTAAGGTGACTCCACAAAAGGGAAATTAAAAGGGCTAATCAACAAAAGCCAGGCTTGAAATAGCACAATAAGTTCAAACCAGTCTGTCAAGTTTCACACATGTCAAGCCTGACTGAGGAAGAGCAACGCAATCAAGCCAGAAGCAACTATTGGAACACGCATTCACTTTTTTTTTTTCCATATGACTTGTGAGGAAGATCCCAGTTTAAATATGCATTCAGTCAAGACAGTTTATCGCTAAACAAACTACTCTTGGTGCGCAAGCAGCCAATTTACTCAGATTTCTTTCCCTTTCACACTAGAAGATTGTCACATGCAGAAACAAAAACAACACACACCCACAGCCCCAACAGCATGTATATGAGAGTTAATTGTTGTATCTAACTGAATGGTGAATGTGGCTGGTTGATTTTCTTGTGACGGACAATCAAGCATGAAACCTGCCATTGCAAACTGACCTCAACTCCAGAAAACACTGGGGCCACAGAAAACCTCATCAGAGAATGAGAAATAGTATTAAATTACACAAATTAGCAAAACAAATAAAATAATAAGGTAGATTGACGTTTAAAAGCTGCAAAGAAAATACACAAGAGCATAATTTTGGGTTTCCATCTGGGTTAAACTTTTATTTAATCCTCATTGTGATGAGTTTGATTTAGTTTCAAACTCTGTCTTTTTAGCCTGGTCAATGGCAGGATAACAGCACAAAGTGAAGACATGCAGCTCTACATTCGAGAAATTAAGTCATCGAGAAAATGATCAGAGACAACTGAAAAAAAAAAACCTGGATTCATCCTGGGTGTGTGAAATAGCTCTGGAAGATTCAAGCAATATTGTGTTACTCTGGCACTGCTGTCCGATTTGATGAGAATAAAAAAAAAAAAAACATTTCAAATATCAGAAAAAATCTTGAGGTGGCGTTCACAGTTCTATTTCCTCCATTCTTTGGTATTCATATATCCCAACAGCAACAAGGCTGAATTTAAAACAGCTGAGATTAAATGTAAAATACAGACCTATTTAACATATACAAGGTACTTTTACATTATTCTGTATTGGCTTGTTTCAATAACCTCCTTGAAGAAGGTTGTATTTCTCATGAACTCAGTTTTCTGACAATGACCAGTCAGATAGCGCAACAGCAATTAGTGCACCTTTATTTAAGAAATGACTTTTTTTTTTTTTCCCTTACAGACCACTTTTTAATACTGTCACGTTTCTCAGCCCTGAAGAAAATGAGGCAGTTTCACACAGAAACATTAGAAAAATGCACAGTTCACACATCATGTCACCGTCTCACACCTGCCACAGACACATGCAAATGGAAACACTTTCTCAAACCTATTTTCAGAGAAGTGTGGGCAGGGAACATCACAGAGATTATAAAGCTGGTGCGCACACACACACACACGCACCGGTTCAGACCGATCTACAAAAACGTGACTTTTTTTTTTTTTTTAACAGAAAACAATCATAAACACAAAAACCTGACAACATGTCTGGAAACACGACAAAGGACGGGTAACAAGAGTTGTTCTTACCTGCACCAGGAAGATGATAAGGAAGTAAAAATTGGCAATTCTTCTAAACTGTTCAAAGAGATTCTTTGGTAGAAAGTTCCAAACTGTATACTGCGGGGAGGGAAAGAGAAAAACAGGCGTTTCACTTACAGAGAAATAAAACGGGTATTATGATTTGTGGAATCCTTTATGAAGGTCTTTGCTTTCTAAGTCTCCCACTCTGGGATGACGTTTTCAGACACATCTAGAGATGTTATGAAAAGGTTTAGCAAGGGAGGGGTTGGATTAGAGGCTGTCAATATTCACAGTCTTGTATATGTGTATTATTTCTGAGCTCGGAAAGGAAAACAGGATAAAACTTCAATAGCTCCCGGTCTCTTATGTGTGCTGACTGGAAAAGGGGGCTCTTGGGGGAGCAGAGGTATGCCATTGCTTTGGATTAAGCGATTTATCTGCTTAATTTCCCTATTCTGGAATGCAGAGCCGATGAACTTCGCCGGGTCGGTGACTGTTGGTGTGTTTTGTTCCTTAAGTGGCCGCTGCTGCCGATACCGTTGGGGCAGAAGCGATACTTTTATCTCCTCATGTCCCAGAGAGAGGCGGGTCAACAATGCCCCGCTGTTAACTTTGTGCTACACAATACTGTGCGGGCGTTGAAAAAAACTACAAATACGAACATGCGGCTGCACACAAGCAGCAATGGGGCGCCATTTATGAAGGGGAATGTCTGCATGGGGAGCGTTCAAATGCAGCGGCAGCAGAATGGCCCATCTCATTTTGCTGGAGAGAAAGGAGAGTGAAAGTAATGAGAAAAGGGGGGGAGGCGGCGGCGGCGAGGGCGGGGGCGGCTGAGTGTGGTGGTGCAGTGGCAACGGGAGCATGAAGGGAGAGGCGGAGATTGGTCATTCCAGAGTGCAAAAGCAACAGGATGATGGAGAGTGGAGGCATGGAGGAGCATAAACACTACAGCTGGAGTAATTAAAGACTGTTTACCCTGACACGCTGGCAGGAGGCAATTGATCGGCCCTTCCTCGCCGGGACCCTCTCTGCACCACCATAAATCCCACGGCCATCTTACTCTCACTCCGCTTCCTTCTCCTCATCACTCGTGCCGTTCATAACCAGAAGCAAGCCGGCAGCTGTCTGAGCTCGCCGTTTGACAACGGAACGAGGGCTCGGTGGAGGGGGAAGTCCATCACGGCCCCGTAAGAAACAACCAAACCCCCCCCCCTCCCCTCTACTACGTTAACAGCAGCCACGCATTTCACCGCTACAGTCGGCGCTCCCCTGACAGACAAATAATCGCCTTCCGTAGGGAGCTAAGACAAGTATGTGGAGAGGCAGCGGGAGGAGGAGGAACAGAGAAGGGAAGACACGGGGAAGCTCAGGACTGTTCAAGAGTGCACTTTGCATTCCAAGTGTTGAAAAAAAAAAAAAAAAAAAAAAAACTAAAGAAAAATGCCTGCAGGCAGGTGGAGCATAATATGCAGTCGAGCCGAGGAACAGAGGAATATGAATTTCATCTGTGTGTACGGTTAGAGGGAGTGTGCTTCTTACCTTGGAGGACACGATCCTGTTATCACAGAACTTGGGTGGGATGAAAGCCTCGTTGGCAGGACACGACCGATGACCGACGTAGATAGTCCGACTGTCAACTCGTCTCTCATCGCCGCCAAGCTGCAGGAGAAAACGGCACAGAAAGGAGGACACGTTAGTAACTCCGGGCTCCTCTTTTCACAAAACAGAGATAAGGCACCGAAACTTGCCTGGAGAAATTTAACTAAAGCTGAAGTGTGGATTATAAAAGAAACAAGAATGACTCAAGGAAAGTCTAAATTTGACCCACCATTTGAAGCAAATGGGGGATAAAAACGGGGCATTATTATATCGGGTACAAATCTATGATCACAAAGGATTTGTTCAGGCGATAAAAAAAAATGTACAGTCTGGGGAGGCCTTAAATTCCTCTCACAGAATGAGGAGATTAGATTTTCTACTGTGGAGCAGAAAATTAAAAAGACCTGAAAAGCACTCCACTATAAAACTATTGTGCACAAGCCAATAATTCAAGAAGGAGGTGGAAAAAAGAAATATGACAAGGGTCAGTGGGCCAGAATGGTGATTGTACGGGGACTATAACTTAATTCATTTTCTCCCAGTTGGCCATCCATCACTGATAAACATAAAATATAGACGAGCAGCCATTAGTAAAAACACTGCTGTTAGATTTATGGGTTGAGCTTTTATTTATTTATTTGAAGCACTGTGATATGTGTATATATTACTACTCACTAACACCATTGCCCGACATTAGAAAGCGTTCAGACTGCCGGACGCAGGTCAGGAGCCAGAGGCATGCTGGACAGCGAGCCGAGCCGCAGAAACCAGGTGCGTGTCATAATTTTACAGGAGCTTCCTGAAACAAATTGTTTAAACCTACCTACCAAAAAAAACAAAAACAGATTCAAAAGCTCATGTTTTTTTCTTCTGTGGTGAAATAAAATGCACTGCATGCGTCTGCATTCTTTTGAGATAATGAAATGTTTGATTACAAGGTGCTGTAAAAGGTTATCCATCTGCACTGTTGCAATTTTATGACAGTGGTTCAGAAAAATGATTTATGTAGATCACCGACATCCAATCGCTTTAATAAGGCCAGTATGTGCCAGAACCCATCCAGTTTTCCCAGATTAGTGCATCGGTGTCATAATTAATGTCACTGCATGGCAAATTTGTGAATTCAAGCACACTCTGTGTCTTAAGATGTAACAAAATATTGTATCATCCATCAGTTATTTCGATTCCGCCCTAAGTTTCCAAACAAAAAACATTCCAAGGCTTTGTGTGGAAAAATACAACAGGCTCCAAGAATGTGTGAACTGAACCAACATATTCGATCATCCAGAGCAACAATGCTCATGTTTGCTTCCATGGCGCATCTGTGGTTTCCTCCTGGATGCTCCTTATCCGAGAGAAGATCTAAGGAATAAAAGCTATTTTGACATCTATCAAGGGCCGACCAGCTGACCAGTCAATAAATCCCTGTAAGATATCACAAAGACAAGTTGATCTTTTCGAGGAGGAATTAATAGTCTGCTTTACCTCCATGAGTGTTTTCCTTTCATTGCTATTCATAAAACCAGTAAGGAAGTGAAATTTAAGAAAACTGACCTCTATAAGAAAACATCGAGTTCTCCAACAGTTAGGATGACATGTTATTGTGAGTGTCCTGCTGCTGTAATCACGTTGAAATGATCCTGATTGTGAAACTGAAAAACTGACTGAACTGATAGATTTGATTATATATTTCATTCTTCCACTTCAGAAATCTCAACACACTTCAGTCACATTCGACCATCCACACACTGTTGGCATTAGATAATATTAAATAAACATGCTATGTGTAATAATACTGGATGTTCAAGGTTTGTGAAGGAAACATGGAAGTAGATGATGCTAATGTCTTTACGGTGCAATGTCCCTTCTACTTTTTTTTCCCCCACCAGCTGTGACTGGGCTCTTTCGTTTTTGTTCTTTCCATCACGTATATCTGCCGTTCACACCAGCAGCATTCAGGAGTGGAGCAGTTTGTTGTTCTGGTCATTTTGCTTTGCTTTTTGTGCTTTTGTGCATCTGAACTCTGCGTGAAATAAAGAAATGAAATTCCAATCTGTTTTTAACACACACTGGTTTATTTTGAAAACGCAAAGATCCTCAATGCCTTTTGTGTGACGACTTCCTGTCTGGCTCAATCGTCTCTACGCGACTTGAAGACGCTTCTGTAAATAACAGACATATTGTCCTCGGTGGAACAACCGAGCATTGTGCCGGACGGCCATGAATTGCACTGAGTGTTGCAGCACACTCATGTTTCACCAGAACCACGGCAGATGTGACTTCAGGGCTAGCCACAAGTTCTTCTTTGCCCAAATTTTCTTTGCTCATCAACGGTAGTTTTATCACTACAAGTTCCAGAAACTCTGAGCCTCGGCCACTCGCATCTACCAGGTTTGGAGACAGAGTAAAGTTCCACCTGAATAGTGGAATATGCATCTTAGGCATGCTAATGCTACAATATATTGTGCAGACTTGCACATAATCACACACCAATGATGACTGTTTTTCCACGCAAGGTGCTCACACACCATCTGTGGCAATTCATGGTTTACTTCCTTGCCTGAGGAACTTTCAGACATATGCTCAGGGCTTGATGGGGAAATAAACCCTCACTGATTTAGACACAGCAATTTTTAAAAACCAAATTGAGAAGTATTTTATTCACTAACATTCTCTCTTTCCCCTCATCCTTCTCTTCCTTTTTATGCAATCCAACAGCTAACCCAATACATGGGAAAGTTGCTTAATAGAACGAGAAGCACTTTAATTATTCACATGATAAGCTCGTCTGGCCACAAATCCACTGAATGCTGTCAAGTAGTCGTCGCTTCTGAAAATTTGTCAGCTCCACATTCATAATTTAGGTCTCCTGTTAAACCATACTGATGTTGCTCAACTGGATTGGGAACTGGTGACTGCGGAGATCATTTGAGAACAATGAGCTTGTTGTCATGTTCAGGAAATCAGTCAGATTATTCAAGCATTGTGGTGTGCTAGATGCAGAGGGCATGCAAATACTGGCCTTAGCCGAGTGTTCACTTCCCTTTCCTGTGACTGGAGAGGCACCAGGTGTGGTCCTCTGCTGCTGTTCATATGCCTCCGGGAGTGCTGATGCGTGCAAATCCGAGTACATCAACAATTTGTGAAAAACTCAGAGAAGTCCATCTGGCACCAACAATCACACTTTATCCAAAGTCACTTATATTGCGTTAATAAACCATTTTCAACTGTGATCTTCATCGATTTATCTTCACCAATCATCAACATGACAGACAACCTATCAGTGACAGACAACCTATCAGTAATAAATGCAGCAGCTTCAAAACTTCACAGCAAAAGTAGAGCAAGGTTCTCTCTTCAACAGAGGACAGAAGACTCACAGCCAGAGACATTAAGAACCACCTTTAGTGAAAAATCAAAGTAGTCCTGGAAGTGATTAAGTTTGGAACAACAACCTTCCAAGGTTTCTCCGAATTCTACTTCGAGGAATTGATTATTGATCGAATGCAATGCTCACATCAATCGGTCCATCTACTTTGCATTTTGTCTGATGACTGACAAAAGTAAAGAAGAAAAAATGCAGGACAACCGGTGCCAAATGCCAAGACAAGACTGGTTGCGGCGCCAACAACAACAATACTAATGATGTGTGACTGTTATGCAGACCTTCCTTGGACTGGTGACAGTAAGGAGCCATCTTGGAATGTAATGTGTTTTGGAAAAGACGGCAAACAGCTGATGATCTGTGAGATGACAATGAGATATTGGTATGCTGAGTGTTTGCATTTTATTCTGGTCAGTGTTCCGACTCCAGAATAAGTCAAACTTTCCAAGCCTTAGAGGAGGCTGAAGAAGTCTTGAAAGACCAGATTACCAAAATAACTACCAAAAGGAAAGTGTGTGTTACTTTGCGCACTGTTGGGCAAACGTACCTTGCTGTTTATAAGAAGCACTGCCATGTATTGTTTTTGCAATGAAACCACACACACACGCAGAAAATTGTATACTATAAACACTGACGATGACAATACACTGATATTAATGTGGATAGATGATGAAGTTGGATTACTGCATCAGGTGATTTTCAATTTTTAAATCATCAAGTGAAGGGGAGAGAATATGGACTGGTCGTTGTTGTTAAGAACTATTTACTCCAACCGTGGAGCACAACTACAGCAGCAGAAAAGCTGTGCTTTCCCTGTTTTCATGGAGCTGGAGTATTTTCAGAATTTTCCATCTTAGAAGGCATTCTCAAAAAAATTGTTTTCAGTGTAAACAAGGCCTAAAGCTCCCAAAAATCCCTATCATGACACACACATATCACACACACACGCATCGAACCCATAAAACATTACTCTTGGGTCATAGCTCCAAACTGCAGCAATTTTATGTGCCCAACTGAAAGTCAGTCAGCAAATGCTGTATCAGTAGTTTGTTCAAGTTCTACTGACAGGGGATCTGGTTCATTTAATATGAAGGACAGCAACATGTGGATTCGGGGGACACATTACCATGAACATCTGATCCTGGAAAAATGCCAGGGAGCATGTGAATTGAGGCCACCTGGAGCGCAGGCTGCCCAAAGTCTGTTTCTGACAAGAGGTTAGATCAAAGAATAGCCTCAAACCCTCAGAAGCTTAATTTATGCATGTGGGGACAAGAGCATTGCCTACATAACTCCAGCCTGCGCAGTCATTTGTTTCTCATTAGTGGTCAAGCAACACAAAAACAAAGGCCAAATTATTAGCGTTCGTACTGAATTGTTTCCCATCTTTTGTCTACTCTACATGAGAAAACCGAGCTCGGAAATCTTGCGTAATGCTGCTTTACACATGGGCAGTCATGTTCGCGTCTCGGCATGGATGTCAACCGTACCGTTCCCCGCACGCTCTGCAGACACCGACACTCCTGCAGGACCGCAAAGACCTGGCTGCCAGAGAACGATGGGAGAAAGAGTGGGAGGAAGAGAAGAGTGAGAGAAAGGAAGCACAACAAGATCCAAGGACAGAGGCAACGCCAGGTTTTTCCTATATCAAACAACAACCAGCCCCCGGGAGCAGCGAGCCAAGTGCACTCCCGTGGTCTACATTTGTTTGTTTATTTGAATCAGATACAACGTTTCTACAAGTCGCCCTTCCTCCGTATAGCTTGTACTGCTGACAAAGCTGTGAATAATTAATAATACATTGAGTAATGATGCAGAGCCAGAGGGATGATAATGTGCAAAAGTTTGCACAGACAAAACAAAAAAAAAAAAAAAAAAAAGCAACTGAAGACATTATCTGCAAACCAAATTAGCCTTGAGACAAAGTACAAGGTACAAGTGAAGGGCTGCGGCTGGTACTTCAGGTCAGACGGGCAACCGTGTGAGCTGTCTGGCTCCCACCAGCGCTTGTGCCCAAGTCGTAAAAGACGAACGTGCACAAGAGCCGAGCAATAAATACGCGTCCGAGTTGAGAAGCTAATAAGACGATCGCTCATTTTCATGAGCACTCATCTTCACTCCACAAAACCTGTGCGACATCCTGCATCATCAAACCTCAAACCTGGACCACTGTACGATTACAGTGGCCTCTTAATGCTGGCAACAAAACACACACACACAGCCCATGCTGAAAATGAGAAAAATTACTTTGTCTGCAGCCAGAAAGTAGCCCATGCCCTGGGTCGGAGAGATAAGAAAAGAACTATTGAATGGCCATTGATTTAGTTGTGGAGTGACAATTAAATATAATAAGGGTCAGGCGGAGGGGCTTATTTCATTTCTGAGCGGTTACGTGATTGCAATGCTCAGTTTCAAAGCAGTGATGTAAAGGCCACAAAAGAAATGCTAATGTAGGAGAAAAAAATAATAAAATTGATTGCATTTTCTTTTCCTCATTGTCAAAAAGGTCAAACAAAGCCATTCGACGCCAACGATGTTAGTAAGTAAAGCAGAGAGTCAAGTGGAAGTATGTCAATATCTAACAGTAGATTTATCCTGGACAAAAAAAAAAAAGCCACAAAACATGAATAGAGATCAATAAATACAACATCCAGCGATGAATTAAGCTGGTATGTAATTGCCCAGAAAAAATAAATGGTGCATTAGAGAATTGAGTGGGGCGGAAAGTTTGCATTAAACGATTCTATAAATTAAATTATGCACATATTGTAAAGGGAGCAGAGGCAGAGACAGGAGAGGAAGGTGCTCCACTGAGAGCAGAGAGATGTAAGACTGCATTCAGCTCCTGCCAAACTCCCAATGATGACTTTGGTCTGATGACACTGCGTCCTGTCACACCATCTCACTATTCAGTGACTCCACTGTTTTGTCACAATCTGCATGCTGTTAGCTGAACAAACGCAATGAGTAACCAGAAAATTACAAGGCCTGTTTGCTGTGCTATAATCCATCACAACAGTAACTTTGGGCGATAACTGACGGCAGAGTCTCTGCCAAACTCTTCACATCATATTTAATTTTTTTTTTTAATGTTTTTGGCCTTGTGTCCCAGATTTCTGGTTCTGTAATCTGCATTGTAGAAATGAACTAGATCACAACTCCTCTATAAATGTACGTAAAGGTGATAAACATCTCAGATTAGAAACTGAGTCAGCCTTGTAAAAAGTGTTTCCGTTATCAGAAGATCAAAACCAAGTCAGAAGCAGGGCGAAGCCTCATGTTTCAACAACTAGTAATACATACATGGGGGGTTTTTCACATCACATGGTAACAGACCACAAATCGTTTTGAATTTTCATGAAAGCACTGATCTGATTTACGCTCCTCTCTATGAAGCATTCACTAAACAAGGCACACATATTACTTCATCTATGCGTTCATAAAGTCAATATGCATTGCTCATTAGACTAAGGGAGGTTTCGCAACCCAAACTCAGCAGGTTAGAAACTGAAATATGATGTGAGCCCGGACTTTCAGTCTCAACATTCATGATCAAAGCTCATTCAACAGGAAGTCTTCATTTCTCTTTCCGGTGGGCAGTTCAGTGTTAATCCATGTGGGGTTGGTGAGTTAACCAGCGTCTCAGGATTTTGCCATTGCTGAATCATTGTAATTAACACAAAACCACAAGCAGGACAACATGTTTGCTGTTGGGACTGAATTATGCATCACAAAACACAACACCACAGCTCTGCCAGCCCCACCCTGGAATTTTCTAGACCATCTGACAACACTTCCTTTTGATCTGGAACTGTTTCTAGGGAATAAAGCCATCTTCTCAGACCTCTAAACGAATTTCTCCAGTAGAGTCAGATTTTTCTGGGGCAAAGTTCAAGCAAATGGAAATGCATAACCTTCCAGTCAAATGTAAATCTGACAAGAATATGACAACAAATCCAGTTTTCTTTGACATGGCATGTCTTCATTGATATAAACATGTTCCCATTTATGGTCTGAAAGTCAGTCACACATACCACGGCTGGTTCTGGCTCTCAGGACTGCGCGGGACAGTAAAGTGTGTTTTGATGTTTGCTCCTTCAGTTGTTAAGCTGCGTGTTGAGGATTAAGTGAAGTGCGGCTCCAGCAGCCAACATGTGTACTATATCTCCAGAAGAGGCATCGAGATGACACCATGAGCAGGGGGGAGAAGAAAGAAAAAAGCTTGTCACAGCAAGTGTGACAGTGCTACAGTGAGTATTATTTAACCTGACACAAATAGATTCTGTGGTCAAACAAAATCGATGCCTCAACTTTTTCTTACAAAAAGTGCTGAATTAAATTGAAAAAGTAAGTCTGAAAGAACACAGGAGGTCTAGCTTTGTTCTGAACACCCCGTTTTTGTGAGTTTTGCAACTTCTGGTACGCGGGAGGAAAAACACTAAGCTCCACCAGCGCATAATGCAGGGGCTGTGCTATTAAGCTTCAAAAAAATGCACCCACAAAATCTACTTAAACACATTTAATGAGGTGTGAGGGAGCTGTACAAAGAAGAGAGAGCACCGGGGACCAATGCTTGTACTTCTTTATATCCTGCACGTGTACCTCGAACAAACTGTACTACATCTACAATGACAGATTCATTGTTGAGTCCATGTTCCCGTCTGACCTGAGAATTGACTCCATGTAATTCTCTCAGCCAAAATGAAACACGCTCCGTGCCGTTTGGTTTCTCGTGTAGTTAAGCTGGAAGAATTGTGTGCTCTGTAAGCCACTCAGTCCATCAATAACATTAAACATCAGCTTTAACTACATCCTATCCTACCTGTCATTAAGAGGCTGTTGGAATTTAGGTGTATTTGCAATAAGATGAATGGCATTAAGTAATATAAGCCTGGGAGTGGGCGACATGGTCGGTTCAGATGTAACGTACACAAAATAAACCACATTCAATTAAAGTTTTAAAAATTATTCAATAAACTGATTTCAAATAATTAGAATCAATAAAAGCACAGCGAGAGGAGCTGACATCCTGACTACAACCAACTTATTTCAATGCTTCATTTCAAACAATAGCAAGAATTCTTGCAATCAATCAAATTGTGATGTATAGAATTCAATAAAGTAATCAAAGGAAACGAATTGTGGATTTTTATCCTAAAATGTAACGAAACAAACAATAACACAATGTTTTCTCAAAAATGTCAACAAAAATGGTGTTTTGGACCAGCAGCGTTTTCTTCACACAGCAGCAGTGGAGGGTTTTTTTGTTTGTTTGTTTTAATCTCGACTTTAAAACAGATTTTAAAAAATTTTGGTCACATTATCGGGTGTACACAATATTAATTTCCCTGCGGCGTTCTCTGATCCATAGCATATGTTTAGCTGTTGCGCTGTTTGTGTGGGTGTGCATGACACAGGAGCTCTGGGCAGATGGAGGCCCCCACTTAAGAAACGACGAATTCCCCTTGGCCAACAACACCGCAATGGTACTTTTTATAACCAAAATTAACTACTTTGTTAAATAAGTATAGTAGCCCTTTTAATGACCTTCCCTACTGTGTCCTTTCTTAATAATTGTACACAGCAATAAGCTCAAAAAAAGAACTGGTGACGTCTGTTGTTGGGAATATCCGAAACAGTACAGTAAGCAGAAGTTTAATGAATTTTTAATTGCAGTTACAATAAACAAGCAAAGATGTTTACATGCAGCTTTTACGAGCTGGAGTTCAATGTTTTTAAGACTTTTTTCTCCCGTGACTCCTCCAGACACTCCTTGCAGTCGTGTCCTCACTTGCATGGTTTTCCGTACTGTGCACTGATCTGAAGTTGACCGTCAATCATTACCGCAGCAGCGTCTGCAGTACAGAACGTCTTTTCTCGCCCCGCATGCTCACGTGTGTGTTTGAATTACAACTACAATTGTGCACCAGACTATGAGATACTATCAAACCCACTCAGAACCTGTTCTGAACGCTTGACTGCTGTTGCTAAACAAGCTGCTCGAGCTGAACAACAAAACACTGAACACACTTTCAGCAGTGGCTTTTCTTGTTCATTCCGCACTGTGAAAACACACCTTTAATACACACTTTTTTTTTTAATCCTGTGTTAATGACAACAGAAAAGACGAGCTTGCAGGAGCTCAAAGTTGCTACTATGTTAGATTGAATCCAGCTGAGTGATGAATGTTTGGGAGGAAGACGTCTGTGTGGCGTCAGAGCTCTTCGTCGCTGCAGTGCTCTATCTGGCACCAACCTCTCCTTCATTCCCTCTCTTGCTTGTCCTATTCCACCATGCCCACTCTGTCTCACTAATTGTGACTCTCTCAGGTGTGATTACACATCCAAGTACTCATTGCTGTGGCTGAATTTACAGAGGCTGCGAAACCTTTTGAGGAAAATATAGCACAAAGACACATTACTGTCAAACCAAAACGAGAGGAGTGTCACTACAATGGCTTCGCCAAGTGCTCACCTCTTTCTTGCATTCTCCTGTGCAGCAAACGTGTTCTTAATTAAGCTCCCTCACTTGGACTAATTTGTCTAATTTCAGTACAAAGGCCCTCTGCAATAAATAAGCATAATTAAAAATCTTTTTGACTTCAGAAGTATAACCACAGCTACTGTATTCAACCAGAATCATATAATAGCTTTCTGTCATTTACATCTTCAGGTATCAGCGACAGCTTCTGAGCTTAATTTGTGAAATATTTTACATTGTTATTTATTCATACAGAAAGAGAAACTCTCAATATCAATCAGACAAAATGGACTCATAAAATAAAGACCGTAAAATGCTATCTTCATTACCTTGGCCGATAACAGGACTTCTACACCGCTTTATCCAAACAAGGCAGGTTGCGACCACAGATAGTCACCTTGTTACGGTGCACAATTTTGGACACTGGGAGGAAAGTGGAGCACCCAGAAAAGACCTAAACATGCACAGGGAAAACATGCAATCTCCACAACCAAAAGGCCCCCCTGTAACCTAGACTCGAACCAAGAGAATCCAAGCAACTACACTACACCACAATCACAATCAAACGTATTATATAATGTCTGGACTGTAGGAAGAGAGTCTGTAAGGTTTAGCGACCCCCAAAAAAAAAAAGCTAAAAATTGCCAAAAAAAGATCCATGGTTTTAAAAACAAGTATAAATAAAAATTTGTAAAAATAACTCCGGCCGGTGATTGATCCACACACAACAAATAGAGTCAACTAGGAAAACACTGCATTGCTCTGCCCTCCTCAATTACAATATGATCAATTCATTTCAAACAGAAGAAACTCAATCTGAAGTTCAGTCGCCTCATGCTGTACTAAAGTCACCAAACAGTTCAAAAATACAAGAGCATTTTGATAGTTGAACCGACTGGGGTAGATATCAACAGGTAAAAAAAATAATAATAATAAGAGAGAGTTAGCATCAGTAAAGCAGAGACAATACTCCATAAGGATACTGCAACATGAGTTACCTCCATTACAGGTTCACCAACACTTGGCCTATGACAAAGTATGACGACCCCATATTAAAAGCTACTCTCTCCTCTGTCCTCTGTCAGCACACAGTGATGAATAGCACCACAGAGTAATTATGGTCCAACTTGAACTGAGGGCTGATCCTAAGGAGCTGTTGTGGATAGGCAAAGGCTCATTGTTCTCCGAGCATCCCTGCAGCTGTAGCAGACACAGAGCGTACTGTACCATGGGCTGGTACTGGCCTACATTACGCCGTGTCCCTTGACAATGGGGAGGAGGGGAAACTCATCTACACCCCGCACTGGGAGCCACTTCCTCAATCATTTGGTTGCTTCAAAAAGCCACAGACAGCTTTCGTGCCAACTACTGCTGCAACGCGGGCTTTTGAGAAACATTTTAAACTTCCAACATCTGAAGAAATATTGGACTTTTTGAAAGCGGGTAACAGGTGGAGATGAGCTCAACAGTTTCCACTAAAAGGAAGAGTGAAAGAATTGATCGTAATCTGCCTAAAACACAGAAACCATAAAACCCTTTCAGTGGAAACCTCTGAACATGGTTATTGTTCAAGAAGAGAAGTGAGAATGAGAGAAAAAAAAAGGGCATCGTTCACAATAACTGACTGTGGTTTCACAGGAAATGTTCAAGAAAGACGTAAAATGCTGACATAGGTCAGTCAGACATAGACAAGCTGTTCCTCTAAAAATAACCTCAAATAGACCCCACAAAGAGCATAAATGCAGCTTGAGCATGCAAACCAAGCATATTTTATATTCAATCGCCAAGTTATTTTTTAACTGCGTAAACAGTCTTGAACATTCATTTACAGAAGATCTGATTTGAAGATCATGTTACTCTTCCTTGTGGAGTACGAACTTTGCCTCTGCAGCTGCTTTGGTCTGGAAAAATGAGTTCAGTAAGTGCTGCTGAGAATGACAAAAGTGCATTATTTTCTGGAGTTCTCTTGCAGCAAAGCGCGACACTGTGTTTTGAGAGGGCTGGTAAAAGGGAGTGCATCTGGAGCTCCAGCCTCGTCACACTTTAATCTATAATTAAAGAGAATTTAAAGTAGCGTAGCCTTAAATGGAGTATGGTTTTTCCAGCCAAGTACACAGGCTCTCTGTACTCTGTTTGCATGCGTATGTGTGCGACAAATAACCAGATTCAGCTACTTAGAGGAAGGTGCTTGATCCAGCTGCCTTTTTCTACGGCGAGTGTGGGCTGCTGTAGCTTAACCATATTGAACAACACTACAATGGTCTTCACGGACAACACCATGTCTGGCACGGAGCCACGCAATATCAACAAAAAGGCATCTGAAGCACATCGTAATGCTGACGAGCCTCAAAAAAAAAAAAAAAATCCCTATCTCAGCTGCAGTCCTACTGATGACATTATCTTCAATGATGTACCGAGCAACACTGAGTGTAATTGCCATTTGATTAATTATCCTGAGACGCTGCATAGGAGGGCAACAAGACTAATGACAAAAATCAATATGATCCTTTCCTTCTCATGCTTCCCCGGCTAAAAGAGCATGATTGGTTTTCCTTGTCCTCCCAAGCGTTTCCTCCTACTGAACTGTGACCACATGGATTTTGTTCTTTCCTTGACTGAGCAGCACCGCCTGCCTCGCCGGGAGTTTGGAGATGAACATTATAGGCTGTTGCTTAACCTCGGTGTTGTGCACGCGGGAGGAGGGGAGGCATGCCCGCATGTCTTCAAACACTCGTTAAATCCTCACAGGCTGTTCCCTCTTTCTCCCGTGTCAGCGAGAACCCCTTCGTTTCAGGTGACAATGAAAAAAACGGGGATGATGAGACATCACAGATGCTGACGTCTCTCCCCTTTTCCTCCGAGCTCGAGCAGAGAGTGAGACAGACACGGAGGGGGGGAGAAAAAAAAAAAATAACACGCAGTCACACCACAAACACACACATCTCAGCATTCTCTTCACATCTCACTGCGAACGCACTCCGGGTAATGCTGGAGCCGGAGTATGGCACAGAAAATCTCTGGATGAGCCTTTATACATATATGGATGATGAGGATGCATTTTGAGTGCCACTAGCGTGGCGAGGATCCGTGGGTCAGGAATGGGAGGAGTAATGTGAGGAGAATTCAAAATAAATGAAGCTACCTGAATTATTTAGAGGTACAAACTGAGAATTCAACCTAGCTTTTAAAGGGAAGTGGAAAATTGCCACAAAAAGCCATCCATGGTCCCCTTATAACCAACCTGAAACACCCACTTCAATGTTATCCACTGCAGGAGGCTCGGAAAAAAAAAAAATCCCCCGTCCATTAGGTGGAGAAAGAGATGGAGAGGTGCAAAGAGGCTACAGTCCCACCCCCTGGTTTCATTCCACTTTCTCAGGTTTGAGTCACGCAGGGCTTTCGGGTGTCCCTCGCTATATTTCATCAGTCTGCTATCCCATAGCCGGCCATTATTCTTTCACACGACCCCCCCCCCCCCCCCACCACCACCACACACACACTAAATATATTTATTACCCTGCTGTGTGTTGCAGATGAGTTCCTTTGGCCGTGTTTCCGCTACTGGACAGAGAGCAGGAGGCCAGACGGAGAAAGGAAGGAAGAGAAAGAGATCAGAGTAAGCAATTCTGTTTGCCAACCGGTTCACGGTTGCAAGACTAATGGCGGCAAAACGGAGCACGGCCGTAATCGATACGCATCTCTCCTAATCAAACAGGCATGATAAATCAAACAGCTCCTCATGCGCTGTATGCTCCGTTGGCTGTCAGATGCACTCTTTCCCTCTCTGCTCACTCAAGGGTGACAACTTTGAGGACACTTGTATCTCATCACTTGCTAAACGGCCCTAATACTTTCCCAACAGGTGTTACCAGCTGTTCTCTAAACGAAAATACAGCAAAAAAGAAAGTACTGAACATTACTGAAGGTTTTACAACACTGAATGAGGGACTCGATACACCTACACTTGAGGTTAAAACACTTAACTGCAGAACAAAACATTAGCTTTTGCAGCAAAGAACAGGTTTTTTTTTCGGCTCATGTGTTTACAGTGAGAAAAGCGCTTGGCACAAAAATAATGAAATGTTCAAAAGTCGTTTGTGCTAATCTCGATATCTGGCTAATCCTGCTTGTTTTGGATAGAGAGAATGAATGTTTGCATGTTCATCCTAGACCTGCGGGTATTTTTGCCTGACCCTGGAAACAAGTTTGCAGAGCCCTGGGGCTTCAAAAAGCAAATGACCTGCGGCGCTGTAACGTCTCCTGCTATGTGAGGGTCTGCTTATGATCACTTGAGCCACAGTCAAGTCAGGACAGCGCTCGAGGTCACACAGCGAGGACTGTCAGCCTGCAGCTACATGCAAAGACTAAAAACAACTTCTTTGAGCGTGCCTTTGAACAACAATCACCAGTTAATTTAAGGCATTTTGGTCTCCTTTAAGAAAAAAAAATCAACCTGAAAACAAACAATGTTTCATATTTGTTATTTAAAAGGTCTCAAAACAATCTAAAATAATCAAGTTTTAGCCAAAAATCATAGAGAATCCAAACACTGGTCTGGCTGACTCAATGGGATCATTTCCTGTCTTTGTGCACAGAGCAAAAGCACCTGCAGAGCCAGCATCCTCCTAATGGGAGAGTTCACAGGAGCCTGGGCGTACTCCTCCTGCGCTCACTACTTGACCAAAGGAGTCTTTGCTGCATTACTGTACAAGTCAAAATATAAAGCAGAAACTTCACACGTGTAATTTTAACCGAGCAAGTGAGTAGGAGGAGATCTACTAGTTACCATGGTGCAAAAAAAAAAGATACTGAGGTGCTGCCTGGGCGATGGTGTTTTCATGTGCCTGTGCTGTTCTGCTTGCACTCAAGGCAGGGGCTCCCACAATGAATACTATCACATTTCCGCCAGGCTCCACCTCTCGCAGATCACACTGCTGCCTTCAAGGGCTTGAACGAACATCAAAGGCGACTGTGTGATTTTGCATTCCTGTCAAGAGCATTACAACCTCTGGAGCTTCCCCCCCGATGAAAAGCCCTGCCCCACTCATTCCCACAGCCATCTTTAATGATTTTCCAAAGACACACTCTGGGTTTAGTAGCACGGCGCATCACAGTGGGAGAGTTGAGAGAAAACACGAGAGGTTTCCTGCGTGCTCCTTGGATTTGAGCAGTCACTCTCTCCGTCTCCCCCCACCCCCCCACCCTCATTATGCACGTGTACCTCTTGTGGGCAAGAGGAGGGTGGTGTGATTCGGGAGGCAGGGAGCCAGAGCCTGAGATAACAGCGCTGTGTGCATCAATGACAGTGTGACTGGCTGCTCTGCACAAAATATTATTTACAGCTCACACTGGAGAGAAATTACAGCAGCAATCCTCTCCAGAAGGAGGAAAATCAGCTGACCTGGCAACACTTAGAGAGAGGCCAGGAGGAGGGTCAGGCACTATAATTATTATATTGCTTCTCCTTATTCATTGTCAGTATCTATACTGCTCACATAGTGTTTGGGGAATCGGCCCAGTGACGACAACAGGTTACTGGTGCATAAGAGGATGATAAAGAGGCAGTAAATGCGGTTTAGCATTTATAAACCCAGTCTTGCAGATAGTTACTCCACTTTCAACAAGCCCTCATATGAAAAGGGCAATGAAACCAATGGATGAACTTTAAAAGGGTATGCATTAAATTGACCAATCGTGAAATATGATGGCAAAGCAGTTCGTGTTGGCAAAATACCAACTTCTTATGGTGGAAAAAAAAACCCTAGTAGTTAGACACAAAACAGCATCTCAGCAATAGAGAATAACAGTATAATAATGGAGGGTTTAAAGTAACAAATGTTAGGCATCCTAAGGGGCAAAATATTTCTTAAAAAGAATGTAATTACTAGTAATACAAATTAGAAGTTCAGTTTGACACATTAAGTAGGATATATTTAGAGCATCGGTGTAAGATTGAATTCAGTTCAGAGGCTTAACAATAACACAATTTAAATGTTATCAGTAAAATGCAATTCTGAGACCGTTCCAAAAGTTGCTTTCTGTATTTCAATGCATAGGCTTGAATGAATTATGAAAGTGCTTAAAATGTTTCTGTAATTATGTTTTACAAAGCCTTAAGAAGTAAACACTCCAAAAATTAGTGCAATTTCAACATCTTGCTCTTTTTAATGTATCCTGGTGAGCAGACCAAAAGTCACACCCTCAATCTGTGGCAATGCTTTCACAAATTCACCCTCACAGTATGGCTTTAATGCTACTGGGAATTGTCAGTGAGTTAGTTTTCACTGCTGCATCACTCATGTATTGGCTCGGGTCTCCGTGTTGTTAATAATCTGCTGCAATTACAAAAACACACCGATTCCCAATAAAACAATGGGTCAGGTTTTTATGAAAACATTGCAGTGGATGTTATTTTTATTTTTACACTGTGAAATATGTGACCCTGTAGGTCAGACTGGACCTTTTGGTGAGCTGGTTTTTTGGATGGAGGGAGTCCAAGCTGATGTTTTCATGTTTTGTCAGTGGGACTGCCCATTACCCACACTGATCAGTTTAAAAGCACACAGCATATAAACATCTGCAAGCATTAAAAAACTTGCACCTAAAGTTTTAAATAACCCAACTGGTTTCTGATATGATGTGTTGGGCCACTCCTTATTTTAAATGAATCTACTGAAGCATAAAAAGCCACAGAGGTTTGATGAGTGTCACAGCGGCTTATAATTGAGTGTGTATTTTTAGTATATTAGACTCCAGAGAGCAGGAGCCCACTTCTCTGAGATCAGGTATGAGTTGTGAGGTTGTTTTCCTCCAGTGTACAGGTGGGACTGCCTAGAGGGGGTCGAGCATGTCCGGATTTACCTGAAATTCCACTTCAGCCAGCATCAGCCATGCATCTGTCGTGACTTCCTGGCTGGCGAGAACTTAGCCAAGTAAAGTGAGGCCACTGTGGCAATGAGAAGTAACAAGTTTTGGGGCTTTTTAACTGTGAAGCTGAGTCTTTCCACATGCGTTTCGAGGGGAAATATGTGGGACGCGGTAATTAGAGGAAGCGGCTGCTTAGCAGTGCATTCTTTTAGGGCACAATCACAGCAGATAAAACGCTAGCAGGAGCAGCTGGATGGCAGAAGCTAACGGTATGAGGAGAGTGTGTGTGTGAGAGAGAGGGAAGAGTGTGTGAGAGAGATGTTGATGCCAGGCACACGTACCAGACGGTTCAGTCTTCTCCGCAGCATCTTCCGATTTCTTTGATTTCACAGCACTGATGAACTCTTATGACTCAACAGACGCCTCCGGGCTCCGCTTCAGCTTCTCCGGGGAATAACTTTACATGTATGTTAGTTGACGCGCTAGCTCCTTAGCTATCTATTTCCTACTCTAACGTTAGTTCTAGCTATATGGGGTGCCGCAGCGACGCTACATCGTTTCCATTTTGTTTGATTTCGGTATCTTCGCACCATTCGCATTATCTCTCCCCTGGATTTTTTCCGCGTTGCGGTGTACTAGTCGCGCTTCCCGTTGCTCAAGGCTGTAACAGTCCCTGACATTTCGCTCCGTGCCCTGTTGCTTACACTCCTGCAAATCATTGGACGCCGCCGAGTGTGGCTCTCCCGCTGACTCGAAAACTGCTCCCCGACACAGTTGCAACTAACTTCTGCTGTCAATCGCTGCGCACAGGTCTCCAGACCTCCCTGTCAAACAATTTTCACTCCAAACAAGCAGCGGCAGCAGCAGCAGCAGCCCACCAGCGTTCCCACGTTCACAGGCTCCACCCGGCGAAGGTGCGGCGAGCTTCGCGCGCGGGGTGTTCTGGGAAATGTAGTCCTCAGTCTGCAGAGCCAAACGGCAGAAACTACAAAAAAAGACCGATTTATTGAAACACATGACAGCAACAACAAGCAGCTCGTTTAGTTTGATGATACAGCAGCTTTCTCCATCTCCACTCAGAGGAGGAAGGACAATTGAAAATGTGTGTTCTAGAGTGAAACTATTAAACAATTATGAACTAAAAATAAAAATACTTTACTATTCCCCTTGCCCCGATTTCCACATTTACCCTTCCTCCATTAGGGTGCTACAGGGAGCTAATGGAGACCAAGGGTCTTGTTTGGGGCCTACAGTGATGACTTGCCTCTTGGAATTTAAATAGGATTTTTTTGGGGTGAAAACATTAATCCACAACAAAAATAGTCAAGGACGCTTACCTGCAGTAACATCACATTAACATTTAAACATATTCAGCGATAAAAACAATATGAATAATATGAACATATAAAAATGATACGTTGGCATGGTGGAGCAGTGGTTAGTATTCTCATCACAGAAAGAATTTCATGGGTTCAAATACTATCCCTATCTTTCCTTTTGGAGTTTAGATGTTTTTCCAATGTACGTGAGGGTTTTTTTCAGGTTCACTGTTTTCAACCCACTTTGCAGAAATATGCATATGAGGTTAACTGATGGCCCTAAAAAACTGAAAACAGTTGTTGTGGCGAGATGTTTCGGTCCTCCTACCAGAGGGGACTGACTCGACGAGCATGTGAGGAGGGTGTGAGGGACTGGCCAACATGACTGCAGGTGTCTCACCATGAAATCATTCTCTTTGGGGTCCATCCTAAGTGGAGTTTGCATATTACAGATGTGTGTAGGGGTTTTTATTCCAGCTTCCATTAACATTGCAGAAACAGGCACAAGAGGTTAACTTGCTGCTCCTTAATGTCTCTCCGGTGTTGTGATGGTGACCTGTCCACTGCCTCCATTATTTCTCAGTAGTTAACCCATCTTTCTCTAGTTCATCTTATTAGCTATACATGATAGGAGCAGTGAGCTGCCACAGCGGGGCAGCCAGGGAGCTGTGAGGGTCAAGGACTCACAGTGGTAGCCTGTCAGCAGCAGGATTTGAGCCTGCAGACCTCTGTGCACAAGCTCATTTCTTTAATCGATTGGCTCCAGCCCTGTGCAACCCTGAACTGAATGGATAGTGCAGGTAGGCTCAAAATACTGCTGTTCAAAACTAAAGTGAGTGCACAAAGTCTTATTTTATTAAATTAGAGACCAGCTAGAGAACAGGGGGAACTAGACTGAATTGAGCCAAGTGTCAGAAATAATTTTTTCTTAGTAGCTATGTTGAAGAGTAAGAGAGCAAGTGAGGCTGGCTTTGTCATTTGGTGTAAGACTGCGGCACTGACCGAAAGACATGGGACTGAAGGTGGCAGCGCTGGGGTGTTAAGGATTTCAAAGTAAGTGAGGACAGTGGGCGCAATATCCCTTTATTTGGAAAGTGTTTGTGTTTGTTAACTTCAGAATCTCTTTGTGTTCTCCTCTAAACTGCCGATGGGAAAATCAAAGAAATGCAGTATTATTGGAAAAATATAACACAGTATTGAGAGATGTAGTACTTCCTGTTCCAAGTTGGTGCAGCTGGTTGATATATATTCATGGAAGGAAGATGACATTAGAAAAATTGTGCACATCAACACAGTACATGGAACATATTTGTTTTTACAATTTAAGCTAAATGCATGTTTTGCAGTGAAAGTTTGAAACCTTTTCAGCTTAAGTGGCACGAGAGTCTACCAAAGACACCAAGACAGTGTGTGAACACAAAGAGTTTATCCTCAGGGAAAAGGAATACACAATACATAACAGAATACAACAAATAAACTGTAATTCAAATATAGTGTGTTATGAGGTTTCTTCCACTTTTTAAATTTTTTTGTAATTGTGCAGGGGATACAGAAAACAGAGGGTTTTGGAAGAAGATGATCGATGAGAAGATGCCAGATAGAGAAGCAAAACTTGTAAAATGTCAGAGCACATTCTGAAATAAAGTGGATTAAAGTTATGTTATGTCAGCCAGTGAGAATACAGAGACAGTTGTGGAAACAGAATGAAAAAAAAGTAAGGATTTCATATCATGCTCACTTTTAAAGCATCAGATAAACATCCATTATTATAGCATTAAAAATGAGCACGACAGCTGAGGTGAACATTAATGGTAATGTCACTGTGGAATATATTAGACAGCGAGAGACCTGTCATTTATTGAGTTTGACGAGCTGAAAGCAGGGGAATTTCTAAGTGCTCAGAATATGCTGTGGTTACAGTGGTGTCATTTCAGACATCTGTGCCTGCTCATGAAAAGTATAAAGCTTATTCTAAAGATCAGTGGCTGGTCAGCAGTGTTTTTTCAAGCTAGAATGTGTATGGTTAGAAGCTCCTGACTGCTGGGTCCTTACGTTGTGGAGTTTGAATGTTCTCCAAGGGTTTGCATGCCTTTTGTCGTTCATGCATGTTGGGTTAATAGGTGACTCTGACAGCAGTTGTGAATGCGTGTGGCTGTCTCTCTGTGTCAGCCCTCCACTGGCGACCTGCTCAGGGTGTACCATTGCCTTTCGCTGGGTGTTGGCTGCAGTGCTCTTAAGCCATCTGCTCCCTTTAGTCTGGATAAAGCAGGTATAGAAGATGGATGAATGGTCACTGGCCCAGTCCGCTCCCTCCTGCAGCCATGCAACACTCCTTTATGCAGAGACGTTATTCTGGTGAAAAAGAAATGGCCTTCCCTTCCTCACACAGATGGATTGCTGACATGATTTCAGTTGCACAGATGGGAAAATCAGGTTGTTGAGAAGTGACCCAATTCAAAACATTCCCTGCTATCTGGGAGACCCAATGTTTCCCTAATGAGACAAGATGTGAGAGGAGGAACGACCTGGCAGTTCCTTGAGATTATATGTTACCGTTTAAAAAAAAGTCCAGTGAAGCTAACTGATACGAAATAATAGCAGATTTTTCTCAGGTGTTTTTGCAGATATTGTTGATGTATTATATGCGGGTTCATGAAAGACATACATGTGGCGTAAAATAAACAGAGTGGCTGAGATAAGAGAGCTCGCAGGAGTTAAACAGTACATTCCCTTGTGGCTCCCATAGGCTTATTTGTTTTTGGCATGTCATCGCATGAGCGACCTTACCAGTTATTTGCATGTGGCATCATGCTTGAATGTGCACTTTGGCAACACCCTGCCAGTGAAATGTACCGTAAAAAGCTGAAGTGCAGAAAAAAAAGAAGTGACTTTCAAACTGATGTTAACACACTCAAAGGCAGAGCTATAAAGTGAGAACTGCAAGTGTGTGAAAAGTGTACATATAAGGAGGGGACAGTGGTGTATCTTTATTGAGTTTCATGTTTTATGATCATTCGAAGATCATCATATCATTGCATTGTCAATATTTAAGTAAGCATTATTTGTAGGCAACAGTGTCTTTTTCATCAAAGTTAAAACACATTATGCTATTTACTTTGTATTTACAGTTGATTGAGGTTACTGCGTCTTGTGGTGACCTTCACAGGTTCAGATCACACACCTGATAGGTCACCGCTGTGGCTCCCTGAGCAAGACCTTTGACCTCCATCAGCTCCCTGGGTGCCGCACTGTGGCAGCCCTTTGCTCCTATTGTTAAAGTTGAACATGAATAGGATGTTATCAGGTTACAAGCCACCGACTGCCGGCCTGAGACATGCAAATATACCACAGGATACCGAGATGTCACGTGAGGTACTGACATTTTGATTAAGCCTAAAACGATTCTCACTGCACCAATAGTTTAGATTTGTCAGTGTGGGCTTTATATTGGATATAAAGTATATCATGGTTATAAAGTAAACTGAAGTTTGTTGTAAAATAATACATTTAGAAATGCTTCACTCTGAAGCTCCACAAGCATCTTTATCCTACAACAGACACACTTAGAGGGAAAAATTCTGAAGGATCATTTTGTTTGGATGACTTTACGTATCAGTGTGTAATATGATCCTGCATGTAGCTTATATGCACAGCCTTGACACATCAAATCAGCAAACGTCCTTGTACTTTACCTTGGCTGTGACGCAGAGAAAACTGACGGTAAGTCATGGCCGTATTGTAATCTTTCTATAACTGTAACAATCATGGCCACTGATAATAAATGCCAGTGAGCATGTTTGCATTCTTTATTAAAAGCATAAACATTTAAAATCTATTGCATGCAGCCTGGGTTCACATGTAACCTGAATAAAACATGAATGCTTAAAAATAAACTAAGGAATTATGCTGAGGGTTTATGCCCTTTCCTCACATCAACAATATCCCAGGTCCAAGCTCGGTCTGAGGGGCCTTTCTGTGCAGATTGCATGTTACCCATCATCAGCTGATATCTGCCGTGGGACCTACAACTGTAAATTGTTTAAAACTAGTGATGGATGGTGATATATACCACATTTCTATTAAACTAACCTAAAATCAGAAAGGTGCTATTCTATAACTCCCTCTGAAAGCCTTCTGGTCCTCTTGTTTGCTTGATGTTTTTCCATTTTCAATCTCAAGAAATCATGAAAATCTGGAAGCACAAAGACCACATCTTACAACATTCCAATTAAGCTCTCTTACCCACTTAATATATCAATCACTGTACGCTTTGTGTCTCTTGTCATTTTATGGCTGACACATTCTCTGTACAAGTTCGCTAAAGTTTTTTTTTTTTTTTTTTTACACCAATAATTCCACAAATTATAGACGTTGACGTGATAGGCATTGACGTTCATCGGTGGAAATACAGCACGTGGACAAATTGGACTCTACTGCCATCACGTGGATACATTCAGGAATGACACGTTTAATGTCGGTAAAAATACAATTTCTTCTTATTTTATCAAGAAAAAACGAAAAACTACGACAAAGCTCAGTGTTCAGTTAGACTGGTATATATTTTTTTAAGGCAGAGAGTTCTTTTTTATTTTTAATTTTCATTCTTTTTTCATGAAGGGTGTTGTATCTACAGGTAGTTTTGACTTTCAATAATCACTGATGTAACTTGAAAGTGTTGTTATCTGCCAACTCGATGTGGATAACTGATCCCTTTGTCAAAATCTAGGAAGTGGAAATAAACGTATTCAGGGATATCTACGGTGTGGGACATGTTGTGGATTACCTCAGACAAACAGACTCTTTGTGGAGTTTACAACCCACTTTCCTTCAATAATCCCAACACGTGCTTGGTAAGTGTGCCTCGTTTATTTCAGTTTTACCATTGTATAGTATTACAATATAATATAAAGAAAACTCGTCAGGGTCATTGTGAAATTCTCTCCAAAAGTGGAGAACAATAGCCTACAATTTGTTTGATTCATTTTTCTCAGTCTATTAGCCTCTGTGTTGTATCCACTCAGTCACTTTAAAATCATAGTTATTCAAGGAGTTTTTGATGTGATTACACGCTAATTCAGACCTGGGCATGGCCATACTGACCCTTTAGCTCTGTTTGACAGGCTGGGTGTCACTGGAAAATGAAAATTACTCTTATCATTGGCTTTATTGCGTCTAAAATGGTCACATTTTTCACGTTATTAGGCCATCATTACATTACTGACTGTGTCTGGCACCTTAGCTAGAGGAGCTAGCAATTATCTCAGAAAATTGTTTTTTTGTACTGAAAAAAATGCTGAAGTTTTTATTGCTTATTTACTAAACTTGAATTTTTGAAAAATGCAATCCTTATTTCCAGACAAAGGCTGAGAATGAAAAAGTTACACAGAGCAATAGTAAGTCATAGAAATGAGAAAAAAAAACCATGCTTTTTTTTTAAATCAAGAAATGATTCTTGTTGAGCAAAATTCAAGTCGATTTGAATCTTAGCCCTCAATAGCGTTTACTTTTCGTGTGGCTCTTTGGGAAAATCAGTCGCCCTTCCCCGCTCAAGTTTATTTGTCAGCAGTGTTGTAGGGTATAGGATATATATATTTTTATTAGTTTCAAATGGCTGCAGATTCACAACAATATGTCATTGTCAATTTATGCTTCAATTGACTCCCCACGTGGTCATTTTTTAATCCTCCATCCAGCAACCAGGCCCATTTCCCTGTTTGCTGCAATGCAGGGTCTGGCCACATGGTGGCAGCCCAGTAGCATCAATAACTTATCACTAACCTGTTGCACTGGAGAAAAGACCAAGTAGAGCTGAAAATAGTTTGTTTTTAAGCTGTATTTGGTTGAAAGTTTATGACTTTCAGATATCTCAGTTGGCATGTTAAGTTTCTTAAAATATAAATAATTACTAGAATTGCTGTTTAATCCTGCAACTGAATATATGAAGCAACCGCATTGAATCTTCATTTAAAGTCTCTAAAACATTCTGTATGGTTAAGGTTATTTGCATTTATTAAAAAAAAAAATACAGAATAAAGCCAGAAATAAACAAGACATGAAATATAGAGGAAAATGATCAACACAGGTTAAACATGAATAAATACATAACTCATATATTTACTGTGAGTTATTTGCAGATGCAGTCACAGCAAAGTGAAAATCATCCCTAAGGGATTATGATAGTATTATTGTTTTATTTGTTTTGGATATTCCTGTGCAGATAAATACAGCCTCGCCACACAAATTTCAGACACTTAATATTTTTTATTAAAAAATTACATCTTTTGTCATGGTCTGCATTCCCGGCTGTATTCAGCCTAATTTCTATTTTAGATCATCTAAATGATTTGTTTTATAGATATGTTCTGCAGCTTCTGCTTTCTTGGGTGAAATGTACAGTAGTTGCTGAATTTCGGGGGCATTCCTGTAGTTGCTCCTGCTCCTGCGTGTCTCATCCGTAGTTCTGAATCCGAACTGACAGCCCCTGTGGAGGAGTCGGGAGACTTCCCTAGCCATCTGTCTTAGAGCAGCCCCCCTCCGACACCCCCTTCCCTCCCTCCGCACATCCCTCATTCCCACACTGGGTCTTTGTCAGCAGTTCCTGTCCCTGGACTAGGCGTGGCGTGCGCAGAGGCTGGGGCGACCGTGGGTGCTTTCAGAGGCACCTGCAGATGGGACAAAGGGCCAAGGGTGCTGGGGCTGAAGACAGATTGATGCTTTGTGCACTGAGGCTGGAGAGAGTGAGAGAGGGAGAGAGAGAGAGCAAGGGAGAGAGAGAGGGTAGTGGGGGGATAGTTAGCTGAGAAGTTTTTAGGGAGAGGATTTTAGGGGGGACCGGGGTGGGTGGAAAGGGGTGCAGTGGGGGGGGAGGTCTGTCACTCTAGTCTGTGTGAGTCCAAGCTTTGGAGGACCCGGAGAGATTGACAGCTTTTGTGGACTGCATCTCTGCACAATGGTGGCGCTTTAATGGGCGGTAAAGCTAGAGTAGAGCTTTGGGGAAGGTTTGGAGGGGAGGTGGGTCTTGGTAGTGGTTGCGATGGTGGCGGCGAGGGGAGACTAAGAGATGGGGGGCCAAAGGCTTTACTGCTTTGCTTGGTGGGGACCAATTCATGGGTATTCAGTCCAAGGCTCGTTATTCACTGAATGCATCCAGTGGAGGAATGCAGTAGCATCAATTAGAATGTGTTAGCAGATAGCAATGCAGGGAAGAAAAACCTTTTTCTCCCTTTTGCTCACAGGACAACACAGTCCCACTATAGGAGGTGTCAGAGCCACAAAGCCTTTTTTGTGGGTCTCTCTCCATTACATTACCAGTGCAATATGTAAGGTGGGGACTCTTTTGATTTAAATTAAGTGGAAAAAACACTAAATCCTATTTTTATTCAGCAGGGATAATGGTGTTATACTCTATAAAGGTCTTTAACTACTTATCTGTGGCTTAAAATCTTCCCCAGCTCTCTTTTCACTCCACCTCAGTGTCTTACTCTCATTGGGGGCATTATATTTATTCAGTGGTGGAGGGTCAAAGACAGACTGTTAAACAAAGTTGCTTGTAGCCTTAACTGCCGCATCACTTCTAATTGTGTATCACTGGGTCAGCGGTTTGTTGTGTTGTCCCCCGGTAAGAAAGGACGAGCGGATATGAATTTAAACAGTATCTTGTAAAGCATTGTTTGGAGTGGGCTCAGGCCACCACTTCAGAACCAGAGGGCCTTTTTGAACAAGACTCTTTTCCTATAACTTTCTCGGCAGTGATATAAAAGAAGAGGAAGGAGTGGAAAACAGTTTGATGGCGATCACATGTCAGGGTTGACACGCCATTCTGTGTTCTGAATGTAGTGAGGCCAACCGTACATGCCATCCGAACTAATTAGACCGCACTTAATTGAATGCTTTGTCAACTTGCAAACAGCAAACATATCCTGTATTTGAAAACAATGAAAATAGCTTTAATTTCCTTCATCTGTGTTCCTTAGTTTTGTTTTGTTTTGTTTTTTTTCACCCACAACCTTCATGCTAAATTTCTAATTCATGATACTTGTAAGAAATTTAGAAAACAGGCATCGCATCGATGGGAGGGAAAAAAAAAACACGTTTTTTTTTTTTCCCTGCACTGACTAACTTGAACAAACTGATTTTTAAGTTTTCCATCCATGCACTCAGCATCCATTTTGTGTCCAATTTCCTTGCTTTTAACACAAGATGATACAGATGGCATGTGTGCTGAAATGAAATTGGGAATTTTTGTTCTCCTTAGGTTTAATGAGAACTAACTGGCAGGAACCTCTTGTAGAAAGGTGTGGATTTCAATATGAGCAATTATGCTTCATTTGAAGCCAAATGAGCCAAATTTGCATCCCCTGAAAAGAAAACCAGAGTTAAACTGTATGAAAAGTGCAGTAAATTGGGGCAAACATCGCAACGTGCAGAAATGCATCTCCGCTGTAATTGTGTAATTGTAGAAGAGCTCTAAATGCACAGCCCAATTAAACTTGCTTCTTCTGCAAGGCAAAGAATTGGCAGGTTATTATGCAGTAAAGTATCAGCAGATTTAAATAGCTGCCTTCTTCATGGGTGGGGATGGAGGGTGAGATCATTTGCAGCAAAATGGAATATCTGATCAAATATGGACAGATGTCTTCATACATGTGGAGCGGCTGTGAATTGGATTGGAAGAGGCGAGATAGATGGATGGCCTCCTCTAAGAGATAGAGCTTCCTGCCCTGAGTACTGAGGGGGCACAAGAGGAAGAGGGTGAGAGAGGGGGAAGGTTAGGCTCTCAGTGGGGGGAGACATTTCGCTGAAACACCAGTTGATGGGTTCTCCCACAAAGGGTGGAGTGACGCAGTCTGCACTGCTGCAGAACAGCCTGGTCTCTGTCTGGATTAGGCCCTGCAGCACACAAAGGAGAGCTCAAGTAAACGGTTCATGAATGTTGATTAATTGATGCCATTTTTTTGCAGTGTGCCATGGAGATTTAGAGGGTAGGGTGCATGAGGGAGGTTGTTGTGTGCAAGGAGGGAGGACTGTGGTCTGAGACTGGAAATGTGTTTTTGTGAGTGTATTTTTCAGATATGCAAATCTTAAATGGTTGCTATAGATCACAAAGTGACACAACTCTGATTCATAACTTCTGCGGAGATTCCTTAATCTTGCTGGCTTCAATGAGAACAACGGCTTTCCATTAAAAAAAAAAAAGAAAAACTTCTAAGAGCTCAATCACGCTGGCACGCTGTGACTATCTTTAGTCTTTCTGCTTTGACTCCGAATGGTGTTGTCAGATGTGCCCAGCTGGCACAGTGAGCAGCTCAGGTGGCAGCGGTCGCTCCGAGGTTCCCACGATGGGGTTTAGGGGTACAGGTGTCCTGGGAGAATGAGGGTGGCCTGGGGCAAGGAGGGGCAACGCACTGGCCCATAGCCCACCTCAATGGAAGGATCCCAGGGGCCAACTCAATAGCCTGGGTTCCACTTGATGGAGAGAGAAAGGAACATTTCAGCCGCTGCCCAGCAGGAAAGATCTGGTTGTGGGAGACCTCTTTCAGGACTCACTGTTTGTCTGAAGGCTGTCACAGCAGATGAGTACTCAGCAAACAGCGTGAACAAGGATTTGAACCAGAAAACCAACAGAGCCTTGACAATATTGTGATTGGGCCTTGTCTCTTTAGAGGGGGCTGAAAGCCGAATTGAGAGCAGTAACAAGTGCACATTCAGCGCAGGACGGGGATGCCTTTGGGTTGTGTTTTATGGTTTTGAGGCTTGAATGTGGTGGATAAAGCAAAATCATGTTAATCTCCCTTTTCTCTCATCTAAAAGCAGAATGGGAGTGAACCTGTGGCACTTTAATGGTCTGACCAAAGTCTTACAAAGTCATTCTTCAGTAAAATGTGAATGAGACCTCCGTCATCTCTTGACCCAAAACACAGTCATTCTTTAAAAATGTAAATATAAGCGCGGAAACAGTAACTTTAAGTTTGCTTTCAACTTCTGTCTTATGCATTGCGTATCATCAGTAGGCCCTGTTAAGGAACGCGAGGGGAGACGTTCAATACCATTTGTAGAGTTTCAAAGTTCCATCTGAAAAAATGCAGCCGTAGACTTGAAACTAGCTCCTCTTTCCATGATCTCTATGTCTGTCTTCCGATATGTCTTTCTCATTTACTATTCAAGCAGGGAAATATAAAATCTGTGCATGTTTACAGTCACCCCTGCATACATACTCACATTTTGTGAATCATTTAGACGTACAGGCGTGCTTTGTCATGACATTACAAAGCTGAATAAGCTTTGAGAAGAAAGCTTGTCTTGGTAAAGAATGAGAGTAAAATGCTTTTGTGTGATTATGTAACAGATGACACTCTCCAAAATATAGTTGGAGATTATATGTTTATATAAAAGGTGGAAAAATTGATAACATAAAGCAGATGTTGAAATGGCTTCACTGTTGTCGGCTAAGTTTTTATTTTTGGTCAAGCGGTCTGACAATAACAGTCCATCGGCCCCCGACGACCAACAGAATGGAGGAGTGGGAATCACTGAAATCAGATTACACATAAAACAAACCAATTATATGCTTGAGTTTTGTTTTGCCTCTGACTTTGTATACATTTATCGACCTATTTATCCGTTTGATGGTGAAGGAGAGGGGCACACAAAGAGCAATGTTGTCTTTTGGAGAAGTTGGGCTAACTTTGAAGGTTTCTGAAGAGAGAGGCTTGTGATGGAATGGGCCGGGAAGGACTGTGACTTCTCCATTGAGAGTGGAGAGGCACGCTGGATTAGCTTGATTTGCCTGTGAATGGGCGCCTTCCATTATTCTTGTTAGGGAGCTGTCACATCGAATTGAGAAAGTGAAAACCTCCTTTTATCAACCTTTTCCAAGTGAAACTGAACAGGCAATCAATAACTGAATTCAGACCCAGGGGAAAGTCAAGCAGAATGATATGGGGCTGTTATAAAGGGGGTATTTGTCAAATCGCTAATGTGAAAAAGCGGATAACTGATGTAATTTTGGCTCCAGATGCAGCTGAGTACAGCCGTGAACTAAGGAAAATAGAAATAAAGTTAAAGACGCACAAATAATTGCGAGTTTAGAGCAAAGTTCAGAACAAGCAATAAAATTGTAATTAGAATTGCATTATCACAATACAGCATCGAGCCCTAAAGCGGCTGGCATGACGGATGATGAATATGACAATATGTCATGATTTTAAATTTGAGAAAATACTTTTTTTTAAATCCCAATAAAAAAAAAATTCAAGGATGTCTTGCTGAAAAGAACATCTTTTTTTTTAATAAATCACATTCACATTCAAAGTAAAAAGTCAAAGAGCCTATTTTTAAAGACTTAAAATGTATTATCTTCCTGCAGTGAAGTTTAACTGCGCTTTCATTGTCCCTCGAATTTCATTTTTATTTATCTTTTAATAAAACAAGTACTGTTCAACAATAACTATTACAAGTCTAAGCAAACCACAAGTGGCTCACATTTTATTATACCGAATGACACCATATTGTTTTGGAGTTTCATTATATTGACCTTATTGTGCCATTGTGCTTGTTCTGACACCATGATAATGCCTGAATACAGGGGGAATTATGCCCTGTATAAATAGATCCCATAGTCAAAGATCGCCTCAATTATCCCTCTACACATTGACAACATGAACAGAATAAAAACTAAAGCCGTAGTCCAAGCTGGTCTCAAGGCGCTCTTCAAACATTGTTTTGGCCATTGTTCGAGGGGCAGAGGAACATCATCAGCATCAATGGCAATAGAGAAAAGAAAAACATTCATTTGATACATTAACCTCTTTTACGCAATACAAAACATTAATTGAGAAAAAGGTGCTAGGAGAATAAAAACTTTTAATAGCTTTGGCTTTTTAAGGCTATTTATATAAACATGACCTTTTTATTCTTCTGTAAGGCTACTCATTACCAGCCTGTTTTTTTTTTTTTTACTGCTGTTGTTAAATTTAATGTCCAATTCTTATGTCTTTGTAAAATCTTATCCAATAATTCTGAGTGTTTACTGGGATTTTATCATGTTGAATTGCACATGTTATTATGGTGAGAGGCTTCTGCACATCGGAACCATTAATCAACAAATTTTCTCATTTTGCTGCTCCCAGTTTTTTTTTTACGCTGGATGAAGAAAATGAATCGGATCATTTGGTCTCATCAATCACATTGGTAATTGATGTCTTAATCATTATACAGTTAATTGAGCACCTTGATTGTTGCCTGTCATCATTCAAAAGACTGGAATATATTTTCCGTTTTCCAGCAACCAGCCAGCTGCATTTTTAAGGAATCCCTATAAAAGAGATTCCTCTAAAAATATGTCTACATAAACATGTAATACCACATTTAAAGATATTTAGAAAACATCTTAAAGCAAACGGATTATTTAGTGGTTTCATAAATTGCAGCTGTTTGTAGACTGCAACTCGGAAATGAAGGTGAAACGATTTTGTCGAGCGCTCTATTCCTGCCAAAAAAGGGTATGTGAGGTTTTCATGGGCGTAATTGTTAACCATCCATCTTTTGTGCACAGTGAGTTGATAACAGCCTATGAAAAATGACTCATGGCTGTAATCAGTGTCTCACCTCTTAGTGGTAACCAGGTTCACGGCCCTCCGTGGAACACCGGCTCTTCATTTATTCCACTTCACTGTCTTCACTCCACCTTAATACACCATCTTACCTCCAGTTTGTCCACATAGCAGATCCTTCTTTCTCCACTCCAGACTTTGGTTAAACACTAAAAAGCCCGGGGCCAGGTGACTGGGGCTGCCGGGGCCACAGGCTGAAGACAGACTGTGATCCTCTTCAGGTGTAGGATAGCAGTTAGGGCTCAGAGAGGAAGAGTCCTTAATTGAGTTACAGGGTACTTTAATTAGGGCTGTTTCTCACATTCCTGCTCCGTACGCTTCGCACACAATATGAGCCACTGAGGAGGGGGTGGGGTTTGGTGGGGGGGCACCCAGTTTCAGCCCTGTAGTGCAGCTGCAAGGCAATTATCATCAAGCACCCCTGCATCTGTGTACAAACAATCTCACAGCTGCTGCCATTGATACTGTACATGCAGAAAAGGGCGGAGAGAAACCCAGGTTGACCCCGGGGCTCTGGTATCGCCTCCAGGACCATTCCCTATTCATTTGGGAGGTGTTTGTGACACCTACGAACACTCGACCTGTTTACAATTTTAAATTAGCTGTCACATACTGTTTGCCACCGTGTGCCAGCCCTTTGCAGACAGGGAACATTGTATAAAATGTGTTTGCGTCATTACTCAAAATGATAGCAACAGAAATCATTCGGTGTCGGCTGAAGCACCGGCAGTGTGGCATAAACTCCTGTTTGCTTTAAGTGTTCTGTCCACACGGATGAAATCCAACAGCTCTGCAGAACTTATACTGTCTTTAGAAATATAAAACTCTCATGTAAAAGTTTTTACGTCTTTATAAGGACAGAGTTTCCAGGGGTTTTTGTTGTGTTGTCCGAATGTTGGAGCACAAGCTTATGCACCGTAATTATTCTGAAACTACATGTTGGAGTGTTTGAAGACCTGTCTTCATTTCGACATTTTTGGCTGTCATTGGAAACTACAGTATATAGAAAGGATGTGTGTAAAGGTCAGTACTGAACATAAAAAAAAAACTTCACTGATATCCATATCTTGATATTTTTGCCATCTTCACAACCGTAAACACATTTATGCATTCATTGCCAGGATTCTTTGTTTGCCAGCAGGGTGGGCATATGTGTGTCTGAGCTGGATGAATGTGTGACCAGGAATGTGAGTGGGCCCATTGGTGAGGGGAGCATGAGCCGAGAGGACCACTGTGGGATAGCGGGGAGATGGAGGGATGACTTTATGACACTGAGGGGACAGGATCAGGGGCAGAAACAGACAGGCCCCGGCGGAGGCGGTGGTGTGATGGGAAGAGGGGCTGCCCAAGCTGTCAGCTCTGAGGGGCTGCTGGAAGGCTCAGCGGGAGCCCAGCTTGGCCCCCGGGATGCCTTGTCACCACGGCGAGGCCCAGGAATGCACCAGCACACAATGAGCTCCCGGGGCTTAGAGGGCACTCCGATTTGATAACCACATTAAAGTCCTAGCAACATCTGTTGGGGTGCGGGAGAAAGGCCTACTGGCAAGCTTTAACCCCTGAAACTGGGATCATTAACCCTCAGCCCTGTGAGAGAAGGAGGACAACAGCCCTCTATTTGTCAGCCGCCCTGCACAGGGCTGCGGGGGCTAATATTTTACCAAAAACAGCGTGAGAAGAGAAACGGCCGCGAGCACCATGGAGAGTGCTCCTTCACACTCTACACACACACATTAACTGGAAAGTACAGTTTTGCTCACAAAAGTAGCTCTGCATTGCCTCAAAAAGTGGGATTTTTTAAAAAAGTAAACAGAACGAATTTAGTAAATTTGGTCCTTCTATGAGCATAAAATATTTTAGTAAATATATATATATATTTTTCAAAAATCTCCCCAATTTGTTAGTGTTGTTAAAGGAGAAGGGGGCCAAGTTGATGGAGGATGGAGAAATAACAGGTGTCCTGTCACAAAGACACGTCTCAGGCTCCAGGATGCTCCGGTGCTTCGCGGGTCAGCTCCAAGCCTCATCCACCTCCACAGGTTTCAAAGCGAAGGCCACCTCTCTGTAATGAATAATTAAGGAAACAAAAGGCCCCGGCAGGGTGAGAGGGTGGAGGAGGAGGGGGAAGCCGTGGAGGGCCTAATGCAACTCCACCAGATGCAGCAGGGAGAGCTGAGGTTTTTGGCCCTGCGCTTCATAGAAAACATCATCCTAAATGTATTCCCTGGAGATGAGGGCCTGCAGGAGGTGCCCCCGATGCACAGGGTCCTCAAGTACCTCCACACAAGTAATCCCATTCACTGCAGCTCATTACATGGGCAATTAAGTGCTGGGGTGGAGGAGCGGGATGCGGCTGGGGGGGGTTTGATGTGTGTTGAAGTGTGTATGTGCGGTGCGTTTCTGTCTATGAGAGAGAGCAGGGTACGGGAGGGTAACAGGCCCATCATTGGGTTTTAAGGATCGAAATCCTTCCCAATCCGACGCCCTCTCACCCGGCTTCACCCTCACGAGCCGCCCCCTCCCCGCTCCTTCACCTGGGCTGAATCTCTGTGGACACCTGCCTCTCCTAATGAAGATCCATGGCTTCATTTCCATTTCTGGAGTCATATCAGAGACTACCAAGCACAAAACAGGCCTGTTTCCTCAGAGGCCTGGAGAGCCGGATAGAATGACACGGCTAAGTGCTCTGGCAGAGCAGGGCAGCTGCAGAGCCTGAAAATGGGATTTGGTCGGGGGTTCTGAAGTGGGGGGCTCGGGCGGAGAGGACCTGATGTTTGGATTGGCCACAATGGCAGCCGTGTGCTACCTCGGCAGCTCCTTGGTACTAATGAGGCTTTCTGTGGGGACGGAAGGAGAGAGGAGAGAGCATGAGGAGGTGAAGAGGAGGCAGGAGAAGGGGTGTACCACTACACACCTACCTCACACTCCACTCTCACCTCCTCTGCTGAGATAAGCTATAGTAACTAAAGACACAAAATCTTCTTAGATAGCACACGCTCAGCTCTCAATATTTATATCATCACCAAAATGCTCGTTTCAGCTCTGAGCAGCTGATACGACAAATGTTCTCTTCCAACAAGACATTCACACGTTCTGTGTTTGTTTTTACTCATTTCATCCATTCAGTCATCCATCTGTCCATCTTCTGTACGTTTGTACCTTACGTTTTGGTTCCGCTGGAACCAATCCCACATTCAAATGTAGGGCGCAGCCTTACCTGGAAATGCAAGGGAAACCCTGGACAGGCCATCGGTCCGTCACAGGGCGAACACAGAGAAAGAGCTGCACACACTCACATTCTTACCTACAGCCATGTAACATTCACCGTATATCTTGAGATTCATGGTTTTGGACTGCGGGAGGAAAACCAGAGCATCTGGACAAAACTCACACACAGGAAGAACATGCACATTTTTCACAGACAAACTCCCCAAACTTTCTGAAACAGGGGACCTTTGCAAAATAAAGCATTGTAAAGCATTATGAAGTATTTTATCCAGAATTTACAGACATATTAAATCAGTATGACTGGAAAATTCGGCTTTCAGCTCGGGCATTGTTTTACCTGCTTTAAAAAGATGATTGCTTACCAGGCATGACCTCTCCCCGCCCGGCTTTGTTAGCCCGTGTATGGCGAGCACAGTGCCTTTCAGTGCAGTGGTTGAGGCTGGCCTTGTTAACATGTTCTAGCTCACTGACTCCTCTCAGCACCCGAGGGTAGACGGACTCAGAGCCGAGCCAGGTGAGGAAGGGGACGGAAGGAAAACAAACAGGGTGACACCTTAGCCATGTCACAGCTGCCCACTGCAGGGACACATGGAAGCGAGGCTTCTCACACATTCTGTTATGAGTCAATAAATTAAGGAGCCTCAATAATAGCACTGAGTTTAGATTATAAAGCGACAAGCTTAGAAAAATTGGCCGTTTTAAAGCACAAAGGTGTGAAATAAAATGTTGATCATTTTAAATGAGCAAAATGCATTCTGCGTCCACAATAAAGAAGAAGCGGGTCAGTGCATGAAGCATAAAGGTTACCTGTTTATGTGTGTCGAGGTGGAGCCTGACAGAGAGAGGACAGGTTCGGGTAAGGATTGTGTATGGTGTCATTTTGCGGGCCCCTCTGCACTCACCTGGAACAGAGCACTTCCCCTCCCTCTGTCTTATCAGTTCCCAGAGGAAATACCTGCTGCAGGTAAACACGACCCTTCGACCCCTCGGCCATCCACTCTGGCCCACTTTCAGCAGACGACGCTCCATACCTGGAGCCTGTCTCAGCCCAAATCCGAGGATTATCTCCACCGCAGCCTTTAACACCCGGCTCAGAGGCTCACCTCTGATTTTACCCCAGAGTCTGTGTCCAGACCAGGTCTTACAGACCGCCCCTCGACCCCTGCCCCAGCCACCTTAGATGTTGTCCTTCATGCACCAGTAAGGAAAACTTTATCCGCAACCACCCCCTCCCTTCCTCCATCCCCTCATCCCTCTGTCTCAAATTTAATCTTATCTACATATCACCAGGTGTAACTAAATATCCCTCTTATCAACCGAGGTGTCTCCAGCTCTGTTTTGCATTGTCATACAAGTGATTTATCCAGGAGGAAACCAAATGAAATAATGCATCATACGTCAAAAGAATCATGGTATTTGTGATGGGAGTTAGCGTCATTAGAGTGTGAGAAATATGATGAACTTTCAAAGTGATCACGTTAAAGAATGATTGTAATTAGAAAGGAGACGTGGCCTACTTTTAATGACTTTGGAGTGTAATTAATTCCCCTACAGTATCTATAACAGATTTTCTAATAAATGTGTGGGTGGTGATTTATTTTTAATTACTTCCTTAAGAATTTTGAAATAAGAGTGGGTTTTTTTTTTCTATGAAATATGATACAGTCATAATGGTGGAAGAAATGCCACACCCTGCTCATTTTACGCTTGACACATATGTTAGGCGCTCAGACTTTTACACCCATGTGAATGAACACATAGGCTACATATCTGCAAAATGTGAAAAAAAAGACCTGTAACCTGTGACAGGTACATTCTTTATCGTCGGTGGTGTTGAGGAGAATATGATGAGGATGAGGAAGATGAGAGTGGTTTTTTTGCTGAAGCTGTACGAGGAGGCACTGCCAAGCCGGACTATCATGGCCGCCCTTCTAACCTGATACAACCCTAGTGCTTCCCCAGTGCTCCCAGAACAGGTTCAGGGTTACTCTGCCCCCCCCCCCCCCCCCCCCCCCCCCCGCCCACGGAGCCGCCTACACCCCCCACTCTGCCAATCCCCAGCCCCTCCCCCTCTGTCACCTGAGCCACACAGGTAAATGCTTGACTTTATTTGATGGATGCAGTTTCCCACGGTGACAGTGATGTATAGAAGGGCCCGAAGCCCCTCCCCTCCACACTTCCCCCGGCGTGGAGTCTGGAGCTCGGAGTGGTGATATTTTTTGCCGATAACCTTCCTGGTGCAACCCGCGAAGGAAACCGGAGACGACAAGACATCCTGTGTGATGCACCTGAGTGTGTGCCTCATCTGCCTGAAACAAATACGCCCCAATCCGAAACCAGTCCCAGGATGAGGAAAACATCAGACTTTACTGCTCAGCGAATCTGAACGCGAATTATTGGAATTATTATTGGAAAAATCTGGGAAAATAATTCAAAATTAAAGTAGTAATGAAGTTATGTTAAAGATTTTTTGGAGTGAATACAACGCCGACACACACCACAAGGATGTTGAAATCCACATTAATTAGGAAAAAAGTCCCTTTGTTCTTTATCAGTGACACTGCCCTCCATCTCCTCCTCATTATTAGCACTGGCACTACATTAGAGATAAGCTGCGACAATGGCCGGAGTGAAGGCCTGGATCACAGTTGCTTTTTATCTCTCACCTCATCTGCAGCCTGTGGTGTCTCTGTCAGAGGATGTTGTTAAACCAAGTCAAACACTCAAACATCCTGTGGCATCATCCTGCCTATATGGCCCACCGCCCCACACCCCAGCCTCACACACAAACACATGTACACACATCGCTCTTTTATGGCTGTTCACACTTGCCTGGCCACTGTGGCCGGTTCACAGGCCAGCGGAAGCCGTTCGGCGGGATGAGCGGACGCTAGATTTACCATAACTGACATTCGTCGTCGTAGAAGATTAAACAGACAAGTCAGTTTTCCAATCAGACAAGTAACTTTAATGTAAACACAGTTTTGGTGCTCATGTTTTGTTACAGTCCATATATGGTGAATTATCCATGTGTGTGTGTGTGTGTGTGTGTGTGTGTGTGTGCGTGTGTGTGTGATGTGTCCAGGTGTACCCTGCATGTTGTCACATTAAATTGGATAAAGCCATTTTAAACCACAGATGGACGCATTACAAATTCAGGTAGAAAAAAAAAAAAGTGTCACTTTAAACTGAAAATACAAGAAAAACTAGTCGAATTTAAAATATGACTTCTGGCATTGTGTAAAGTTTATCAACTTCAGTCAGAGTTAATTTGTGAGTAAGGCTCTTTTTAGCCAAGTTTTATCAGTACTAGCCTTCGAAATTATTACACACATACACACACACTCACACATACACATACACATACACACACGCACCTTCTATGTAAAGGGAGGAAGCCCCGGTGCAGGCAGGTTAATATCAGGGCCACTTGACAACAATAGTGTGTTATGAGGTGCTGCAACGGTAATAAGGTCTTTGTTGGGACTTTAGAGCACAGCCACATCACATCATTACTCATCCTGGGAGACCAGTTGCCAGTCGGCATGGCAACCGGGACTTGGCTGAAGCCAGAAGCAAGACCAGAATCTCAATGTGCCCAGAGAGGGAACCCACACACAAAGGATGTTCTAGTGGAAGGAAAAAGTTCACAAGTGGCCACAGTGACCCCAGACCAGTGCCTCCGAGATTGGAGCCGATATAAGACCCAGCAAATTAAATCAAACTGGTATTGTGTGCCCAGAAAGGTGTCTCACAGTCAACAAGTGTGCGGTAATTTACTCACTTATTTACCAAATAAATTTCACAGTCTGTTCGAATTTCAGTCTAATGTTGGCAACAAAGTTCATGTTGCACTTTTACTGCAATAAAATCCTTCAAGTTCCTCTCAGAGCTGGTTTCCGATGAAGAAGACTGAATGCATTACACAATCAGACAGGAAATTGATTCAATCCACCCCCTTTGAGAGTGTGAATGGACAGATTAGGAGTGGACAGTGCAGTCAGTGGAGGTATGCAGCGGTGTGAGAGTTTCATCCTGCAGGTTGATGGGAGTGTTGGGTCAGTGTGGAGCGGTCAGCAGCTGCCGCTTGGCCTAGGTCCCACAGTTCCCAGGCTGGGGGGATTGACAGGCCAGTAATAAAATCAGGCGCCCTGGTTGGACTGTGTGCGGCCCATTGTTCCCTCAGCAAGGCCCGCGGCTGCTGTTTACTTTCTCCCATATGCATTATTCAACGGCACAGGAGCTCCCGGAGAAAGGGGCCCCATTCAGGGATCCTCTTGCCCTTGTTTTGTTTTGCTAATTTTCAATTAAAATAAACCATCTCTTGCCAGTGCCATGGCTGAGTGGGGAAAGAGAGAGGGACACTGTCCCTGCCATTTGGGCCGTCTGAGGAGATTAGACAGAATGTGTAAATGAGAATAAAGTGGGATGTATCATTTATACTGTCAGTGATATGTTTTTCTATAGTAGGATTTGAATGTAGACAATGAAAGGGGGTGCCGTTTCAGTTGAGAACATACGCTGGCCTCTTATTAATGTTGTTGTTGTTGAGCACCTCTCCCTCTGTGACCTCATTTTTTGAAATAAAGAGGATTAGATATGTAAACGAAAAATCAAACATCCTTACATTTATTTTCAGTTGATCAACAAGCGCACTTCTGTCCTGCTCTCCGGATTTCACCCTTGAGGTTGCAACAGGAGGATTGCCATATGATGAGAGAAAGTGCGAACTAATCACAAAGACAATGACTCTCCAATAATGACTCCCAGAGGTCATTAAACGAAGCCAGCCGGGGCAGCCCGGACTAATCAATAAGTCCAGTGATAGCTCTCCTTTTAAGTCGGCCTTTCTTCACACAGGAGGGGGCAGAGCCAACTTTACAGAGAGCGGGGACAGATGCAGCGACAGTGGGGAACTAGCAGAGTTAAAGATTCACCACACATCTGTCACTCGGGCCGGGGCAGGCGGCGGCTCAGAGGCTGCCCCCGCTGACTGCCTGCCTGCCTGATGCCATGCCTACCTGTGGCTGGGGTTTGGTCTGTTGCCGAGGTTCACCATATGCCTCCTCTTTAGGATGTCTGTCTGTCTAAATCTCCTTAACTTTCTCCGCTCTATTTTAATTCTTCCTTTGGTAAATCCCCACTAATGCTGTACACACACACACACACACACAAAAAAAGAAAAACACCCGATATGTCACATCTTCCTCTACAATTACCTCTTGAAGGAAAAAATAAATAGATCTGGAAAGCAGTTTTATTTGGCCTCTTCCCAAAAGCCCTCACTCCCTCTACCTGTCAAATGTGGATAATTACAGAGTTTAGCGGCAGCTTGTTCTAGCCTGTTTTGAGTCTTACAGAAGCCAACATTCATTGAACAAAATCATTTACCGCGGCCCGCATGTCCCGTCATCATCTGCGCTGTCAACCGTCAACTTGCCGTTGTCCGCAAAGAGAAATAATTCCTCTCTGGTGGACCCATGCTAGCCTGTTAGTGCCTGGTGAGTGGGGATGTGAATGTGGAGGGCCTCTTGGCTTGGTTGGACACAGTATGTTCTCCCGCTGGGTGCAGGTGAGCTCTCAATGCAGCCCTCAGCACCTGCCCTCTTTGTTCCCTTGTTGATGGCTTTATGGCGTGAAGGGGATCCGTCTGTCTGGCTCTCGTAAAGCCAGCAGCGCGAGGCCTAGTAAAAGCCGCGCTACTGCCAGGGCATTGTGCGGGGGCCCCCGTGGTCCCAGAGTGACCCCACCAGCTAACTGGGAGAGCTCGTTTTAGCGCCCGCCACAAATTGCGCACGGGCTCATCGTGTACATCTAACTGGGAGTTTACATTAGCGTCAACGGACACGCTGAAGGAAGTGCATATGTGTGAGTGTACGTGCACTGAGGCGTCCAGCCAGAAACATCTTTTACACTGTACATATTGTCCGCTTTCATCGTAAAATCCCACTGTAAATTCTTTTATAGTGGGATTCTTTCTATAAAACTGCAAATGAATCAAATAGCCTTATCGTCACTTTTTTAAATGCTGTACTTCCTTTGCTTTTCATTCCACGCTAAATACACTTACATGTGATAAACTCTTGTCATTGGAGTATCCTCTGGTTACTTTCGGGGAAAGTACATTACTCTGTTAACCTTAAAAAAAAACAAAAAAAAAACATTTATTTAAGTGCTGAATTTCGAGTATATAGTGATATAGATCAGACATGTAACTATTGTTATATGTGTTTATTGAGAACATTTACAAATAAGATGATAAACAATTCAAAAAAATGCTTGTAAAAATAATGACAAACATTATCATTACTAAGATTCAATAACACTGATTGTACTTTTTTTCTTGGAGAAAATGTTGCAGTTTTCACTCAGATGTTTATTGAGATTTTCTTGTATGATCCTTGTGGGAACAGATGCGCTGTTACATATTAAAAAATACCAAACTCTGCACAAAGTTGTCGACAATTGTGCTAATAATCCGAGTTAGTCTGATCAGCAATCACCAGGAACCTGATCACAGGTCAAATGAGCTGAATGATTCAATCTTCTTTTTCTGAACTTACTAAATAATAAAACTAATGCTTGTTAAAACCTCCTGCTATAAGAAATCAGTCTTTGGTGAAGCTTTGGTAAAAAACTTAAGTACGATGATATTTTGCCTCTGAAGTGTGCGCCGCACTCAGTGTTGAAGCCTTCACATCAGTTTGACTGACAAACAGTGAGTCCCAAGCCCTGATAAAGTGGCTCAATGGCTGTTGGAGGTCAATGATTGCTCAGAAATAAGCCTGACATTAATGTTTAATTTATATGATTTTCCCGGATATGAAATCTTACTGATAAGCTCAAGCAAATTAAGTGGCTGAAAGGAGGGTCATAAGCAGCTTGCTATTTGAAATCAGGTCTTTGAGTGGGAGCATCTTAGAAACCAATTACCAGACAAGAAATAGATCATTATTTTTTCTTAGAGGATTGGGTTGTGGGGATGTGGAGGGGGGGGCAAAGGTGGTTGCTAAAAGGAAGGGAGGGTTTTCTAGATTGAGGAGAGAGGGCACAATAAAGACATAATCATCTACCCTCAACTTTTCCTATCCAACTTTCAGATTTTAATTTGCCGTCTGTGAAGTGGTACCTAATTTACTTTCGCCTCATCCCTTCAATGCACCATTGTTGCCGCTGCTGAGATTCAGAGCTTCCTCTCTTAGCTCACCTCGGCGTGAAATTGGTTTAATGAAGCTGAAAGGTATGGGGCTCTCACAACACTGTGGATTCCAGTGACACTGCTTGATCCACCCACCCCTCCTCTCAGTGCACCCCCTCCCCACGCACACACACACACACACACACACACACACACACACACACACACCATCCACCCCAAGCTCCCTGCACACTCACATTATGGTACAATTTATAACGCACCCACAAAAGATCCCTATCGCTCACATTACATCAGTGCATATTACTGTCCCTTTGAGAGCACCGGCCCTCAGGCAAACGCTGGAGGGGATTAAAAAAAAAAAAAAAAAAAAAAAAGTAAGTGGCAGATCAGTTTGGTGCACGAGGCACTTCAAATATTTCAGACACCGTCAGGATTGAGGCGGATCATACATTTTCCTGATGAGAGCGTTAGCATAGTTTTAAGGTGGAAAATGGAGCACAACGCAGAGGTTAAAAACAATCATCAACCTTGCCTGCGTTTCCCACCTCTTCCAATCTGACCCTGTGAAAGGTGTTCTCGTGTTACCTGTCCTCCTGGGTGTGGCTTCTAATGGGAATGGGAAGGAAGTCCTGTGGGATTATTGTGTGTGTGTTACATTAATATGATCCCCTTAAGTCATATCACTTACTTCTTCTCGTCCCCTTTTAGGACAATCGAATGGAAATGAATCCGTAACTGAATATTCCAGTTTGTACTCTCTTGTTTGTGGTTTGAGGCCCAGTTTGAAGCAGGTTTCGGGAAAAAAAAAAAAAACTAAGGAAGAGGAAAAGAAAGTAGGACACGTGAGTATGTGGAAATAGTGGAATTTACCAAGACGTCGAGAGAGGTGAGGTCAGAACATGAGGAGCGTTCAGCAGTGGTTCATAATTTGTGAAGTATGTTTGAAATCGACAGCGAGGTGACTATAAGGTCACAGAAGCGGCTCAAGCAGCTGTGTTCATTCCTTCTAATCAAACTGATAATAAAAAATGTTTCATTTACCACAAAAAATAGAGCGTAAAGTATTCACAAGTTTATGTAAAGCTCCTAAATAGGTATGTCATTTCTATTCCATTCTTTGAGATATCGCCAATACATTGCAAATAAACATGAATTCATTTTTTTTTCTGAGAAAAACTGGACATTTCCTGAAATATTCTCACTTTTTGAATATTTCTGACTGATTTGATTAACTCAGATAAGCTTCATAAATTTGAAGTTTTGGACCGAAATGTGGCTCAGATTCAGTACATTATCACTGAAAGGTCGTTAAATGGCACAAAACACTTCACACGGTCGGTGTGAAAATTCAAACTGAGATAATATTTGGAAAATATTCGTATTATTCCCTTCAGTTAAAAGACGGATCGTTGAAGGTTTGAACTCATAATTCAAGCGAATGTCTTTCTCACACTGATAAAAAAAAAAAAAAGAAGAAGAAGAAGAAGAAGAAGAAGGAGCTTTGATATTTTATTGGTTTCAAAGAAGGAAAAGAAAAAAAGAAAGAAGCTGTGCAAGTTCAAAAACTTTAAGACAAAGAGAAGTGGCGAGGACGACCAGGAAAGGATGGCGTTGACTTACAAAGGTTCCTTTGCACTGTAATGACACGGGCATTATGCTGAACTTTGCCCACCGTAAGTCAAAAAGAATGAACACTTTCACTGCAGCCGAGCTCGGGCCAGCAGCACGCACTGCTGTTTGTCTTTCAAATGCCATTGTGGGTGAGGCCACTAGAGTACGCAGAAAGTGCCTGTTACAACTTTCCATTCATTGTGGGATTGTGAAACTCACAAAGGAATGTCAAATTATGGCCCTGTGATTTTGTGTCACTCTGAATGACCAGCCATCATCTTGTCGGAGTTGGCAAATGATTTTTTTTAATCACTTTCCTGTTTCCTGTGATTTTATAGTGGCTGAGAGCAGTTTAGTAATGGCACGCTGTGGTTGTGCATACACGATACGCGCCTCACACACACACACATACACACACACAGGGCGCTAAACTGTTGTATTTAGTCTCTTCCCAAGCTTAAACCTGATCCGCAGCGGACAAAGATGGGAAGATTGCGGCTGAACGGAACCACGGGAGTGCTATCTTTTACAGGTAATTACTCAATTATCAGTAAACACCGTCGCAGGAGACACAATGCCATCGAAGGGATCACACAAACTGCTGAATGCTTCACTTCAACACCACAACAACGCGCATTCACAGAGCGGAGAGTTTTGGAGAAAGGGAAAAGTCATTACATCCACTTGTCAGTACATCCATTTTGCTTGATGCAAGATAAGAAATGAAATGAAATGTACTAAAATAGAGAAGTAAATATGTAGTAAGCTTATCTTATTACATTTTATTCTCTTATTAGTCCCATTACCTCTTGCAGAGATAAAACTAAAAATGTTTTTGTCACTAAATAATTTAGATTTCATTTCACTCCAGCTGACAACAAGAAAACGAGACACCCATCCCACCCTGTTGTAAATGTTCTACAGAAACAAATGAAACAGTCCATTCACCTTGTCAGTGGGCTTTGACAGTGCTCCTGTTTCACCACTAGTGGGAGCTAGCAATCTGATGACATGAGGATCCCCCTGCAGGCCCCAGTGCTGAAAAAGTTCTTGTTTGAACAGTGTTGAGAACCAACAGTGATTTTATAGGTTTGTTTAAAGACACAGGTTAAGACACAGACAGGCAGGTAGTTAAATAGATGAGTTTGAAGGGGCCGGGTGTTAGATTACACTCAAGTAGACTGAAAGGATAAGAAAACTCACAGTCCTTTCATTAGTGTGTAAACATTTACGCAGCATTAACAGAGTGAGAAAAATGTGACACTTGCCCTGAAATTCTGAGGTGTGACAGGGACGACTGATGAGTAGACGAGTAAATTTAGAATTTGTTTTTTCTTTTTTCCCCCACTCAGGTTTACAGTCTTCATATTTTAAGACGGTCCAGAGAGCCAGTCAGAGCGCTGCTCCTTTCCACCCGAAGCATGAAGCCACACGTGCTCACACACAACCAGGGATGGAAACCCCATATGCTGCTGTACTGCTTGTGGTCGACGGTAACACACCTGGCCCCAAGCCACAGTCCACGGTCCTTCCCTGTGGTCGCACATTCACCGCATCGGTTAACACACACTCAGTCAAAAACCTCTTGTCCACTGGAGCAGCCCCGGAGGCCTGCTAAATCTCCCCTGAGACAACCTGCCGTGAGGTAATGAGGAATTAGAGGGGAGGAAGGAGGTCTCGTGAAGATTTACAGGTTTTAACTCCTGTTACTGTCACCCAAGAAGAGCCGCAGGCCTGCGGCTGTCAGTGACAACAACAACAAGCGCCTCCTCGCCAGCACGACACATCACAGCTAATGGGAGACTTGTAAAGTGGGTTTTAGTGGACATGCCACCCATGAAAAAAAAAAAGAAAAAATCTAACCTGTCATACACGCTGGTTCGTCAATCGCCTATTAAAAGCTTGAGTGTGAGTCAATGTTATTTTTTACTGTTCGGCCTCATGCCGAAACACCCAACAGTCACAGGTCACACTAATACAATGGCATTTAAGACGTGGCTAAAGCTCAGTGTTTTTTTAATATGTACTTGACAAATCATTATTTCAATTCAGTGTTTCACCTGTTTTATGGCTGTTTACTCCATCAAAGCCTGAACTAAAGGCTGAATCTGCAAATTACCTATTGTTCATTTATCATTACTTAAATCATGCATTGGATGAGATTCTTTTCTCTGCACTCCAAATTAGGTGCTCAAATGATGAATATTATCATTATTATTATTATTATTATTATTATTATTATTATTAATATATTTATTTCTGATGAAAAATGATAAATATATGAATAAATATGACAATATTTTATAAAGATATGAAATAATTAAAACTCTCCATCACATCAGACAAGGTGTGTCCACATTTTTTGGAAGTGAAGGCCAGATTTGATCATGAGAAAAAATGCAAACGCCAACAACCCATTTACATTATCATAAAGGTGTATCTCAGTATGTCAAGACAGAGCTTCACTTTGACATGCTAATGTGTGAGAAGTCAGCCCCAGGCCAGCAAACTCCGTCTTCTTCATGGCGAAAATATGAAGTTGTAATTGAATGACATGGAATTGAATGGGACTGACAGCAAGGATGTGGTTGGTCCACACATTACATAATTTAAAAAAAAAAAGCCTTTCAAGATCAGGCTGCCAACATGAGTTCAAGATAGGAATTGCATGCTGCGTTTCTTTAATCTGATTGTGCCAAGACAAATACTTGCCATGTAAATCTGAACTTGGACCTGCCTGAAAATGAGGCGATCAATCATCTGGTGCAAAATGAACCAAAAATAAATAAGTCATTTGAAATTAAGAATTGATATGATAACGTGTTGAAAAAAAAAATCTGACTTGTTTTTTTACAGTAACGCTGAGTATTTTTAGACGGGAGTTGTGTGACAGACTTTTGTGGCCACTCCTCATTCCAGTTTGCTTCTCCCTGGAACGAACTGTTAATACTCTGAAATTACTTTAATCTCTGTTTGTCTCCATTCACTTCTAGTTTTTCTTAATCCATCCTTCTCTATTCTAAACACAACAAAAAACAATTTTTTACATTTCACTGAACTTCCTCAGTAAAGTGGCTTGAGCGTTCAAAACCACTTTCTAAATCCTTATCAATGAAAAACGCTCACTGTTAAAGTCAAAAAGTGAATGCTGCTGTTATTAGACAAAACATTTTGCACCAACACATGCACGCACTGTCTTTGAGTGGGTGTTTGATGAGCCGTGGGATAAGCAAAAGAGGACAAGAAACTGGAGATAAGCACCGTCTCCGATTTTAAAGATAAGAGGCTGACTGATATAAGTCCAAGGAACTCAAAAATGGAAGATATTTCCATGTTATTCTTGACACATGTTGTGGTTTTTCAGACGACATATCGTACAACCACAGTTGTCACCTTCAGGAAAACACAGACGCACACCGAGGCTGACTCATTCTCATGTCACGAAAACAACTTCAGGAGGAAGCAGTGAGCTCCGATTCTGACTGTTTCAATCGTTACGACTTCACTTTGGAAGAGGAAATTATTTTATTACCTGACATCTTAAGTTACCAAGAAAGAAATACTGGTTATTTCACCCTGAACTTTTGACTGAAGTCTTTTGAAAGATGAATTAAATAAACTTTATTAACTGTGTGTATGCATCACAGAGATGGGGATGCACTCTCTGACTGATACTGACTGACAGAGAGGAGACTCCCTCCTTCAGCTCCAACAATATAGCGAAGCACCGAACAGAGGGGGCCCCATGTTCAGCGCATGGGCTTACACCCTGGACAGGTATGCACTGTGCAATTACCGGACGAGTTCAGAGCATGCGATAATCAGCGGGTGCTGTACCATTAAGTTCGGGGGTGGCGGTGAAAACAGCTTTAAAGAAGGGACCACTAGTATCAGGTGTCGAGATTTACTTCACCCGGCTAATTTTTTTGCCCCCTTACAACTGTGCAGGGCGTCCTCCAATACCAGGACAGACCTGCCGGCATGACATGGGCCACAGTGGGTGTGGCCTAGCCTGGGAGAATGTGTGTAGGTGTGATTACAGTTTTAAAAATAGGCCATGCCTGAGAGACAACTGACAAGTCAAACGTAAGAGCGTGTGTCTGTTTGTTTTGAGAGAGGCTATGTGAATGTATGCTCAGTCGAGTCTGGGTTTGACACGTGACGTGAGAGTGTGGGACAACTCCATCAACAGAGCCAGAGATAGACAGAACGTGAAGATGGCAAGAATGCGTGTGTGTGTGCGTACAGATATGCACGGGAGAGGGTCTTTGGAAGATAATGCCGGCTGTTGCGCCGACTTATGAGGAAGGACAGCATGCTTCATTGCTCGAAAACACAAAAAAAAGGAGATAGGCGCAATTTTTCGACATTTCATATGTGTGCGTGTTTATGTGTGTATGCATGCGTGTGTGCTCAGCCATGTCTGCAGGGTGAGGTGGAGGCCGCTGCTTTGGCAGCAGGTCTGGCACGTCTTTCAGGCCCAAACCTGCAGAGGAGGGAGAGAGAGAAGCAGAAAGTAAATAGGTGTGAGAGCCTGCCTGACTTCATGTGATATGCTTCATTTATACTTTACCATCACTGAAAGTTCCTGACACAGTCAAACCAAACAACGAAACACTGGGTTCTGCTTTGAACTTGGGAATCAGTCATTAAAGGCTTGAGCAATCGAAGAAAAAAAAAAAAAAAAGTGCATTACGTTAGGTTAATTCACGTTCATACCCATGGACTTGTTTGTTTCTGGCTAAGTGGTTACAATATTCGCTTGATTTTCGCTTCCTTGTATTTTGGTTTAGATCAACATCCACTCAGGTGGCCTGAGAGCAGACACGTAGATCATCTGTTCAGTCAGGCAATTTGTTATTAAAGCAGTGTGCTTCAAAAGTATTCTTGAAATTTATTCAAAACGTATCCCTAATGCTGTTTTACCTAATTTTACCTCCACTGTTGTCACAGTTTGGCGTCTGCTTTGATTTAAGCCTCCTGGTATTGTTACCATTCAGTGGTTGTCATCAAGCTAGTTACCTGCATTGTGATCAAGATTATAGGTTGCATTTCAAATAAAGTAAAAAAACTGATGCGGATGTTGTTAGATAAAAGGATTTTGTGAATAATAACCAGATAATACCTTCACCTTCACAGGAAGACTTCTGAAGAGAGTATGCGTCCCCTAAGGCAGTGAGTAAATCACTGTACATTGTGACCAGGGCATAAAAGTGACGTTGTAGAGTGTATCTACTCCATAACCTCAAAGGAAATCTCTATTCAGAGGCCATAAAAGAGCGCCCTAACCCACTATCGCTGTGGGGCCGGTTACAGAAAGAGAGAATGGATTAAGAGAGAAAACAGAGGAGAAAAGTGGAGAGTGTACAGGTGAAGTCCTATGGCTATGGAGGTTTGCTCAGCTGTGTGGTATTCTTTTCTGTGCCCCACCCAGTAACCAAAGGCTGGGATATCTTTCCATTTCACGCTTCCCCACCCTCCCTCTCTATATCTCTCTCTCTCTCTCGCTCTCTCTTTCATATTTGCACAGGTGAGAGGACAGCAGTCCAATAGGTGTGGGTGGGAGACTTGTAGGGCAGGTTTGCCTGCCTGGTGGAAGGAGTTCAACTGTGGACCGTAGATGGATGGAGATCTGATGACAGGGGCCCAGCCAGCCTTTTGTCTGGAGAGACAGACAGCAAACACGCCGGAGTGCAAAAATGGATGAATTTCCTCAATAAGCAATTCACCCCGGAGATCCCTGAAGATTAGAACGGCCTGAAGTGACTCGGACACGACTGCGCCGACGATTAAAAAGAGGTGGTGCACGCCACAAACCTGTCAGACACAAATAATTACAGAAAGACGAACAGGAGCACGCAAGGGAAGAGGGAGGCACCCGACAAAGGAAGGGCGCAGGACGCGGAGGCAGGTGGAGCCGCCGAGGAGTCATAGGGGTGGGGAGGTGTTGCTCCCAGGGCCAAAAGTTCAGAGCGAGGCAGGTAACCCTAGCCACCATGAGCCAGAGTCTCACGTGTTCAACTCATTGTCTTAACAGGCCAGAGCTCGGGTTTCTGGGGCATCACAAGCTGACGTCCAAGGAGTAGACAGTGGAGGGGTGCTCGGGCCAGGCGCCGTTGACTTACCCCCTCACCTGTTTACCCTTTGGACTCCATGCCACGCCCTTCAAAGGTAAAATACACACAGTATGAGTGCATGCATACATAATAAGTCAACACACGTGAGAATTGCGCAAACACTGGAGTACAGGCTCGGCACTGGCACTTGGCTTTGTCGTGCAAAGGTAAAAACGAGCAAGTGGACAAACAGTGCACTGGGAGTGAAAATCAAAGTGAGGCTTTTCTTATTAGACAGAACTCACTCAGTGCCTTTGCTGGAGGAAAAAAAAAGAAAGAAAGAAAAAAACACACTGTGCAATAATATGCAAGCAACCAGAGGAGCGAGTTGTAAATCACCATAATTACCATTACGCCCATGTCAGGAGAGTCGCGCTCAGACACATGAGGCGGGATTATCAGACATGAGGATATGTACACCAGGGGCAATTTCCTTCCCTCCCTCTCTCTCTCTCTCTCTCTCTCTCTCTCTCTCTCTCTCTCTCTCTCTCTCTCTCTCTCTCTTCCTCCTCATGTGCAGTTCCTCCAGAGGCTCTTTATCTGATTCATAGCTTAGTCAGTGAAATGTTAGCCTTCAGCACCCTCTGTCATTGTTTGGTTTGAGAGCGCCTGAGTTCAAGCGCCTGAGTTCAAGCTCCTTCACTGCCACCACTGCGTAGTTTCACACAAACGGTGTGCAATATTAAAAACTCAGGTCTGGAAAACTGATTGGATGTCAGATGCCAGATTGGAAAAAAATCTGAAGACAAGTAATGAGTGTACTTCTGTCAAAAGCTTTAAGATGCTTGGGAAAGTAAAGGTCACCTAAACGTAGGTTTGTCTTTTTAATGCTTTAATAATTACATGATTAAGTGAAACATCCCACAAGGTGTCAGCACCATGTGGCACCGTTTAATGACTGACTCCCCCATTAAGGTCAGATTAAGCTCATTAAGAGAAAGTACCTTATAATCTTGAAGTCGATGGTCTTTTGAAGGAGGCGAAGCAGCAACAAAGCAGTTCAGGGAATCTACAAACACACAGACAGGTGTGATTAAGTTGATCTAACATACAGTGGGTAAGGCATAATGTTAAAGTCTGTCACTGAATGAAGAGGTAGAGGTGTTTTTGGGGTTTTTTTTGTTTGTTTTTTTTGTTTCATTAGTGTACTTGAGGACTGTCCAGGTTGTACCCTGCCCTAACCCATAGTTAGCAGGGATTGCCACCCTGAACACCACAGCAGTACAGAAAATGGCTTGATAAAGTACTTCGGTAGATTTTTTGGGGTATCTGTGGTTGAGTATATATTTTTCCTTATGACTTTTTACTTTAATGTCCTACATTTCAAAACAAATGTCTGATCTTTCTGCTCTTTAAATCCTCCAGACTGGCTCATGACTTGTGTTCACCTCTTTGAGGACAATTCCAATCCGTGGTGAAAGAATCAAAGATAAGCATAGTAAATTTCAATAATTTCAAGCTGCAGAATGAGACAAATGCAATTTATTGTATTTGAGATAAAGTTCAGTGAGGTTATTACTTGTTTTTAACTTTGAAATGGATTTTGTTTCTGACTAGAAACTATACTACACCTTGAACCGTGATTAACCTGCTGTAGGCTCACACGTTTATCTTGACATATTTCTACAATTCCAGTAGTTATCATATGCGTGCACATGTGCATAGAATCCCCCTCTAACCCACCACAGTGCAAAGGGCATTATGCATTAATGAAGATAAGCATTCATTTCTGACTTTTCATTAAAATAATGAAGTTCATCAAGTACTTTTATTTCTACAGGTGTTTTTTTTACACTGTTAACCTTCTGACTTCTTTTTGATACTGTCAGATGCTTGCCTGCCTGGCAGTGACAAAATCCCCAGTTGAACTTCTGACTATGGGGATCCTTTTTGTGTGGAGTTTTCATATTCTCCCATGACGTGTGTTTCTCTGTTTGCCTCCCACAGAGGAAATTCGTATGATTGTCTCTCTGTTTGTCCTGTGATGGACTGTACAGGGTGTACCCTGCCTTCACCATGAAATTTATCATATTTTTTTCACAATAACACTGAAAGGTAAGCCACATTGGTGTTTATCCAATGCAAATTTTCTCATTTATGCCACATGGCACTGTAAAACCACCACGCAAATACATGAAATACAGTGAACAAGACATGGATAAGAAAGAAAAGAGCCATTCGTGTAGACTGGCAATGTAGCACAACTTCAACTTCTGGTCACACTGGATTATTAAACCAAGAAATTAGAAGAGAATGTGAAAAATCTGTTCTAAAAGCCACAACAGGCTGAGTAGGTTCTGTAGCATGAACACTGCTCTGATCCACCAATGTTGTGTTGTTAGTTGGCAGGGTTACCACATGTAGGTTAAGGGAGGAGAACTTTCATATTTCAGCTTTTAAGCACTTTCACAGTGATGAGGGAGGCGCTGAGTGAAGGGTTTCATATTTATTCACTCATAATTTAAAATTGGAAGTTTCGCTCTCTAAAACTGCCAGCTTTATGTGGATGCAATGCATTCAAATAAAACTTGTAGGTACAAATAAACCTGTTTCTGCATAATCTGGGACTTATTGTTTTTTACAGGGTGACTTGTAGTTTAGGAATACAGGTACTCAGTGTCCTCGTTTGACAGACAGTGTCGTACGTCGTTCCTTATTTCTCTGATCACTGATTTACTGTCATTTATGTGGTGACACCACTTATGAAGTCAAACAGGATTGACAGTTTCTCATTGCATAACACATTCACCAATACTCATGCTGACTTTGTTTAGTAACTTTCCAACTGATTTGGGATTAAAAACTGAAAAGTACATGTAATGTAAAGCATAGCGGCAGTTTTAATTTGTGGAGTCACGATGATGGACGAAGGACTCAGATGCAGGCATCTCAACTCACAGGCAAAAGTCCCTCTATTGAAGGAAAGTAGGCTAACAGGAAAGCAGGAAGACAGGAGATTAACACAAGGGATGCCAGGAGCGCAGAGCAGGTAACGACACACATATACACACACACACACACACACACTGACCCAGACACAGACAATGAACCAAGAAGCGGGGCTTAAATAGGGACATACACAGGTGCAATGCATGAGGCTGACTGATCACAAGGAAAAGACGATCGGACAACAACCACACACAAGAACCGGAACGCAGGGAGGATAGGCAGACCAATGGGAATATGTTTCCACATCCATTCTTTGTACAAATAAAGGATCATATTCACTCAACACTACAGAATGAAATGAACAAAGCTTATAAACAACATAGGAAGTCGTAACAATCTCAACAAATTTTATATGGAGATGAAAAGAGGAATTGCTCAAGGAAATACAGCTGCAACCTGCACGCCATAAGATAGAGATCTACGTCTTTAAAGGTGCAATAAGTCAAATTACATCACATAACACACTTCTCTCCTCTTCCTCCTCCTCCCTTTCAAAGAGCACCATGCAGGTTGCCAGTTTGGAAGACTTTAAGTGAGTTTACGCAGTTCAGGTATGTTGCGCTCGTGGCGCACAGTGCGCATGGCCGGAGTCTTGCGCACACAACCGACGCTGCACTCATGTCACGCAAGTGCGCGATTAGCGTGGTGCGCAAGCGCATGGCTGGTGGCCCTCAGTGTACGGCGGCAGCGCGATCATAAAATACTTAATGTAGTCCTGCTTGTTTGGCAACCTGGGGAACTGATTGGCTCCGGAACCAGGAAGTGTAACAAAGTGTGTGTGTGTGTGTGTGTGTGTGTGTGTGTGTGTGTGTGTGTGTGTGTGTGTGTGTGTGTGTGTGTGTGTGTGTGTGTGTGTGTGTGTGAGACAAAGACATTGTTTATGGAGATGAAAGACTGTTTAAAAGGAAATTTCAATGACAGGTGAAAATGGGAATGATTTTCATAATTTTACAGTAAATTTCTTGCTTATTTCACATTTAACTTCACAGCCATCAGCACCTGGACCTGTGACTCTCCAGTCATTTTTGAACATAAGCATCACAAAATAAAAGATTTGTTTGTTTGTTTGTTTTTTTGAAGTTTCCCCCAGTCTGCTGCTGTGTGGGTCCATCTGTCTCATTCCAGTGACTTGAGCTGGATTTGTGATCCCGGTGATCTCTGAACACACACAGCCTGGAATCACCATGATGTCACCAGGATTCCATGAGTCCTACACAATGACCGTCTCCATGACAACAGAACTCGCTCAGCTATGGGATAGAGAGAGTGTGTGTGTGTGTGGGGGGGGGGGGGGGGGGGGGGGGGGGGGGGGGGATGAAAACAGCAAACTTTCAATGTGTTTTAGATGTTTATCTACACAACGGTGTTGGGGGGGGGGGGTCACTGGCACTTTAAAAAAACAAGGCTTCCAGATTGAAACATTTTCCTCAACACAAAAATCTATGACTCTATGTGAACTGTGGAAATGGAACTTTTGAGAAACACACATGCATACTACAATCGAAATCATGTTTGTCGAGTAGATCGACAACAACAATTACCGATTCCAGAGCAATGCTTGTACTACTCTTTTCAGTTTAGCAGATCTCCAACATGACAACATCATCTGGACCACACGCAGGGACAAATGTTCTACATGCAACAGATACTGAGTGGGCCTATATGATGAGGAAAGACAGTATTAATGTTTACACTGCACCCCAGTGAATGCATGGATGATTATATTACAGAAAACATAGCACTAACTAGTGGCCTGACACACAAACTACAGCCTTTCAGTGTTTCTGGCATTTCTGTGATGAAAAACAATGTCATTTCCAGTCTGTCCTTGTTGTGTAAACAGGGCCTTTGTCAATGAACTGTTCCAGAAAGCATAAATATTTTGAGCTTGCGTGATTGCTTTGTGTGTGTGTGTGTGTGTGTGTGTGTGTGTGTGTGTGTGTGTGTGTGTGTGTGTGTGTGCAGGACTTGTGCAGTCCAGTAAACCCTGTTGAGATCGAATACTGGACCCCACAAGCTCTATATTATAGATATATAAATGAGACTGAAAGGAAAATAATTGTGTGAGTATGAAGACTCAAATTTGTGCTAATCCACCTTTTTTAAGTGAATTAAAAACTCTCCGCAATGCAAATCAGTGCATGTTTCAATAGACTTTGTGTAAGACTAGCTATATTATGTGAACCAACTTTTTCTATTTGTGTTATAACAAAAACATTTTCATATCTGACCTGGTCCTACAGTGGAGTGAAATATTGATTAGTATGTTTGAAAATTAGTATTTAGAGTCCATGTTTCCAACAACAGAGGCAAAACTGAAAAAGTATGGCCTGAATAAATGGATCGAGAGGCGACAAAAACTTTTAACGCCAACTACAGCCAAAAATACTCTCAACTAAAATGCAGTTCAGCTAATATCTACATATCAAAACTCCAAAGTGAGATCTTTACCGCATGCGTCCATACCCCCTACGGCTGCATGCTACAGACAACGGTCTTCACCATAACATCTGCATAGATAAGCATATCTCTCTCCATGGGAGGCAATGAGATGCCTGCTACTGGTGCTGGGGCTAATGGTCCCCCACTGTGAGAACAAAGAAACCTTGACTTCAAGCTAGCTACTGGGCAGTAGGTGGGAAACAGTCTCACCTGATCAGCTAACGGATGTGTCGGTATCATGATGTGTGAGGAGGAAGGAAAACTATCGGGGGGGTGGGGAGTAAAAAGTGGGCCATGTCCATCTCCAGAGGCGATAGGACGGTGAAGCGAAACTGGATCTTTGGAAAATTCCTTCCAAAAGCACAGAGCCAGGGTAACAATGTGTTCTCTGGTTGAAGAAACTTATTGTTTACCTGCAGTTTCACTTTAGTGTTTACATGTTAACATGTTTACTTAATAACAGATCAATTTAACAACGAATAAAACAAGAGACACTAAAAGTGAGAGAATGCTTTCAAATACCGGCAAACATTCAAATTTCTTCTCAAAATAAAAGAAATGAGCCCTGAATGGAAATGATCTGGATTCAACCAACTGCTTTCACTAAGTGCTGGTCAGACACAATATTAAAATATTCATGTTTACAATAATCTCTGAATTCTGCTGTGACACTGGCTCACGTCTTTGTCTTATTCATATTTTCTATTTTTAAACTGCTGTCAATTGAAGAAAAAAGAAAAAAGAAAGAAAAGAAAAAAGACAAAAACAAGGAGTAATCAGATTAACATTAATGCTAGTGCTCACGAACACTTCTTGTTTCAACATCTTTAGAAACACTAGATGTAATAAAAGTCAGTATACTGTGTTCACACATCTCAAGGCACAGTGATTTAAAGTGATGCAAAGTGACCTAAAGTGATGTGAGGCGGCCCAGAAAACTGCATAAGGCGCAGAGACATTCCACGATCCCAGTCATGACTCCACCTCCCCAACCGTTCAGTAAAGAGTTATACAGTCACATTGCCAAGAGGACTAAAGATCATCCTTACTGTAAATATTGTACCCTAAAAAGACAAAACTTTTGTTGCTTTTGTCAGCAAACTGCAGTATGGAATACTACTTCTCCTCACCCAAAAGGTTGAGGGTTCAGATCTGGGCCAGGCCTTTCTGTGTTGGACTGCAAAATACCCTTAGGTGTGAATATTATTGTGTGTTCTTTGTTCTTGTCACTTGTACACTGCCTTCACCCTTCATCAGCAAGGATTTCAGTGTCCCACAACCAAGAACTGAATAAAGCAGTTTAAGAGATGGACGAATGGATTGATTCTCCAGGGAGACAGTAAATCCTAAAAACCTTTAAAATCTGTCTTAATCCATGATATTCACAAGCAAAACCTTATGGATAACTTCAGCTCTGACCATATAACTAAAGATTTTACGTTCTATTTCACCCAGAAAGTTAACCAAATACGACTGAGAGTCATCCAGTCCACCTCAGGCGTTATGACTGTAACATCTGTGCCTCCAGCAAAAACTGTGCTGTCGAATCTCGCACTTTTTCACCCTTCATACTGTGCAGCTCTAACCAGCATTGTCCAGCACCTCAAACCCACGACTTTCAGCCTTGACACTCTGCCCACAAACTTTTTCAAAGATGTTTGGAACGGTTTAGCTCCAGATGAACTTCAGATAATCAACACCTTTCTCCAAACAGACATTTTTTCAAAAACTCTAAAGTTATCACATTTTATTTATTTATTTTTTTTTTAAGAAAAAAGAGCCATCTGGATGCATCACAAAATAATAATTATCAGCCCGTATCAAACCAGCCTTTACTAGTCATATTATTGAAAAGGCAGGTTTTATACAAGGTAATGTTTTTTACAGAACAAAACAATAACCTTCCAGGTTTAGGTCAAACCAAAGAACTGAAACAGTATTTATTAGAGCGCCCAATGATGTCTGCGTGAGCAGTGACACTTCTTTTAGTGTGACTGGATCTCAGTGCTGCTTTTGACACAGTTGACCACAACACACTGCTCTACAGATGTCAAAATTTGTTGGAAATCTGTGGCACTACATTAAGTTTTTTTGAATCTTACTTGTAAGATCATGACTATTTTTGGAGTGAATGAAAATCACTCAAAGCTCCATCCTGGGGCTTCTTGAATTTAACATGCTGCCTCTGACTCAGATCATACAAATCTCTATCATATTTTTGCAGATGGCAAATAGTTCCATCTATCAGTGTTGTGAGTAATCACGGTCGCTTGTACCTGTGGATTGCTGAGACATTTACTTTTTTTAAAATCAGGACTTTAAACATTATTTGCACAGGCTTTCAAATAAATAACACATTTTACAACCTTAATATTAATAAAGCTCTTTATTTATGGTTATTTTTATGCTGTGAACTCATTGAACCATTTAACTCATATTGGGAAATGTGAGTGTTTTGAAAATTGCTGTTTAAAATAATTGCAGTTTTTCAAGAGATGCAGTGAAGAGCTTCCTCCGCTCATGTAACAATATGTTATTTCTATGTTGAATGTGTCGAGTGAGTCCATTTTTTGTGAAGGTATCCGGAACAACGTGACTTGTGGGGTTCTCTGATGAGAGGATGTAATATTTGAGGATGATTTTGGACACCAAGTACAGAATTTATCTTAAGTATCTTAGCTATTTGTTCTCCTGTTTTAACTACCTTTTATGTTTTAAATGCACTTGTACTTTCTCAATATCTTGTTTTATTTGCATAATTTTAATGTAAATGTTATGAATTTCTTTGCCTTTGTGAAACACGGTGCATAAATGGTGCTATACAAATAAGCTTACCTTATCTTGCCTTGCCTTGAAATGTAGTCATATGAAATCTACAATTAGCTATAAATCCCTTTTAATTTACTGCACTTCTATGTTTGCTAAGTTTTTACTCCACTTAGCAAACAACTGAAGTCGTATCCATAAAGAGCGGACCCTTTTCTTCCAAGTTGCACTGAAAATATTTAATGTCTGTTTCCAATGAATACATTGAATTATATAATTGATGATGTGGTATTATGCCTAACAAATATTTTCTGTTTATTCTAGTGACTCAGATGCAGATCAGAGCATATTCCGTGACCAGTTCATGTAGGAAAACAGAATATTTCAAAGGAACGCATAATTGTTGGCCACAGTAGCAGCACAGGTACGTTCAGTGTGGACAAATGAAGTTAAATCTCTTGGTGCACAAAATCAACAAGAAACTAAAGCTCTCCGCATTCACAGGGTACATCAAAGCTTCTCTTGTCTAGCATAAAAGAAATACCGCTCTATAGTCTTTGATGTAGCTGGAAGCCCATATTTTTTTAGGTCACTCTGTGGTATTTTGTCCACCACCTGCATTTCTTCTGCTCTTGCAAAAGTCATCAAAGCGATGGGTGAAGTCCGGCTTTCCTCCACATTTCGAAAACCTCCAGGGAGCCCTGCGACTCTGTGTGGTGGCGTGAATGCTAACATGAGTCAATCTGTATGCCACAGAGAAAAAACAATCCATGCTAATCTGCCACCACAGACAGGAGTTCAGTTAGGCCAATCAGCAGACGAATCATCTGGAGTGGAGAGGGCTCAGAGAAGCATAGTCAGGGCCCTGATTGCGGCAGGGTGATTTACAGCTCGAGAACAATGATGGCCGCCTGGGTCAGCACTGATGGAGGGGCTCCGACTGAAACAGCACAGACAGTTCGTACTCACCTGACATTCATACCCTAATGTGAATACACGTAATGTGCACATGCGCGCAAGCGCTGCACACGGCCGCCGCCAAAACTCCCACAGCAGCACAAAAAAGTGTCGGGCTCAACCTTGGAAGGTTCACTCGTTGACCTAAGCGTGCCCCCGAGGCTCACATCTGACCCCTTCGCATTTCACGAACAACGCATAAACCAAAACAACCCAGCAAGCCACTTCCTATGAACTCAGCACAGATAAAACGGGGAGATACCTTTGCCCCGCAGCGGCGTATGCAAATACGACGGGAAAGGCTGAGGTTGGCGTGAATGAAGAAAGGAGGGGGATTCAGATGTTAAGTGCGCATGGGGGCAGCGGGAGAGAGAGTCGGGGAGCTGGGGGTGTCACCCTGAAGAGTTTTCTTTAGAGAACCCCTTTGATCTGCTTGGTCATCATTTTGGAAAAGACGAAAGACCACAAGGAAGGAAAGGTCTCCGCGAGGTGACCCTGTGGTTTCTGGGGCACAGGGTACCTGAGTGGTGCTTCAAAACACTACTGACCACACCGAATGAAACACAAACGAGTTAATTTAGTTTTATTCATGAGAAAAATCTATATGGAAGATTTAAAATGAATAAAGTGAATTATTTTAACTTTTTTTTCTCCTAATGGGAAAATCTTTCCAATCTCAAATTCCATATCTTCATGACAGAGACTGAACATCGCAGCGGAGGGGATGCTGATTAACATCCTGCTCAGCGTTCGGCCATCCACTGAAACACCACAGTTTCTGGATTCAGTGTTGAGCATACGGCCAAAGCGATCAATAAATGTTTAGACAACCATTAAAAAATCAAGTTTAACAACTTTGAGAAATTATATTAAGTCCTGCCATAATTAGGTGCTTATTTAAAATTGATCTGTTCCTACTTGCACTTGGAGCAGCCGGCGATATTAAGGGTTTTCTTTAAAGTGGCCGCAGTGTTGCCCCAGGTCCTGCGTGGGAGTGGAGAGGTTGGTTTTGACGTGCGATACTGCACAGACGAGATTGCTCCCAGCTTCTGGTATAGACAAGTGAGTACATGCACATGTGCCCCCCCTCCACCATGTATCCATGTTTTACACACAAACATGGAAACAAACTCACAGGTGACAGTAATCGCACTCATTCACAGGTCTGTTTTAGGGATGTTCCATGGAGGGAATTAGATGGGAAAACACTCTTTTATATATTGCAAAAATACTAATACTTGAGTTTTAGAGTGTTGTTAAGTTGTGAGATTTCCAGAGTGTTTTGTAAATAAAGCTACAGCGGGCTAATGAGACGTCCCTGATTGATGACGGATACTGGAAACCATGACTACGTTTGGCAAATACATCCTGTTTTACACCTTAAGGGCATGACTCACAACGCCCAAAACCAACACCTAATAGTTTGGAAGTTCTGTTTTTGTAGGTTCTCCTTTTTTTCACGCTGCTCAGAAGATGTGGTAAACTCTCAGTTGGCCGTGTACTGTACACCCCAGAGCCCGGGGGAGGTGGAGTGTAGGTGAGAAGGCAAAGGGGGAGGTGACGGTGGAGGAGATTTTTAGGGTGCCTCAAGTTTTTGGGGCTGAGTGGGTCTATTTAGCCCCCAGCAGATTGCCTCCCCTCCACACCCCCCGCCCCCGCCTCCCCCCACCCCTCTCCTCCCCCTGGCTTTGTGTGCCCTGAGCCCACTCCTCCCCCTTTTGTCACCCGGGCATTCCGCTTTGGTTAGCACACACAATGGGCGCTCAGTGCTCACCCTCCTGACACTGCATTCTGCCTGTGCACCAGGGAGTGGGCACGGGAAGGGGGGCCGGGAAAAAGAGGGGGTCCGGGGGGGAAGGGTTAAGGGATGACAGCAACTCACCCCATGTGACCAAAATGCCATCAAGTATCAACTCCCTCCTCCTCCTCCTCCTCCTCCACCTCCTCCGACCCTTTTACAAAGACCATCGTCTAACTTCACCCATCCATACAGATGGGCAGTAAAACCAGTGCCAGCGGGCCCGGTTGGCACCGCTGAAAACAAAACCTCGACTTCGCTGGCCAAACAAACGAACAGGTGTCTCTTATGGCTGACTGGCGATATGGAAGCCCGCCCTCACCCGCTCGCCTCTCCGTGTGCCCAGCTACATGTGTGTTCCCTTCATCTTTATACCGCTGGGCACACATCCTAAACGGAATTTTAAGACCTGGCTTCAGACATTTTTGTCTGAAAATTAATCCCCTGCATCGACAAAGTAAAACTGGCACAGTTGCAAGTCCAGGCTTTACTGCCTTGACATGTTTATCAAAGATTTGGAACTCGTCCTGGCCTCCAGCCGTTTGCCCTGCTGATATGATGGCAGAGTTAAGACACCTAATGGCTTATGTTATTTGTTAAATAGCTGCGTGTGCGTGCATTACTAAAAGATGCTTCCAGATTTCATGTGTGGGAGAGTCTGCAAGCCACAAACATGCAAACGGATGCAAACTTTAATGAAAACGATTCCATTTGCAGAGCGGCCTGGTGCGATTCTTCCTCATAGTGCAGCGTGATCGTGTGTCACCCGGAAACTGCTCAGGTGCAACAAGTTGAGAATAACTTACAGAGCATGTAACTGAGTTGACGTTTAATTCCTGTTTAAGGAAAAGTAACCAGTGAAGTGCAAGAGGGTGACTGGATCTGTACGTGTGTGTGTGTGTGTGTGTGTGTGTGTGTGGCAGCAGCTCAAAGGCTGCTGGGGGTTAGTTTGGGTTTCAAAGACCCTGCTTGTTCGCCCATATTTCACACCACGGTGACATCTTAAAGCCCAGACAGGCCTGGTTGCTTCACCCTCTCTTTCACTTTCTGAGAGAAAAAAAAAAAAACATGTGAGGGAGGGGGGCACTGAAATATATGCAAATGGTCCCCCAGAGGGGATGCGAATTTTATGGGTTTAGAATTTAGTTCAGCCAACCTGAATAATCAAATGTGGGAACAAAAAAAAAAAAAATCCAGTCCCCCTCCACCATCCCTGCATCAAAACTCCGCACCTCCAGCTTCAACCCCCCACCTCAGGCCTCATCGCCGCTCCCTCCTGCCAGGTCTTCACATAAGAGGAGCTCGGCACATCCAAACTCTTATTAGGATCTCCTTACGGGGCAAGGGAAGGAAAGAGAAATGAGGGGAGGGGGAGACAGGGAGCGAGAGAAGGAGGGGTTTGAGGAAACGAGAAGAGGGGCTAGTGTACCTGATCAGGCAGAACTGCTGGCTCCTGATTACGACACCATTTTCTCAGCGGGCTTCCCAGCCTCATCCTGCTTCTGTGAATATGGAGCATAGGGCCAGCCAATCCCCACAGCGCTCCCTCTCATCTAATGGCAGAATTAAGACCGTTTAGAGTGATTTCCTCTGCCTTCATGGTCGCTTTCTGAAAGAGCTGAATCTTTTTCCTTTACACCGATTTACAATGTGGGGGGTCTGGCATGCAACTGGTGAGAGAAAAGTTCTACATGACTGAACATAACATTACAACAGGTGGGGAATTGAACAGAAACTCCGCAGAACATGGCTGGGAACAACTTTACCCCTCTTTTATATATTCGTATTAACCTAAACTACCTTTTCAGTTTGATCATAAAGGAACACAATGGCAGCACACTTACCTTGATATGGGTTTCTAAGTATCCAACCAGACTCCCGGAGCAACACTCGGAATTAGAGCCTGTATATCTGAACAATGATCCATAATAAGACACCAGATTAAAGGTACACATACCAGTAAGAGATTTCGTTTCTATTTAGAGTAGGAAGGATTGGTCGGGTAAAATTCAAGCTGACATCGGCTCTCATTTTTAAACGATTTTCCTGTCTCACATTTTCGTGTATTTTCTTTGTTCTTTCCATCGGATTTGTTGGTGGAGATGAAAGGATTTCAAAAAGTACTCTCAAAACCAGTAAAACTTGCACATTTTGCAGGTGAATTGCCACTGAAGCTGGAAACTTCAACAATCAGTTTAGAGTTGATGTGATAATAATTTAAAATGCAGAAAGTACAGAGAGGAGAGATCAATATGTTTAATGATGTATTGATGAATTTATCTTAGGTTAACCCTAGGTTTGCAATTTGCTGCAGATTTCCCAAAAGCAATATCAAAAAACATATTAACCTCAGAATACTAATTGTCTTTTGACTTCTACTCTGTTGACTCTTGATTTAGTTAATTTCTTTCAGATAAACCAAAAATGAGTCATTTTTAATTGGCTGAAAAACATGTCTTTAAAAAGACACACAGATCTTGAAAATCTACAGTTACAAAGGGCTTAACATGAGCAGGAGTTAAGAGAAGTTTTGAAAATTCACATACATCAGGCCACCACATGGAAGTGCCCAGCTTTAAAAGCTCATCATGAGTAGTTATAATCAACCTGATTCGTACTGACACTAACCCAAACAGAGTGCAAATCTGGACCTAAATCTGCTTAAACTCGCTCTCTCGATGTCAAACTGCATTACATCAAGCCCATCACTCTGAAATATGGCATAGCACCATATCAAACAACCACAGTTTGAACCTGTTGCTTTTGTGTTCCCCATGCCGTCTAATGATCGCCCCACTTTTCCTCCAACCTCCAGTAGACAAATCCTTCAGCTTTATTGCCCAGACTCAAGGGCTGCAGGTGCACGGGCCACAAAAGGGAGGAGGAGGGAGTCCGGGGCTGGAGGAGGGGAAGGGATGGGAAAGAGAATGGTCAGTGGTGAGATAAGAGGGGAAGGAACAGAGCCCCCCTACCCTGGGTTAACCTCCATACCCGCCCGGCCCTTCCCTCCGCCGCTGCCCCGCGACACCTCTCTCTGTTTTGCTCTGCTGGATTGCCACACGTGAGCGGAGTGCAGAGTGCGAGTGGCGCTGCCTGGCGCTACCAGGCCTTCCTGGGTGTGTGTGGCAGAGGACGGGGCAGGCGTGGCAGACTGGCCATGTGGCGGGAGAGGCCCTTTTCTTCTGAACCAGCAGAGGAGCAGTAATGACTGTGAGCTACAGCTGTGCCTACTGAGGCTTGCCCTACCTTGCCCTGCAGTGGCCTCCCAGCCTCCTCTGAGCACGCTGCCTTCTGCTTCTGGCCACTGCTGCTACTGGGAGCCACAAACTTCAATGTAGGGAGACAGATTCAAAAGAAACGACCTTCGTGGTTTAGAGAGATGCTACGATGATGTTCGCTCAGTAAGAAATCAGTGCTCGGTCATCCCGCTTTTCTAAACAGCACCATGTGCAACGACAAGAGTTAAGATCACTGACTATAACATACAGACGCAAAATAGGCTTTTCTGAACACTTTCAACTGATATGTTGTTTATTTTTCTAAGATTACTATGAAGAGAGATGAAGTACAGAGAGTCTGAGTGAGTGAAATAATTCAAGAACAATTTATCTCCTTCAGCTCTTCACCTGAAACATATTAAATGAATGTCAGAAGCTGTTTTATGCACCTTCATTTGAACAGTATGTAACAATGCCAAGGTGTTGATTATGTATAACTTCAAACAGAAAGGCCTAAATGTCACTAATACTGATCAACAAAACACGATCAGTCAAGCACTTTTTTCTTTTTTTTCTTTTTTTAATTTACATAATAAGTTAGTGCTTTCACCCTGGAGGCATCTTTTAATCAGCTCATATCTTGTTCTCTGGCATCAACATTTGAATTTGTGCCTATTTACAACCAAGCAGACAACTGTGGATTGTCTCTTCAATATAAACGCAAAATGTAAACAACATCAGAGCTGGGCTTGCATCCAGAGAAATGCTTTCTTGTTAAACAGGTAAAGAAATCAAAACAGATTTGCTGTCAAACAGGCTGTGAGTGTGCTTTTAAAATGACTAAGTTCATTGGAAGGCCTGAAGGGGACACACCAAGTCACGCGAGCGAGAGTAAATTTTTAATGTGGTGCCAAAGAGGAAACGCCAGCTGAAAAGAAAAATCATTTAAGATTTTACTACAACAGGTCCAAGTGCTGCCTGGGTCTCCACCTGTGGACAGAAAGCCACATGAGATGCGCTCTTTTCAGCAGTCGCACCGGCTCTTGATCACACCAACATATAAAAACACTCGGATGCGTCTGTGTTATTGGAGCTGCCGCTGTGCTGGGAACACGCCCTCGGGGACAGGAATAACAGGCCACTCCACAGCATGAGGACATCTGAGACACAGTGGCACCACACAAGCACGATGACTCTTTAACGTCTCCTCGTCTCCATCCTGAAGCCCGGGCCGCTTCAGCGCCGGCTGCTGTTTACACCAAACCAAGAGTCAAGAGCGAAAGCAGAAAATGGACTTTCTTAATTCTGAGAGACGTAAGTCCACTAGAAAGCCATTGAGGACGGTTTCTAGTGCGGAGGGAGCCTCATATTGAATAAGGATTGAAATTTACATGACAACTTAGGAAAAATGCTTTTTTATTACTCATTCATCCCCTAAATCACTTTACTCCCCCACTCTTTTCCTCCGCCGGAGCTATTAAATCACCATCTTGACCCTGCGACCTGGGGCCGCAGCCATAAAGAGCCCCCTGTGGGTCAGAGGCCTGATTGTAACATTTGAATATGAAATGGACTGGTTGGGCCTGGAAACAGCCTCATGCACTGAGACACAGGCTGACCCCCAGGAGAGAGGCCTGCCTCGGCCGCCCGAGGCCCGCAGGCTCCCTCTTCTCTCAGCCAGGATTTACTTGGACTTGAGATGGAAGGAGAGAGAGAGAGGGCTGAAGTCGGGGGTGGAGGGTGAAGACGGGCGAGGATGAGGAGGAGGGGGGGGGGGGGGACTGAAGAGGGGTAGGGGTTGAGAGAGAGTGAGGGAGAGGAGAAAGAGAGAGGGCAGACATTTGAATAAGACAAGAAGCGAGTGGTGTTTGCATGACAAAGAAGCCCGCCATCTCCCCTGATTGGTGTCACAGCGCGGCACTAAAGCCATGCAGCCCCCCCGGGGTGGGGTGATGTGTGGAGCGCAGGCATGTTTATGCATCCAAGGTGTGATATCGGGGAGGGATAGTGGGGGCTCGTCGTCAAGTTTCGGGTTAAGAAGTTTATGTGCATATCCTTGAAGGAGGGAGTTTGCATTTTTCTGACGACGAACGACTGCAAAAGAAAATCAAGTCTGTAGGTTTCGTCTTCTCTTTTTGAGGGTCGAAACAGCTAAGTTTTAATTATATTTTTGTTCTTTAAATGTTCACAATTGAGGGCGAAATTTTCTTTCTTTATATTTTTTATATTCACAAATAGAAGAGATCTAGAAATGCATTCATAGCAAGTCAAAAAAAACCTCCCAAAGTTGCATGTTTGATTAATAAATGAGTCAACAGAGTAACAAACATGTCTTATTTTTCATGATGAATTATAATCAAAAACAAAAAACTGGATTAAGTGTTCTGAATTTGTCGTATCAAAAGTGAACCAGAGTCCTGAGCGAAACCTTTTCCACCCACATTTATCACTTCCTAAATAAGTTTGGGCAATCTGGGAGTTGTATGAACTTGCATACTGGTCTGACATGTCTTCGTGTTTCCTGATCTCAACTTGTTGAATCCAATTTTAAAGCCAGAGAATGAGGTCAGCCGTTTTAAACTGATAACCTTCATTTAAGAAAAAAAAAAAAACCCTGCTAATGAGAGTTGAAACAGAAATCCTACAAAATTTGGGATTTTGTCTGAAATGTGGTCAATGAAACTGAAAGAAATTATGTAACAATACACTAATCCCTAATTTTAACTGAAAGTTTTAAGCACGTAAAATGTAAAAAAAAAAAAAAAAATCTTAAATTTGTCTGATTTGCTGGGGCATTTTGACAGTTGTGAATTATTAAAAAAGATGGGACACTGCTCAACTCCTGAGAGTAAGTAACATGGTTAAAAAAAAAAAGATATAGAAAAACAGCATCACAGACAGGTCCGGACATAAAGGTGTGAATGCAACATAGTGAAACAATAACAGAAAACCATCCATCATGAGGCGCCGCAGCCAATCCCAGCCGACTATGGGCGAAGGCAGAGTTCAGGTCGATCACAGTGAAAAAGAAGAAAGAGACAGAGACACACTCGCAGTCATGCCAACAGGCAACTTCCAATCATCAATTAACCTCAGATCCTTGTTTTTGGATCGTTGGAGAAAACCGCTGCGCCTGGTGAAAAACCCACAGAGAGAGAGAGAGAGAGAGAGAGAGAGAGAGAGAGAGAGAGAGAGCATGAAAACATCAAACAGAAAGGCCCCAAACTCAACCCAGTGATATTCTCACTGTGAGGCAAGAGTGCTAACCACTACACCACTGTGCGACTACAATTCAGGAAAATTCAGCATGAAATTGTGAACATTCAGGAGAATCTTGAGAAATTCACCTTGTGCGAGGGACAAGGTCACAGAGCAAAATTATATGGCAGCTGTCTGGCCTTCAGCTGTTTATTTGCATAGAGTCAGTGTACAAACTCAAGTGAAACACACGAAAACCTATGTTGACTTGCTGCTACCGCAAATGCAAATTAAATCTCAACATTGCAAACAAAAAGAACATATTAACAGGATGCACGGATGTAGCTGTAATATTTGAATGAGCTAATTCACTGACGGCTAGGTTAAATCATCAAACTGTGTTGTTCTGTGGTAAAAAAATCAATGAAACACTGAAACTCTTCCAAATGTCTAGGACAGAACAGAATGCATACTGTAAGATCCTTAGAAAAAGACCTGCAAATCTAAAAGACTGTTAACTTAAACTTAAAATCTTCGCTCTCTGGACTTGTACATCAGAGAAGGTGAAGCATCGATACTGACTAACGTATGAAGCAAATACAGGTAAATACAGTCCTGAGGATGAGGTTGCTAAATTTAGACACACGCACTGACACGTCACAGCAGCATGGTGTGGCGTACGTGTGTGAAAGCTGTATCATTCAAAATGTGGGTTTGTGCCAGTTGAATATTGTGTTTTGATGCTTGTGCAGTGTCTTTGTTTGCACTGGCAGGTAAAACACAAACTCCTCTCCACACACCTGGAGGTGAGCCCAGCAGAAATGAACTAGTAATTTATATAACTTTTTTTTATAAAGCAACATTTTATTGGCTTTATCGGTCCCATCCATCCAGTCTCTGACACAATCACACACACACACAAACACACACACACACACACACACACGCACCATTAGGGGTAAGTTGGGGTTACTTTTGGCACAGGGAAGTTGTGAAGAAGAAAACTGGTTCTATCAGTTGCCCCAAAGGTTGTAAATGAGTGTTATTTGTTCTCAGTGCAATAAAAGTTATTGTGGATCATCAAAGTGGAACCAGGGACAGTACGGGTAATTGTTTCCTATCACCCACATTACTTTACTTTTTTTTGGTTTGTTTGTTTTTGCAAAAGAGGTTTGTGCAATTAGGGGAGCTGCATGAACTTGTGTAAATTCTCCATGGTTTCTGATCACAGTTATTAACTTCTTCAAATGTCACAATGAGTACAAACTTTGCCAAATGACATTATACTGTCAGAAAGAAGGACCTTGATATAAATCTTCCTGAAAATTATAAGACTGAATTCAGAGAAATATTTCACGCTGTACTCAAATTGTCATGAAAGGCATTTCTTTTACCTTGTTCTCACATCCATTCTCGAAGCGTTCCACTACAGGTGAGGCCCCACGAAGTCTTCATCATCCTTCCTCCATACATTCTGATATGAATGACAATACAACAAAAAACAGAGCCGAGAGGGGATCTTATGAGTGGGCAAGTTCGGGGGCCATGAAAAGGATTTCACAGCTCAATAAGTTTGGACAATTTGTTTACAATCCGCATTACAGCCGATCCCTTGGGAGTCGGCCTACGCATGAACATGGAAGTATTTTCTCTGAGAGTCGGTCCACACAGGAGAGTGATGCTGAAGTAAAGCGCAAGTAAAAACTACCGCAGGGGGTCAGTAAGGTGGGAGGGGGGGTGTGAAGAAGAAGGAAGCATGAGTGAGAGTTAGCACACACACAGGATGTACTCCCGCACACACGCACACACACACTAAACCCCCCGCAGACAAAGCCTCCACAGGCTCATCTGGGCAGTGCCGCTGGCCCTCGGGGACACACCTCCAAGAGAGATGGCCTGACTAACTCTCCATGGCAACTAATCAATAAGTGACAGAGTCAGTCAGGACTGACCCGGAGCTGAGTGTGCTCCACCTCCCCCCATGTTCCCAGGGTTACACTCCCATAAACCACACACACACACACACACACACACACACACACACACACATATATATAAATGGGGGTACACTAAAAGACACAGAGCCTTCAACCTGGCCCAAGCCCTGAGAAAAACCATCTCCTCTTCTATTTAGAGTGTATTGGATAGAACAACTTGTTTTTTGTGTTTTTTGGTTTTGTTTATGCTACGCTACGTGCATGTCTGTGGGAGGGGGGCGCACATGTGTACAGGTTGCTGAATGAACAGCTCCTGACAATAGCGATATGATCGGAGGGTTCTGACGGAGCAGAGTCACCACACCGCCTTTGTGTGTCTGTCAATCTGGGTTCCCTCTCACTGTCCTCCACAAACACTAATCAATATCTGTGGCCTAGATGAGCGGCCTAATCTTCCCCTTCGCCACCCCCTTAAGTCCTTTCCCCCCAACTCTGCATTGTCTTGCAGCAGTCTCGTCCTCACTTCACTGTCCCTAGGCATCGTGTATACATCTGCACATATACACTTGGCCCCATTTTTCCAAGGCTTCCAAGACAGGTCAGAAGTGGGGTCAGAACTCAAATTGGCAAATTAAAAAGCAACACTACATGCTCCAGTGTCCATAGACAAAGTGATGCGCCCTACAGAAAGCGACCATCTGCAGCAGGAAGATTTTTACACAACAGCGACTTGCCCGGCGTCTGAGCTTTCCAGAACGAACACTGGAGCCAACCGTTTGAATGTAATTGTCATTACAGGTTATTCAGGAAGAAACCTCTTAATCCAGTTTCTTCCTCGGCTGCGAGCTATGCGTGTGTGCGTGTGCGTGTGTGTGCATGCATGTGTGTGCATGCGTGTGTGTGGCTCTTCCAACTTCAATTACAAGCGAAAACAAGTTCAAGTAAAGCCCAGTAGCGCTTAAGCAGGACAAAATGTCAAAGGATCCTCGGCGGAAAAACCTCTTTAAACACACAACCCAGATGGAGGAGAAACAGATTCCTCCCGTTTCAGCTGCTCGTGTGATTTGTATTTGTTTTGTTTAGGACAAAAGAGGCAATAATCCTGTCTTATATTTGACAAGTCTCATATTCACACACACCTGCTGGGACAAAGTAAACACAACTTCAGAGTCAAACACCTTAATGGATGACCCTCGCATTAAAACCTAAGTCAGGATAAACCCTAAAGCAGGCATGTTGACATGATACGGTACAGAGACGTGCCCGTTCTGGACGTGATTGATGAGACGCAGTCACATCACAGGTGACTTCGGCACGCCAAGTTCAGTGTGTTCACAGGTCACACAACATGATGGTGCTTGGCAGTCTTCCATTCTCCCCCCCAAAACCACATGTTTTGACACAGATTGTCGGTTTTATTCCTCATGTGACATAAAAAAAAGTGGTTAAGAAATCAGGTTGTGTAACGCTTTTTGACAGAGATCTAGAAAATCACTGACATAACGTCGAGCGTAATTTTTGTTTTAAAAGTAATTTTACACCAACTTATGTACAGTCCCTACTCTGCAGCATCTTGGGCGCCTGAAAGTCTATAAGGCCCTAATTGATCTAATTTACTCTCCTCTGACATAAACACGAGTAACTCGCTGCTGGGCGGAGGCTGTTTCTCGAGTAGCGGCATACTTGTCTTTGAAGCGTTTCCCATTCAGCATTCCTTGCGGTGGTGTAAGGCACGCCGATCCAACCACAGCTATCATTAATGAGACATTTGCATCACGCAACAAGTCTGCCGGCGCTCACGCCGACTCAGGCGACGACCTGAGCGTTTGGGAACGTCCTCAAAGGATGAGAGGTATAAAAAAAACAAAAAATGGTCAAATGTGATTTTTCTAGTGTCTCTGGCGAGTGCTGTCAGCGCGTGAGTGAGTGAGAGTGTGGATGAATGGAGAGGGGCACGAAGGACGGCGCAGTGGAGAGGGATGGCTCTCAGTGGGTCAGCCCAAAAGCCCTGACCCCAGGAGGATTTGATGCCATTTTCCCACGCAGGGAGCCGACCTGAGAGCAGCTCGTTAACAACATCTGCCCCAGTTCAGGGAGATTAACCCCCCCATCCCCAACCCCCGCACCTCTACACACACACTCAGCCCTCTTCTGTCAGTCTCAATACCTCATACAGGTCCGACCGCTGCGGACGGGGCCTGCCCAAGCTGGACAGGCCACCCCACATTTTTCTAGAGGCTAATCAAAAGAGGCTCCTGGAGATCCCAACAAGTCAAGATCTATAGTCTCGATCTCTCACAGGTGCGATCCCGACCGGCACCCATCCGTTCATCCATTGCACCAGAACTATGCTGTTGGGTGATGTCTCATCTGCACTTCAGAGGCGGCTTCAGATTTGAGCGTGAGATTTTCAAACAGAGTCTAGCGTGTGTTCCGAAGGTGTGTTCCTGCCGCCAAACCAGTCGAGCAGGAGAGGCGGTGATGTCACGGACGTCAGCCCGTCAGACGGACTCGTGTAATGAGTTTTTCCACTGACGTAAAAGGAGACACTTAAAAGCGCACTCCTCTCGCTCTCTGCCACCTCGCTCATATAAGCTCTCCCGAGATGTGCAACTGGCAGGGCACGTTCTGACATAACATGAGGGGGGAAATCATGTGAAAAACGAGGGCCGACAAGGGCGGCCTTTGCGTGCGCCGCCCGCGCTGATAGGTGCGCACAGACGCACAGCGGCAGAATCCACTGGGAATCCGCTGAATCCATGTTCTACAGGGCTATAATTAGGTTAGTTTTTGGAGAGGGGGTTAAACAAACAGGGGCTGTGAGGTCATAGGCAGATGGAAGTGGGATATGCCTGCACTTGCTGAGTGGGCACAGAGCTCCACATGACAGGGGAGAGAGAGGCCCTCCGGGCACTCAGCAGGGAGAGAGCGAGGGGGGTGGGGGGGGGCGAAGGGGTGCCGGGGCTGCCGGGGAGCCCAACTCTGAGAGCCGAACTGTCAGAGCTCTTAAACAACACAAAGTTGAGACGCACATCTCTCCCGAAGCAGATTTTGAGTCACAAATCATTAAAGGGAACCTTTCGTATCTGCGCCATTTGTCAGGATCGCATCCAAAGCTGCGCTCCACTGCACGGTTTTGGAAAACTTCTCCCTCCACAGACCTGAATTAACATCAGCATCGGTTTTTCACCGACTTAAATTGTTTCCTAAAGTTAACCTGTAATGTGTTTAGTTTTTCAAGAGAGATGGGCAGGTGGAAGGACGCCCCGGGGTAAATGTCACAGTGTGACGAACGGCCGCTCAAACCCCTGACACCCAGGACCAGGAAGAGAGAAAAGCTGCTTAATTACAAAAAAATGAGTTGGGGAGTGTGATTAGGTGACGGGTGGCTGCTGGCACGCTAGAGTGACTTAAACCCTGTCAGTGAATGCAGGGAGGTCTGGATAATCTTTCCCTCCACAAAGGTGTGTGAGGCTAATCCAGGCTGCTGTGCTGAGCTGTGGATCAAGTCCTACAGGGAGTGTGGGAAGGCCAGCAGGACCGCCACTGCTCCGGCCCTCTTGGTGGCCGCAGCTCATTCATGCTAAGGTACGCTGCAGCAGCAGGCCGGCCGATTCTTCTAAACACCTTTGTATTAGCGTCAGTCACAGCAAGCGCCATCAGTAAAGGGGATGTTTATGGGTGTCCAGTAATTTGTCGCAAAATAAAAATTTGTGATGCTGATCAGTGGACTTTTTTTTTTCTTAAATGACAGAATAAAGTCTCAGATTGAAGGACTGTCTCAGCCACGAACCGCTTCAACATGCTTCAAGTGTACATGAGCACAACAGAGGCTTTTTATAAATATCAGGAATCTTCAGAGATGAGACAGACAAGGCGTCTTCTCTATTTTAAGCCTAATGTTAAGGGTTTTCAACAGAGAGAAAATTTACAGATGGATTTTAATGTAGAGTGCCTCTGGATTTAAGAAAACGACTATCCCAAATAATTAACTTGTTTCAATATTAGTCTAATTCACATTGCTTGAGATTTTAACTTTGGGAAAATAAGAATAAGTAAATTCGCATAATTATATTTTTAAACAGTTCAGTGTCATTGGTGTAATTTGACTTCAAGGAAGTACTGTGGGGAATAAAATCTATCATCTGAACTAGTTTACAAGAGAAAATGTCTTGAGAGAATATGGAGATTTCAGCAGCTGTTTCACCAAAGTGAAAGGTGTTATAGAGCACATCTTTATTTTAAAAAAAACAAAAGACAATTTGAGGAAATGTCCGATATGTTAAAGTCTATGAGAACCACACTGTTCATTTAAAGTTTACAAGATTTTAGTTTGTTCACCTCATACTTCTGGGATTTTCAATTTGATAAAGAGAATTTGGATTTTTTTTATGTAAAACACTTACTTTTTAGACTACATTCATAAAGTGTTTAGTTTGTATTAAATTTTCATTGAAGAAAATACTAATTTTCCTTTGTGTTCTTGCACTCTGAAACACTCACTTCAATTTGTTTGCCCCCAATTGTCAAGCGACTCTGAACGCATCAGCCCAAATCCAAACTTCCAAAGCACAGATTTGACACAAACAGACTGGAGTCACAAATCACGTTTCGTAGAAATTTATTCAGCATTTAAGAATAGAGGATGGTCTTAAAATATGTAGAAACGTCAGTTTAAATAAAACCTTTTTTCTTTCAAGATAATGAGTAAACGTGACACTGTCAAAAAAAAGCCATCACAGAACAGAACATTTTACAAAATAAACAAAAAACAAAATATGAACATTTTCACTTGACGAAACAGCGGGTTCACAAGCTAAATAAAAAGAAAAAAAAACTTACTATAAATAAAACTTGCGTTTGCGACCCGCACAGTCTTAAACATTTCTTTTAACCTATGGGGGGGGGGGAGGAGAAGAAAAAAAAAAAAGACTACAAAATTTTGGACACAGTCGAGACAACTGACATTCTACAAATTAGGTGTAAACATTTATGAACCAACTTCCCATCCAGCTTGTCTGAAATACACCGGCCCCTTGACGAGGCTTCTCATGTGCCTTTTCATAGAGAGAAAATATGGCATCGTTTAAAATATAGAAGTCCAATCCTTCTACATAGGTTGATTGCTTATACTTGTGATAAAAACGCCTCTTTGCAATGCAATTTACTCTGATGGGCTCAACGCTCAGCTTCCGTCCACTGAAAATGGATTTCAAATGGACAAAGATTTTTTTTTTTTTCTGAACGTCGTTTCTTAAGCAACCAAAAAAAAAAAAAAAAAAAAGTTCAAGTATCCGACGTACTTTTAAAAAGTTTGGAGTCTGTTCTCAGATGTGGGTGAGCGGTAGCGTGCCGTTGACGCCAGTCCCTGCGCTCTGATAGTGCGGATGGACGCTGTGTAACCGGCTGCTCTGCAGGGAGGAGTGCTCCGCGCTGTCCCCGCCGGGGGGCAGGTACATGCTGATCATATCCCGCAGGTCCCCCAAGCACGCCCGCTGGGAGTGGGACGTGATGGCCGGCGGAGGCGAGCTCGGCTCGGACTTGCACACGGACGCCATGGAGCTCAGGCCCATGGCGCTGGTGGTCTGCTGCGTGTACGCCGGGCTGTACGTGGACGCCGCGTTCATGTAGGTCTGCGCCGAGGACATCATCGGGTACTGCAGGCCCGCCATCTCGTACCGGTGCATCTGCTGGATCTGCGGGCTGTTCATGCTGTGGTGCTGGGGGTAGGCCAGCGGGTCCTGCATCAGGGAGTACGCGCTGTTCGTCCAGCCGTTCATGTGCGCGTAGCCGTCCATCCGCTGGCCCACCGACACCGGGTTGTTGACGGCGTTGGCTCCGGGCGCCAACAGTCCCCCGGGCAAAGAATACTTGTCTTTCTTGAGCAAGGTCTTGGTCTTCCTGCGGGGACGGTATTTATAATCCGGGTGCTCCTTCATGTGCATAGCCCGAAGACGCTTGGCCTCGTCGATGAACGGCCTCTTCTCGGCGTCGGTCAGAAGTTTCCAGTCAGCCCCGAGTCGCTTGCTGATTTCGGAGTTGTGCATCTTGGGGTTTTCTTGTGCCATCTTCCGCCGCTGCCCCCGGGACCACACCATGAAGGCGTTCATCGGCCGCTTGACGCGCTCTTGGTCGCTGACACTGTTGTTCTTCGCGCCCGGCGCCGAGCCCGAGTTGGACTGCGGGAGCGGGGTCTTGATCTCGGTTTCCATCATGTTATACATTCAGGCGGCTTTTAGTGGGCACTCTCAGGCGCGTAAAAAAAAAAGAAGGGAAAAGTTCATAAAACAACGCCAAAGCTCAAAGAGGTAGAAGAGCAAACTAAAGAGGAAAAAAAAATTAAAAATAAATAAAAAGTTTTGCCCTGAGAGGCAAAAGTGATTGTAGGTGCCCGGAGATTCCGCTCCACTCTGCTGGTCCGTCCTGCTCGGCTCTCAAACAGAAGTCTGCAAACTTGTTCCCCAAGCTCATGTGTTAATAGGCCTGCGGGCCGGATCATGTGACGCAGATTGACAGCGTGACAATGAGGCGCAGGCGACCAATCAGCGCGCAGCTCCCAGGTCGCCGCTGTGTTTTGGTCAGAGGAGGAGGGAGAGGGAAAGTTTTAAAATAGCAGCGGAGCTCCAAAAAACCGGAGCCAAAACATGACACGTTTATCAACAGTAATAATCTGGCAGTGGGCATAAGGAGGCACACGGTTTTATTTTTAACAAGTACCGCTTTTAACGCAGCAAAATGTTAAAATAAACGATTTAAAAAAAAGAAACTACTACAAGTTTCTTGAATTAAAATTATTTTAAAATGTCATGATGTGATGTAAAATACATAAAATTATACATATATAGGAACAGAAGAACTGGGGGAATTTGAGTTCTATTTTATCAACGACAGCACGAAGAAATAATTAGTGGAAACAAATACGCCAAATGTATTAAAACGGATGCAAACGCACCGTGTTGTTTGTGTTTTTTGTTACTGTCAAACTTTTTTGGGTTGCTTTTTTTATCAGATAATTCCAACATTTTGTTTTTGCCTAATTTAAAAGCTAAATCCTATTCTTTAATCCTGCACAAACGCAAACTTTTAACATCAGAACTTTTTTCCAACATAATGTCTTGTTGGTTTTTTTTACAGCGTTCTTTATCTGGAGTTTTGTAGGGTCTCTGAAAATATGAGAAAAAAGTCTACATCAGTGATCAGGATGATCAAAACTTTCAGATGCGTTTGGATAATGTTTCGAAGCTCAGTTTTTGAAGCCTTGGACTGTCATCATGCAGAAATCAAACATTTAAAAGAAACACATTTTAAAAAGCAAGCGAGGTCGGCCAATCGAGATACTTTATTCTGCTTGAATTTAATAATTTCCCCGTTTAATAATGTTCGCTTTTCTCAAAATAGGATCGTTTAACTGATTATTAATACACTGATGTGGAAATGTCTGCGGTTTGAAGCGCCCCACAAAGCAAAAAGTTTAATACATCAACGACCTCTTGTGGAGGAGACAGGTTATCTCTTTAGTCCACTGAGGAAAAAGTTTGAGCCTCATCGTGACAAATATCTCTTCATGTGATTGCTTCTTCACTCCCCCCACCCAAAAAAAAAGAAGAAGAAAGAAAAGAAAAGAAAATCTCGCCTGCTGTTTGTAAGTTGTTTTTGTCGTATTTGCATGTCTGCTTCCAAAACGACTCCGGTCATCGAAACCGATTGTTCCGCCGTGCAAATCTCACACCTGCTAATGACCCGCGGAGGGAAAACGGGGATTCCTGTTCACACCTCTGGATGTGCGGTATATATGCGCATGGCGCCCCGCGGCTTCCTGCGGCTCCTCTGCATGTTTCAGATGCGCGGCCGCGGCGCCAGCAGTCTGCAGGATCCTGCTCGGAAAAACCGGTTATTTCGGATTGAAGCACATTAGGACCGCTGTTTTCAGTGATCAGACGTGATTGCATTGATTGTTTAACTGATCACAAACCGATATTTTGTGATCATCACAAGCGGAACATTAAGCTTTCTCAAATATAATAATTTTCACATGAAAGCTTGAAGTTAACTTACTCGCCGAGCGTAAAACGTGCGACCTCTGTGATTTTCGCATGGATTGCAAATAAAATGTCAGTCCAATATTTACAGCTCCTTTCAATTTATGCACGTTTAAGTAAATCTGTTATGTTTAAGAGGAGCCTCCTGCAGGCGCGTTGGATAGTAAATCAGCTGAAAAAGAGACATCACTCCATGAATTTAATTTCCACCTCCAATGGGGCATGACAAACAGAGGCAGGAGCAATAAAACTAACGTCCAATTAGTAATCGTGTAATTCTCAGGGACCAGTTATTTGTTTATCTGGGCGAATCTCAATACTGATCCGCTTGTAATCTCCTTATGGAAATAGACCGGGGGGGGGGGGGGGGGGGGGGGGCAGGAGCAGGAGGAGGAGGGAGGGGAAGTAAAAAAAAAAAAAAACAGGAGTAACACAGAGTTTGATAATGAGGGCCTCTGTGCAGCTAATTTCCTAATTAAGGAACGGAGGACCACCAGCACAGTCTGCTCCGATTCAGCCTGCAGCGGCTCTCAGAGCGCACGGCCGGGAGGAAAGCCTCAAACCCTATATGCTTTAAATACAGTTCATTACTCAGGCGTCTCGCACGCACTCTTCAATCATAATTTCATCAAAATCACATTGATTTAATACTTTTCGTTACAATATAATACATTTAAGAGTAAATATTCAATATGGTTTATTTTAATTGTAAAAACATATATATGAAACGTTTCCGTTTGAGCTCATTAGAAGATAAAACGAGCACAAGCAAACGCTGGTTTATATTTGCTTAGAGGTTTAGAGGAATTAAAATCCATTCACACCCTAAACTACATTAATCCCACAACTGAAAAGCAGCCTTGTCCTCGTCCTTTCCAAACGCGCACTTAACTCTAATATTATAAGACGATGATGAACTTTTGTTGTCATTATGAGGACAAACGAAATTTCCAGACGCACGTGCACGAGGTTCATCTTCCGAACAGCCGACTGATCGCTTGTAATGTTCTGCTTTAAACTGTTATAGTTCACAACTACAAGTTTTTTTTAAACCATCAGTTTCGATAAAAGCCGCAGACATCAGATTTTTTTTTTAATAATCCAAAGTATCCTCTGAAACGCACAATAAACAATAACCGAACATTATTTCCACGTGTCCATTTTAAACCTCTGCGACCTTCAGAATCAGTAACTTTTTTTTGTTTCAGCCCAGTGACTGCGGACAAGGCCTTTGAGAAACAGTAATTAACAAAGAATGGGTTTTCAATTACAGCCACAATGGAGACTGTCTCATTAAGATTTGCATGATTTTTGGACCAGGAATGCAAATGAAGATGCAATTTACGCACGGTCTGCTGTCCCCATTGTGCGCCGTGAATAGTTGCGTCCTCCCCGGTTCAATACAGGTAAAATAATATTCATGGGTCATTTAAAGGCATAAAAGTGTTGCTATTATCACCTCTTTATGGCACAAAGCTGCCCTACGAGTCCTAATGGTAATTTAACTTATTTGACCATAAGAGATGTCGCTGGAAAATATGGGCCACTTGAAATTTGGTGAGAAATGTTCAGTCATGAATGTTTTTCTTCTGTGAGCTCATTACACTTTTTCCTCTGATTTTATTCTCTAAAAAAAAAAACAAGTTTTGGCAATATATTTACAGGAATTATATAATGTTTCTGCATTTTTTTTTCTTAATCCCACTTTGTTTTTTGTTCTTTTAATTGTAGCAACAGGTACTTTTTTTTATATTTCTTCCAATCTGGATTTGGGTTTTACAAGTTAGGAACACATCTGAATTCAATGTTTCTAATGAAATGATGATGATCCCTGCTCCAAACTTCTGTTGAGGAATTGGAAGCATGCTCTGAGAAGCAAACAACTAACAACTTAATGTAACTGAGAAAGATGGGAATATTTTATAATTCCGTGCTTTGCTTTTTTTATTATTTCCTTAAATTAGATACAAATATTTTACACACAAAAAAAAAAATCCTCCCACTTGATCCACATAAGGGATTGCCCAGATTCTTGAAATAAATAGGCAGAATATTTGGATGTGGTTTATATTGTGTTTGCTGGCTGCAGGCAGACAGGAGGAAGGAGAAGTATGTGCACCAGGACAGACAATAATTAGAGGCCAGGTATTAGTCTTGAGGAGATTTTTTTTTTCCTTTTTTCAGCACTGCTCTGTGTCATCACTTTTCTTGAATTGTTCCATTACAGAGCTGCTGCATGAGTACTTTTTTTTTCCTTTTTTAAGTTATCAAGAGAGGAACTGGAAATGCACGAAGCAGGAAAATGAGTAAACTCACCACATGTTCAGACGCAAGGCCGAGGATCATCCATGGATGTGGCCCCGCTGGAGGAAGTAAAAAAAAGCATCATTTAAAGAAGGGACTGCCAGTTAAACCTTGAAAAGAAGCAAAACACACACTCAGAGGACAGATGCATCGATTTTGAGGAGAGCTTTAGAGGAGTGTTGCAGGCACTAATGGAGACTCTGCATTCTTTCCTGCAGTGTCTCGGAGCATTTTGTGTTTTCATTGTTTGTGCCGGTCGGTGAATGAAGCCCAGGAGTGTTGTTCCTGCACTCAACAGCCACCTTGTGCGGCTCGGCGGTATGCGGCCGCCATGCATATTGACCTCTGCTTGTAAAACAACATGCGAAAAGCTGTTTGGCCTCCTTTAGCCGCCCGTGAAGACCGCTTCAAACTTGAGCCCCCTTTTTCTCCCCGACAGGCCAAGCATGTCCTTCCCCATTATGTTCCTGCGTGTGCAAGGCCAAGGCTGCTGACACACACCCGGTGTAATCTCTTTAACCTGCCACTGTCATGAGCAGACAAGGCGTGACCACCCAACACTCTGCTCCATCACACTTAGCCCGGGGAATAGTTTTTCACCTCATCACCTCACCCTCTTTGGCTTGTAGCCGCTTATCATTTGGGGATGCACGTTTGATCACATACACACACACACACACACACACCCGGGGGTTAATCACTGTTACAAGACCACTCAATATAATCACCCGCAGCAGTGTGCAGTTAAAAATTCATATACTCACTGACCCTTGGAGCTCCGGTAATTGACACAAGCAGTTTTGGCTGTGGTTATTGACTAATGAAGCTAAAAGCAAATGAAATTATATCACAGGGGAGGACATTGCTGGAGGCATTTTTAAATGAATATACAATGATTACTAGCTCCTCGATGTCATTTCTTAGACAAAGCCTCTTTACGTTTACTTAGCACATTAGGAGAAACATTCATATTAAGGCATTTGGTATATGATGCGTTAAATGAAAAATAAAATACTAAATTACTGTGAATTATAAGCTCCTATCCAATGAAAGCTAATTTCAATTCAGGTCAAATTAGGCAGAAAATTTCAATAAATATGGTTTTGCTTCTAAGCCACTGGATAAGGCTGTATTAAGTCATCTCGGGCGCAACATGACTTCTGTGTTTGCTCAGGAACAAAGTCGGCCGCCTCAACTTCTTCAGCTGCGGCTCAGCTCACACTCCACTCTCTAATCTCTGCAGCTTTCATTTATCCTAAACAGACACAAATTACATCTCATTTGCCATTTCTTAAAAATTACGCCATGCACTCTGAACAATATCAAATGTTGGGTGCAAGAAACAAAAGGGCAGACTTTAAATTAAGTCTCACAATGTGTGTGTGTTTCTTTTTTTTGTTGTTTCCATTTCCTTCACCATTAAAGTTCTGATGGTCTGCCGGTGAGCACATGCCTGCTGCTTAAAGCTGCTGCACGTGAATGGCATTATCAACACCTCATATATGATGATCATTTTAAGTACTGTTATTGCCTCAGTAGCTAATTACAGCACTCATTATTTTCCATGTATCTGTTGAATCATTGCCATGTTCAGTTTTTCCAAAAACAATGGAAACTTTCTCCGTTTTTTGTTTGGGAGAAAGTGCTGAATCGTCAGTTTTTGCTTTGCGCCATGCCCAAGCAAGCAGCCCTCTTTTGTTTTAGCCATAATTGAGATCCCACTAATCTAGCCTCTTTTAAAAAATGAAACAGTCTCTTTGTCAGGCCTTCATTAGCTTAAGATAATATTGTGAGGATGCACAATTAATTTGCAGTGTAACTTTAATTAATTAAATACAACCAATTTTGTAATGTGATTAATGCCACCAAGTTGTTATCTGTATTCTCCTCCAAAATGAATATGTAGCAGTGATACAGCAGCAAGCATTAATTGCAAAAAAAAAAAAAAAAAAAAAAAAAAAACTGGGGCTTTTAGGAGCCAAAAAAGTAGGTTAGGTAATTAAAAGAGGAAATTTATTAAAAAAACAAACAAGCATAAATTGATGTATAAATCATGAATACCATAAAGTGTAATCGGGATGTGATTTGGGACAAAATGACAAATCTTTGTTGCATGCCAAGCGCTTGATAAAGCAGATAGTGGTCATAAATTTAGTCCCAGTCAAGGTCTCATTAAAAGAGCCATAATTTAATTAAGAGTTAGCCATCGCCCTCTAAATATATTAATTACCTTGAGCATGACGAGATAAGTGCGGTGATTATTGCGTATTTCATTAGGGGATGTCTTCTGGGAGAAGAGCAAACTAAGGCGGGAAGCTGGCTGTGTTGACAAGATAATGGATGGGCTGGCCTGAGATGAATTTGGTCACCTTGCCTTTGGTTGAGCTCTGAGAGGTGAGACAGAGGACAGCAGCGCCGCTCCAGAAAAAGATCAGCTGCTTCAGCTTTGTTTGGGGAAACTCCTAAATTCAGAGGCCTTTTGCCGAACCTGCAATCACATTTATGTTAATTTCTTTTGTCACATTTAGTATTCCAAATCAATACTTTCCTAAAACTAATGCCCTGTTTTGAGTTGCTTGTGAAATGTGAAGCCCTCATCGCCTCACAGTCTGTGCTGATGCTGTTTTATTTAACCTGAGTCATAAGACAATGCTGTTCATAAATATCATAAACCGGACAAAATTATTACAAGAGAGTGACAATATATTTAAAAAGTCAACCAAACTGCATTATGGGGCTGAAGAGGTTTTGTATATAACATTTCGACACTAATATTAAATTTTCAGAGTGGCACTGGAGGTTGATTTTGAGAAATAAAGTTTAAATTCACCTCATGAGGAAGTGCATCCTATCTGTTGTGTCGGGTTTATTATCACTGTCTCATATCTATTTCATTTGCAGCTTTGAAAAAAATAACAAGAAAACCTATCTTTGAAAAAAGGTGAAGTGCTGAAAGTGAAAATAATTGCGATAACTCCTGAAGTTCTGTGACGTACTAAATGTCTTGTTTCTGAAAATCCGCTGTGATGGAATAACATACTTGACATTGCATTGTGCTCATTTCAATTTTTGTGTTTTCCCCTCACACAGCTAAGAGTTCCCCACCTATTTGCACGCACACATGCACATGAGCACACACACACACACACACACACACACACGCGTGAACCAGAAGTGTGCAGAGGGCTGCAGGGGAGACGGCTCATTGCCCCACAGACTGATATGTCAATGAAACATACAAGATGTTGCCGCTGCATTGGAGAGATTTCCAGCCCCACTCCTCTCCCGGCTGACAGCAGGACAAAGAGCCTAAGCTACTATTATCTGGAGGCAAGCTCTCATTCTTGCTTTCATCCTTCTCTTCACAAACACAGATGTATACAGGGCTCGGCATAAAGTCACTGATGCATCCAGTCTGCGTATCAGACAGGGCAAGGGCTTCAGAGTGGCAGAGTTTAGGCATTGTTACCATGTCAAAGTGATTGTAAAGTGCAATGTTTGTTTAGAAAAAAAAAAACTGTCCTTGGTTGTATTTTTACATTTGGAACTGCTTGAGTTACCATTTCTGGTATGTTCAGGTTTTTTTTTCTCATTTTAATTCCTATGTAGCTGATAAGAATGACAACTAGACCAACAGGTGATATGACGAGTCCTTGGGGGGAAAAAAAAAGTAATTTCTTTCAGTCTATGTTAGAAATAGCTTTAAAAATATACATAATTATGTCTATAAACCACAACATGACACTAAGCCCAATACACCATCTTCCTGAACACGCCCTCCCTCCTCTCTCCTCTCTCTACGACCAACCTCCTCCCACTCTGGCCAGAAAATTGAGGACACTCACCGGGCTTTCACTGGTCCCAAGGCTACTGCTGCTGCTGCTGCTGCTGCTGCTGCCGATGCTTCCCGTTCCCTCTGTTAGACACACCTTCAACAGCTGGCTGTCAGCAGGCCCAGGAGAAGGACCATGGGATGCAAGATAGCAGGGACGTCCACGTCTCAGCGCCTCAGCCCAGACTCTGACCACTCCACAGCCTTTCAGGCAGCAGCACCTCCACCCAAGGCGGCTCCCAGTGCAGAGCAGAAATAGAAAGCGTGAGAGAGCTGGCCAGTCGCTGGTACGGTAGTGCACGCTGCAGCTGAGCTCTCCCTGCTCTGGGACCCATCTCATTCAGCCAAGATTGCTTCATACAAAAGTTGACAATGCACCAGTGAAAGCCATTGTTGATATTCAACATTTTTTAAATAGCTGAGCAGAATAGACAACATGGCAGGCTGCAAAACTTGGCAAGGGAAACTGACCTGGAGCTTCCCATTTGAAAGGGTTGCCATGCTGGGTGAGAGGAGAGTGGGGTATTGTGTGTTTAAAAAAAAAAAAAAAAAAAAAAAAAAAAGGAGCTGGTGTGAAAACGCTCAAAAAACAAAACATCTCCCATCCCAGGAGAGAGCCAAGTACAATGCTTTCTGTGCAGCAGGAAGAGGACAATCACCCCGCAGAGCCGCAAGCATATAACCATCACCAGGGGAAAGCAGAACAATGGAATTAGTGCAATCAGATCCATTTTAAAATGGGAAGATGATGTTTCAGACTTCTAAACTAAATGAGGCAGTGCTCTGACAGGGAGAGACATTCTAAACAAATCTGACCATTCGTGAATCACAACTAACGCATTCAATATTTCCGCCAGTTTGAAACCAAGCATGCAGCCGTAACATCTTGGTGGCTATCATCCAGAGGAATGCCCTGCAGAGAGCCACCGGCTTCTCTTCTGCTGCGGCGCTGCGGACGGCGCTGCCTGGCGCCGCTAATGGTGTTCTGTTTCCGTCATTGTCAAGTTGACAGGCGTGCAGATTGATATGGATATTTAAGAAGCCTTTAACCTTCCATATGTCAAAGCTTCACAGAGCGGCTTGTGGCTGCGAAGCTATCAATGCATCTAATGTTGTGTGCACATGGATGTACAGGTGGGTGTGTGTGTGTGTGTGTGTGTCTGGTAGCCGTGAGGCCGGTCTCGGTGTTGTGTTTCGTGCATCCTCGTGTCCCGGGTCGCAGGACGGGTTGTTCAGATCCAGAGTGATTCATGTGGATTTTAAAACAGCCTCGAGGAAACAGGAGCGACACCTGAGACGCTTCAGGTCCAAAACCGAAATCCAGCCCCTCGCTGGACCTTTCTAAATGCTGTAAACTCAAAGTGAGACTGTAAACTGCTCACTGGGTATGTCTGGCTAACAGGCAAGAGAGGGAATTATCTTTAGAAGAGAAAAAGAGAGAAGTTTTTTTTAAAAGATAAATTGTAAATGTTGAGTCAATACTCAAAAAGTTTTTGTTTTTATTCGACAAATAAAATTAAACTCACACCAGCAGCCCACATCTGAATCATCTTCTGCTCAATCCCCTACTTTTTTTAATCATCTGGATGTTGTGTATTTTCCATATTTTATTTTAAAGAGTTCACCTTAAGGTGACTCTGTTATGATTAGCTCTGTATGAATAAAACTGAATTCCACAGCTGCATCTGTTGTTGCATTTTGTTTCTGTACACCACACAAATTCATTTCTTTCATTATTTTTTCATTACCTGCAACATGTGGTCAATCAGAGGTAAAAGCTTTGACCGAATTTAACCCCTTCTTTCTCCAGACTACGGACAAACGGCATCAGTTCAAGCTGCCCTTTACAAGAAACACCTTCAAATCAAGAAAACAGCGACAAAAAGAAAAACTTGAAACCAAACATGGATTGCTGCGATACTGTAGCGTCATTCACCGATGTTGGAGAGCAGGACTTCAGTAACAAAATCTGAGCCGGTTCACGTCTCACCTGGCCCTGGAATTCGAGAGGAAAGATTATGAGTCTCTTGCTCGACAGTTCGTCCCTCACTCAGAGACAGGCGTGCATTTTTCTAATCTGTGTGCATAAGTGTGTGAACGGCGAAACAGGACCTTTGGAAGCGGTAGACTTGGAGGTGGAAATGTATAATTATGCTGATCAGGAAGAAATCACAGCTTTGTGAAAGAAGGCAGAGCTCACCTAATCTTCTAGGAGAGAGAGAGAGAGAGAGAGAGAGCGAGGGAGAGAGAGAGAGGAAACCTGTGGCGTCTTTACTGGAAATCCACGTCAGTGCCACCCATCACACACTATTAGCTGCCATCAAAGCTCTAATTTTACTCTAGCATTACACCCCTCTCCCCGTGTCCCCCTCCCTCCCCTGCTGGTCTGGATGGTGCAGCCTGGTGGGAAAACGACATTCAATCCGCTGTCCGCCCCATTCAGGCCAAATTGGCAAATGACAGCTCTCCGCCTCTCAGATTGCGGGAAATGAAAGGTACCACTGCCCACCCCACCGCCCGAGCCTCCGAAAGCTGCTTGCTGTTCGGGGGGGTGGGTGGATGAAGAGGGGGGGGAGCGAGCGCAGAGGTGGGAGTGTGAACCAGCGAGGCCGGGGAGCGGACCGAGGTGGGTCAACAGCCTCCCTTGTCCTGCTCGGCGGTGACGGCGCTGGACACAGAACACAGAGAAAGGAGGGAAGAAATCCCACTCAGCAGATCAAAGAAAGTTCCCCGAGACCAACAGGAAAAAAAGTTGACCCCGATCCCTCCAACAGCCCACTTTAGCGGCCCGGAGCCGAGCAGAGGAATCAGCGTTTGCTCCTGCGGGGGTCAATGGCGGAGAGAGAGCAGCACACCAAGCGACATCCCACAGAGGTGAGGATTGGGGTGTGCTGACTCAGGAACACGGGCCTCCGGTGTGGCCAAACCAGCTTTTTCAGTTCTCCATTAAATACAATCAAATGTTTCAGAAAAAAAAAAAAAAAAAAATCGCCGTCCTTCAAGCCAGATGAGCTGTACAGACCAGCAAAACGAATCTCAAACAAATATAATGTGTATATGGAAGCAGAGCATATGCTCGGGCGAACAGCAGGGTCTTTCATCACTATTTTACCATGACACACAGGAAAAAAAAAAAAAAGACACAGAACATAATATGCTAGACGCTAACTGGCTGCCCGGCTGAATGGTACTCTTACCGCTAATTAAGTGCTAATGGCAGTTCCCCCTGCGGAGAATACTAATTAATGTTCCATTCTTCTGCGGGCTGAGCGCGTACTCCACCGCGGCCTAATGAGGGGAGGCAGGTACGTCTTCTCCCAGGCTGGGTTAATAAGCACAACACAGTGGGGTCTGAGTAGAGAGGGCCATACCGGGGGGCTGCTTCCTGTTCCCTTAATCTGAACAGACCCCCCTCAGAACTCCCACAATGGACGGCGGAGGTAATGAAAGGCTCGGTCCCACAAACTCTGAGAATAGGCCGGTCGATGTGCCTCAAAAAAGTTTTTGGTGTCTGCACTTGTGTGAATATATTACCGCGGAGGAGAGTTTGTATTGAAGGAATATTCAACAGAAAAATAAATCTGCACAGTAAGAGAAAATGAAATTATGTTTTTTTTTTTCCACCACTGGCATTTGAAGAAAAAAAAAAGTGTGTGTCCTTCACATTTCACACTGAAGTGCATATAACTCTTTATATTGTACAACTACATTATGTATACACTGCAAAAAAGAAAAAAAAAACTATTCTTGTATTTTTCTTTTTTTTTTTTAAAGAAAGAAGCTTCTTGACACTGAGCACTATTTCATACTGACTGTTTTTTCTGTGTCCTCCTACAGAATTACCACCTAGAAAGTGCTGATGTCCCTCGGAAAAACAACTTCTATTTTATATAGTTTCCAGCACCGGCAGAATATGCACCGCTGAGAAATAAATAAATACATTACCTGTTTGGATGCAGAAAGCCTGGGAATCAGATTCAAAGTGCTGAAGAATGAATGGATGTGCGAGTATGTGGGTGTGTGCCTGAGCGTAAACATAGATTGAGGATGGTATTGGAATTACCTGAGTGAGATAATGGTGGTGCATTAGATTAACTTTCAGTCCCTAAATGCAACACATTTAGGCAATCTTGTCCCCCAAAAACATGTCAATGTCTGAAAGGCCTCCCTCTCGCTATCAGGAGCCTCTGGTCCCCCACACTGATGCAGCTGGCAAGGCGCTACCGTCGACTGTCAAAACGCAGCGCCAGATCTAGTTATAAAATAATTGAATTTTCATATCAGAGGGGACCAGAGTCCCAGCAGACAATAGGACTGCTGAGTCCTCTCTGATATTGGCTCAGGCCCTTTGCCATGCGCATGAAATCAGTATGTTAATGTTCCAGGGTTTTCTTTTTTTAAGGGCACTTGTGCTCTCGCAATGTACTACCGATGCGGTTTCAAAAAATTGCAACTATTGATAAGTAGGCAGCCAGCAACCCCCTCGACCCCTCCTCCCACCCAGCGCGCCCACCCCCGCCTCCCCCCAACCCACCAAGGCTCTAGGCGTTCTCGCACCCCCATCCTCCCCCATTATTAAAATTGTAATTTATTTTTCTAAATCAGAATGACAGCTTGCTTTCTTTTCTCTGCAGCAGGCAGTGAATCACCGAGCTTTAATTACTTTCGTAACTTCGCTGACCCTGTGAGCGCGCTGCTCCGCCAGAGAAAATGGGACCTCCAACAAAGGCCCTCCACAGCCTCAGCCGCCTTCGGTTCATTCAAAATGCGAAAATTTATCAAACTACGGATTTCATAAGATTTTGTTAACATTTCACCTCCTATCTTTTTCACACTCCCTCAAAACACCCCCGCTTGGAACAGTTCTGCTCTCCCAATCTCATGGCCCACCTCCCGAAGAAACTCAACACACTAAACAACCTAATTCTAACTCTCCCTCCTCACTTCCCATCTCTTTCTGTGTGCGTGTGTGTGTCTGTGTGTGTGTGTGTGCTTGTGTTGACTCAACAAGGTCTCTTTAGGTCAAAACCGCCAGAGGTCACACCATTATCAGTCACCCCCTCATATCCAGGCCGTGGCCTCTGCAGACGGCGCGAGGTCCCGGGGCCACACGGCTCAGATCAACAGGGACCAACGCTAAATCTGATCACTTCACACATCTTTGGCCCGCAGACATCAGGGTCAAGCTTTGTTCCGGCGGAGCCGCCGGAGTCTATCGTGCAGCTATCAAAGGAGTTTCTCCATCACAGGTCACTGCCACAAAAAGAGTAGCCTCTGCGCTCAAAAACATTAAACACTCCGGGAAAACCTCTGCACGGATCGTGGCCATGACACTGGCGAGCGAGCGAGCGAGCGAGCGTCACGTGTGACTTTTTAATTGAACAGGAAAGAGGTTTGAGATACGGCCCTCATCTGCTTTGCTGCCGCAAAGTTCAGGCATGTTTCTTGTTCGCCAGCAGATCTTCCATTTGCGACACATTACTCCCGGTGCCTGGCTTATTAAAGGAGCTAATACGTTGTAATCCCTGCTATCGCTCTCACCTTCTCACTGGCACACCTCTGTTTTGGGCTGTGCCACCGAGTGAACCAGGGCTGCGCAGGCACGGTTGGTCTTTTGCTGACTGCCTGATAATTGAATGAGCGATTATCCCTCCCATTAATAGACAATGATACAGAAAGCAGTGCCATATGTACAGAATATTAATGAGTGGCTGCAGCGGCCTAGATAAGAGAAGCGCCATGCAGTTGCCGTAATAGGGGTTAAAACAATTTGCCCCCCCAACCACCGTGCCGATCCCCCCCCCACACACACACACACACGTGCACGCGCACACACGCCAGCTCCCATGCCTTCCTTTCCACAAAGCTAATCCTCCGTCCTCGAACCGACTGAGCAGACAGGCGCGGACACACCACCCCCCACGGCCTGGACTTCTGCTCCACGCCGACCCCACCGCCACCAAGGCCGGCCATTGTGTCAGCACGCCGAGCAGGGTCACTCCACAACAAAATGACACGCCAACGACGGGAAGCAGTGGCTGTTTAGTATTTATGCTATGAGGCATTCTGCAAAAAAAGAGGCAGCAGGAAAAAAAAACATGCAGCTATTCAAAGGTTTTCCTTGTGGTTCTATTTTTGCAGTTTTCTAACTTTGACTCACTGTTTTGCAGCTTTATCTGTCTCCATCACCGTCCTGCCGAGGGTGTGTGCGTGTGTGCGCGTGCACGTGTGTGTTAAAGTAAAGATGCAATAGTGACACAAAGACCCATCCAGCATCACCTCCATCAAATTTCATCAGAGGTTACGGACAGTCAGGCAGGTGAATCAGTCGGGGCACACTTCTATATGAATCGCCATGCCAATCAATATCTAACATCTATTAGCATTGGAAAGCAATATTTCCCCTTTTACCTTGCAATAATTGTGCTTAATGCTGTGAAGTACCTTATCATAGGTCTGGCGGCAAAAGAAAGGCCAGTTACCATGGCGACGATGAAAGCCATTGGTTTCCTTTTCAGCAGAATAATGAACTTCTCTCCTCTGTGTGTCACTCTTCCACTCCACTCTCAGCCTCTTCGATTAAATTGAAGTCCACGCGTCCTTGAAATCCCTCGTCTCTGCTTCATAATTTGCCAAACAAGAGAAAAACACGGGGAAAAAAAAATGTTCAAGGCTCAACAAATGCATCACTTTAGGACAAGGCGTGGGTGGATCTCACAATGAATATGCTGTGTATTTCTAAAAATGTGCTAACAGGAATGAGTCCTTTTAATTAAAAGAGTTTATTTTATCTTATTTACGTTCAGCAACCTTATGCTTTTACTCTCACCTATTTACACTGTTTAGGCATCATCTCATGTGATAAATAAGTGTGATACTGAGATTTCAACCTGTGGAAAATTTGCTTTCTATTCGATCGAAACCAAATGCACATAGAAATGACTTCTTTCCTCTAATACAAAAACTGTAAGTATTTAAACTGATCAATGGCTGAAAGCTGAAAGCACCTCTACCAATAATAACCAGTGTGTTGGCGCATACAGCCACAAATCGCATCATTTTCCTTTCAGGATTTCCACAAGCTTCTTATTTTAAAAACCTGGGAGGTAGTTTTTTGGCTGCAGGGGTTGAATTTAAAGTGCAGGAAAGTTTTCAAAGGTGTTTTAAAGTCAAACACAGACCAACTTCCTAAGGATGGAAGCACAGAGATGAATAGATTTCTCGAAGTGTTGCTCGACAGCTATGTTATTTTCCTATATTTATAAAGGGTAAAAAAAAAGAAGAAGAAGAAAGAAATTAAAAAATAAAAAGAAGAAAAAAGCGCGTTTCTCCTTAGTAAATGTCGTGAGTCTGATCATTGATTGCACTCGCTTTCCACCGTGTCCTTGAGCGCAGACATCCTTAGTGTCCGAGGACATCAGGTGCTTCATTCAGTGTCTGCATGATGGTCGATCAAAGAAAGGAGGGGGAAGAAAGACCACAGACGAGCTGAAGTAAAAACCTGGAGAACGGAGACACGCAGACTCAAATAAACCCCCAAAAAAATCCAATAATGAGGTCAATTAAACAACAGAAGCGGGTGGATCTGGCAAATTTACTCTGATCGCTGGATTGTATTTAAAACCTAAAAGAAATTTGTCTATTTGGTAAAAGAGACCCAAGAAATCATTATAAAGACCGAATTTAACACACCATAAACATTACGATTAAAGAAGTTTTCAGCCATTATAAACTGTCTCTGAAGTCCCTTTTAATCTGTTTTCTACTTAAATCAATCATGATGCTTCGTTTTGGTAAATGTGTGGATTAAAGTCATATCTGCCTCCAGCTGCGTAAACTCACCAATACCTGGATCTCCATTACGCACGCCTCGCGCAGACTTGAACTGTTTGAAATCAAGGCTATCAATTTAGGTTTGTTCTCGAAATATCACAAACTTTTCATTTCCTAACCTGTGGAGTCTCTGCTTCCCTGTGTCTGTGCGTGCGCGCGCGCCTGTGCGGTAAAAAGTGGCACAGCGCTTTTGGTTCGAAATGTGCACAAAGTAAAAAGAATGGCTTTTTTTTTTCTTTTTGCATTTAAAATCACAAAAAACGTAAATCTGTTATTGTAACTGTGATTTTGCTTATTGAAATGATTTATCTGTGTAAAAGCCAGACATGGTAATTTGAGGATCATGTCTGCTTTTCTCTCCTCTAGTTTGATGTGTTTTAACCTCTGGTTCTGCTTTTGCATGAGTGGAGATGATGGATCTGTGTGACATTTTAAGTTTACAGCCGACTTATTCATTGATTTCACAACACTTTCACCCCCACAACAATTATTACAGTTAATTTTATTAAATTATGAAATTACAACACTGCTCAAATTAACATGTAGGCTTGTATTTAATGAGATAGTAAACAAACATCTGACATATATTCACATCTATGATAGAGATAATGAGAGATGTGTGTCTGCATCCTGTCAGAAATTCAGATTAAATATGTAATTGTACATGAGAACGGTGCCACGCGAAGAGCAAAACAGAGACTTCAATACACTGAGCTGGCACTTCAACTGAGGCACAAAAGCTCAGTTTTTGTTGTCGCCTTTGTGCTATTGTGTAATTTTACTCGTATATTGCAGTATTCCTGTCATCCCAGTGGGTCATGCAAGCCTCGCGTTTCATTTGGCACAAGTTTTGCGCTGGATGCCCTTTCTAACACCACCTCAAATTAAGAGTTTTAGCAACACAATCGGAGATAATTTATGAAATTTTATAAGCAGACACTCAGTGAACCTTTCTTTTTCTCGTTTTGCAACTTCAAGGACACTGGCCGGGTGATTTCTTCGTGGGGGAGAGTCTTCACTCCTGACCTTGAGAGTTATGAAACCCTCACACCTCCCACACTTGGCATCTATGGCTGAATTACATTATTTTCGCCACTAACAACTAAAAGCATGTCAGGGTTTGTTTTCTAAATGAGGGCCATAAGGTCATCTCAAAGGTGGAAATGGGTGAATTTAAGCACACGGGTTCCTGTAGTGCACAAATCGAAAGTGAAACTGTGGACTGAACTGTAATTGCTTGAACCATTTACAATAATCTGTTTTGTGTGATCCATGTTTTATGAGGTCTGGCCCTCATTAAAACCTCATCTGCATCGACATCTGCTCTATAAGTGGCAGCTTTTGCAGACAAGTCGAGTTCGAAGTCAGATTCAGTTTGAATTCAACACAACCTTGACTTGACTAAATCCTATTTTCTGCCCAGCAGCTGAGGGTAAATGCATGTTTAAATTGAGGTGTTCTCCGTCCATTCTATTTCCTGGGTTGAAGTTATGATTGTACATGTTAGGTTTAAATGTAATATCCAGGGTGAAGGTGTTGACACGTGAAACAAGACGTGGCCATCTTACCTTGTTAAAGCTGCCTGATGTCTCCCCCTCGCTGCTTTATGACCAAGTCGCCACTGAGGGCAAAACTGCAACAAAACATGGAGCAATTTGTCCATTTCTGAACAAGGCGATGTGATTTCTTTCCAAACCAAAATGCTTTTGCATTTAATTGGCTGATTTGTCCAGTGAAAACACATCACGGTGTAATTAGGTTTGGCTGACCTGTTAAAAGACTCTTGACACAATCAGACCACAGGGAGGCGCTAGTAAGCTTCCCTCAAGGCTTTGGATTGACTTCATTTAAAATAGTAGTTTCAGATCAACATTCAGAGTGTTTGTAAGATGAGCATCTGTACAACATTCACTGTCTTTCATCCACAAGACATGTCAGATACTTAAAAACTGCATTATATCCGTTTAAAATTTCAAGCTTATGAAATGTCTTTTACTTTCATAACAATTATGGTGTTGTTTGACTTACACACACATTTAACATCACCGCTTAGCCTGAAATGCAGGTTTTTGAACCCAGAGCGTCACATGAATAAGGAGAAAGTGTAAACTCAAACAAACGACCTTCTCACTGTGATATGAGAGCGCCAGCCACTACAGCACTGCACGGCCCTGAAGCAAACAGAAACACCGTGTGGCTGCAGACACCATCACCCGGAGGGGAAGAAGTGAAGGTTTTTAGTTGAAAGGTGACTTTAAAGAATAATGTCAGTAGATGTGCTGCACTCAAACACTGTTAATCACATCCACACACACTGACACAACAACAGCTTCCATGCGAGATGTTTGGGAGAAATTTGCAGCTCCAAGTCTCAGCCTAAGAACAAAAGCACACATGGGAAAAGAAAAATATTTTCATTGGAAGATGCTTGTTCTAAAAACCATGGAAATCGACTATCTCCCTGTTACCATCACATCGTCTTTGTCTTATATCCACCAGCTTTCATTTTAAATTCCACCAAACTGTTTTTTTTGTTACGATATGAGTCACATCCTCTGCTTTCACTTCCCAAACATCACTTCTGTGTGAGGTCCTTAAAATATACTTGCATTACTTAAATTTTGAGCAGTAACACTTGACAAAGCATGCTTGACTAATGAAAGAAAATAGCCACAAATGGAGGTAATACTTCATGTGGCTCAGTGCTGTATGAATATTTATGCTGAATGTAAGATTAATACATCAATAGAGGGATTTGTGTTATTAGCTAAAACTTTAAACAACCAGTTACTGACAGCAAAAGCCGGCTCAATTAGAAAAACATGCATCTGAGAGGTAAAAAAGTGAAAAGGGAAATCCCTTCTTCCTCCCCTGAGGTGTGGGTGGATTTGATAGAGAGAGAGAGAGAGAGTCTGGAGCCGCCACCCTGCTTTTCCTGCAGAGCTGAGAGAAAGACAGCTGCTGATGCTGAAGGACAAAAACAGCTGGCCCTCAGAGCTGCGCGACGTCCAGCTGCAGTTTCTGAGAAACACACAAACACTGCTGATAAAACAGGAAGGATTGCCTCACATCTGTCTCATTTCTGAGATAAAACCCAGATTCTTTGCTATAATTTAGTTTGATAGAAACAGTGTGTGTTCAATCAGACTTTCTTAGAGGGCAAAGTTTCCCCGTCTGCATCGTCTTTAATTTGACCCATCTGAGACCTTGTGTGAAAATCTGTCATTCATATGAGGCGTTTTCTTGGAAAGAAACACTTTTTCAAAAAAAAACAAGAAGTCTGTAAACTCGGACATACTTTGTATTTACATGTTGAGCGAAGTCTTGTGTTCGGGACCTCGGGGTCATTGAGGAAGGAAACCGGACCACACAGCACCACATAAACCCAGACGATCAGTCAGCTTATTGTCCAAACTACTCATGGAAAATGTTAGTTTACTCCAGAGCAGAAATACTGCTCCACTGATACTATCGTTCAAGTTCTCCGCTAGATTGGAGCGCTGATTTCTTAAACGTCAGAGTTATGTCGCTGCCGTTGTTCGGCTGTGTCCGCGGCTGATCGGGTATTTGGCTGCTTGTGTTCGGCTTCCTCCCTGTGAGAGCAGACATGAGCTTGGAGCGGTAGTGATCCCCCGCCAGGAAGTACAGGATGGGGTCGATGCAGCTGTTGACGCTCGCCAGCGGCCGCGTGATTTTGTAGGTGAAGTTCACGATGTTGAGGAACTCGCAGTCGAGCTCCAGCAGGCGGGAGGCGTAGTAGAGGGTCCGCGTGACGTGGAACGGGACGAAGCTCACGGCGAACACCACCAGCACCACGATGATGAGCTTGATGGACTTCTTGCGCGAGGCGGCGGCGGCCTGCCGGCTGCCGGACAGGCCCTGCCTGGGCCGGCACAGGGCCCGCGCCATCAGGCAGTAGCACGCCACGATGACCGTGAAGGGGACGCCGAACAGAAGCACCATGACCACGGAGCTGTAGGTCACGTACTGGCCGAAGGCCCCCTGGCGGGTGGTGTCGTGGCAGAGCGTGTCGTTGTCCCTGCTGGACGTGGTGACGAAGACGAGGTTGGGGACGAGGCACACGGTCACCACGCCCCACACCATCCCGCACGCCAGGTGGGCGTGGCGGGGCTTCAGCAGCGTCAGCGCCTTGATGGGGTGGCAGATCCCGAAGTAGCGGTGCACGCTGATGCAGGTGAGGAAGAGGATGCTGCAGTAGAGGTTGGCGTAGAAGAGGAAGCGCACGATTTTGCAGGCAGCCACGCCGAAGGGCCAGTCGCTGCGGTTGGCGTAGTAGTAGATGAGCGTGGGCAGGGAGAGGACGTACAGGAAGTCCGACAGGGCCAGGTGGAACATGAACACCGTGCTCGGGTTCCACGGACGCATCTTGAGGAACAGCGTCAGAGCCGCCGCGTTGAGCACGAAGCCGACCACGAACACCAGGCTGTAGGACACCGGCAGCAGGATGTATTTGAACTCCTCATCGAAGCGACAGCTGGAGTTGAAGACGGAGGTGGAGGCGGACGCTGTCGACTGGTTGTACGTGCTCGGGTTGCTGATGAGCTTCTCCATACTTGCTTCACCTGCAGATATCAAAACCTACACAGGAAAGACAAACATTGTACGTTATTCAGGGGGATCAAACACTGCTGTCGGGGTCAGCACTCAGGGCTCACTGACCCCAGGTTAAATTTAGGGATCAGGGTTTCTCTGTTTGCCATTCATCCCTATAAAAGGCTGGGTTTTCATCAAGTACTCTGGTTTCCTACTGTCAAAGGAGGTGCTTTGTAAGTTATCTGGTGACTTTAATCTGCACACAGGTTTCATTGAGTTCAGTGCCTGCTGGGATCAGATCCAGCCCCCTGCCAGTAGGAGCTGGAGAGAATGAGTAAAAGGAAGGGTGCGTAAATAGCTGTAGAAAACAATCTGTGGCTCATTGAATATGTTAAACGGTTAGTAGTAAAACACTGTCAAACTGAATTATTACAGCTTGATCCTCCCCACCATTTGTCTTCAACGTTACAAGACTTCAATTTTATCATCACTTGCACCTGTTCCACCACTGCAAAAGAAGCATTTCAGTGTAATATCAGCAAACTGTGAAGGCTGATCTTAAAAAAAAAAAAAAAAAAAAAATGAGGTAAGAAATAATTCCAGGAGTTTTATGGATCATGGCTTTCCTGTGTTCAGACTTATTTGAAGAGGATGCGTGGCCTTTGTTGGTCTCTGAAAGAGTGAAATTGAAAATGATGGGTATGACAAGTTGCAACAGGAGAAACATGTCTAATCACGACTGGTTACATTGTGGCAAGGCATTTGATGATTATAGGTAGATCTTTTATAAAGACAAGACTTCAGCAGAGCGCCTGGCGGAGACAACCAGTGTGGACGGTGACTCAGAAGAAAGCACACAAACAGCACTTGTGGCTGGCTGTGTATTAACTATGATTATTTTACCATTTTCATTCCTCATCATTTTACTTTCCTACAAATACTGTATAAGTTCATGAAACCCGCATTTTAGGTTAAATTTTTGATAACTGTCAAAAAAATGAAAGGAAAAATGTTGGATGAAGCACCCCACTGAATTCCCCCTCTTCTGCACCCCCCACCGCGCCTCTGGTGTTGGTGATGGTGTGTGTATGTGTGTGTGTGAAAGATGGTGAAGTTGACAGTGTTTTAATCCCTCTGAGAGTATTGAGCGCAAACAGAAACTTGGGTGTATCTTGTTTGCCAAACTTCTGTGCTGAGCCCGGACTGAATGAGCTCCTATCTTTGGTCGATCTTTCACTTCAGTTTATTTTCAGAGCGGAGAAAAAAAGAAAAAAAAAAAAAAAAACGACCCCGCTGCTGCCGCCGCTACTCACCCCGCCACGGTCCAGCTCGTTGTGATCCAGGTCCCCGCAGATCCTGATCAGACCTTCAGTCTTCCTCGTTTCACTCGTCTTGATCCAGTCGGAGTTCTTCTCGTGTTGTTTGTTTCTCTCCCGTCCGGCTGGCGCGCATTACAGACACGCGCTCCGAGTTGTGTTGAGCGCGGCTGGAGTCCACGGCAGCGCAGCGCAGCACGCAGAGCGCAGGACGCACAGGACGCACAGCACCGCGCGCGCCGGAGCACTGAGAGGTGGAAAATGGGAAGTCACTCTGCTGAGTGGAGCAAAGTGCACTGCGAGTCCTAAGACACTTTCACTTCATTAACCTAAATGGAAACGTATGAAACACTCACTGACCTAAATAACGACCTGCACGGTGTAAAGAGAAATACTTTCATGTTGGTACATAAGAGGGTAATAACAGCAAATTGGACTTTCAAAGGTTTTTGAAATTACAAAATAAGGACTTTCCTAATACATATGTCTATTCCCACTATTGGTGTGGATCCCTGTGGTATGGGTGTAGTTGTCAAAGTGGTACATTTCTGGAACAAAATGAAATTGCACAGATCTTCTTGGTCATATTTGTTTGTTTGTTTGTCAAATAAAGGGTGAACTGCTACCAGTGACTATGTCCAGTACTTTTGGGTGATGGGAGCCATCAGCTGATTGTGCTGAGCAAATAATGGATCCTTACTAGGGCCTAGTGTTGGGGTTAGGGGGCATGCCATATTGAAGACTGTACAAGTACCTGTGTGACCACTAGACTGTGACCATTGCACATTTTCTTTTGTATTGATATAATTTGTAGCCTGATCGCACTTCGCAGGCTACAGATCTCGCTGAACATTAACTTTTATTGAGCAATTAAAGGTCAGTCTTTGGTAACTTCCTCATTTCTTCCAGTTTCCATAATGACAAAAAACATGTTTGACAGTTTCAGAAAACAAAAGTAAAAGTTGTTCTGAACACAAATGCAGACGTTGCTTGAGTCTTTTTTCTGAACATGATCATGGGTGGTACTTGAATTGAACATATGAAATTATATTCTTTGATATACTCTTTAGTGCAAGAGCAGTATCTTTCTTTTCAAAACACATGGATCTGAAAAACATTCAATTAGGCAACCTTTTGTTTTTGTAAATATATACTATAAAGTACATGGTTTGTTCAGGACTATGATGGTATACTCTACAAAACTCCATTTAACTCAGATTTACTGAGTTCACGATGTCAGAAATGGTGAAAGATGGAGTATTTTGGTGTATTGCATCATTGATATTTTCAATGAAGAGGATGCTATTTTCTCATTTCTGCTGAATTTTGTTTTTGACTGAGCAGTTTTGAAATATCCCTGAACAGTATATTGAGCAATTTATAAAAAAAAAAAACTTTGTTCTATTTATGTCCTATTTATCATTGCTTTAAATTGTAGGTTCTTATCTTCATTTTTATATCAGAGACTACCTTTATCTCTCCAATTTTATCATAGCTTTTTACTTATCCTTGCTTCAGTATTTGTGAATGGTGGAAAACTGAACACTTGTTTGTTTATCATCACTCGGTCAAGTACCTGTCTGTCACATTCACTGTGTGCTTTGTTTTGTTGTGGCACACCAAATGCAATTAAACTAACCTTGACCTGTTTTAACAACGTGGATTAACACAATAAACAGGTTGTTCTCTCAACACGTGTTTCTTTTTCCTGGTATGATATCAGCTTGATAAAGATATCAGCATTAATTTTGTATTCATTAACTTTCATGCACACCTTTTTTTCTGTTGTTTTTAAAATGGATTTTCAAAAAGTCTGTGTGGATCACTTGTAAAGTTGACAAAAGTCCAGTATACCTGCACCTGTAAAACTAGAAGGCTTTGATATTTGGAATAATTTCCTGGAAATTTTGAGGATTATATATTGTGCCCCTTCATTCTGTGTCACAGTATTCTTCCATTTTCCCTCTTTACACACTCACATTGTTTGGTCTTTGAGATGTATCTCATGTCCATGACAATGGTCAACACTGAAACGGTATAGATACTAATATTTGCTCAGCTGTACGGTCGTCTATATGTGGATGATGCAAAGCGACAGTCTGTCTGTGGAGTTGTGATGGACCGACCTGCGATCTTTGTCACCTGGCTACAGACGCTCAGATCATAACATCTGATCATAAATGAATTAAACAAGACGTGCAGCATGTAAAAGCAAACTGAGAGGAGTGTTTACTTAATGAGTAACTACGAACTACAGTTTGAATCAGGCATGTCCACAAATAGCATCATGACAGAAATCATTTGGACCCGTTAAAATCCACACAGATGCACATTAAGAAGGAAATTATTGCATCAAGCTGAGGTTGGAATCGCCATTACAACTCATGGAAGGAAACCAGATGCTCAGATTCTTACCCTAATTTGTTTTGCTGTGAGATTACTGCTGTAACCAGTGCAACAAACATCCTCTCACCACCATGGACAGATGAACTGAAAAACATCCCACCCTCCCTCCTGGCCTGTCCATACTCCAAATCCTACATGAGGAAATAAACCTCTTCACCTCATCCAAAGATACAAGAGTGTGTGTGTGTTAGTTTCTTGGTGATGTGTGTTTTTGTGTGAATGCGTCGGTACTCTTGGCGCCTCTGCGGTTTCGACTAATGTGGAATGTGAGTGGGCTCTGGACAAAGCATGTTCTTCATCAAAAAAAACCCACCGAGAGAGACGGGTGAAAGCATTTACACCAACACACACGGACTGCATGTTTACACACATGGCAAACTCTGATCAAGTTATTCATCCGTTTGTAAACTGACTCTTTACTGACTTCTTAAATAACATACACTGAAAGAGCATTAGATGAGAGGAGCGACAACAGTGTGTGAACAGTAAAGATAACCTCAGCCTTGAGGCGGGAAGCGAGGAAATAAAGCTTTCCTCAGGCCAAAGATAACAAAATTCCACAGGTTTTAAAAGGTCATTTATCAAAATCTTGAATCCGCATAGAATTAAAACAACTCATTGTTTCACGCTATATCACTGGGTGTAGTGTTTCCTGACGTCTCTCTGTTTCCTCATGAGGTTGACAGGCACACGCCTTAATAAAACACTGAGCGAGCAAGTAGTACATTTATTCTGCCTGCATTGACTGAGTAGATTAATGTACATGTTCTCTACTTTGAGCAAGAAACCCGATTCATGTGTCGGCCATTCCTCGTGTGATTTTATTCAACATAAATCGATGAAATCACATATTTTTGCACATCAAAGTGAACAAATTCAATGAATGTACTGTTGTGTGAAATATACCTTTAATAAATCTTGCGTCGGGATTCATTTGCTGCTCTCAGCTCTCGTCCACATGTTGTCGGGACTCAGTGACTCAGTGGTCATTGACACATCCTTGCTGTTTGCCTTAATAAGTAACTGAATACCACAAAACACAGTCACAGCCTGAGAGGAATATTTAGAAGCTGTTTTAGGATCAGCTCGATGGTGGCATCATTCCTCCCTGCCGCAGTCTCTTATTACACTCTGCAAAAACCAGCTGAAAATTACAACTCGCACGTCTGCAGGTGCGCCTGACATTTCTAACAAACTCCTGTATTTTGTAACATATTAAGAACTTTTTTTTTTTTGTACTATTAATGTTCTTATTCCTGCTGCAGGACATTATTAGGCTATGATGGGTCTATATAAGAAAAAACCAGAATGAAATGTGATGTCAATTTTCTGCAAACAGTGAAAATAAAGACAATAGAGATTTTTCACTGCAACAGTAAACAGTGACAGGATTCTGCGGATTAATCTTTAGTGATGACAGATCTCGAGTCAACTTGACATTCTGCCTCTTTTCATGTGACCTGATCACTACGGAATTCACCAGTGGATGTAAGGAGAGGCACAGATACGAATGTAGTGAGTACGTCCATCATGCACTTGTGCTTCTATATCTAAGTGTATTTTTCCAGGGGTGAATTTAGGTGGCATATAAAAAATAAGTTCCACAGTGATTCTGAAATAAGCTGACTTAATGAAAGCCTGTGAAAACAAGGTAATATGAGTGATCGTATTTTGTTCCTGTAGTCACTCCTGTCTGTTTATATTTTTTCCATCGGTATTTGCAATGTTTTCGGGAAGAAAAAAAAAGAAAAATAGAATAATGATGTAACGTCTTTACTCACAAACACATACAACTGTACAGCATATTGTATGAAATGTACATAAAGTTTACAAGTAAGAAGGGCGCTGTGTGAAGGCATCTCAAGTGATTTCTTAAAGTTTTTGAGACATGAACTTCAGACGTTCGTCCTAAATGACGCCATGGAAAGGTGGACAGCTGTAGATCACTCTCTGTATCGTGAGGTCAAGCCTCCTTCTCATTATGTAATTTTTGTCTTCTTAAAGCTTTCACACACAAAGATCCACAAAGTGATGAGCTTATCAGCAGGAATCACTTGATGCTGCATCTGTAGCAGTTTTACCCAGAAGGCTCTGGGCTGGTCTCTGCCAGAAGACTGAGTGGAAAGCGGAATGAACTATCACAGCAAATAATATTTAAGTTCCAAATTAAATGCTTTTTAGTAAATATTTAACACTTATGACAATAAAACTATGAAGTTATTCACACTGTGGTGGATCAGAAACAGAGCTACTCATGGTTAGTGAGAATGTCTCCAATTCACGTTTGGATTGGGTGTGGGAGCGTCTCTGTGTGGAGTTTGCATGTTCTCCTTGTGCGTGTTTCCTCCCATATTGCAAAAACTTGTGGTTGAGGTTGAATGATGACTTCAGCTGACTCCAATGATTGCTAGGTGGATGGAAGTCATTGCAATGTTTCTTTTTTAATTTAGATCTGATTCTAGTTTTCCCCACTAGAAACAGAAACTTCCAAGATCGCCAGCGTTCACGTGGCAGCGCTGGGCGACTGCATCGGCGAGACGGGCAGCGTGAAGCCGCGATGCGTGCTGTGAAACGAAAAACAGACACGTGAAGATGAGATTTCCCCCTCACGGCTCAACGGCATGGAATGACTTCACGGTCGCTCGGCGAGAGTCGGGATCCGCTTCATGCGCTACATAAACGTTGCGTAAAGCCGGCGAGGCGGTGAACGCAGGTGCTGATTAAGTGACACGATAGTCACAATATCAGACAGTAAACACGCTGACATATGGCAAGTTTTACTACACCAGCTTTCCAGACACTATTCCAGGAGATATGGATGGATTTTATGCGCTACAGGTTTAATGGAGTGCTTTTACAAGCTCGGGTCCAGGCTCATTGATAGCAGTGTAATGAAAGCACACAGTAGAAGGGATGAAGGTGGAAGGTAAACATTCACTGGAAACCAGAGGAAGATGTTTTTTTGTTTTTTTTTTACAGTCATTAATAAATCATTGAAAACCAAATCAGTGAGACATTCTGAACGTCAACGATGTTTGCTGACGCATCTGTAAGGCTCTCTGTTTTTTGGTGTCACTTAGGTCTTTCAGCATCTGTCAACATGGACTTGAAGATTAAAACAGACTGTGCCACGGCTGCTTCCATCGCATTATGTTCTCTCTGCTGTGTTCACACCCACAAACTCTTATTACCGCTCCGAAGGCGTGAATGAAAAGGTGGCAGAGTCTGCGGAAAAGCCCATCTGATGCGACTGGCAATCTGATCAGACTGTCCTCCTTTCAGTTCAAACTGTTCCTCCATTTCCAAAAAGGTGAGTTTCGAGGTTTTGTACCAATAATGATTTTTCATCTCTCGATGTCAGTTCCAGTTCCTGGGCAGGTTCTCCAGTATCCTGCGCCGGTGTGAAGGGTTTGTAACTCCTGCAGCACAGAGGCCCTCCTCAGTTATGCCACTGTGGATGAAGAACAGAGTTTGATTAAGTTTGATTAAAAATCCAGACATAGTTGAAACATTTCTTCTCAATGAAAACTTTGCAATGTGATATTTTTGCCAATGCATTGGTGAAAACTTCTCCATCTAGATATATAAAAAAAAGTCTAGTGCACTGAAGTGTAACTGAAAAATGACAAAGTTCTAACTTTCAAGAGGGAAAAGCATGTCAGGACACTGTCACAGTGGAAACTGGATTAGAGCTACTTATTTACGTTGTACAGTTTCATTGTAATGAACATCACAGCCCTTCTTCTGAAACTTACACATCTTTAATGTAAAATATGCGGTAAGCTTTTTAAATTGTTTCGTTGTAACAACTTTGAGAATGTGAGTTGAAAAATCTGTCAACTCTTTACCAGTGCTAAACAAAACAATGCTGTTGTATTGAGTAAAAATTAAATTTAGCAACCAGATAATCCCATATATTCCCAGTCTGGAATCATCCACACGATGCTTGCCCCCACAGAGTTTGTGTTATCAGGGACAAACTCCAGAATTTAGGCCTAGAGAAGAAATAGTGGCCTGCCAGCCGTCTTGACCTCAACCCCACTTCACACTCAGAGATCAGCAAGTCAACTGTCACACTGTTCACGCTGTGTGAGCAACACAACCACACAACACAACCACGAACAGGCTCACAGCAGCGTGTGACCGACAAGGTGTCGGGTTGTTGTGGCAGTGCATGGCTCATCCACACTCTGCTGACGCTCCTGTTTGGGCAAGGAATAAATTTGTCTTGTTTCTTCAGACATCAAGGGTCTCATTCGTTAAAAAAAAAACAAAAAAAAAACAAAAAAAACCCCAAAAACACACAAAAAAAGAGTAAAGCAAAGAAACGAGTTTTTCTATTGATTCACCCCACAAACTCAGTTCTCTTGCTTATATAACAAATGCATGTTGCTTACAAGAAACTGGCTGTCCAATAGCATAAGAAGCATTACCAAGAATCACTGTTAAAAGAAAGAAACAATCCTCCGAAGACAAATGACCCCAACAGACAAGAATGAATGTCACATGCACAGCAGTACAGTAATAAGATCAGATTTACTGCAACTGCCTTGTGTTTCCCATGTTTTCAACACAAGTTTTTACCAATGGCAGCGAAAAGAGAACGATTCGTCTGGGAGGTCTGCTTCACTCCCACCACTTCCAATTTTTTTCGGCTTCAAGAGCTGCTGACTGAGAAAATCAGCAGTTAGGTGGAAAGTCGGGGTCAGCTGATTTCAACAGAGCATATGGGTTACTTTTGATGAATTACAAAAAAAAAAAAAGAAGTATTTCTTCAAAACTTATTTTGGTTTCCGTGGAAACCAGCTAACATGATATATGCCATATTTTGACTTGTGCGGCTGGGAGCGGTCTGATCTGTTAATCTTCTCAGAAGTATAATGAGAAGAGTTTTTAAAGTTCCAACAAACTACATTTAAGACTGGTAAGGAGAACTATTTTGCCTTTTAGACTTTGGCTAATTAATATATATATACAGTATATATATATATATATATATATATATATATATATATATATATATATATATATATATATATATATATATATATATACAGTATATATATATATACAGTATATATATATATACAGTATATATATATGTATACAGTATGTATATATATATATATATATATATATATATATATGTATATATGTATAAAAAAAAATTCCTGAAAAAGCTATGAGGGGAGTTTTTCATCTGTTTAACCAAAATGAACCCACAACAAGCCAATGCCCATATATTGTGTTTAGAAAGGGACACCTTCACTCCAAACACAGTTAATAAAATTTGATTTCCTGCTGTGATATGCATCTTTGCCAATATCATGAGACTTTTGATATTTTCTATATTGCAAAAAAATGTCAAAAAAGGGCAATTCCACAGAAGTGCTGTTGTTATGCAACCGCTACTGAGCTACAGCCATACATGCTGTTTAGAGAGGGACACCTGTACTACAAATGTGGTTGATAAAATTTGAATTCCTCCTGTGATCAGAGCCAATGTCAACATAGCGGCATTTTTAATATTATTTATAGTTATTTCTATATTTTGAAAGGGATTCCTCTCATGGTCCCATGATTAATAAATTGTAAGTGTTTCACATAATTGGTGCATTTGATAAAGAAAATTGGCATTCCTTTTTTTTTTTTTTTTTTTTTTTTCAAAAGACCAATCTATAGTAATTTGTGGTTGTTTGTGGGAGTTAAACTAAATAAAATTGACCAAAATAGTGGTTGCTGGTCACGTTATATAGGTTGTTCACTTGTCCAGGTGATACTTGAGAAGAAAGACGTTTATACAGGTCAGTGGAGGCATAAAAAGGCACGGTCGTTCATCAGAGGCCCAGGCTGCTCTCGCAGGAACCGGCTACCAAACCACAAACTGCCGCTCTTTCTGTCTCTCCTCTAGTTGAAAGTCCCAGGAAATTTTACCTATTTCGTCGCAATTTAAAGTGTTTGTGGTAATATTTTTTATCGACAGTAAATCACAGAGTCGGGCGCTATCCTGACAGTTATGCTCTGTTCTGAGACTGATTTCCATTATTTTGCAGGAATGAAATTTTCAGTCAATTTTCATCAAAAAAAAAGTCTTATTATTGACATGAGGTGCTCAGGACAATATTTGGTAACACTTTACTTTAAGCAACTGGTATAACACATTATAAGTAGTTATAAACACTCATACATGATCACAGTGCTTTATAACTCACTATACAGCACTATACAGCTTAGGGTTAGGGTTAGGTCCTGGCACTGTGATCATCTATGAATGTTTATAACTATAGCTACATGTGTTATAATGGCATTATAATGCTTTATAAATTATTTATAATGTGTTATACAGGGGGGCTTCAAATACAGTGTTACCCAATATTTTTCATCAGAAGAAGCATAGTTATAAACATGTAAATAAAACTGTGTCCCACTATGTATACTTTATCTTTGCCACTTCCCAAAATGGGCTGATTTTTCAAAATGTTTGCTGTGTCAAGCTAGTGTCAGAAGCCTAAATATACAGCTGTTGTTATCATGACAACCACTTTATTATATGCCAAAATATTTCCTCTGAGTTTTCACTTGGGTAAATGCTGTCCACGCAAAATTCTGTTAAAATCTGAGAGATATCACTATCCACGTTTTGGGCCCTCAGAGCTGATTTTCTTGGTCAGCAGCTCTTAAATATAGGAGTTCAGCTCAATGTGAAGCTAAAACTGCAAACAACAAGTGCAGTGAGTGTTGTGGATTTACCACTGATGAACTGAAGAGATCAGAGTGGTCAAATAGGTGTTAGAGCTGATGTTCAGTTTTTATCATGCATTGGGCATTCTGTGTGTTTGTGTGTGTGTGTGCATGTGCGTGCATGTGCGTGAAAGTGCCGGCTGCCTTCAGCCTCGGTGTTGTGGGAACGAGATAACAAAGAAATGTTTGATATGTTATTGTACCAAAACAGCTTGGCCACTGTTTCACTCACACACAGTACTTCACACAGAAATGTACTGAGAGATAGAAGCACGACATCCTGAACATGGGGACAGTCAGTAGTGGAAAAGACTTGTGGTTTTGTTGCTTTTAGCATTGCAAATAAAACAGTGTTAAAGATTAAGCTTGCTTTTAATTTCCTAAATGTGACCAGAATATCTCAGTGATGACGTCAATGGAAAATACTTTTATAACACTGCATGTTGTTTTTTCTTAAGTCTCTGAAATACGTAATGTTTTTTCTCCTTACCTCTTTTACCTGTTTGATGTTCATCAAACAAACATCTTAGTCCAGAAATAGGACTAACTTTATATGCATTTGTTGAACCAGTGATTTCAGATTCAGATTTGCCATTTTTTTTCAACTCCAGCAGTGACAGTATTCACATTATCAATCTTGTTATATGAAATGAGGGGAACCAGTATTGGGAGTATTTCTTTTGAATTTCAATCTACCTGAAATAATCCAGATCATCCCAGCCGTTGAGGCGAAGCCCCAGGGTGTATTTCTGAAGCCCGAGAGAGCTGAGGAGTTCTCGCACTGTCTCCGGTGCGCCTTGCAGGACTGACACCTGTATTGAAGCAAATAAAAAGTCAAGTTTTACAAAGAATGACTAGAAATGTCTCTTAAAAAGCAATCAGTGAGGGCAGGCTCATACCTCTTTCTCCCACCTGTAGCCTCTATCTCCATGCACAGAGGGGCCGTTTCTGTAACCGGGCCTCTGGCTGGTTATGGACGGGCCCCTCGTCTCTGTGGGGAAGAAGTCCACTTCGCTGAGCGATTTTGCAATCTGCAAGGCAGTGAGCGAGTTGTCTCCTGTGGGCGGCGGGGGCTGCTGATCCACTAACCAGGGAACAGAGGCCTGACAGTGTGCTGCGTGAGTGGGGGTGTAAGGGAACGCTGACGGCGCCTTGGTGGTTTTTACAGGATTGGTCCTTTCTGGATGAAGCTGGTGTTGATTCCTTCTGCATTTCTCTCGGATTATTGCCGAATGATTCATGTACAGGTTCCTTACGTTGCTTTCCGGCTGTATGGCATCCAGAACAGTATTTTTACCTTGGAATTTATCTCTGGGCTTCGCAGTCTGTTCCTGATAATGTGAGATGACTTTACTAGAGGGCGGAGGTATGGGAGACGGCTTCTTCGCCGGAAAAAGCTGATAGGAGGAGCTGTTTTGTCCTGTCTGAAGGTCGTTGCTCGGTGTGCACTGCGGCAAGATGGCCGGAATTTCAATTTCTGTGAAGTCAGATCGGCGACAGGGTCTTCTGTCGAATCCCGGTCTTGCGGAGGAGACTTTGGGGAGCTGCAGGGCCTCGTTACCAGACCAGACCACCTGGGGGTCCCTTCGCTGGGGGAGAGCCTCCTCCACCTGGCGCGGCACAGACACGCCTTCAAAGATGAAGTAGGCGGGGTTGGTGTAGCTGCTCGTAGTTAGTTTGAGAGGGACCACAGTGGACCTGCAGGGAATAGCCGAGTTTTATCAAATTCTCAGTCACTTCAGGACTCACCGGGACACACTGTTCAGACTAGAAGGGACACTTCTGACAGTCTGCACTGATGATACATATAACTTTAATCTGCCACTTGTACATTAGCTCTTCATGAGGAGTGAAATGCGTTTCTGAGGTGCAGTACCTGACTAATGTAATGTGATTTTCGCAAACACAAATGTGAAAAGGTAAAGTCAAGTGGCATCAAGCACATTGATATAATAACAGCCCAAACTCCTGTGAAGTTAGAGTCAGCTGATTGTCAGCTTGGTTCCACTTTCGTTTGGCTCTTTGTGTCTCAACATCAAACCACCGTTAAGCACACATCTTCTACATCTGTTTCATTCTAAAAGGCAGACAGAAATCTGCAGTCTATCCCATCCAACGCTGGGGAAGGGAGGTTCTTACCTGTTGACTGGCACCCGCGTCACTGCGGGAGACACGCTTCCTCTGCCGGGACCTTTGTCGTCCTTCTCTAAATGGAACCACTCTGAAGAAGTCAAAGCACAGAAAATGAACAACCTACTTCTAAATGACCAAAGAAGTCTACAAAGTTTCTGTGGTGCATTTACTGTAGGTCAAAGGCTGGCAATGGCAATCACACAGCATGGAGGTGTACGTATGTGTGTGTGTGTCGTTCCTGACCTGCTCGTTTAATACCCATCAGTCCTGTTTCAGTGTCTCAGGATGCATCTGGTCAGGATCAGTCAGTCAGAAGCCAAAAGAGGAAGCGGTCGATAGATACCAGCAAGTGTAAAGCCAAGCCAGGGGTCATTGAGGAACCAAATAGAGGAAGCAATGTGAGACTCACAGGAGAGTGAAAGAATGCAGTAACAGTGGAGATGAAAGTTTAGTGGGAAGTGACAGTGCGAGCAGCGCAGAGATTCAGAAACGACCTGGTTGGGCTCACCCACCATAGATCTTCTCCCGGGTTCCTCTCTTGTCTTTGGGCACGTGGATCCGAACCCGCCCTCGTATGGAGCCCATCTCCTCTCCTCGGTGACTCAGGAACGTCTCAAACTGTTCTGATGCACCAGTGAGAGAGCGGAGAGCCACACAGCATTCACCTAGAATAAGGATGATCACATTATTGTAACACTCCACAAAGTAACATCTACTCAGCCTACAATGTTTCATTTGGTGTCTTCTTATAGTTAATGCCAGCTCAGGCACTTCAAAAATAAAACGATCGCCACAGGTTTTTGTATGAACATGTGCTTCACTGTACATGCACATTCACAAAAAAAGAGAATTGTTTGGTTTGCATTTTGCAAATATCTTCTCTCAATCTGCCAGATTCAAATGAACAAAATGCAACAATCTCTCCTGTTTCATCTAATTACAGTTTTTGCATGATAGAAATGAGTCACGTAACCAACCGTATGATTCGAATCCATCACAAGACTTGACAGACAGCAGCAGGTGTTGGTCCTGAAGATACTCCATGTGCGACATGATTGGGAGGAGCTAAGACCAAGAGAAACGATGAGTTACCAAAAAAAAAAGATTTAAAAAACAGATAACACCCAGCATCAATGTCTCAGCTGCACTGAGCTGCTGACCTTTGGCAGATGTTTGAAGGACCAGCCCAGTTTGAGAAACCCTGGAACATCACAGCCCTGTGCGTCATTCTCGCTGGAGCGTCGCGTCTCTGCTCAGAAAAGATATGAAAGAATCTCGGCTCTTGTGCTGCACAATGCTGCATGAAAATGTCTTTTTTGTTGTGATACCATACCTTCAAGGCACGAGGAATGAAATTCAATGAAGAACTTTGCTTTGCTCGCAGTCTTCACAATAGCTTCAATGCCTTCGAGCTCAATCCAGGCTCTCTCAATGCCAGAATTTGGATCTATTTAAATTGAAGAGACAATGATGTTTACAGAATGGATTCGGGCAGGTTTCACATGTTTGTGCTCGAAGGGGAAACACAATGGCTTCACCTGCTTTGGAGCTGGATTGAGACATCACGCCCACTTGGAAGGTAGCGAAAACAGGCGAGTGATCACTTGTGAAGATGTCATCTGTGCAACCTGGTACAACAACAATCATTTAATATTGTAAAAGCAACTCTAAATATCCCATATCGGCTATTCCTTATATTCATGAGTCAGTTACACTAAGGCACATTTTTAGTAATCGTTCAACATTACTATTGAAACTTTACAGGGCCAAAAGAAAGAAAAGTTGGTTTGGTTGTTGACTGAAGTTAGTCACATACAGAAGTCATGGTTAAAACAGAGGAAATGACCTTGTTTTTTTGTTTTTTTTAATTAACCACAGGCCAGGGTGTTGGGGTTTACTGTTCTCCGGGTTGCTCTTAAAACCAGTGATACCACTGAAAGCAGAGTCATCTAGGTTGGGAGGCTTGCCAATGGTCTGAATTTACTGCTGTTATATATTTAGTTTAGGCATAATTATTATACTTGCTTATAGACTGTTTGCATTACTGTCACTGCATTAGGTTTAAAAATTTAGAAATTGAAGAAATTCGTCAGACTGTCCATGGGGTTGGTGGGTTCATTTTTTCAGGTTTTATTTTTCTGTGGGGAGAGTGAGACTCCATCATGCTGGCAGGCGTTGATGAGTTCAGTCGATGAGTTGTGCAAACTGTAGTGCAGGATGGGAGTTAGTACTTTCACTTCACAAAGAATGAACTCTGGTTTGATTCCAGGTCAAAGATTTCCTGTGTGGAGCTTGCTTGTTCTCTCTGTGCCACATTAAGTCGGCTCCTGAAATCCAAAGACCCGCTTGTCGAATGTTTTAAAATGAGAATGTATTTGCCCTCTGCTGTCTGGTGAGTGCTCTGGTTCCCTGTAACTCTAATGTTAGATGGATGATCGCAGTGTATATTTGGCACACATCTTCTCAACATTGCTAAGCCTTCATTGGTTTTACCTCTGCTCCACTTCCTGTCCTTTAATGACCGCTCTCCCTTTCAAACTTGTTTCATAGAAGTGGGAGGTTGATGTTGGTGGGGGAGCTTGAGTGTTTGAATAAACAGTGCAACGCAAATAGAGTTCCACTGAGCATTTAAAAGCATCAAATCTTACCATATGCAGTGCAGATGATGTGTGTCTCAGGGTAAGACTTCCACAGGATCCTGTCACACCAGGAGGGAACATTGACTCGCACCTACAGACACAGAATTCATCAGCAATGCAAGTCTGCTTCCTAATATGCAGTACCTCCGCATGCACACACACACATATATATTGTGTGCTGAAGTGTGCCATCATTCCTCTTATGCCAGACATTCCTGCTTTAGACTCAAGGTTAATTTGTGACCTTCTATTTTTAGTGGCGAGGCCTGCAGCTGTCGCAATCCCGACAGACGCCGTCAATAGGATTCTGTTACAAATGAATGATCCCATAAGAGGTGCATGCATAGGAAAGTCCCTGGATATTTTCTATGTAGTTTTACTACATGTAGCAGCACAGCATCTATATATTGTTGTGCATTTAAACTGACTGTGAAACATGAGGCCACAAGCCGAAACAGACTCACTTGAATATGCAAATTTGCACACAGGGTGACATTTAAAAATGTAGAAACTGCAGAGGGGAAATTATTGGAGTTTTTACTGGAATTAAAAAATATCTGCAGTTTCTAATTTTCCTTATGTACAACTGTTTCAGTCATAATGTAACACAGAGACGCAGACCGGCACGGCAGATGGCAGCAATGTTTGCAGCAATGCATGAGATTCAACAGTGAAAGCTCGCAACCTTGGTTCCCGCAAAATCGCATCAACATCAAAACCATCGCATGACGGGAAATGCGGATATAGAAACAAGCTAAATGCTGCAGCAGGACTGAGTTTTGAGATGCTTTAGAAATGGTTCGAGGAGAAATACAGTCAGAGTTTTAGAGATTATTCAAAAAGTGGAATGAATGCTTTATCTATTAACATTTTCCAACAAAAGGAAAACCGGGGAGCTGGATTATATTTGTAGAGTTATTTTACTGATCTGGTATGAGAATAAATTTGGCTAAATATGACCTGAATTTGACTCTTGAACATCAAATCTTCTAGTGGAAAGTGATGGAAGATACCATTTATAATAATCACGGTTGTATAAATAAATTTTACGTTAAAATAACAACACATTTTGGACCCTATAGGTAAAATTCCAGGTTGGATTCACAAAATGTAACACGCCATAAGAAAGTAAAGCATTTTATGAGTGTGGACGAAAACCTTGATGAAGTTCAGGAATTTGAACAGCCTCCAATAGCAGCTCTATAGATGCCAGCATTGCTTTCATTGTGTTACCCTGCATCCTCTCTACTGCGCTCTTAACGATCTGTTACAGGGCATTGTCCTGTTTTCCCGGCATGCGCTGGTGGTACAAGAAATGACTCACTCCTGAGGTCTTGTACTTCTGCCACAGGTAGCAGTCTCTGGATCCCCTCTCATAGCGATAAGTGGGTGGAAATGTTATCTTCTCTTCCGCTTAAACGTGATAATACACAGGAGAAAAAAAAGCAGAGAAAAACAAACAAACAAGCAAACAAACAAAAAAAGTTAGATTTGACTATTAAACCACATCTGAATGACAGTGTTTTGCACAGTGCAACGGCAAACCGGAACTCACTGAAATTGAGAAAGGCCTTCCTCTTGTGCCTCTCTCGGGTCAGCTGGTCTGCACACATGAGCTCCTCAAATTCCCTCTTTGACACATGTTTCAGGATGTCCTGTGGAGTGAGGGGGGCCAGAGAGAACCACGAGTGTGAGCGCCTAGGAATTTCTTAAGTAACTATTATCCCGCATACAATATCGTGAAAGTAAAACAATGAGAGGGAAGGTGAAACCCTCCGGCCTGACCTGAACGTCCAGGTCCAGCCTGTAGTTGAGGTCGCCGCACCAGAAGAGATGAGTGAAGCGGAGGCTGATGTCGAACGCACCGAGCTGTTTGTCACCCAGAGAGAGCAACCGGAGGACGTCCACAAAGTTCTGGTTCCTCCTGAACCGCAAACGTGACGCCAAACAGAAAAAACATCTTCAAATAAAGCTGAGAAATGACATTTGAGGACACACACATATTTCTTGCACACACTGCACCTGAGGACTTTGTCACTTCCAGAGGTCAGGTGGCAGTTCACAAACCCAAAAGAAGTGCCATTGAACAGGAAGGAGACCCCTACAGCGCCTTTGTTTCCTGAAACAACAGAAATCAGACTTTAATCTTGAGGTCAATCATACAGGAACACATCAGCGATGATGTTCTCCACTTCCTGTACTTGTGTGTGTGTGTGTGTCTGTCTGTGATGATGAGATAGTGAAGGGCAGTGTACCCAGTGTGTTCCCCAGACCAGTCTTCACACTGGCTGTGTTCACATGGCTGATGCGACTCTCATGCTCCGGCTTGACAAACACAGCCAGCCTCATGTTCCAGAGGGACTGCACTGCCACCTACAGGGCAAATTCAGACATTACAACTGTCGTCGAGCCTTGCACGGAGACATTTATTTTCCTGAAGTTTATCAATCAGGAAAGTAATCAAGTTTTTTTTTTTTTTTTTTACTCAAACTTATTAGATACAACTGACTCAAAGATTGTGCAGGTGTACAGAAGATACGCTTGAACAAGCGTGACATGAAATTTGAGTCAAAATGCTGAGAGGACAAGACTCGCCTGTTTGAAGTCGATCTGAGTGTAGCTGCGGAGAGTTGCTTTGATATGTTCGGTCCACTCTTTCTCCCCCTGAGGGTTTTCCTGGCTTCCTAAGGCGTATATATCATGGGGCAGACAGGAGATGGACTCATCAGGTGTGTGTCCCAAACCACAACTAGTCACCCACGACTGCAGACTTCGAGGAGGAGGGGAGCCACCTGCAAAGACAAGTCAGGATATGAGAATAAGGCCTCTTTTATTTTATTTGAGGAGTAAAAAGCTGTCATCGCATCACCGCTCACCCATATTCCAGGTGCCAACAAACACAGAGACCATGTCAGGTTCACTCCGCTGACAGTGCCGAGTTCTCATTAGCTGGAGGAGGTGACAGAAGGAGTCACATTTCTGCAAGAGATGACAGTAAATCAGGTTTAGGGAAATTACAGACTGCAAGGAAGAGCGGATCTTCTTCTTCTGCCTCACCCGTGCACTCTCAAAGGTCATTTCTCGAGGTGTGTTGTGATGACTGCCGACCACCATGCGAACTTTGGCTGGACTGCTCTGAAACTTGACAATCTGAAGGACTGAAAGGCACAAAATTACATCATGCATAAACAGCAGTGTACACACCTTCTGTCCTGGTGGATTTTAACAAAGTTGTAAGTAGGAGCCTCAAAATCCAAAGAGGGGAAACAGGAGAGGACCCAAGTAAACAGGAAAAGTCAACTCAAACAGTCTGCCAGCTTGTCGAATGTTTACAGCCTTAAAAAGTCTCATTTTATTTGCAAAAATATGGCTTTCCTGAAATTCTACATCAAACACTGTTGTGACTCTAAAAAGATTTGGAATGTGGGAGCTGCATAAGCTCTCTCTTCATAGCTGAAAATCAGATATAACAGTCATTTTAAAGATACTGACAGCTGACAGTTCTGACAGCATTGATTCAGTTTCACCTTTTTGTGCTTGAACCTCTAATCAGCTGATGATCGGCCTGCGTGGGTTCAAATTCAGTTTTTTTTTTTTTTTTAATAAAATTTTCTCCTAATCTTATAATTTAACGAGTGTATTTCTAATTATAAAATTTTTGTAAGAGAAGACAGTGCCAAAGCATCTCAACAGTGTTTTTCTCACTTCTGTCATGTGGCACCCTCTCTATACCAAAGGAGCCGGCCTTCCTGTCAAACAGCAGCACTCCTGTGTCCACATCCACGGAAACAGTCTGCCTGCCGTACCTCACCATCTTCACCTGCACACACAAAGAGATCACAAAGCATTAGAGGTCAACTAATTTTATTGATTATCTCAAAAATAATCTCTGATTAAGATCACAGCTTTGCATGTCGCAAGATGAGGTCTGTCTTTCAACACTGACTCACCTGAAAGGAGTGGACCGGCAGCGGCCTGTCGTTGTTCTTCACAGGCGGTACGCTGGGTGGAGTTGGTTCAGGAGGGGGTGGGTTCGGTTGCACTGCCAGATTGTGATTGGTCACAGCGTCTTGTAACGCTTTTAATACCTTTATGGGGAAAACGTCATTGCAGTGTTACAATTTATACTCAATTTTCCATGACAAGAACAATCTGTGTTTTATTTGTCACAGTGGAAATCCACTTGATCAAACCACTTCTGGTGTTTCCTTTCTTCAGCTCCGTAGAAACACTTCAACTGAACATGAACACACCTTTTTCTCCAGCGAAGACAGGAGGCTGACCAAAGCTGAGATTTTACACAGTAAGGTGTCCATCTCCATCTCTGGACCCTTTTGTCCACAACACAAGACAAAATACACAATAAGTTACCAACAGATTGTTTTCACGGTGTTTCATCACTTCATCATGTTCTTTTTTTTTTTTTTGTATAAAAACAACAACAAAAAATATTACATTGGAAAGCATTTTCATTTCTCTTTAAAATAGTTTCACATTTGTAAGGAACATGTATTTGTGAAATGAGCAGTAAAGTTGAGTGGATTACACTTCTCTTTTGGAGCCAAACAGTTAAACTTCCATCCATCCATCCATCCATTTTCTACCGCTTATCCGGGGCCGGGTCGCGGGGGCAGCAGTCTCAGCAGGGATGCCCAGACTTCCCTGTCCCCAGACACTTCCTCCAGCTCCTCTGGGAGGATCCCGAGGCGTTCCCAGGCCAGCCGAGAGACATAGTCTCTCCAGCGTGTCCTGGGTCTTCCCCGGGGTCTCCTCCCAGTGGGACATGCCCGGAACACCTCCCTAGGGAGGCGTCCAGGAGGCATCCTAAACAGATGTCCGAGCCACCTCAGCTGGTTCCTCTCGATGTGGAGGAGTAGCGGCTCTACTCCGAGCTCCTCCCTGGTGACTGAGCTCCTCACCCTATCTCTAAGGGAGCGCCCAGCCACCCTACGGAGGAAGCTCATTTCGGCCGCTTGTATCCGGGATCTTGTCCTTTCGGTCATGACCCAAAGCTCATGACCATAGGTGAGGGTGGGAACGTAGATTGACCGGTAAATCGAGAGCTTCGCCTTTCGGCTCAGCTCCTTCTTCACCACGACGGACCGATACAACGACCGCATCACTGCAGCCGCTGCACCGATCCGCCTGTCAATCTCACGCTCCATCCGTCCCCCACTCGTGAACAAGACCCCAAGATACTTGAACTCCTCCACTTGGGCTAGGGTCTCTCCACCAACCTGGAGGGGGCAAGCCACCTTCCTCCGGTCGAGGACCATGGCCTCGGATTTGGAGGTGCTAATCCTCATCCCTGCCGCTTCACACTCGGCTGCGAACCGCCCCAGTGCATGCTGTAGGTCCGGGTTCGATGAAGCCAACAGGACAACATCATCTGCAAAAAGCAGAGATGAAATCCTGTGGTTCCCGAACCGGAACCCCTCCGGCCCCTGGCTGCACCTAGAAATTCTGTCCATGAAGATTATGAACAGAACCGGTGACAAAGGGCAGCCCTGCCGGAGTCCAACATGCACCGGGAACAGGTCCGACTTACTACCGGCAATGCGGACCAGACTCCTACTCCGGTCATACAAAGACCGGACGGCCCTTAACAAGGGGCCCCGGACTCCGTATTCCCGGAGCACCCCCCACAAGACACCACGAGGGACACGGTCGAATGCCTTCTCCAAATCCACAAAACACATGTGGACTGGTTGGGCAAACTCCCACGAACCCTCGAGCACCCTATGGAGGGTATAGAGCTGGTCCACTGTTCCACGGCCAGGACGAAAACCGCATTGTTCCTCCTGGATCCGAGGTTCGACTATCGGTCGGATCCTCCTCTCCAGTACCCTGGAATAGACTTTCCCGGGGAGGCTGAGGAGTGTAATCCCCCTATAGTTGGAGCACACCCTCCGGTCCCCCTTTTTAAACAGGGGGACCACCACCCCGGTCTGCCAATCCAGAGGCACCGTCCCCGACAGCCACGCGATGTTGCAGAGACGTGTCAACCAAGACAGTCCCTGCACATCCAGAGACTTAAGGTACTCAGGCCGAATCTCGTCCACCCCCGGTGCCTTGCCACCGAGGAGCTTGCCAACCACCTCAGTGACTTCAGCTTGGGTGATGGACGAGTCCACCTCTGAGACCTCAGCCTCTGCTTCCTCCACGGAAGACGTGGCGACGGGATTGAGTAGGTCCTCGAAGTATTCCTTCCACCGTCCAACAATATCCCCAGTTGAGGTCAGCAGCTCCCCACCTCCACTGTAAACAGTGTTGGCGGAGACCTGCTTTCCCCTCCTGAGGCGCCGGACGGTTTGCCAGAATTTCTTCGAGGCCGACCGATAGTCCTCCTCCATGGCCTCCCCGAACTCCTCCCAGACCCGAGTTTTTGCCTCCACAACTGCTCGGGCTGCAGTTCGCTTGGCCTGCCGGTACCCGTCAGCTGCTTCGGGAGTCCCATGAGCCAGCAAGGCTCGATAGGACTCCTTCTTCAGCTTGACGGCAGCCCTTACTTCCGGTGTCCACCACCGGGTTCGGGGGTTGCCGCCACGACAGGCACCGGAGACCTTACGACCACAGCTCCGAGCAGCTGCTTCGACAATGGAGGTGGAGAACATGGTCCACTCGGACTCAATGTCCCCAGCCTCCCTCGGGACATGAGAGAAGCTCTCCCGGAGGTGGGAGTTGAAAGCCATGCTGACAGAGGGTTCCGCCAGACGTTCCCAGCAGACCCTCACAACACGTTTGGGTCTGCCAAGTCTGTCCAGTTAAACTTTGCTGTGATTATTGACGAAACGATGTGGCTGATGGTTCTCTGTCCAGACAATTATGAAAGTGGCTTCATGCAGCCTGGAAATGAAGTGAATGAATAGTTATATTGCCAAAGTGTTGTTTCTCCAAAATTTCGCTATCTAAACAAAAGTCTATAGCGACAGCAAAAGAACAGTTGCTTTTCTGAGGCAAAGAAGAGTTTTTCAGAGTAGTTTGCTCTGCTGTTCATCCCACAAATGCATGTTACTTGATAAATGTGGCACTGGTTATGAAGTGAAATAACCAGAGTGTCTAATTGTGCATGATCTATTGGCAGGAAGTTTGCTATAAATAATAAATAATCTACCAAATATAAATCTCCTTACTTTTTTGTGTGCATTTTAGACCCAATTTTATAATTTTACTGATTATTACTAAACGCATGCTGAAAGGTGAGTACTTTACCTGTGCCTTGGTGGTTGTTAAAGTGCAGCTGGGATGGTCAAAGACTTTGGCGAGGGTTTCCAGACTTGAGAGAGTCAGATCGATCTCACTGTGGAACAATTGGATGCACAGCTTCATAATCATACACACTGACTCGTATTGATTTGATTTCGCCAAACTAAAATGAAACCCACTGTTTTACACAGAGATATTAGATACCGAAATTATAATGAACAAGAGAAAAGACCAACTTTTCCCTTGTAAGTCGCACAGAAGGAAAAAGACATTTTAACATTAAGAAAGAGATCAGTGGTGAGAAAATCAGCTCATAACTTAAGTTTATCATCAACATCCAGTGAAGAATGACGCTTACCTGTTCAGACCTTGGCAGGCTGCACCGAGAGTACGCTTGAGGTGACAGAGAGTCGTGGCCCCTTTGTGCACATTCTCAATGTCAAGAGGAAGCTCACTGAAGAGGTAGTCATTGAGCAGGCCAATCACCTCACCTGCAGTGCTGCTGACAGACACAACAGACAGAAAAGGATACCAATACTGAAAATGTTCTCTTATAATGACATTGCTGGTGTTTCAGTTTGATTACTGAGCTGTTTTAAAGATTAGGAGTGATGACAGAAGCACTACTGAGAACAGCTTTGCATGAGCTCTAAGTATGGGAAATGATGAAATCCTTTCTTCAATTAAAAAATTTTTTCCGTTAAACTTTCACATTAAATAGTTTTACCTGGATGTGTTCAGGTCTTGCAACTTATCCAGGAATACAGTATGAGGGGCTGGTTTTGCCGGGAGTCCGGTGAAAGGCGTCGTGTTGACGGAGGCTGGAACAGGAGGCGGTTTCTCATCATCTGTGCAAACACACCACAGCGAAGGTTCAGCAGGGGGAAAAAAAAAAAAAACACTGCAACACATATTGCAGCTCTCAGTCGAGGGACTTTAAGTGGTCCTTGTTTCGAGCATATACAGTATGTTCAATGGTGCAGTGCATATAAAGAACAAACATCTCATATAGGTGTGGTAATTCCAGCTGGCGGCCCACCTGAGCTCTCATCTCCCGTGTCTGTATCACGGGGAACGGGGTAGAGCAGAGGGGTGACCAGACCTTTGTGTGGATGCTGGTAGCCCAACACCAAGTCCTCCAGTGTCCGGAAACAATTCACCTGCACCCCCTGTGTCGTCTGTGAGACACACAAACACAGCAGCAGACACATTCACAAACCGAGATTAGATATGATAAAATGTGTCAGACGTCAAGAAAAAAAGCTTGCGTGTGAGCTTCAAACAGAACGGAGTGGGTTGAAACACCGAGGCTTCGGTCAATTCTGCAAAGACTGAAGGAAACCCACTGCTGTCTACGGCCATTGTGGTCATCTGCCCTCTTGAGAAACAGCAGATAAAAACTCTAGAACATATATTCTTCCAAAACATTTTATTCAGTATCTAAAAATACACATCATGTATAACTCATCTGGTTGTGAATAGGTGTCTCTCATGGGACTATTACCCCCACCGGTCCCATAATCAAATTTTTCTTGGTAGCACAAAGCGGAACAGTTTGTTTGCATGAGAGAAAAAGCCACACGCAGATGATGTGCTGTGATAACAAAAAGCCTCCCATAGGGTGTTCAGAAAGCCGCAGCCTACAAGATCAATAACCTAGATCTCCTGGCTGTGTGACAGCACTTCGCTGTCATGATTCACAGTCAGACAGAAGAAATAAAGAAACCATACCCCCGTTAAACTAGTATCTACTAGCACTGATCATTTTTCAAACAGATATTCATTAATTTAAAACACAAAAATCAGGTAAAGCTTCACTAAAAAATCCTGCACAACAAAGAAATGCAAGACACACGCCGAAACCAAGATGGCACACATTAGACCACAACACTGAATGAACTCTTTTCCTGTCGTCTATTTTTAGAAGCTTTTGTTTTCATTTCTCGGTGAAGGAAACCATTTTTTGGCTTAAGCTACCTGTCCTATTTCGCCAGAAACTCTTCAAATAGCATTCCTGTACCACAAGGATCTCTTGAAAAGCAATTAAAAAGAAATGAAAGCGAATGAGAGACAGTGAAAGACAAAATTGGCCCTAAAATACCTCCTCAGCCCTCTTGGAAAAACAAAAAGGCAAGCATGCGACTAGCGAGTTAGTGGAGCAAATCCAGTGAGGGAAAATACGAAGTGGAGGTTTATACTGATGGCAGTGGAAAAACAACTAAAATAGCAACCAAGTTTAAGGTCTTTATTGGAGGAGGAAAGGATTTTTCCAAGCTAAAGGCTTAAAAACAACTTCCAGACAATGAGACTCGTCGTTGAACTTTAATATACAGACACTGTTATGAAAAAAAAAAGGTCTGGTTATTTGTGGTTAATGCAAAAAAATATATATAGTGTATACATATTCCTCTCACTTTCTCTCTTGCTGTGAATGTATGTGTGCGCTTGTGTGATCACAAGCTGTGCATATTTGTGATTTTATAGTCTAATAATTAAGTAGTTGCCCACCCCCTAAGCTCAAACTATCAAAAACAGACATATAACATCTACGGCTTAGAAAGAGAAACATCCAGCAGACTCATTATGCCTAATACAAACAGCCTCTTACACACACATAACAAATAAGCACACCCATTGGTCAATGACCGAGTGTGTGGGTTGAGTAGGAATCTCTGAGACATAAAAAACAATTTCTCCTCTGTGCTGTTGAGCTCACGCAGCAAACACGCAGCCACATGGCGGAGATGCCATTTAAACAACAAAGTTACAGCAGTGCTAATAGAGCTCTTACAGAGAGAAAACACAAACATGCCCCTGTTCTCCCTTCAACAAGCAATAACTAACCATTGTTTCATCCCGCCGGCTTCTGTCTGGGGGTACAGTCTGTGCCAAGGATTCTGACTTCTATTATGGTTTCCTTTGTTCGGCTTATTCTCTTTCAGTCACAGCGTTCAGTGTGGTGTAATGACAGACACTCACCTGAACTGCCAGAAGACCCTCAGTGTCAGGGAGAATACGATAGGTGTGAACATGGCGCTGAAACCTTGGGAGGGACAGAATAACATGTATTAGTGGCACTACAGACGAACACAAAAGCAAGCATCCACGGGGAAAATGGATTTTCATTCAGTGATTTAAAAAGGGCCCCATCTCCGGACTTAAGGATGCTGCAACCGTCCTAACAAGAAGTCATTTGTTTTGCAGGCCGTTATTGATGATAGCCGGGTTTAGTGACACTAGTGTGGAAGACACTCAGATCATCATCTGTGTCCTTTCACAAAAATTGGTTTCATTGAAGGGTGAGCCGCAGTTTTAATCGATCGGCTACTGTGCCGCAGCATGGACAAAGTGTGACTGTTGTTGCAGATCAACCAAGGACAAATAACGACTGTGTAGAAGAGACTGAAACTAAACCAGGGGAGTGAGATACTGAGGAAAAGCTGAAGGGAAAGAGGGAGCCGCTGTGAGCAGCCAGGCTCAGCTTTCAGGAATGTATCTGGCTTGGGCTGATGAGCAGTCAGCGTAGTGCGGTCACTGGAGCTCCCGCCCACTTTCAGGGGCCCCGGGGAAGAAACAGGGGTAAGTGGGGAAACAGGGAGTCATAAGCTTGAGTTTAACTGGCGGAGATGAGCTTTATTTTAACAGGACAGTCTCGTCTACAGAGGGCGTACGTGTGAAATTGGCCCAGCCAGTACGCGCCACTTTTAGCCATAGTAGTTCTTTTGCTGCCTGTTGGCAGATGATGGTGAACGTGATGGATACGACAGGGCGAAGCTGCTGAATCAATTTAGAAAAGAGGACATGAAGCAGAGATGAATTTGTGAATACTTAACCATTCTTTAGGCCAATTTCAAAACATCTCACAAGCTAAGACAATTCTGAACGGTTGCTCATAAGGTGTCACTTTTTAAATTATGGGACAAATAATAAACAGAGAATCAATAATGTATGCAGCACTGCTGGATTTGGAATGCAAAGAAAGTCCCTTGCATTGATCGTCTGTGTTCGATCAGTGTCATCACGAACAAGAGCTGTTCATCAACAGCGACAGGTGCTCCAAAGACGTGTACTGTCTCAACAGTAAACATCTGAATCTGCATTAAAAAAATACATCCTGAAGGTAAATGTGCTGAATCATCCGGTCTACGTGTAGAAGAACATGTGCGTGCATGTTTGTGTGTGTGTGTGTGTGTACTCACAGCAGGCACAATGCATAGGCTCCTGGCACAGACTCACTGTCTCTCACAAGGTAGCTGCCATCCCTTCCTGCCCGTGCCAGCAAGTCCTCGGCGTGCACACGGCTGATATCTCGATGATACCATGCAGCCGTCGCCATGGCGACGAATACTGAGAGGCAGATTCTCAAAGACAGTCCGCATGAGGTGACGAACTTGACCTAGCACGAATTCGCCGCATGCTCGGTGTGACGGACGTGCTCAGGGGACGGCGTCTCGTTGGTGGTCTGTCACTCCAGTCATCAGCGGCGCAGGGCGGTGGGTGATCTAATGTGGCGTCTCAAAATTTCCCATGATCCTTTTCTTCACTGTCAAACAGACAAGCCTATCGGCTCGCACTTCCTGGGTCCTTGGCTGGTTTCTTCTGGGTCGCACATCCTGCAACGATGAAGGAAGAACGAAGAAGCGTCCAGCTGATGGGGAGGTTCGATCACTCCATCTACGGCCTGCTCCTCAGCAGAGGCTCCAGTCCACCTCTCTGCATATACCCTTGTGGAGAGAGACTCAGTTTCAGTTTTTAGTTGGAAGTGGGTGTTGCCCAGGTGGGTGTGTGTTGCTCCAACAAACACATCACAGCAGTGTGAGGAAGGGAAGGAGACGGAGGCAGAGGGGAAGGTACTGAGATGAGCAGAGTCTGAATGGAGCGGCCACCCCTGAGGCGATGACGGTGCCTCTAGCTTAACCACAAACACAAGCCCTCCTCCTGTCCCAAAACAAAAACCCACATGCAAAGAAACAGAAAAGAAGAACCAAGAATGGCAAAACAAGCAAGTCAAGCGGCATCTGAGAAACACAGTCAGCGCTAAAACCAGACAGGCATGCAACAGAAACCAGACTAATTCAAATGATTTCCCAGCTCTGTGGCCATATAAGGGAAAGGAAACACCCTCTAGAAAAGTTCAGCTGATGACTGCAGTTGTTTTTTGCTTCTTCAAAGAGCGGATCCCATTCAAGGCGCGTGTGTTTGGATGGAGGTGACGCCGGGGGTCTTACTTTCACGCTGGATGTTTGTGTGCCGCTGCGCGTCTTGTCAGAGGAGTCCCGTCCGCTCTGGCGTGGTCTCCAGCGGTTCTTCAGAGTGCTGTCAGAGCGGAGGGAGGGGGCAGCGAGGCAGAGGACAACCCCGTCAGAGCAGACAGAGGAAGTGACTCGACATTCCAGATGGCGGACACGGCCAGGAGAATTCTTGTGAGGGGCTCAACTTCACCACCACTGTGTCAAACAGCAGACTACTTCCTTTTTCTCTCTCCCTCTCTATTTTTGTCTTCCCCCCTCTGCCGTGGATCTTTACTCACACAGAAAACAGCTTTTCACTCACAGGGCAGCTTACTCTATCTTTTATGTTAGAAATGTGTTTCTTTCCCTCACATTTTTCACTCTCTGGCAGGCATGTTTACCAATCCTTTTCTTTTTGTCACCCTCCCCTCTCTTTCTCATTTCTTCCCTCTCAGCAAAACAGAGCCTCCATATGGTTATGATCATCCTTAACTTTCTTCGTTTTGCCCTCCTAGAACATCACCCATTATTCAGCCCTCCTACGTCCCTCCCACTCCATTAGCTGGAGCATATAACCCTGTGGGAAGCTGTTTGCTCCCACATTTGCTGTTCTGCCTCTCACTACTCAGCAGAAATGCACCGACCACCGACCGCAGAACCCATAAAACAAATAGACGCAAGTCTATCCCAGTTTGATGCTGCTTCTTGTTAACCCTTCTTCTATAATCACTTCTTCTTCAGACTGATTCAGTCCCCTCTAAGGAACAGCTAAAGGTTTTGTCGTAGGCTTACAACGACTGCTCTTCCTAAAGTGAAATTTGTGTTTTAAGTGCATTATTTAAAATATTTTTTACCATAAATTCAGAATATTGCCCATGACGAAGATGCCGTCCATCCGATCACAGTCACACACAATCTAAGAGCCACTTGATTCTGAGGGAGGAAGCTGTAGTGCCCCAAGAAACTCACATATGCACAAGAAGAACATGCAAACTACACACAGGAGGAAATGATTTCCAAAAAGCAAACAGCAGCAGCAGGAGTTTGGGGGTCGGGGGGATGTCTACTTTCTGAAGGATTTTTTTTTTTTTTATTCACTTAAACTGTTTACAAGGAATAGTAAAAATATTCTTCAAAACCAAAACTTTAACAACTATCATACCATTATGTGTCCACCAGCTTTCACCAGTACAATATGATTATGTTAACTCTTTAGTAGCTCTGGATCTCAACAATCTTAAAGATTTCAAAGAAACTGAGGATCCACAATGTGTTTTAAACCCTGGACAGAAGGCTTATCCCTCTCACACCTCCAGAACCCCTCATTTAGTCACTTTACTTCAAAATCATAAAGACTGCATAGGACAAAATTTGTTAACATTTACTGAATTATAATCAAATTCTACCCAAGATGAAAATGCAATCACCAAAGTTACAATAATTTAAGAAGAGCATGAATGTGTCACGTTTTATGTAATCTCACCACGTGATTCACTCTAGACAACTATTTCCAAACTCCTCTGAATGGAAGATGAGAGTTTAACTTGTCAATGACATCGACAGCATTCGATATCTGCAAATCCTTAATGTCTATGTTCAAATAAGCCACACGACAAGACAGTTCACTGCTAAAAATTCTAAAGCGCTACACCCTCTCTGGATAACAGATACGAGCGAAGAAGCTGTGAGGGCATTGGTGAGGACCTAAAAATATCAACATCATGTTTTTGCCAGAGTAAGACGCAGACCATCACATAAAACAGTGGGATTCACTGTTCTGACACCATGAACCTCTGTGTGAAATGTTGGAACCCGCTTGACTGGTTGCATAAACCATTCCACAGAACAAACAGAACAGAAATTTAAAAAGGAAAAAAAAAAAAAAAACAGAACACTAATGTGTCACCTTTAGTAGGAAGCGGGGACATTTCGTGACATGTGGTGCGAGCAACTGACAAGGTCAAATAGTGGTTTCTGATATGCAGCAAACCCCTCCACCCCCCCCAAAAAAACCACAACTAAAACCGCACCATTTCCATATCTAAATACTCCTTTCTGAGGAGATAGGCTTCCTTTCACCACAGTTATCGTTCTCAGAAACAGCAGTTGTTATGTGACGCTGACTCGGTTCCTGTCGTGTCTGATACTCTCTCCAGATCTACCAAATGTTCTGCTTATGCAACAAATGAATGGGAGAGGACACAGAGACAGCCACAGAGATGTTCTCTCAGAATCTGCTCCCCGCTTTCAGTTTCCAAGCCAGCAGTCAGATCAGCCTTTGCATTTAATTAACATTGTTTTGTTTAAGTTGAGTCAGATCCCCCTGCTATGAAGGACAGAGATGCTGAAAGAGCTTTACTCTGGCTTATAACACACCATCTCGTCCCGTTTCTTCATGAAAATATTACCCTGTGTTATATAATCAAAGTGAGGCTGCACGCCAGCTCATGATTATATAAGAAACAAAAGTTCCTATTTCAAATAGCAATCTGCCTGTAGGTGAGCTCTTTTTACCTAAACACAAAGGTATGAATAGTAAAGAAGGCTTTGTGTGAGTGTGTGTATATACTTGCCTTTTTACTCGATATTTTCATCACTGTTTGTCAGCAGTTCGTAAACAGCTTACAGTTTCTGCTGAAAAATTAAGACATAATAAGATCCACCAATCTGTAAAACAATGAAGGTGGCAAATTGTTGTTTACTTCTTGAAAGAATTGTTAGACTCAAAAGTGTTTCTTTGCTCAGAAGCAATACTGTGTGCCTGCTTGTCAGATTTTGTTCTTAAAAATAACCATACAGTCCTCACAAAAGCCACATCATCAATTAGAAATGGGGGGTGAGTAAGTGCTCTCTGGATGATGTGGGTAACCATGTGCTCATAACCTCCCTTTCCAAGTGATGGCAGCAGCAGCACCAACAACAGCATCAGCGGAGTTAAGCCGGCGTGCGGCAGATGCTAAAAATACCACCGGGCAAAGGTCACAAGGGAGCCGCAGAGCATAAATGATAGAAGGCAATTAGGTAACATAGCTGCAGCTGCTTAACATTTAGCCTGGGTTCATGCACACTGTGTTTTAACTGCATTCATAATTGCTGTCGGCGATGTCGGCCCTGGCACTGTACGCCAATAAATCGCTGTTGAAGGTTACGCTGACAACACTTCGCACTGTTCACTATTGGCTAGAGGCGACGCTAATAGGCTCAGCATCTGCAGTCATGCTCTACATCACTGCCTCAAATTAGCAACACACAGACGAAGACCATGCTGTTAAGAAGTGGTAGACTAATTCCACAGGGACAATATTGACTTCCTATATAAAGCACTTGCTTTTAACAGCACCAGCTTAACAGTAAGGGGCTTATGTGACTGTTTGGAGGCTCTGACAGCGAAGACTGGAGAAAAAAAAAAAAACTCAAGACAGAGTTCATCATACAGAGACTATTATGTAAGATTAGCGAGTTCATACAAAAACAAGTGAAAATCTCAGGTGTGTATACAGTGCGACAACACATGTAGTATAGCTTAAATAGGTTTAAACTGGCGAGGTAGTGAATTATATGACATGTAAGGTTTATAAGACAGTGGCATTTTCTTCAAAATGTCTGGTAAAAAAAGAGCAGCCATTTATGAAAAAGGTTTGTTAGTTATCAGGCATTACATAAGAGCCTCAAAATGCACATTGCGAAGCCACTGCTTCCGCATAAAGCTACCTTTCCAGAAAAAACAATAGTTTTATCACACCTGCTTGTTTGCAAAAGAAATCTGGAGTGTGTTTTCCACACCTCAAGGAGTCTGTCATGATTTCATTGCATGAACATAATCATGTCATAGAATAATGATGTAATTTAGAACATTTGTCAAACTTTCTGTTTTATGTGGAGCAGGTATGTGGATTGATCAGGCAAGCTTTAACCACATCAGAGAGCTTAAACACCTGACAGATGATCGGGTGGAAAAGGGGACACCTGCAAGTGCAGCTTTAAGAAGATCTCAAACCTTGGCACTGTATGCCAGGTGAAGGGAGGCCAAGTAACACGTCCAGAGATCTCTTTCAATATAGTAGCCTGCTAAGGTGTGGAAATCCCTCCATAAAACCAATCATCCAGCTCCCTCATTAATCAATCAATTACTCTTGGCTGAGCAAGTGAGAAAATCCTCTATGACACCTTTACCACTTACGCTTAAGTTCATTTCAGCTTTAAATGTCCCCAAAGGGCTATAAATGATCATGAATCATCCGTGATGACAGACTCTCGTGACCATAAACAGCACAACTAATTGGGAAAAATGAGTTTGTAGTCACTCTGGTGCTAATTATAAAACCTTGTTGCTTCCACAGCGGTAAGTCAGCAGGTTGCTGAGCTCTTTGTAAACCTTCCATGTGCACAGATTGTGGAGGCTTGGTAGAGGAGCCATCTGTCGCACACAGCTACCCAAACAACTAAAATCCAGCTAATGCCACTCCACTCAAGTCTAAGCTATAAGAAAGGAAATCCTTGAACATTCAAGGAGTCCATCCATAAGAAGATCTTCTGAACGTGGCCAGGGTTGAATGCATCCAACTATTTCAAACTTTCCAATGAGCGGGTTGTCAAAAGAGACACAAGCCGCACCGCTAAAATCAATACTGAACCGGTGTTTTGTGACGATGAACTCTGAAATATCCAATGCCAGACAGGAGCATTGTGAACGTTTTCTGTGAAGGTCTCAAGGCCAGAGTGTCTTTTTCATGTGACTGTTAAGAAAAATGGAAGCACATTCCCATCACGTTGCTGCTTCTCATTCTTTATGTTCAGTCTCAATTAGACGCTGTTTAATAGACGGTTGTTTGGAGCACTGACGTCTTCAGGATAACTTCAAATGAAACATTTAAGTCTCTTGGTAGCATGGATATACAAGCCAATAAATATGAAGACTTTCAAAAGAAAATCTGGCTTCGGGCAGTCGTTTATATCCATACAGAAAGTTAAAATATTCTATAAAATCCATCTTTAAGAATTTGTTTTATAAAGGAAAATAAAGAGGCGTGAATATGTAACCTGTCGATACAGTACGTGCTCATGGATGAAATGTGACGGCGATCTGAAACAGATGTCAAAGTCACAAAAATAGTTCTGAACATGGCTTTGTTTTTGAAGTCCATATCTGTCTCATCCCTTGAACTGTAGCCGCCTACATTTCTGAGCTTATTATTTTGAAGTCGCAGACACAGCGCCGGTGCCAAAAACAGTCGTGTTGAATAATGAATTAATCAGATTTTCTGGGGAAAAAATACCCTTCCCTTCAGGATGGGTAAGCTGGAGGGAGGTTCTGCAGGTTGGTAGGTCAAGGTATAAAAGCCACCAGGAGGCACCGACTGGCACTCACTCTGACCATCAGCAGTGATTAGAGCGACGGCAGAGACGACTCACCGACACCACTGAGGAGAACGGTGAGTGAGGCCATTCTCTTACTGACCAACTTTTTGAAATGATAACACAGATGAACCAGCGTTTAATGGCAGCGATTTTTCTATATTACGACATTTACGTTTTAAAATTCATTTTTCATCACTACTAATAAGATGCACTTTAATTATCCCAAGTTTGAGAAATTGTGTTCATTTCTATTTCAATAAATCCATCAGGTACTCCTCAGAAGTTATTCAGAATAAAGCAATGGCTTAGCTTTCATGGTGAACCAGTGGAATGGATAATAAGAAATACAGTTAAACACTGAATGACAGCAGCAGCCAATAATTCCAGGTTTTGTTTGCATGAGTGTGTGTGTGTGTTTTTTTTTCTTTAATAATTCGGTATTTTCGTCTTGTTTTATTTGCAGACTCTAACACAACATCAACATGTCCAAGTGAGTATAGTATACCGACTGTTTCCCACCTCATTCAGTGACAGTCATGGTGACAATCCTGAGTCACTCAATGGTTCAGATTGAAACTAATGAAATGAGTCATTCCATCAATGTGATGGAAAAACACAACATTTTATTTAGCTAATGTGTCTACTTTGGCTGCAGCAATGATTCACTCCTGTGTCAGACTTTGTTGGGTGCAAAACCTTAAAGTCTCATGGTTTTAAAAGAACAAAAACAAAACGTTCATTGTTCTGTTGTTCTTACCAGACTTATTTAACAGAAATAAAAGTATCTCAAAGGGATCATCTACTCACAAGAATCTACTTACAACTGGACATCTCAGTGAAGTCTTCAGTCTTCAGTCCTCCACTGTTTACACACTGTGTCCAAGAGATAAAGCAAATCCCCCATGGATTGTGTGGATCTGATCTCAACAGACAGGTTTAAACGATTAAGGAAAAGTTTTAACAGGATTACTTGGTAAACTTCATTGAGGATTACTTGTTTGTGCTTGCCTTTTGCACAGAACGCTTGACACATAAAAACCACAAGGTACATTTAAGACATGTTTCATTTAATTTATACATGGTTATTTAGATATATAAATTTACTAAATAATGCTTATACACTAGTGGCAGCAGGTATTCATCCATTTGAGAACTAATCCATGTTCGCAGGAGAGGAAAGAGGAGGTGGGTGGGGAGTGGGGGGTGATCTGGTAATTACAAATGACAACCATGCTTTATAGTAGGTGTGCACAAACATAACATAAAACAACCGTGGGCGCTAAAATGATATTTAAAAGCAAATACATTATGGGGCAAGGCTGTTCAGACAGAATTACAGACTTCAAATACTTAGTAAGATACTGTTATTTGAAGTGTGTGGTATAACAGTCTGATTAACTGAGCTTTCCTCTTTTCTGTCTTTTCAGAGTATTTAAGAAGACCAGTGGGAACGGACATGTAAGTGGCCTCTACAATATGCTCATTATAGGGCTCCCCTTTGGCTTAGGGAGGAGTGCAATTTGTATGTTAGCGTTCCAACTCCTCAAAATAGCTTCCAACTTATAACCTTAGTGGAGGAGTAACCGTTTTCCTCTTTTTTTTTCTTTCCCTTCAGATTGCCCTCTACTTGGGGAAGAGAGACTTTGTGGACAATGTGGATTCAGTGGAAGTAGTTGGTGCGTGGTTCAGCTAACGTGCATGTATGTGAGTTTAAGAGGTATATGAGATTATTTATTGATTAACTTTTGTGATTACTTGCAGATGGGGTTGTGAAAGTGGACCCGTCTGGCCTGAATGGCAGAAACGGTAGTGTTGCTTTATACACTGTCAGCCAAAAACAACATCAAATCCAAAGTTTAGGCAATATAAACTGACACGTAATTGTATTTTTTTTCCCCCCATGTAGTGTATGTCTACCTTGCTTGTGCCTTCCGCTACGGAAGTGATGACCTGGATGTTATCGGGCTGTCCTTCAGGAGAGACATTTGGATAAAGCGCATTCAGGTGTATCCGCCAACAGGAGAAACTCCAACTAAAACACCAATGCTAGAATCTCTCATGAAGAAAGTTGGAGACCAAGGAGCCCCCTTCTCCTTCCAGGTGAGCAAATTTAATCTCAGTGCTTATGTAACATCAGACCAGCTCTGTTGTTCAGTCTGAGTATTCCAATTAACCACAGTTTATCTTACAATCATCACTTCATTTCTCATAAATATGCTTGTTGTTTTGTTGTTTTTTTTTTATGTTTTAGATGCCAACAAATCTCCCATGCTCAGTCTCCTTACAGCCAGGCTCAAATGACTCTGGCAAGGTAGTTCAAAAATACTTTTCTCCTTAACATTTAACTTTAATAAACGGTTGACAAATACTCACTTCGCTGCATGTTTCTGTGCTGCAGGCTTGTGGTGTGGACTTTGAGGTGAAAGCATACATTGCCAACAACAAGGACAGTGCAGATGAAGTCATTGACAAGAAGTATGTGTGCCTGATCCCAAGCCTCTTTGTTATTATCTTCCTTACATTTCAATTTCCTTGATTCTTTAATCATGTGGTTTTTCCTTTTCCTGTTTTTAGGGATACATGTCGTCTGATAATCCGAAAAATACAGTTTGCGCCTGCAACCAACAACCCCGGACCCAAGGCTGAGGTGTCCAAGCAGTTCATGATGACCGACAAGCCAGTTCATCTCGAGGCCTCGCTGGAAAAGGAGGTAAACAGATGTCTCCAAAGACTCCAAAGAGTATTATTATTATTATTATTATTATTATTATTACTTATTACCACCAAATCATCTCAAATTCATTAATTGTATTTTTAGATTTATTACCATGGAGATCCCATCAAAATGAATGTAAAAATCAACAACGAAACCAACAAGACTGTAAAGAAAATCAAAGTTTCAGGTAAACAAAAGTATGATTTATATTTGTGTGGTTTAAAAAAAATGTATTAACATGAAAAGACTGTGATTGATGCTGGACAGCTGGACGTTGCAGCCGACTCTAACGAGTGATTTTCTGCTTTTAGTTGAACAGGTAACGAATGTGGCGCTCTACTCATCTGACACCTACGCCAAGGACGTCTTCACTGCAGAATATGGGTAAAGCTTCTACTGCTTCAGACCAAATTCAATTCACTTGATGTAGAAATTTCACTTTATGGCAAAATAAATCCTGCAAATGCAAACCTTAAAAATATATCCACATGCCTCAATTTACATTTTATTTAAAGGAATATTGATGCAACAAAAAAAAAAAGAGTTCCCTTCAATTTGACAGTGCATTATGATTTATTCGTATGTTTTTTTCACTGCTTTGCGCAGAGAGACAGTGAACGCCAACTCTACATTCGACAAGACCTATGACTTCACCCCACTGCTGTCCAACAACAAGGAGAAGCGCGGCATCTCTGTGGACGGACGGCTAAAAGACGAGGACACCTGCCTCGCGTCCACGACTCTGTAAGACATCCTCCGTCAGTCACTGAGGGGCTTACCGCTCGGCTGCGGCGGGGTTTCATCCTCTTATTGAGTGGCGGTGATGCAACTACGCATTGTGTCATCCACTTATGGGATCTTAAAACAAATCCGCACGTATGAAAGGTAAACTATTCTTGTCCTTACAGGAGCCAAGGAGATAAGGAGATGCAGGGAATCATTGTCTCCTACAAAGTAAAGGTCAATCTGTTTGTGGCCAGTGGCGGGTAAGCCTTCACTGAAATGAAAAAGAAAAAAAAAAAAAAGAAAAAAGAAAATTAATGTCTAAATGTTTGATGGCAAAATATGTTGACTAAAGAAGTTTTTTTTTTTTTTTTCCCCACACCAAAGCCTGCTGGGTGGACTCACAGGAAGGTAAATATTAATTTTGATATGGTGTGATTTTTATGAGAATAATAAAAAGATTTCTAATTCTGATCTACAAAGATTTTAATTAATAATTTAATTTTCTTTGTTCCAGCGATGTCACTGTGGAGCTTCCTCTGACTCTGATGTGCCCAAAACCTGCAGGTGAGTGCAATGTTTCACGTAACTGTGCAAGAAATGTCTCCTGTGATTTTTCACTTTTTCTTGTGCATGATCGATAATTGATGATATTTTGATGATCTTCCTTTTTGCTTCACATGGAGCAGCAGTGTGAGTATTATTTAATGATAGTAACTATAGAAAGCCTTATAATTTTCTTTGTGAGTGTGTGTGAGAGCGAGATAATCCTGACATGCTGCGTATATTTCTCTCCTGTGCAATTGTGGCTTTTATGAAACCTCAGCCAATTGGATTAAATGCCTCATATTCAGGTGAGGTCAAGTCACTTTCAGAGATTTTTTTTTTCCTCAGGTTCACTCCTTCAAGGGTCTCTATAGTTAAAGGAACAACAATATTTGAACAAATCCCAATCTATGTGATCAAAAATAATACAGACAAATAAATATCATTTGAAATTACACACAATAAAGTCATGGCCCTAGAATGAGTGCACCGCTTGTTTTGCTCCCCAGTAGCATCCAAAAGCAGCATGCATGCCAATATGGGAAGTTGTGCAATATTACCCATATTGTGGAAAAAAAAACATGTAGTCACTGTCATGTCTTTTTTTTTTTTTAATCCCAATTTACCCTTTTTAAATGTTTGTTGAAAAGAGATTTAAACAAAATGATGAATTGCGTTACCTCTACTGGATCACAATCTCGGCTGTTTTCCGCTTCCACGCGCAGGAGCGACATCAAACTTGAGGCCAAGGAGGGATGAGACAACCAGGACGACCCATGACCTCTCTGGGGAAAATCACAGAACATTAAGGAACTCATGAGGAAAAGCACAACGTGTCATAGAGTTACAACAGTGGACTTATTTCCTCAATATGTGTGCATGTTTATTCTAAATCACTACAAGAACTCTGGCATTGCAGGGGTTCAAACTCTTTGTGACATTTGTCAAAAAGGCATTATAACATTATATAGAATAAAACATGTACTGTGCATGTGTCAAAGGAACTGTAGAGAAGAAGTTTCTGCACATGTGATTAATGGTGAAAATGCAAAGTTTTAATTCATTCTTAATTTGTGTTGTTGTGTCATTAGAGCAATGAGGAATCACAGTGCAACAATGAACTGAATGTCTCCAAAATACTGGATTTGTGTCATTCTGTGTAGACAAGAGGGATGAATAAACACCAATTTCCTTCGATTACTCGTCTGTCTTTTTCTTTCGGTATTTTCATGTTGTATCTTTTAGCTTTGTCTGAACTGTGTTTGATGCTACATCGCATAAACAAACCAGTGAACCAATCACACTTTTTAAAAAGTCCCATTTCATACTTTCTAGTGTATTTGTCTCTTTTCCCATCCGTAATACAGCTTTTGGTAGTATATAATTTGCTATTTCTTGTGCACACTGATGCGGCTTTCAGCTTCCCAATTCGTCCGAAAATGGTGACTCACAACACAAACCACTGTACATCTGCTTCTCCTGTTTCTTTTACTCAAGTTTTTTTTTTTTCTTCAGAAAGAAACCCACGCACACACACTATGTCTGACCTTGAAGCAGTGCTGCAAAGAAATAATACAACTGGGGTTTAGACATGTAAAAACACTAACCCTGAGCATTAAACCTAACTTCATTTAGCAAAAGTATTCAAATACGTAGCATACAATAGTGTTGTAGTGCAGTATAGATTGGTAATATACCTTTCTTTTCTTTGCAGTGTTGGGTTTTACCTTGAATTGGGGCCATCCAGTGGTTTAGTAGTTTGTGCTCTCGCCTCGTGGTCTAGTGCATTGTGGCCTATTCTCTGCAGAGTTTGTGTGAATATGAGTTTCTCTGCTCTGTCCAGGGTGTACCATTCCTTTACATGGTCACCTGGAACCATCTATGGAATCGGTGCAGTAGTATGAAAGACGGATGGATAGAGCTGTGTTAACAGATGATGGTTTTCTGGGGCTTAGACACTGATTTGCAAAAAGGAATCATGTCATATTTTTGATGTCGAGTCATTTTAGAGCTGGAGGATCACAGCCGTCCTGTACTGGTGTATTATCAAGTTCCTTTGCATGACTTTAAAAGACAAAAGAAATGATAGGTCCCATGTCTGTTCTAGTTTCTAGAGGGTGTCCTGAGGGGTCCCACAAACCCCATATTGGGAACTTGCATTGTTAGTTTTACACCCAGTGTTTTGAAACTTTCACAAATTAAACTAATATTATAGATGACATTGTTTTACAGTGTTTCCCCTCTATCTCGGCTTCATTTTAACATGTTTCTGTAATCAAGTCAAGATGAGCCTTTGTCTATTATTAATACCGTACATTTGTCATATACACATGGGAGGAAACCAGAGACCTAAAGTAAAGCCACATTCTCACAGTGAGAACATATAAACTGAACAGAGAAAAACCTCTAAACCAAAACTCTACCTCGACCAGGTACCTTCTCAGCTCAGATTGAGTTGAAAGTGGTAGCCCTCAGGTCTGAACCTCTCTGGTCAAAACAGCACATTTTCCCCTTGCTGCAACCAAATATACTTCTCCTTGATGCACACATTACAGATCTCTATATAAGTTTGACATATCTCAAATAGTTTAGTATTTATTATTGAAAGTTGTGAAACAATGGGAACAGTTTAGCAAAAATTAGTTTGTGTTGTTTCCTTAAGATTATACAATATATACTTTCAAGCCACATAAGTAGCTATATGTGGCCGTTTGAGGTCATTAAGAAAGATGTAGAAATTAATGAATGTGAAATGACTGTGACTAATTATTGCAGCAAGTATGATTAAAGCTTAGCAAAAGAAAACAAACAATAAAACAAAACAATAATGCATGAAAATGCCAGTAGTTACTTGAAATATACTGGAAATATATGTGTGTATATATATATATATATATATATATATATATATATATATATATATATATATATATATATATATATATATATATATATATATATATATATAAATCACCAACGTGCGGCAAAGTAAGCAAAATAAAAGCTTGTAAACTGTTTATTTTCACGTAATTCTTTGAAGAGGTGCAGCTTGCAGACCCCCAGTAAAAAATACCTCTCCCCACACTCCAACATTATTCTTCTAAGTGTTATTCACACTTTTTTTTGTGTTTAGGGACTAGTTTTAATCGAAGCAACACTCACCCTCCATGTCTTTATGTAAATGTTTCCTCCCGTCAGGAGCCAGTAGAGCTGTGGCAGCTCTGTGCTCACCGTGTCCTTCGTGCGGCCGCCGCTGGGTGTCGCTGTTTCGCCGCTCAACTGAAGAAAACAATAGCTGGCTCGCCCGGGATAAAGATACACTGCTCTCCGCTCCGGTCTAGACATCACATCATTAGCAGAGTCAGCTAGTTAGCTGTTTATTTCTGGTCAAAATGTCAACCACGACAGGCGGCGGAGAGTTTGGCAACCCTCTACGAAAGTTCAAGCTCGTCTTTCTGGGCGAACAGAGCGGTAAGCTGGGCACGGCGAGCCCGAAAAAAGCTCTTTTTATGCTCGGATGTGTAGAAATGTTATAAGAAGTGGTCACGTTAGCTAACTAGCCTCCCGAGTTAGCGAGCTACTGGACGCAGTGAGGAAGTTAAAAAGCGGCCAGTGTTGAACAACGGTGAACTGAGGCTGGATTTTAATGTTTTGTTATGGATGATGAGTGAAATTAAAATGTTAAAAAAAAGACGATGAGCTTGCTGGTATTTCACACAAGTGATGATGTCATTGAGTAGCCACCGCTGGCTAAGCTAGCTAAACATCTCGGTGTGGACGGCTAACGTCTGGAGTGAGCTAAATTATCCAAATGATTCCGTTGCGGCCGCGATTCATTGAACAGATTACCTTGTTGTTCATTCAAAACAATGAGTGATGGAGCTATTTTGGGTGCTGGTGGGCGATGCAACAGCATCATCATCATCACGATCCTTGTAGCGTAATCGCAGCTAGCACATTACTTTTAGCTCACAGCCTGTCATTGACGCTCATTCACTCCCTGAAGCCTTTTGAGGGGGCAGCTAAAGTTACCTGCTAGTCTCTGCGTTCGAACAGAACGTCCATTTACGACAGTGAAGGTGATTGATGCTCATTTGTCGGGGACAGTGTGGTTAACTTAAGCCGTTAGCTTCCTGCGGCGGCAGCAGCATCTTGCAGAGCCACGTCGGCCAGTGCTTCAGACCGGGCGGCCCTCTGTCTCCCCTCCACTCCGGTTATCCCCTTGACGGGGGCTTTATTGAAACCCAGCTGTGTTTTAGGAGGGGGGGATCGGTGGCAGAATCACGACAGCGACCGTCCGGCATCGAGAATTGAGAGTGAACTGGTGTTAATTCTCCACAGTTCGTGGCTCCACCCATACTGCCAGCTCAGCGTGTGGGTTCATGGGTCCACACTGCATCAGAGCTCAGCAGGTTACTCACTCACTGCGTGGTGTCAGTGAGGCTCTCTGTCCTCATCTCAGACACACTCTGGGCTTAATTGTGCAATCATAGGATAGATTTGGGTTTTGATCTACTACATCAAAGTTGTATTTAAACATCCACTTCAAAAAACCTAATGAACTGTTTTTTGTTTGTTTGTACAGTTGGGAAGACTTCACTGATCACCAGGTTTATGTATGACAGTTTCGACAATACTTACCAGGTAAACAAAAACCACAACTCTATAATGATGCATCATTTAGTACGTTGTAAACTGGGGTGTCAATCATAAGGGTTGTGGGCCAAAGCTGGCCTGCAAGAAGCTCTAATCTGGGCCAACATCCCACCAAGTGAGGTGATTAAATAGGAGTTACTGAAAAGCTTTTTGGATGTTTTACTACAGTTTGTCCAGAAGGTGTTAGTAATAGTTGTTTTAGTTTTATATTTTACATTTATATAGACATTTTCATCATATATAGCCTGCCTCATAACAAAGAAAATCTAGTCTAGAGTTTAAATTTAAAGGCGGCATTCACCTCTGAACTAAGATTTGCTTGACATCCCTGCTATTAACAGAATAAATCTACTGTGTCTTAATGGGAAGGCATGATGCTTCTTTAAGGATTTTATTCCGAAATATTAATGGATTCCACCGTAGTTTATAGAGAAGATTTTTACTGCAGCCTCACATTTCATCCCCAGGCTAAAGGAGACCAGGTTTTTGTAGTTTGACCCCTGACTCATATTTTTTTTTTATCTAATTTTAACACTTCAGGCTACAATTTGAGCTTTCGCAGCAGTTTTAAACTTGAGTAGTCTTATAAGGCACTATTTAAAAATGTAATGAGCCCTGTTTTATATACCTAGTTTATCAGAACTCCAAACATCTTAACGTCATTCATGACGGAATACCAAAGCACACAAACTAGTTAAGCATGTGTTATGAATGTTATTACTCTGTGCAAAACCAGATAATCCAGTTCCAATGAATGAGTGTACATCATGACTGATCAGCAGAAATGTAGTGATACTCTGTATAAAATCATTTCACATAACAGTTTTCAGCATTTTTTTTGACATGTAACAGTTTATACATGTTCCCATGACATTGTGTTCCTGAAACTCACCATGATTTAAATATTTCTGATCATATTTAAGCTAAACCACAGTAGTAATATTTAATGTATATTTTAGGGTTGGTTTTTTTTTTCATTTCTTAGTTTACTGCAAAAAAAAACAACTGTTTAATTGCTGTAATTTCCTTGCAGGCAACAATTGGTATTGACTTTTTGTCAAAAACCATGTATTTAGAAGACCGCACGGTAAGTCCTGCATACTTTATTTTACAATCCTCATCAGTCCCATTAGTAAACTGCTGGAAAAGCTGCTGTTTATTTAGCTGCCATCATTTATTTTCCTCTCATCGTCTCATCTTGAGCCCGTTTACATGGACATTAAAATCCAGTCATGACCCATCTCTGGAGTTCATGTAAACAGTATAATGCCAAAAAAGACTTTCAGATAATGTGAGTTTTCTTATGAGAGCAGAGATTTCTTTGTGTCTGATTTATTTAGTTGTTTTACATCTGTGAAAAACTATTTTATTGTAGTTTGATGTAGTTGTGTGAGCACAAGACAAACATGATGTGCAGAAAATCAAAGAGAAGATTAATGTAACCTGGCTAATGTTTGGAACAAACCCAAGAGGTTTTGAAAATAATGGAAAGTCTGTTGATCATAGACAGAAAGATGTAAGTTTTTCAATGATGTGAGCCTCAGATCTTGTTACTCTAATTGTCTTATTTTTGTGTTCATGTAAGCGGGCTCATCATATGTGTTTTGTTTTTAGCTTGTTTTAGATTTTGCTTTTCATTTTGTTGAGCTTGTAATCAAGTTTTTAGTTGCCTTTTACCATTTCAAAGTTTTGTTTTCCTTCCATCCCCGGTCTGGATCATGACATGCCCCCTCCCCATCCTCCACACTCCCTCCTTCCTTTTGCCCACATTGATTTCATGGCCGGCCACAGATTCGGCTGCAGCTCTGGGACACGGCCGGACAGGAGCGTTTCCGCAGCCTCATCCCCAGTTACATCCGCGACTCAGCCGCCGCTGTGGTGGTTTATGACATAGCCAGTAGGTATTCATGGCTTCGCCTCTCCTCCTTGTTCTTCACTCAGTATGAGGAGGAGAAAAACAAGCATTTACTAGCTGGACTAACCCCATCGGACAGGATAAATGAGAGCATCTTCCAGCCTGTCTGCATCAGCTGTGAAGCGTTTATTGGGCTTTGTCCGGGGGAGTCTGCGCTACGCACATGCTGTTACGTTTGAGGCTGATGGAAAGAAGAACAGGATCTCCCGACGTCGCTTCATGGGCGCGCAGTCTTTGCCTTGATAATGATTCAGCAGGGCCTCCTTTCTCACGTCTGCCTTGCATCTCTGAGCTTCCCGCATTTGACTGATTGTCCCCGTTCCCTCCATTAAAATCCATTTTCACCTTGTTTGCTGCTCGGCTCGCCGTTCTCTTCACGTCTGTCCTATTCTCCGGTATTCCCTGTTCTTCCTCTGCCTCCCTTTATCTCCCATCTCTTTGTCCTCTCCTTCTCCCACCTCCCAACCCTCAGGTCCGGCTCCAGCTGTGGGACACTGCCGGACAGGAGCGTTTTCGTAGCCTAATTCCCAGCTACATCCGTGACTCTACCATTGCTGTGGTTGTTTATGACATCACCAGTGAGTCAGGGCTGTACACTAACCTTCACATAGGGGATTAGAGCCACGCATAGAAAACGCTCTGCTCTGCTAATAACCTCCAACTTCTCTATTAGTATGTTTCTATCTTGGAGCTTTGTTTTTTTTTTTCTCTCTCTCTGAATCTGCTTCCTAACACGTGACTACAAGCTGTGTTTTTGACACGAGATCTTCTGCACTTCTTTGATGAAGAGTAACACCGGCCGGTGCTCACTTAACTGTAGCTGATAGAACACACCTTTCACAGCTTTTTGGAACGCATCATGGCTGACCTGTTGAGTGATTTTGTGCTTTTTGTTTTGCAGATCTTAACTCATTCCAGCAAACCTCAAAGTGGATTGACGATGTTAGAACAGAGAGAGGGAGCGACGTGATTATCATGCTCGTGGGGAACAAAACAGACTTAGCAGATAAAAGGTACATGGCTGTGTGAGGAGTGTGAATGATGGTGAGGATTTTGTAATTTTACTGCATGAGACTGGCACACGAACAACAATTACGCCCAGAAAATGTTGTAAGTCATTTAGTTTACAAACTGCCAAAGCCTGGAGCCCACTTTTTCTTCCCTTCAGTGCATCTCATCCAGTTTTGACTTTTATCATTCCTTGGTTTGTTGCATACTCCAGCCTCTTTTTATTAGTGATATTATTTATAAATCTCCTCTTTTTATGATTTGATCACACTTCTGTTCTACATTTGTTTCCTTCACCTTACTTTTTTGTTGTTCACCTTCCTGATATGTTCTCCTCATGTCATTTTCAATTTTTTTTTGTTTGTTTGTGTTTTCCCTCCACACCACACTCCACCCCGCTGCCACCTTTCCCTCCTCCTCCTCCTCCTCCTCCTCCCTCCTTCCCTTCCCTTCCTTCCCGGGACCATGGCAGGCAAGTTTCTGTTGAAGCGGCAGAGAGGAAAGCTCGTGAGCTCAATGTGATGTACATAGAGACCAGTGCCAAGGCTGGCTATAACGTCAAACAGGTTGGTGTTCAGCAACAGCAGGTCCAACACTGACGAGTTCTCTTGTTTCCAGCTCAGCCGGTAGCGGCCTGCAGGTCAGGGGGGCCTGCCTGGAAACATCTGGGATGTGGCGCTCCTTCACATGTTTGTTCTTGATATAAATCGGAGTGGCTGTTGAGTGAATGGGGAACCTCTGGATTGGATTTCTTGCTGCTTCGTCCTAACTTGGTCCAGCAGCTTCTCTCCTTTTGTCTACTTGTCTCTGCCTGTTATAAACTAACCTCTTTTTAACCGAAAAGAATCAGTGTTGAGCTCTTTGTTTCTCTCTTTCTCCATTTCCCCCTTTCTCTCTCTGGCCTTTTTTTTTTTTTTTTTTTTTTTTTTTTTCCCCCCACATCTGTCTGTCCGTCCATCCCTTTCTGCTTTTACTGGAGCAGACAGATCACCACGGAGGAGGGCGAGCAGAGAGCTAAGGAACTGAATGTCATGTTCATTGAAACCAGCGCAAAGACTGGCTACAATGTCAAACAGGTAGCGACTCAGCTGAGCTCACCCACCCTCCAAGTCTGCACCCCAACCTCTGTCTGCCTTCCTCCTCGTATTGCAAATGGATTTATCCCGATATCCACACGGACGTAACGCGCTGGGATAAATGAGGGCTCATTGATGCATTGATCCTCTGCCCCAGGTGCTGGTGGTTGAGATAAGCACGCCACATTCACAGTATGGTGTAAAACGGGGCAAGAGAGAGAGCACTGTTAAACATTTCAGCCACTATCCAACACAGGCCTTTTCATTAGGTACACTTACATCATGCTAATGTGAACCAGTACAACAGCTGACTTATGAAATACAATAGTAATGATATCTAGTTTCATATTTACACTTCCAGGTTTATGTTATCTGGCTGTAGTGTTGAGTTGGACAGCAGAATACTGAGGGGGTTTCTCTGATATTTTGGACACCAGGGACATTGGAGACCTCCCACTGACCACCTCATACACTTCGATCTGAGCTTTTAGTCTGGTTCCACACCCGTTTGTTCGCACAGGTGTTCTGCTGCCTTGCTCACACATCTGCTCTGCTTCTGCTCCTCCTGCAAACACTTTCTGCAGACGACAGAATTGTTTCCCGGTGGAATTTTGCATGAAAGCTCTCAACCTGCAGTGACACTTTGCATCGCTTCTTGTGGTCGTCTTTGTGTGAAATGTTTAAATTTGAGGGCCCTGGGAAGTCTGCCATTATTTGTTTAAAAGTGTTTGTGAAGGGACGTGCAGTAGAAGCAGACTTTGTCACCAGAGTGGATGAACACATTTCTAGAACACATTTCACTCCATAACATTGAAGGATAAACATGTGCGATTGTTGGGGGGGGGAAAAGCCTGCCGTTATTCACATAGTGATGTATTCAATGTTTTATTTCCTTTTTCATGATCCAGTTAGGTGTTTGCATCCTTTTTTGAACTGTGTAGATCACAGGAGCCTTGATTTACAAATGGCTCGATTAGATTTACTGTACATAAACTGAAAATAATTAATCAGTTTAGTTTTAAAAAACCCCCGCAACCCTTCCTGAGGCCAAACTTCATGTTATTAATTTAAATATGTTTAACATTTAATGGAGAAATGAATCATCAACAAACGGCAGAACCTTTCAGTGATGTCCTCACTTTTTGAGATGCTCCTGTAAATGTGACAAACGACAGACTGGCTGGCTGATGCGATTTAACCTGAACAAACTCCTTAAGTTACAACATGTCAGACTTTCTAAATTCAGTTCTTTCATTACACATCAGTATTTTTGTTGATGTTGCTGACAGGAAAGACGTAAAGCTATCATTACTAGCATGTAGAGTTCTTGGAGTTCTGCTGTTCAGAGTACTTTATTATGACCTCAACACACATTTGTAATCATATCATCCATCCACTGTTTGGCTGCTTAAGTAGAACTTCTTGAGTGTGTTTAATTCCTCTCACTTTGTGTTGTAGCTGTTCCGACGCGTGGCTGCGGCGTTGCCTGGGATGGACAGCACACCAGAGAAAAGCAAAGAGGACAGTATCCTTTTAGAGCTGCTGAACACATTTCTACTGTTTTATTTAGTGATGTAGAGGTTGAACGTCTGTGGTCACAAACAGCCAATTTGTGCCCAGTTGACATCACGTGTGTCCAGCATCTTGAGTTTTAAGAAATCAACATTTGGGTCATGTAAAAGAAAAAATATTTCATCTCCTCTGCCACAGCCATGTTGGACTGTCTTCCTCTCGCTCGTTCCTGGTGTTTGGCCAGTCTGTTAATTTAAGGCGGTGCCCTCCGGCGGATTAATTTCCAAACCCTCGTTCCAACGCATTGGATGCACGAGAGAGTTAAGAGTACAGACGTCTGTATGTGTGTGTGTGCTCGTGCACCAAGACCACATTGAAGTGACGACGGTTAGACAGCAGCGCAAAAAAACACCGAAGTGAAATCTGCAAATTCATTCTTGCTTAACCAACTTCTTCTCAGTGATCGACATCAAACTGGAGAAGCAGCCAGAGATGACTGTGACCGAGAGCAGCTGCTCCTGCTAGTACACCTCGCCCCCGCCCGGGCCGTCTCCTCCCCACCAACAGCTTGTCTCTCAGTGGCCACTCGCTCCACCCTTGGCCAGCCGCCGAAGGGAACGGAGGACCCGTCTTTTTGTTTTCCCCCCCCGCCACCTTCTCAACTCAGTGACTTTTCAGAGTAACCATGTGGATGTGCATTACTGTATTGAAACAAGATTATCTGGAGGGGGGTGGAGGTTCAAAAGTAAAACATTTAAAATAAGGAATAAGTTAAACGATATGTTCAGATTTTCTTACAGTTGCATGGCATTATATAGGATTGCAGACTGACTTAGCTAACCGCTCTTGAGTTCTTGCACAGTTCTGAATCTTAGTGCTGTTACTGTTGTTGTAAAGTAAAACTGCTTGGGATTATTTAAACAACTGTGAGGTTGAGTTTTCTGCCCATTTTTTTTTTCTTCCACTTTTTATTTCTAATGGAAACTTTGCCTGGAACTATTGTATCTCTCACTCAAGTGTTTATTTTTTTACTTTTGTCTTATTTTGAGGAAGTAGACGCAGGATCATACCAGTGAATTCACACATCGTCATATTAACACTTTAACCTTAAATCAACGTGTTTCATGGGACCAGTGGAACTACTTATTCATACTCCACTCACAGTCGTGTTAATTTCAGAACATATTTAAAACAGTGCTGCAAAAGGAAGGAGAAAATACATCAAACTATGATCGGGGGCGGGGAAATAATCTCAAATTCACAAGAATGGCTTTGTGTGCATTTAAACTACCGCAACTGTCTTTCTGATGTTAAATTAGCTTCACGCGTTACTAACATGTCTGAGGAGGAGAGTTCAGCTACTTAACCAGCACCTCGCGTGCGAGACGGAGAGTTGTCACTTTGGTCGCTAGGACGAGACAAACCACCACCGCCGCCGCCATCATCTTCCCATCGACGACGGTTTGTGTTGTGTTGATGATGCAGCATGCTCACCATTCAGGATTTCTATGGATAAGAACACAGATGCCTTGCTTGTTTGTTCACCGACGTTGTGCACTGAATCAAGCCACCAATATTGTAAAAATAAGGACGAAGCCTGCTGACCGGTTCATGGCTTCACTTAGTTGTTTTGTAGAGCTGGTAGATAGACGTCCTCAGATACGGCTAATGCTTACTAACACCCTTGCTGTAAAAAAAAAAAAAAGAAAATTTAAAACAAAAACAACAAAAAATACAAGCGCAGAGAAGTTAGTTGCAGTATTCTTCGCTGTGTCGCTCTTGCCTGTGTGGGACTGTTGGGTTTTATGCGTTTATTTATTTTGTAACTCGGAATCACAAATAACATCCGCTTGACCAAAAGTAGACGCTGACAGGCATGTCTGAAAGTTTGTTTAATTTATTGTTTGTGCGTCTGCTGCGGCTCCACCTGAAAGGCGATATTTAGGCCCGGTGATGTTTTCTCCTGTGTAGTCATTAGCTCGGTTTACAGCTGCACCTTCTCCAGACACACACACACACGAAAACACACACACACAAGTGTAACACAAACCGACTAACTAGCCATAGCACAACAAAAAGACACTGGTCGTTTGCTGCAGCTTGTTTTGGAAATGTCAGCGTTTTAAAATGGATCTGAGAGTTTAAGTATTTAAATACATCACGAATGATCGTTTTAACATGAGCAGCTCTTCTAATACTTGTCACTGACTAAATACTCAGCTTTGTGCTCTTCTGAATTGTGTCTGTCCATTTGAAATATGATGTCTACTCGTGTTTAGCAACGTTTGTGTGAATAATGTACTATTACTATCATATGTATAAAAAGGAGAGTTAATGAAACACAAGTGTAGGCCTATCACATGGAATAAAATAAAGATATTTCACCAAAACTGAACTTCTTTCATCTGCTTATTTACGGCGGTTTAATAAAAATCGATATGTTCTGTTCATCAGTGCAGCTCAGAGTCAAATGGCTTGAAAAAATAAAAAAAATCAGCCTGTCAGATGAAGGTGTGTGTGTGAGTGAGCGCCACACGTCACCAGAGTGAAACTCCTCGTTACACAACACGTCACAGGCATGAAATCTTGCAACAGAGGAGTGGCCGAGTACAAACATGACATTGCATAACAAAAAAGCATGTTTGACGACAATTTGCATGACTTTACAGTAGAGTTTGCATGTGTCGGTTTGTACAAACTATTGAAGGTGTGTGAATAACCTGACGTTTCACATGTAAAGATAGAGAAAAGCCTAACTGAAAGAAAACCTGTTTGGATATCATCTGTGCAGCTTGATGATCAATGGTGTAAACCGAAAAATTTTTAGATTTTTTTAAAAAGTTGTGACTTCAAAATTATTTCTCATGCATGGACATAATTTCCAAGGGATGCTCAGACAAGCTGAGGCCAGTCATCACAACTTTAACATACAAAGATGATGCCTTTGTTTGGATAAATGTTGGTCTAGGAGGAAATCAGGTTAAAATCTTGCTGTAGGAAGAAAACTAAACATAATATATAATATATAACAAGCATAATTCAGATCTACATCATGTGTGAAACTGATTTAGATCTGTGGTTACTATGCTACTTTCATCATGGACTGCTAGCAGAAAGACAGTTTTTAAAATGACTTTTTTTTCTTCCAAAAAGCCCTATTTTTTTACACCATATAGGCCTAAACTTAAAAAAAAAACATAACAATAATTAGCAATTTCGGTAAAGTACTTGATTTTTTATTTCTGGTTCTCGTGGCCTTTTTATGTTTTGTGATGAAGCTAAACTCCACTTCAGGTTTGAGAATACATGAATATATGTTTAAATGAGTTAAAATTAACACATCAGATCTGTATTTTATGTGGGCAAAACAGTACATTTTAATGTACAGGCTCATAGAAATCAACTAACTAATCAGATTTTTTTCCTTCTCCTTGGGGAAATTCCTTTTTTCCATATTGACTCATCCTATGAGGGTCAAAGGTCTTGCTCAGGTGAACTGTCGACTGTGGGATTCAAACCTGCAAACTCCCAATCCTGAGTCCACTTGTCTGGCCTCTGAGGAAGTCCAAAATGGACTGAACTGAAAAAACAGCAATAATCTCTTCATGACAGCAAGAAACAAAAACCCCTTGTGCTTGCTCCCAGTCTGAACTGCAGTGATGAAAAAACGAATAGAGAATAACCAAAGACAAGGTCACCACTGAGGACAGCCTGGTCCTTGACTGACTGGTGTATTCCTATTTATTCATGCTCCAAACATAGTAGATGTGTTTGCACCGCCGTAGTCGTGATGGCACTCTGCTTCTCAGCCACCCACCCACCCCCCCCCCCCCCCCCCCCCCCCCCCCCCCCCCCCCCCAGCCGCCCCCTGAGCCCAGCCTGCTGTAAACACAGGCCTGGTGTCTTTTCCTAACAGGATACCTCCAGCACTGCGTCAGCTCTGCTCCTGTATTCCTCAATCTTCCATTCTTCAGGTAAACACTTTACCTGGAAAGGTGAGGGCTTGCCTTCAGTTCCGGAGGGGGCGTGGCCACAGAGGCTCCTTTCACGCACACCTGGATGCGGGACGCACGGCTGCGCACGCGGAGCAGCTCTTTGAAGGGATGTCTCAAGACTTTCGCCTCGAAAAAATCCTGCTCGACTTGATCTGCGAGCAGCTCCCTTATAACCGCGTCTCCGGAGGCAGAAAACTCCACACAAGGTCTGGTTCGCCGGGAAGGTCACACGCTTTTATTTAGAAATATTTCCTTTATTATTATTATTTTTTTGTTTTATTTATATATAAAGGAGCGAAATGTCTCAGCAGCAGCGCGCGAGTATCGTCCCCACCGACGCGGACTTTGATGACTTCAAGAAACAGTGTTTATCAACCGAGAACTGGGTGACCAAGTACAACAAGAACGGGAAGCAGGTGCTGGTCGAGGTCAACCCCGCGAAGAAGAAAAGTCAACATCCCAAAATCCACAAGATCAAGGTGAGACGGAGCTGTGAGCGAACCGGGGGACCGAAATAATCGGCGTTTGCTTGAGTCTGACGGCGTGTTTTCCCGCCTTCCAGTGTATCCTGTCGATAGACGACGTGTCCGCCGCCACCATGTACGACGTCCTGCACGACGGGGAGTACAGGAAGACGTGGGACTCCGCCATGAACGAGAGCTTCGACATCGCGAGCCTCTCCGACAACGCTGATGTCGGATACTACTCGTGTGAGGACTCGCGCGCGCCACCCGCCACACTGCTGCACGCAGACACTTTATTAATATGGCAGGATGGTAACTGGAAGTGTAGGAATTAAGAATAGAATGTTTCTCTTTTCTTTTTTTAAATAGAAATACTGCAATATGATAAACAAAAAAGGAAAAACATGTGGTCCAGTTTGATTATATAACTAAATTTATGTAACTAATTTTTTTTTTTACAAGTAAAAGTTAGTATTAGTGCTTTTCTCAAAAACTTGTCAAGCTATTTCTTACCATTTAACAGCATTTAATTACATTGTGAATTCAAACAAAATACTAGTATGGCAGTTTATTGTAAAAAAAAAAATACTCTATCAAGCAAGAATTATTCCTGTTATTGTGCACATATTTAATTCCATCTAATGGATTTCTAAAGTAGAACATATTTTTGTGAATTGTACTTATTTCCAGCAGTGATTACTTGTAGTCGTGGTTGTATTTCAGGACTTTTTTTTTAATTATAGTGAATAATTAATTGGATTCATTCATAGTTTGTGTAAATGTCCTTGTTCTTAAGTTTCACTTCTGCTTGTAGACATGAGAGTTTGTCCTGCTGATCCTTCAGGGTTAAAGACTGCTCGGCTTCTTATTACACCTGTGTCTTTATTGCCATAACAAGGCTGAAATGTGAGGTTGTGCCGAACAACAGCGGAACTAACGGATCAAGTCAGACAAATTCTAACTTGATTTCCATGTCTTTTTTTTCCCCCCTCCTTCTCTGCAGGGCGTTGTCCACCGCCCATAAAGAACAGAGATGTAGTGACTCTGCGTACTTGGCGAGTGAAGGATAATGAGTACATCATCTTTAACTTCTCAGTCAAACACCCGGTACGCCGCCTCCTCCGCACACTCTGGCACACGTGGCAGCCGCTGCCTTTAGCCACTCTGAGGCTTCTCTTGTCTTAATGTTCTGTGTGCAAACATGTCTTTTAACCGCTGTGACAGGCACACATGGCAAAAGTCTTCGAAGTTGTATTTTAGAATTTGATTTTTTTGCTCCATTGCAGGAACACCCGCCGACCAAAGCCAACGTGAGAGCCATTTCCATCCTGACTGGTTATTACATCCAGCCTACGGGACCAAACAGCTGTCAGTTTACCTATCTCTCACAGGCCGATCCTATGGGTAAGACGCTCTCCACCATCTGTTCATGATTCCTCCACAGTTTCACGGTTTCTTAAAGAGTTTGCGCGTGTGTTTTCTTTAGGTTCTCTTCCAAAGTGGGTGATCAACAAAGCATCTCAAGTCCTCGCTCCCCAGGTACGTCAATCCCAAATCTTGATTTGTTGTGAAAGTCAAATTTAAGATTATATCGATAAAGTACCTATGCGTTTACCCCGGGGGGGGTGTGTTCTCAAGGTGATTCAAGAAATGCATAAGAGGTGTGTGTATGTGCGCACATGAGGGAGTGAGAGTTTCATGTGTCTTAGCGGACAATGGTTACCATAGTAACTCGATTCACGGGCCTGTCCCGGTGAGACGGCAGACAAAGGAGCATCTCGGCTTGCTCGTTCTCCTGGACGAACTCGTTTCCCAGGTTTTCATATCTTCTGCAGATGGAAACTATTTAGAGCAAACTATCTGTCTGTGTGTGTGTGTGTGTGTGTGTGAGAGTGTGTGCAAACTGCATCTGGGAGATTCCTGCCTGCTAACAGAGACACTGGCATATTTATGAGTTGCAGTGATTTCTAGAAACCAGCATAGATTTGGGACAATTATCAGCCGCAATCTCACAATCTGTAAATCAAGCCTCTGTGTTCCCTCTGAAGCTGAGGTATTTGATCTGGTGTGTTTGCGGACTGAGTCAGACCGTTGTAAATACTTTCTCACAGTCTGAGTAATCGTTTCGACCCATGAACCAACCTGCCGTCACAACGTTTTGCTTTGTGTTGCCATATCTGCTGTTTTATTGACTTGACAATGAAGGTGTGACGCGGCCCTCGTTGTGTAACGATCTGCTCTCCTTCCAGGTGATGACCCACGTGCACACGGCGGGCAAGGGCTACCAGGAGTGGAAACTCCAGAACTCGCCCGGTTACAAGCCGTGGCTGTACCCCGAGCAGAACAGGCTGCCCGCCATGGATCCCGCCAAGCTGTCTTTGCAGAGAGCGGACGAACTGGAACACGTGGACGAATCCTCCAAAGTGGACGCCCAGGAATGCAAGGACAGCAGATAAAGCAGGAGGCGGGGACGGAAAGGGAAGGATTGGGAGACGGACTGTAAATACTCATCGAAGCAATAAGACTCCAGACCTCAGAACTCTGCTGTTACATCCCAATGATCTCCATCCAGTGTGCCTTTTTGGGATGAGCAAGAATATGAAGTGTTTACCAGATAGAAATGAGCACGGATCAAGTTGCCGTTCACCTCAGTCGTTGTTAAAATAAGCCAAAACCAGGTCTTCAGTGGCGTCCCTTCTCTGTAGTGTCTGAGGATGCGACAGAGCTTTAACACTACCTTTACAACGGGCTGTCCGTTTGGCCATTTTTACATGCAGTTCAGTAAAACAAAGTTTAAAGTTGACACCAATTGAGAGGTTTTTGTCCCCGAACCTCTTCTTATAAATGACTGTGAATGGAAAGCTTGGGCATCAGTGTCTGCCGATTGAAGAGTTATGTTTTTCTGACACCACGTTTCCAAACGTTTAAACCAGTCTTTTTGTCTTTTAGAGTTTATTCAGACAGAGAAGAGTTTTGTGTGTGTGTGTGTGTGTGTGTGTGTGTGTGTCACACTGTTAAAACACAAGTTGGTAGATTCACATGACGCCTGCTTTGGTAAAAGGTTGTGGGTGGGTGTGTGTAGCAGCTCTGGATAATCCGCCACTATTGTTATTTTATTTTTGCAGACCATAAGTTCACTTTATTTGTCACGTTTAGTTAGAAAATCTTCTGCCGTGTGTAATGAAAGTCGACTTTCTGAAGGTTTCCTGTTGTTGTGCACTGTAAGATGTTCGACTTGCGTCGCCTCACGTGGAGGAAACATGGAACGCTGTTTTAACATGCAAAATGTGCCTGTTGAATGTCACTTTATCTGAAGAGTTTGAATAGACATGTCTGTTTATTTAATGTATTTATTTGAAGTTACTGTATGTTCAGATGAATGAAGTCTTGGTGGTGGACAGGCCCCTGAAATGAAGCCCTGCAGGCTGAGCTCAGTTTTTTGTTTTTCTTTTGTCTTGATATTTTTTTTTTTTTTTTAAGAATGTTGCACAGTCTCGACTTTTTTTTTAAAATAAACCTCATGAGGTTGAAATGCGTTGGAAAAAAATCACTGTCATTCATGGCATCTTTCTAATGACAGTCAGTTTCAGCAGAAACCAGCAGACGAGAGCACAACAAGTTTTGCTGCTTAAACCTGTGTCAAACCAGTTGATTTCCAGCAGGTTCCTCAAGTCCGTGAACAGAAACGGAGGCTACTCAAGTTCAAAACCTTTCATTTCTTAATTCATGCCAGTCATAGCACTTAGTTTAGGAAACAGGTTTATCAGATCAGTCATCACACACCAATGATGAGCAGGTGAATGGGAGGTTATTTTTATTCTATTGCAAAGAATTACTGCATAAACATGAACCTCAATTCTCCCACGAGGCGAGCTCGTAAAAACAGGCAGGCTGCAGGAATCTTGCAGCTGCAGAGGCGACAAGCTTTGCAGTCAAACGTCTCTAAACAAACTGCGGCAGATCAGATGACAGAGTAAACAGATTTTAAGTCATTGAATGGAAATAGTTTTACAATATACCAAGGGAAATTTTTAAGTTGCCACTTTTACCCATCCCTAGGCCAGAACTCAAACACATCATGTCTTCAACACACTTTTATTAAATAGTTTGGCACCTGAAATATACAGTTTACACAGAAAGTAACAAGGTTTAGTCCAGGAGCATTTTGTAAAACATGTATGAAACATAAGACTTGGTAAAAACAATAAAGTGATTGTGAGTAGTCCTCAAAAGTAGTCTCTGAAATGTATATTTATTTACACAAATCAATTCATACACATTTAAAGATATCTTTAAATAGTTAAAACTTGATGGATAATATCCTCATTCATATAAAAAAAGTGTTAATTTTAAAACAGAAGTCGTGCACTATAAATTACTTTTACAGTATGAAAGGCTGGACCGCCTTTGTACCAGATGAGTTAGTGTCTGCAGAAATATACAGTTTGGGTCTGTTAGAGATCATGTACTTTGAATGTAAAGCAACATCTGAAAGTCCACAGCAAAACAAACAAACAAACATCTAATTATGGCCTGAGGAAGAGTGGGGAAAATATCCTATCTGTAATTAATGCAAATGTGGATTATGTAAATGGGAAGTCAGTCGTGTGCAGGGATCATTAGGTACAGCAGTGGATCTCAGGCGTCGAGCGTGAAACCTTCACTCCCAGTCTGTAGATGGATCCTGGGCTGTCCTGACATGGAGGACTGGGAATGAGATGGTTAGTCATCCATCAGTCATCCTCAAGCAGAGATGGAGTGGAGGCCACAGTCTGTGGGAGGAACGCAGTGACGAGAAGCCTCTGCTGCTCGCTCTGCTGCCACCTAGTGCACCGTCCGCTCCTTCTGCCTCTGGTAGTCTGAGACACACACACACACACACACACACACACACACAGGGGACATCATTATAGCACTATAAGAAGACTCATTATATAATCTCCTGCCGACATGATTTCAGTCACTGACTCTGAAGACAGCCTTTTTTTTGTTGTTGTTGTTTTTGTTGAAGGATGTGGGCAGTGTGAGAATCTGGTGTGTGTGTGAGACAGGACTGGAGATTCATTATGTTTTTATCGCTTCCCACACATTGACACTGGAATTTTACTAAAACACACATTTGCCACAAGATGTGTTTTTAAATGCAGATTTTCTTCTTTAATTTCAGTGAATTTACAACAAAAATAGGAAAACATTGAAGAGATGAAAAAAAAAACATTTCATGGATATTTCTATCTCATCAACACCTGGAGCTAAGTTGAGGATTTCTGCTTCAGTTAGTGAAGCATTTTTGTTTCTAACAAAGCCATTTGTGTGTAAGTTCTATGAAAGACAAACATGTGGAAATAAGCATCCAGCTCCAAAGGGACGTGTACTTAAACGGACACAAAAAACTGGGCAACGTTCAACGTCTAAGAACTCTTTCACGGTGATTAAAATTGTCCAACCCTGATTGAAATTTTAAATATTTCCAGCAATAATTTGAAACCTTCCCTGCACAGGGAAGTCCACAGTGGGACAAAACAAAAGATATGCTGTCTTTCTTATCTTTAACACAAAAGATATGACTATAGATATGACTATATAAACGATCCAAACTAATCTGTGGTCCTGATATGGTTCAGTAAACCAAAACTTACTGTAAGGGAAGAAGCGAACTCTCATCAGGATTTCTCGGGCCGTTTTCAGGATCTCTACAGCCTGAGAGGAAGACAAAACATTTACCTCCTTTTCATTTGCTTCCTCAAAACCAGTAATAATTAACATAATAATAATAAAAAAAAAACATCTTTTATATCTTAAGACACAGATTTACATGCACAACAAAAGTGCTTATACTTGTTCTAAAGGAAAAAAGTAGATTTCATTGTACTTGGCCTTTTTGTTTTTCTTACAAGCTACAAGTTGATGCTCTCATATTAAAATGTAAACATAAGAGTTTCCACACCGCTGATAAGAAAATAAGATCTACTGCTCAGTTCCTTTAACTGTTTCGGTAGGCTCAGACTCGACTCCACGTGAATTCAAACACAGATAAATCTCAATATGATGCATAAATACATCCCATATCGTTCTGACGGGGCTGCACAATCTGCAAGTTCTAAGAAAGTTTTCAAATTTGTTGAATAATCAAACTAAGTTTTGATTGAAAAATGTTTCTTTTTGAAGCCAAGATGATGTAAAAATACCAGTATATAGGGTTTGTTTCAGCTTTGCTCTTACGACGATGTAAAATGTCAACATATGCTCATCCTCTATGAAAAATAGATCCTTGAAACCAAAAGTGACTGAAAACAAGCTCTGATAAGAAGGAAAAACAAAAGGCGAATAGTTTAAAGCAGCAAATTGAAAACAAATGGACAACAATGTGTGTGTCAGTACAGATGGTATGTAATGATCTTACACATGAATGATTTTAAACCACAACTGCTCTGGCTTACTCTTGAGTGCTCAATATCTTGGAAATCAACGTCATTCACAGAGAGAACCTGGTCTCCCTCCTGGAGCCCCGCTCTGTGGGCATCCGAGTCTGGAACAACCTGTCGACACACACATGGAAATATGAAGTCACACTGTGGACAGCTTTGAAAAGCAAATGGTTTTACAGCAGCACAATAAATACAAAAGGTCCACACTAACGTGTGTGCGCTCACACACACCTTGGATATGAATATTCCTAACTGCGACGCTTTCCCTCCACGGATGTTGAATCCCAGCTGAGCTCCTGGAGGTTTCTTCAACACAATGGTGCGAGGCAGGAACTGGGTGAGCTCATTGTTGTAGTCAGGGTGATGAACGCGCTAAAATAGGGCCAAGAAATGAAAAAAATATAACAAAAACTGGAACATTTTTTACACTAAACACATTTCATTTGAAACTGACAATGATACTGTTCACATATTTGACTTCTGACTTAAACTACTGCTATCTATCGACGCCTTAGAAATTGACTTCAGGAACAGTTGCATGCAGCCAAACTGGTCTAATCTTAAATGACATTCAGCATCCAACACCAAAATAACACATCTCTAAATGAGACTACAGTTTATGATGTTAAAAGCAAAACAACTTTGTCAGGAACATTTGGGTGTTTAGGGTCAGTGTACAGTTCAGCTGTTGCACACCTCCTGCGGCGGTATCCATGCTGGAGGGTTCTCATAGGAGGGCAGGAACACCACCGGGAGCTGGTAGTCATCATAAGGGATTTTCTGATCCATCCTTACTGAAAACACCTATAGGAAAGACACTCACAGTTAGCAAAGTGAAGTAGGTAAGGTAAAAGTAATCGCTTGAGTTTAACGCTTTCAGTGTTTCTTCAAAACAACAATAATAAAAAAAAAACCCTATCATGAATATCAAAACTGTACAAATGTTATAGGGTGGTGGATTATAATGCTGCTTATCATATACCTGTCTCTTCTAGTCTGTGCTCTCTCTCTCTCTGGAAGGTTTCTTCCTTTTAAAAGGGAGTTTTATGCCTGTTGTGCTCATGTGGAACTGTGTTGTATTTATAAATAAAGCTGAATTGAAACTGTGTTATACATATTACAGTGAATAATGTGAAATTATATTTACAATAAATGCTTCATTAATATTCAAATATGATGCACTTTATTGAGTTTTCCAAAAAAAAAAAAAAACAATGTTGCTTTAAAACTGATACATTGTTGCCAACTCAGTCAGGAAAATTCTAAATGACATCATCATCTAATTTGTATAACTGCTTATTTGCATATCTAGGTTAAATTCAGCTTTATCAGCAAGAACTGATGGGAGTCACAGCATTAAAACAAATGGTGTTGGTTACTATTTTTTAATAACGACTAATCTAACTAATTATTTTTCCAAGCGTTACAATGCCATTGTTGTTACTGACAACAATATGAGGCGCGGTTCTGTTTTACTACATTTCACCACTTTCAGCTGGTTTTTCCTTCGCCAAAGTCCAGCAGAGCCGACAGAGCAGGAGGTTTGTGTACAGAAAGAAATTGGTGAAAAGTGCGTCGTGTGACGTGACAGAGACACAGCCATAAAGAGCCCTGATCATTCAGAGGCAGCTTTTTAAATGGAAGTACAGACATCTAGTGGCATTCATCAATTGTATTTTCTTACTCCTTTACAAATGTAGAAATGCTCTCTACAGCTACAAATCAAATTTGACTGGCGTCTTGTCTCATCACAGCAACTTCTGAATAATTTAGAATAATGCAGTGTTTCCTATTTGCAATCTATTCTGTCAAATATTCATTTATTTAATTCATTATATATTCACTTTTATAATAAATAATTGAACATGCATGTGAAAGTTCCATTATGAGGGGATCCAAATTCTTAACCCGGTTACTTTTTTGAAGAAGTAACTACTAACTATAACTAGTTACTTTTTAAAAGTAACTTGCCTAACACTGCATATAATACTGATAAGAAATGTGTCTGATTCTCTGTAATTTTATTCTACAGGACAGCAAAACAAATCAAAACAAACTGAAGCCAGAGGCGTACTGGATGTGATTGTGTGGATCCAGCATAGCCCTGATTTTAACATACTAGTCCTGTTTGATTAGGTTCATATGGAGAGACAGAAGGATCTGAACCAGACTACATTTACAAAAGATTCAAGTTCACCCAGGTGTTGTAAAAAGGGGACTGTTCATTCAAAACCTATGTGCAGAACTGATGCTGCTTTGAAACTAAAGGGTTAGGGTTCTGTTAACCTCAACCCTACATAAAGAACTAATTTTTCCCCAGCTAATGCACATGGCAATATGCATGAATTGATTCAAAATTAAATAAATAAATGTACTGCTTTTTGGTTATGGGTGTGATCTACCGATTGCTCTGCAAATAATGGTTCAATAACTAGGATTACAGTTTATTCCATGCAAAATTAACAAAACGCACAAGATCGGTCGATTGCAATTATAAACCTGCGCACATGTAACCTGTGTTTATTTGCCCATAAGAAGCTCCCACTCTCCCCACACCCGCCTTCTGCACAGTACTGTATGTTATTTAACAGTAGAGGGAAACAATATAAGACACAAGTGTTGCTACTGTTCAAGAAAATATGGAAGACGCACGACAGCTTCGCTTTATAGTTCTTCTCACGCCGATTCGATGCATCTGATTAATGCAGAAATCCTGACATTATGAGCGGTGAAAAGTGAACTGTCTGTGAACATTTCACACATTCCAGAATCATATAATACACATGCTGAATATAAAAGGTACATTATAATCGGTGTATTGTACAGGGTTTAATTAAAGGTTCAGAGCATAAATCAATAAATAAATAAACATTTTTTTCCTAATTGCTTTTCAGAGTCTGTGATGTTATTACACAGAAAGCAACAAAGCCAAACAACCTGCCACTTTCTTCCTCCAACATTTGTCAACCAATCTTATTAAAGTACGCTGTTCTAGAAGTATGTGTAGCAGCAAGAAGCCTGTATAACCCGAAACATGCGTCAATGACGTTTTGAAGAACTTATGTTGATTAAAAACAGCTTGAATCTGTATTTGACTCTGCAATGAACGTCAAAGAGATGCTAACTTAGCTCTCCAACTACAGAGCGACGTTACTTTGCTTTGCCAAAAAAAAGCGACAAATAACGCAGACACCGATTGTTATCATAAACCAAGCTGTAGAAAAGAGGGACACGGTTTAATTCTGAGATAAAGGTGCAAAAAATGACATTAAACATGACAAATACATGTTAGCTTACCTGCTAGTCAGGGGGCTGCAGTTCTTCTCTACGGCGTGTTCACTGCTTCCACAGAGCGACAGCGCCACCTGCTGTCCTGGAGCGGTACTGCACCACAACAACACCACGTAATCAATTCTGTGCATATCCATCTAGCTACTTAGATTTATTTGTAACTTTCAGGACCTTTTGGGCTGCACACAGTTAACTAAGTTACTTCAGGTATTTATGCAGAGGCGATCTCGGAAGACTTAATAATTGAATCAGTTGTCATAACTATTACATCAACATCGAGGCAATAATTTCTGAAATAACTTTTTAGATTTTTTTCTGTGTTAAAAGTAAGCATCTGGTGACTAAATATCAGTGTTTAGAATGCCAATAAACTGAACTTAAAGGAATAAAGAAAACAAGAAATAAATTGCAGGATAAATCATTAATTTGGTGACATTGACTATGTTAGTATTGTAATGAGAAAAGAAAGTTCCAAATAACCCAACTTCAAAGCAGCATTTACAACACAATATAGCAGGTACAATCTAGTATAATCTATGGCGGTTATATCTAGAGTAGAATAGAATAGAATAGAATAGAATAGAATAGAATAGAATAGAATAGAATAGAATAGAAAATACTTTATTAATACCAGAGGAAATTATTTCAACGCCCTCTTGGGCATTTAAGTGTGAGATATTGGATATTGTCACAGTACTATATTGTTGAGTGTCAAAGTTTAAACAGGAAAACGTTTTCGTACCATTTCAAACATTTCCATGGCAGTGGGTCAAATTTGACTCTAGCAGTTTTGACAGCTTTCACAGAATGAATAATAACCCAACGTCTGCTATAAATCTTTAGCCTACTTCACTAAAGTCAACATCACAAATACCACATTTATGGTCAACAGACCTCAGTTATTGAAAAGTATTTACTTTGTTTTTGAGCTAAATAATAATAATTAAAAAAAAAAGAATTTGTTTTGGACATCTGAAACCTAGAATACATCAAATCTTGAAGGGGAAATTTCCAAGTTAAAGCTAGTTTACTATTTGTATTAATATATAACACAGATAAGAAAATGCAATGACCCTAATATAAAGTAAACACCTCAAGAAGCTGTTCTGCTGTAATCTGGGTGTTTTGTAATATCTGAGGAGATATAAGACCACAAGTCTTCAAATGTTCACCTTTGAAATGTGAAATTATGAGTACAGATAAAATGTTTAAGCCGCTGTAGCTTTGAGTGTGTGTGTGTGTGTGTGTGTGTGTGTGTGTGTGTGTGTTCTCGTATTTCTATCCTTGTTGGGGCCAAATGTCCCCACAAGGATAGCAAAACGTGGAACGACGTGCCTTGTGGGGACCTTTTTCCGGTCCTAAGTAGGAGAAACAGTGTTTTCTTGACCATGTTGTTGTTACTGAAAAAAGTAAAAGTGCAAAAACATTTCTTTAGGGTTAGGCTTTGTTGTGGTGTGGGTTAGGGTTAGGGTAAGGGTCAGGGTTAGGGGCTAGACATGAATGGGAGTCAATGGACGGTCCCTACAAGGATAGAAATACGAGACTGTGTGTGCTTGTGTGTGTGTGTGTGTGTGTGTGTGTGTGTGTGTGTGTGTGTGTGTGTGTGTGTGTGTGTGTGTGTGTGCGTTCTCGTATTTCTATCCTTGTTGGGGCCAAATGTCCCCACAAGGATAGCAAAACGTGGAACGACGTGCCTTGTGGGGACCTTTTTCCGGTCCTAAGTAGGAGAAACAGTGTTTTCTTGACCATGTTGTTGTTGCTGAAAAAAGTAAAAGTGCAAAAACATTTCTTTAGGGTTAGGCTTTGTTGTGGTGTGGGTTAGGGTTAGGGTAAGGGTCAGGGTTAGGGGCTAGACATGAATGGGAGTCAATGGACGGTCCCCACAAGGATAGAAATACAAGACTGTGCGTGTGTGTGTGTGTGTGTTGACATTTGATATCGGTGGATAAAATATTCTGGTTTCAAAATCCCTTCCAAGCATTAACTTCACTCTTCACTGAGCCTCAACTGAAGTTTTCATGTCGGTACAAGTTAAACTGAGCTGCTTAATAAAACCATGCAGGCTGTCGTGCCTGCAGAGCACATACCTGAGCACTGAGTAAATCATTAAAAAAATGAAATCCATTTTCAGATTATGCCTCATCAAACCTGTTTCATGAGACGAGTTGGAAAGACCAGCTTCTCTGACTTCTGTGTCACTGTACTTCATAATCAACAATGTAGGTTAGAAATTGTGACCAGCATAAAAAAATGTTGGTCAAAGTTTCAGATCAACAGCCAGCTTGCAAAACGTCTTGTAAAGTGCGTGCATCAACTTGCCCATCTCTAATTGAGCTCTGCAGTTACAGTAATTCAATTATATATTTCTGTTAGGTTGATTTTCTTCTTGTGAAGCTTTTCTACTTTTAGTCAGTGAAGCTAATTTTGTAGATTGAAACTGGTTCTTTCAACTCTCCTGAGCTAAAGACTGCAGCAGGTGTCTTTATTTTAATCTCTGCCATTATTAATAATTAAGACAATACTGATCTTTTCTTAATACATTTATTCTAAGTAAGTCACATAAGAATAAAGTCATTGAGTTGTAAAGAATATAAAGAGATTTCTGGTCTAGCTAGTCCTTTTAGTCAGGACTGAGAGGCTTCTGGATATTTTGTTTTGAACATGTTTTAACTGAGGTTTCCAGCTAATTTTTTCATCAGTTAATACATGCAATCAACTAATGCACCTGTGACAGTTCTGTGTTTCAGAAACAAACAAAAAAACATCCTGTTTTACTCTGGCTGTTGTTATTTGATTAACCAATGCAGCTTCTGGCTCATCAGATACACAGACTAATGTTTCACCATTAAATCTTTAAAATTTGTATTTATTTTTTAAAGGTTTTATTATTAATATTATTGTCATTATTATTATCCATTGATATATGTTTATTTGTTTGAATGTTTTAGTATGAAATAATTTAATGAAATTAAATCATTTAAGACAAAAAAAATCCTCGAAAAGAAAATACATTATTAATAATTATTGTAAATTTTATTGCAACATTTTTTTGATATTCAGGACCTTTCCAGCGACCAGGTGAAAAAGCTTAATAGTATTACACTATCCATCCATTTTCAAGTTAAAGCAGACTGGACAAAGAAGGAAGAAGGAAATGCAATGATAAGTATGAATATATTTAGAAATTCATCCGGTCTCTGGAAACCACCTGCGCCACCTGGGGGCTTCCTGAGCACGTACCTGCCCGCACACGCACGTGTTTGAGCATGAAGTGTCGGGAGCAGACTTTTCCACCCTGAAGCAACAGGTTTCACATCGTCTCGCTTAGACCTGGGCTTTTACTGGGACACACACACACACACACACACACACACACACACACACACACACACACACACACACACACACACACACACACACACACACACACTCCCCTCCCTCCTCTGGGGGCGACACCCCTCATTCCGCCCCCATTCATGTGGCTCCATTCACATTCCCTTCACATTCAGATCAGGATGCGAGAAAAGCGGAGGGAAGGCAAACACAGAGGTTCTCATCAGAGCAGCGTCCGCGTGAGCTGACAGCCCAGAGCAGAGTGATCCACGGTGAGTCTCTTTCATCAATACGCAGATAGATATATAGATAAATAGATCGATGATAGATGATAGAGATAGAGATAGATCTCCTACACAGTGGAGAGAAATGATTGTCAGTTGATTTACCAGCTCATTGTTTCACTTTCACAAGTTTTTTTTTTAAGGTGCCAACTTTTTGTCACCTGTATATCTATCTGTCTGTATAACAGTTTTTGTTAAGTTCTGGGAATCACATTTTCTGTTAAAGAATGGGGAAACTGTAGTTTTTAATTAGAAGTTGTGAAATTAACAAGAGAAAAGTCTTTTTGAATAAAAGTTTTCCTCCCATCACATTTTTTTCAAGGAGTTTCATGGGTGGAAACGTTTGAAAAGCAGTTCAGGAGGAAGTCAAACCTTTTTTTGAAAATACCTGCTTGATAAACTGCAGTTGGAGTGTGACTGTGAGATGTTGTTTACATTTTTTCGTTCCACCAGTTTGCCTCTGAAAAGCATCAGTTAGGGGCATTAGTGGATTGTTTATCCCTCATCAGTTAATATTAAATGATTAAAATGTGTTTGATAGAAGAGATGCTGCATGGATAAAGAACTTATCTCGACGTGTCTGTAACTTGCTGAATAATAATCATGTGGAGAGTTTAAATGTGCCCATTTAAGCACTCCTGATATGCTTCAATTGTCACATTGGTTTATCTTAAAGTACAGATCTAAAGCAAAAATGCTTTGAAGTGTTATTGCTACTATAATAAATGGCAGCGTGAGAGAGACACTGTTGTCAGGCACTCATCCATGAGGAAGTATTTATTGTTCCCCGATTGTAATGGGGACATTTTTCTTTCATTTACTGTGGCATCTTGTCACTGGTTGACAGTGCTTTTGGTCACATTTCACCAATAATATTCAACATTTGTCTCAGGTTTAAGGATCGCTGGTAAATGCCGTGTCGATGCAATGAGACAAGGTTTCTAATGTTTTGTTATCAGTAGAATTTAATCCTGTCCAAGCACATCCTGAGCCAACACATTCCTTTCATTTCAAGAAAAAATGCTGAATCTTATTTTCCGGGGCTTAATGGTTTAGAAAGTGGTGTGATGACCTTGAACTTGATCATTTGACCTGACCCTGGCTTTAACTGCCGAAACAAAACCAACAGTCGAAGCGTAGCGATAACTGGCAAAAGCCTGAGTCAAATCGAGTCTGACAAGGAACAGTGAGTTGTAAAGGGACTTTTCACAACAGAAACCTGGATTGCTCAATGTACCTTCTCGGTGAGTGACAGGTAATTTGTATATTTCCCATGTCTTCTCTGGTGGTGGTGGTGGTGGTGGTGGTAGGGGGGTGTGGGGGGGGGGACTTGGCACATCTTAAGAATATTATGAAACCCGTTGAGTAAAGCCCTGTTTTCTCATTTTAACCCTTCAGTGCAGAGATTTATGGCAGTTTACCCGCCTCCCCTGTGAACTTCACTGATCCCTCGCACCCTGTGTATTTCCTCTGTGCGTGCACGGCCGTGCCTGTCACTGGGCCTGTTTGTGCAGCAGAAGCTGCAACAGAGTGTGACTTCACTGTGAAGCCAGCCTGTGCACTACCCCTCAATACCCCACGGTGCAGCCCATTGTAACTGCCCCCAATGGCGATACCCCCCCCCCCTGCACAGTGCCTCCATTGAGAGGCTTATTGAACCAGGATTGCCTTAATAAGCAAAGAAACTCCCCCACCTCCCTCATTTGCTTTCTGTCACAGTCGTCTTTTTACCCCCCAACAGGTTCTATGATGTGAATGAGAACAGTCCTTCCCCCCTGTATCCAGAGAAAGCATTATCGGGGGGGGTGCTCCACTCATCTGACCTCAGGCTGGATGTATCAGGTGTCCAGACTGAAGATAATCTGCTTTTTTCTGCTGGGCGATTGAGGAGAAGCGATGTCTCAGAACTGCTGCAGAGTCTGCAGCAGAGGTTTGTACAGCTGCCACTGGAGGAACGACAGTCCCAGAGAAAGAAAAGTGAGTATTGCAGCCTTATTTGTGTGTATATAATAAAGTTTTACCACTAATGTACATCGTATCTCTGATCATCGGCCCTTTCAGACGAGTCCCACATGCTGTCATTTCCCCAAAACACTGAAGGAATGTGCAATTTAAATTGAATAATCCATTTCAGACAGCTGCTGAGATTTTTTTTTTTTTGTCATGCTCTTTGTACTTTCACTGAGCTTAGCCTTTCAAACCTTTGTAATCATGGATTGACATTCCACCTGACTAAATTCAGAAACATGAAATACTGCCAATAGAACGATGCATTTCAATAAAGAAACAGGATCCAGCTCGTAAATATCAAGTTGATAAGTGAAAAGACAAAAATGAATTTGCTTGCCAAAAATAACAATCAACTGACATGTACTAGCAGGTTTGTTTGGGACTTATATGGAATGGGGGAAGAATATGATTGTGGTTCGCAGGAAAGGTGGAGGTGGCGTTAACGGGGAACACTAACAAAGCTCCTGTTTGTGTTGGTTTGTTGCGACACACTGAGAAGTTTTTCCTGCAGAAAACGTCAGATTTGTTCCATTATCATGCTAATTCTATTTGAAATCAACATACACAGTGACACGTTTCGCATCGTTTCATTTAGAAACTTCGAGTTTTTCGTTATAAATTCTTAGAATCTGTAATAATTCAATCGTTGTGATCATTGCAGAATGCCTGCCCCTGGTTTTCAGTGATCTCCGTGGTGTCCCTGCTCTCCTTGAGCTGGATGTATATCTGTCTGGTTGCGTTTAATGATCAAGACGATGTAAACTGGTGAGTGATCACAAACATGCACACACCCACGCGGCTCACACTGAACCCAGCACAAAAGCTCAGATTCCTCTTTCTTTTCTTTTATTTCTTCTCTATTGGTCTCTATTGTTGACCTTTACTCCGCTAACCCTGCAATGCCCTCTTTTGTTCTATTATCAAGGAAAGGCTTCGAAACGCTGAAACTGTGGGTGAACTGGTTCATGGTGCTGATCATCATTTCTGCTGTGTTAACCAGCTACTGCGTTCTGCTGCTGGTGAGAATAAAATCCTTGTTCAGTTTAATCCGTTACCACAAATTGAACACAAATTTCAACGCATTTTAATGTTCACAGCTTTGAAACAGGTTACAGTTTCAGTTTGCGGCGCACTGCTGGGCCTGCAGGCCTTTTTTTTTGTCAATTCACCACATCCAGCCATGGATCCATACTGTATCAGGAAGTGCCTGCAGATTTTGCCTTGTCGCCATGAAGAAGGGATGGATACATTACATTACATTTGGTTGCTGGTTCTAAAACAACATCACAAAAAAAAAAAAAAAAAAAAATCACAAAAACATCCCTCAAAGTGATACTTCCTTCTTTTATAAAGTGAATCTCACATTCAGTACTTGGTGTCTTATTAGTTTCATCTTTTTTTTTTTCAAATATTTGTTTCAAATAGGTGAAAATGTGTATATGTTGTTAAAAACTACACATTCACACATGATATTACTTTCAAAGCAAATCTTTACTGTTACATTTTCATGTTTTATTTGCACCTTGTGTTGCAGATTTTTGCACTTCTCCAGGTTGCCTTGGGCGAGAGACTCGACTTACACTGTCTGCACAAGGTAATCAAATTTAAAACCATTTTTCTATAGAGATATCACCTTTTGAGTTTGTGCAAAAATGTTCGAATTGCGGATTCAACATTTCTCTGCAAAGGTCTTCTTATTCTTGGGGGTGGCGTTCATCATTTCCTGCGTCACTGCAGTAAGCCACATGTGGCAAGAAGAATGGCCGGCAGTCCTGTTGTCTCTCCAGGTATCGTGAGATTAAACGCACATGTTGGGGGGGGGGGGGGCGACTCTTCATTTTCTTTTTTCATGGACTTTCTGATATCTGCGCCACCCTCTTTGCAGGCCACTGCTCCCTTTCTGCAGTTTGGTGCTGCTGGAGCTTTGACTCTGCTGAGCCTGTTTGTTTTCCGCAGCTTCCACAAGGCCAAAAAAGGTGTGTGTGTGTGTGCGTGTGTGTGTGCGCGTGTGTGGGTTTGTGTGTCAGACATCATTACAAAATCAACAGGGCTGAGGAGAAATTACAACACTGTCGGAAAATATTATATCAGGCATCAATGTAATGATGGGTCGAGTTTCGTGAAAGCAAAGTGGAAGAAAGACGATTATTTCTGCAGAACAAGTCAGAGTGGGAGCAAATGACAGTGATGGAATTTATCATACTCATTTTAAAGGAAGAAGAAGAAATAAAGACAGTCTGATACATGTTTGCAAAAGCACTGATGCTATTTCGGGTGGAAAAAAGAGCCTGTTATCTGGAGCAGCCGATGAGACAGTTTATTTTGACTTCTCAACGCAGATTTTCATCAGACTCATGGACTCGTGTGTCGTTTTCTCCAGGCTCTAAGATCCTGATCGCTGGGATGTTTCTGGTCGTGTCAGCAGCCATCTTCCTGTGTCCCCTCGCCATTACTTCTCCCTGTCTGATAGACGAAGAGGAACTACCCGCAAAGCCCAAACTGATTGGCCACAGAGGCGCGCCGATGGTGAGTGGCAGTGTCCTAAATACCATCGAACCGTCAATGGCTCGCTGTGGCAAGAGCACCTACTGCGGAGACGGTGAAGGATAGTTCACCGCTCACTTAAAGAGAGATTTCAACATTTATTTAACTATCTGTTAGGCTTAATCATCAACTCACCATATCTGGTAACTTGCTGCATTTCTGTCCATATTTACCAGAAAAATTAGTACAAGTTGATGTAAGTCAGAGAAAACATACGATTGTTCCTGCTTTTGGAAATGTATTCATTTAGCAAATGTAAGAAAATACTTGACGTTTCGAACCACAGGAACCATGTTGTGTTCAGTGGATTGATGCTTTTTAACTGAACATATGTACTATGCACACGAAACTAGTGTCACTGTGTCCACCTCCATAATAGAGGATATAAAAAGCAAGAGAGACGAAGCTTTGAATGAATCTCCAGCCACACGCCAGGGTTGACATGTTGAATGCTGTATAAATTATTAAGTTGAAAAGCATCATTAACATTTTTTTTATCAGCTGACATTAAATATGATTTTCTCGTGAGCATCCTGTACGCCCGGCTCAGGTGGAAGCGAGGCCCATATGCTGCTCTGCCCTGACCTTGTTAGTTCGCTTCACTGCTGAAGAGCCAATAAGCGCCGTCCAACACGGGGTGGCAGGCTGAGTGTGTGTTCACGCAGCTTTCGGGGGGTGTATAGGGCACTCGCACACACCTCACCCCATCTGTCCTGGATGTGTCCAGCTGGCCCCGGAGAACACCATGATGTCCTTCAACAGGAGCATCGCGTGCGGCGTGACCACCTTCGAGACAGACGTGCAGCTCAGGTACGGCCTGTTTTCATAGTGAGGGCTATTTTTTTTAATGTTTCTTTTAAAGTAACATGATATCCGGATGTCTCCACAAACAAATTTCCAGTGAGGACTACATCAGGATGCTAATATTGTTTTCCTATTATTTTTGATAACTAGTAAAGATCGGATTCCCTTCTTGATGCACGATCACGAAAAGGGGTTCCTGCTGAGAACAACAAACGTTAAAGAGAAGTTCCCCAACAAGACTTTGAGCATAAGCGCTGACCTGACCCTGGAGGAGTTGCAGAGTCTGAATGCAGGTGAATGGTTCCTGAAGGTGAGGCGATGATAACGTGTGCGTCCTCACATTCACTCCAGGAGATTTCTTGCCGTCACGCAGCATTTTACTGACAGCCTGTTGTGTTGTGTGCGTCTGCAGACGGATCCTTTTCACTCCGTGTCTGGGCTGTCAGAGGAAGAGAAGGAAATGGCCCGGGTTCAGACGATACCCTCTTTACTTAAGCTTCTTGATCTCGCCAACGAACACAACATCTCAGTGTTTTTTGACCTCTACAGGTCAAAGCAGGACAACAGCACGGTGGACAAAGTCAACGACACGGTGGACACAGTCGACGCCATCTTGAATTCCAGCATCGACCCAAGCCTGGTGAGTGTAATCGTCCTCCTACTTATTAGTTTCCTTTAATATGATGAGGCTTTTTTCTGAGTCCCTTTCATTCACAGGTTTTCTGGCTTCCTTCAGAAAACAGAGAATATGTAAACCTGACAGCCCCAGGCTTCACCCAGATCTACAACAATGAAAGTGAAATGCGCAACCGAGGCGGAAAACACCTAAATCTGAAATACAGCAATCTAAGCACGGGAAAAATCAGGTAAAGAAAACACATGCAAATACGTAATAGTACGCCAATATTATCTCTGACCTGAGGCCAGAGGGGAGGTGCAGGAGTGTGGTTGATGAATAGAAGATAGAGGGGTGGGATCAACCTCAAGGGGTTGAAATTCAGACAGTTTCCCACCCCAGGAACGCTGTTATCAAGATGAACTGACAGCAGCTATTATTTAAAAAAAGAAAAAGTGTAGCAACATGCCTAAATGAGTCTTTACAGTCATTTTTAGTGCTGAATTAACTCACTGAACATGGGCTGTTGTTGCACACATGTGATGTTCCATGGGTGATCATCGTTGTATTGTGCACTTTGTGTGCAAGATCGCTTTTTTTTTTTTTTTTGGTGTATTTTACCACATATTGATTTTTTTTAAAAACCTGTGCTAAAAACATAATCGGGCAAAACATTGCAAAAAACACGTGTACCTGCCTCCTGAATCCTCCGTCCTCACACCAGTCACATGCATGACCTCTCTCACTGACCTTCCCTTTCTCCTCTCAGCTCGCAGCTCCATCCTTACCAAACTTTTCCCTCCAACGCTGTCATCATCTCTCCTACATGCACGATCGATCCGTCTCTCTCATTTTCCCACCAAGCTGTTCTCCTCGTGGACTCATTCCTAATCCCGTCACTTCTGCTCGCTCCCGGCGAAAACCTCAGCGTTCTCAGTCTTCACATGAAGATGATCCTCAATAATTCTGCTTGTTTTCTGTTGTCTCTCTTGCTTTTCTTTGTGCTCCTGTTTGACAGAGACCTTCGGAGGGAAAACATTTCCGTGAACCTGTGGGTGGTCAATGAGCGCTGGCTCTTCTCCCTGCTGTGGTGTGCAGGGGCCAGCTCCGTCACCACCAACTCCTGCAACCTCCTCAAGAACGTCCACCGTCCCGACTGGACCATGGTGAGCAGCTGTTTACACCGCCATCCAGGGAAGAAAAACATTACCCTGAGGTTTTGTTTTGAAAGCTGACAGCTTTGTTTCTCCTGGACGGGGTTTGAACGCGTGGGAATTCTTCTGTATGTTTCAGGCGCCTCAAAAATACAGAGCAATCTGGGTTTCGGTGGACGTCGCGTCGGCCGTGATCATGATCATCCTCTACATCTTTCAGTGGTACGATGAACTGCAGCTTTCTGCACTGATTTGTGAATTTGCATGAAAAATGTTGATGAAGTGACTCACCCGCCTCACTGTCTGACAGGAAAACACACTGTCTGTGCCACAGAGGAGGTCAGTGTTTGTCTGAATGTGTTACCACCTGGGGAAGAAATCATGGCTGGTTTAGTTATCAACTAATCAGTAGCTTCACAATTAATGAATTGTTCAGTCAAAAAAAAAGTGGAATTCCAAAAGAAACTGGATTATTTTTAATTGAAGATTTAAAAAAAAATAGACCGGAGCGATTCATTGATTGTGAAAACAGCCTCAGAGTGAAATTTACCTTATTTACTAACATTCTAACCAACTATTGTTGGATTTTTCACTCACTTAAATAACAGTTTTGACATGATGGTTTGCATATTTACTCAGTGTCCAAATGACGGTTTTTGGTTTTTGTTATTTCACTCCTTGTGTATTTTAAACTGAATGCTGAATGTTTTTTAAAGAGTCACATTTCTGTATTTTCCTAACTTGACAGAGGTGGAAAGACACAGTCCTGCAGTCTGGAATGAGAAGGAGCTGTATCCCTTTTTACCCACGAACACACCTTTCAGCCCCCAAAACTGAGACCGAATGGTTTGGATCTGATTCGGGGGAAGAGAGCAAGCTGCTGTGAACCACCACACAACTATTATTCAGCCATTACGTTTAGAATGTTGTTTTTGCAGAGATTCTAAAATGTGAATCAGATATAATCTGATGCCACTGGGTGGCAGTGTCACACTTAAAAAAAGAAAAAAAAAAAAAGTTCCAGCTGGTGAACTGGAATTGCCCTTGAAGACAATCATGGCTGTAAAGATGTTTCCCTTCATCTGATCCTATTGTCTTCTCGCACTGAAGAGGTCCGATGTTTAAACTTTAATTTTCTGTCAGTTCTGGAAGTTTACATTAAGCGAAAAGAAGAGTTCATTCTGTTTATAATTCAGTACTTCATTTTAGTAAGAGTAGTGGGCACAAAACTGAAACCTGGGCCAGTGCAGCGGTGAATTGCTTGGAAAGTCTCACCAGCATCACAGATGAAGAGCTGCTAAAAGAAGACTCGGTTTTGTGACATTTCTATGTATTTTGCAACAGGACACATCTGTAATACTGGCATTTTGTTTGAAATTGTACTTATTTTTCTTTCTGAATATAAACTTACTTCAATTTTGTGAAAATTAACTAAATTCTAAACTTTTTCTGGGATTGGCTCCAGAGCCCCACTACCCTCAACAGGATAAAGAAGATGGAAAACCTTTTTCATAATAAACATCTTTACTAAATCAAAGCAAAACAAACATTTGTATTGAGGTTGTCATGCCGACATGTTTCAGCCTCCTCTGGATAGAGCGCTCTGCTCGATCTGCAAGACTGGACAGATTGTGGCTGGTCTGGTGCTCGTACCGTCAGCACTGCCAAGACACATAAATATGATGACATTGCGACTGTGACAAAACATGAGCCAAGTTCCTTTTGTAACGAACTCTTCCGTCTTCCAGATATCTGTAGAAAGGCCAAGCTGGGTGAAAAAAGTTGCTCATAGTTACCCTGCGGCCTTTTAGTCAGGTCTGAAGTAGCAGCCTTTGTGTCATCTGTTCAGAAGATATTATAATGATTCCGCCTGGAGTTGAAGAAAGTATTTCTTTTTGAAGAATAAAAAGGAATATTGATGTGTCATATATAACCATAAGACAATTTCACCATATCAACAGAGCCACGGTTCTTTATCAAGGTTTGTGTGTGGGATACTTTGTCTATATCTGTCATACCTTCTATCGTGTGTTCTGTCAATATGTATCTTGTTTCAGAGTTAACTTTTTTAATACATATAAGAAGACTGTAACCTGAGCCAAAAACAATAAAACAATTTTATACTTTATCCTGTGCCTGGGTTTGAAACATTCTACTCCAAGATACTTGTTTGCTTTTAAGCCTCATGGGAAGCAAACAAGACTGTAGGATTATTTGCTTTGGCCTTTCTATAAGAATGATTCTTGTTTTCACTGGTACCTTTGTGTTTCTGAATTTCTGGGGTAAAATGTCAATGATGAACCAAAAACAAGTTGATTATGGTCATTTGGTCGTTTGTGATCAGATAAAGACTGCAGTACTTTTTAACAATGGAAATGAGTTTCAAAAAGAGTTAAAAGTCACTTGTTTTATACACCCCTCCACACACTCACAGCTCTAATAGTGATAAACAAAGTACATATTCCTGCAGTGTGAGAGGAAACTTCTGCACACTGAGATAGTGGTTCACTCTCATCTCACAATTAGATGATCCCCAATTCGATTCCAACTGTGGGCCTCTCTGTCAGAATTTGGTATGCTTTCCCTTTACATGTGTGAAGTTTCTTCAAGTACTCTGTTTTACCAACACTGTTTTACCAGCCGGGCCCACTCCAGATGAAGTTGGCTGTATGTGACCTTCGAACTAAAATGTGATTGACATCCATGGTTTAAAACATGTATCCGATTGTGTGTGTGTGAGTGTCTCTGTGTTTGGAAGCTGGATTAAAGGAAAACCCACCCACTGAGAACATGCAAAGTGAGCACTGAAATGCCCCCAATCCTGGATTTGAACCAGAGACTGTAAGGAGACAGCGCTCACCACTACAGAGAGGGGAAATTAGGTTCCAAATATGTTATTAAATTTGTGACACACAAATGTACATTGCATTATTTTTTTTTCTTTACTATAATATATAATTCATATTCATTCATTCATTCCACACACATACGTTGGAGTGATCATTTTTGAATTGAAAAACAAACTGCTGAATCTTCCCTGCACTACCTAGAACGCACCACTAGATGGCGGACAACACAAAAAAGTGAAAACGTGCGTCTCGTTGGTGAACCTAGAAATATGCAACTGTTGTCTAAAAACCAGAGCAACGACCACCGCTAGTGATGTAACATAACATTAAATCACCTCTTGAGCAGTTTGTTTTTGCTTTTTCAAAGACAAAAAAAAAGTATGAGCGCACGTGTTTGCATAAGCCAGATCGTAGAGGCGAAGCATGAGCGCGAGGAGGAGGAGGAGGTGGAGGAGGAGGAGGAGGAACGTGTCACGCTCTGACTCTGACTCTGTCTTCTTTGCCCTCAAACTTGTGGAAAGTTGAGTGGAAGTGCACAGGCTCTCCTTGTGACACGCCGCGCTGAGTGGGTGTGGACCCCGCAGCTGACCGCTGCAGCAGCAGCAGACTGGGAGTGTCTGTCCTGCGCCTGGATTTAAACTCCGGAGCTCCTCACTTGTTGTGAGGAAGGAGCGACAGTTTCAGCTCCTCAAATCACCCCGAGACTTCACTTCTCTCTCCACTCTCCTCTCCCCCAAAAAACAACGGTCATTTCCATGACTTTTCGAGTTGGCCACACCATGGTGCACAAATACGGTGAGTACCGTGTCTTCATGTCCTTTTTAGTTTTTCTAACATTAGTCAATCTCGAAGTTTCTATGTTAATCATTGCTAACGCGTTACTCCTTTCAAGTTAATACACGCTGTTTTCCACTGGCACACCTTTCTTTCTTCTGCTTTGCTTCATTATTTTTTTCTTTAATTTTTTTTCTTTTAAGTTGGCAAAAGAAGCAGTAAATGAGGTGTTCTGACTTCCGGGGCTGCGTTTCTCCTGCAGAATGTTTGAGCATCAGGTGGTGAAGTAGTAGGTTTACCTTCATGATGCGCATCATCTCTGAGCCGTGCTGCTCACCACCCACCGGGTTCAACAGGCAGCTGTACAGGCCCGCTGCAAGGGAAAAAAGACCTTTAATGTGCTGTGCAGGAGAAAATAACAAGCCGGCACTGCTTATTTAAAATCTGCAAAATCCTCAGCTTAAAATACGTGGAGCTGTATCCAATACTCTTTCTGTTGATGCACTTTTTATTTTCTTTCTCTTTAGTGCATCGGATGATTAGTTGAACCAACAAAATGTTTATAAATTCTGTTTCTTTATGCTTCAAGTATGACTTTTTTGTATTAGAGTGGTCTTTTATGCTGACTTTTGTATTGGCTTTTTCCCTTTGTTGCTTATAATTTATCACATGAAGTTATTCGTGACCAATAGACTTATTCTATTCAGTGTAGATAAATGGATTTATTAATTTAATTTGAAATGCAGTATGATGCATGACCTGCACAGTGGTGTGGTGGCGAGCCTTCTCATCTCATAGCAGAGCTTTCTCGAGTTTAAATCTGTGCTTGGATCGTGTTATGTGGAGTTTGCACCTTCTCCCAGTGTGACCATGCTTTTTGTTCAGGTATGTTTCCCCTCCTACAGTCAACAAAACATCTATTTGATTGAGGCTGATTGGTTTCTCCAAATCCCCTGTATGTGTACGCAAGTGTGTGTTGTCATGTTTGTTTACGTGACCTCTCCAGGGTGTGTACCCGCCCTTCACCCGCAGACACCATGTGACCCTCTGTCAGATAAAACTGCATAGAAAATGCTCTTTTCTACTCATGATCCCAAGGGATTCAGTTTTTTTTTCATATTTTGTATGCTAACATGGTATATTGTCTTAAATGCCAGTTCATGGAGATAGTGTTTTTGTTTGTCTACATACCCGTTCCCTGTGGCTTTTGTTCTGATGCTGGTGTTGTTTGTTGTGAGGCAGACACAGAGAGGGCAGTGGGGCTGCTCAGGCAGTACCAGGCCAACCTGACCAGTCCGCAGGAGCAGGCCTTGAAGACCAGTGTGGGCAAAGTTTCCGCTATCTTGGGCAGCCAGCTGTTTCAAGCCCTACTTGGTAAGAAAAACACAGCAAACTTCTTTTTTTCTCTCGCTATTTAGGGAAGAGAGTCTTTCAAAACTCTGCCCTCAAACCTGAGTTACACCAGACTTGTCTCAGTTTGAACTTTCCACATTTGGTTTAGTTGTCCACATACACATCTTTTCATTTTTTAAAGAAGAATCACATTGACCAGTTGTTCTTTGTTTGCCATGATCTGTTGTCATCTGTCCTTTTCTATAAAGTGCAGTTCTAATAGTTTGAGTTGCGCTGTTGAGCAACTGGCTACAGGCAGACACAAGATGCAGCCAGGGTCAGGTTGTATTAATTTATATGGGAAGTTAACCGGGTCTAAATATTTCCCAATTACGTGTCATGAAAGAGGTCTTTCAGTCCACCTCACAAAGGTCTGCTGTATGTGCCCCTCTGTAGCATACCCAGATTGTAATGAAATCCCATTAAGGCCTCACAAAACTCAGTCCACCTACAGAGCGAGGGGCTATAAGCTCAGACTGGTCACACCGGTTGAGTACAATTATTCCCTTGAGTTTGACGAAAGAAAGCATACTTTTTTTTTTTAAAAACTATAACTCAGAAAAAACTGAAACTCCTTATTCACCAACGGCCAGAAAACAAACCTATTACTAATCCAAAGCCTGCCTTGAAGTATACATTAACTCTGCTGCAAACCATCCTGAGAGTCTCTATTATTAGTTGGAGGCAGCTCCACCTTCATGACAGGTTCAGTGTTTTAAAAAAAGAGCTCAGGGGAGTTAGTGGGGAAGGTTCCCCGCCATTCCTTTTTATAGCAGATAACGCGCATTGCTTCAGTTTAACCAATGGTTGAGTGGTCCTTCTAATTACCACAACTGTGTTATAATGATGCCTGCTCATGGGTCTTGCTGTTGCTTCTGCTGACCCACTGCTGCTCCTTTGCCCAGGATCTCAGGGGTGGGGGGGGGGTGGGGGGGGGGGGGGGGGGGTTGCAGCCATGAGTCAGTGAGCAGTTAAAGAAATGCAGTATAGCTATATTTACCAGTGATATATACTGAAAAGGTTTCATGGCATAGTTCCCCGTGTGAAGCTGGCGGACGACTGACGCATAAAAATCAAGATTTATTGCACCTCTTCTCCTCGTCGTAGGTCAGGAAGTCATAGCGGTGACTAATTACCCATCATTCAAGGTGCATATTTAAAGATCAAATATGTATTAGGATCCTATTTCAAAGACTTAACCAGATGCAGTGGCGACACGGGCTTTCACCTTCACCAGTGTGACTTATAGTCATTTAGACAGTTCTTATCAGCAACGTGGATCCAAACCAGCCAGTGTTTGCCTTCAGAAGGTCATCTCAGCGACTTGTGGTTCATACCAGTGAATCTTAATATCATGACAGATTGGGACCTGGACGCACAGCGGTGAGTGAATCTAACCTAAAACACCACTACCCCGGCAACTTTCATCGACACATAATACACAGCACAGATTTGGGACATGCTTTGACTATTGTGTTGACAAGGGCAGATGGTTTTGATTATTCTTAACTTTGTCCTCCGATTTCAAGAAAGGTGAATTACATATTTTCTCTCATGCTAACTTTAGAGTGTGCTCTCATATTTCTTTGAAAGGTTATTATTGATATTGCATAACAAATCAAATTTTGGTTTGACTTTTAGATGTGATGTAACACAAAATTGCTTCCTAAATTGAGATTTTTATTTTTCTTTTTTTGTCGCTGAAGACTTTTCAAGTGTCCAAGGATGTTTACAGCATTCAGATCTGGAGGAATGAAGAGGCAGGCCACTCTAGTGCCTGTGTGCAGACCGAAATATCCCAGCAAACACAGGACGCATGGTGCACAGATTAATGAGGATGATGACTAAATGTTAGTCTTTAACAAAAAGTTTGCTGGCATTGGTAGGAAAGATATGAATGATATGAGACATCAGACAACTTTTTTTTTTTTTTTTTTTTCAGAAAAATAGTGACGTCTTTCATTTATCCATCTTTTGTGTCCTCTTCATTCAGATGAGGGTTCCAGGAAGCTGCAGCCTTTTCTATCTAACATGAAAGGGAGGGCACACCTTGGACTGGCTGCGGTTCTTTACAGGACTAACAAAGCCAGACCGGTCATTCAAAACCACACACATTCACATCTTTTGGAAATTGAAGGTCTAGTCAAACTAACAAGCATGTTTGGAATTGTGGGTATATGGAGGAAACGCACCCAACGAAAGATAAAACATGCAAACTCTACCTTTAAAAAAAGGTTTTACAGATGTGTCACACAGCTACTGACATCAGCTGTAATATTCTTAATTTATTGAGATGAGAGAGACTCAGAGAGGATTAGCTTCCCAAATCAGGATTCCTAACATTCCTCTCTAAGAATGTTCAATCAGGGCCGAGCTCGAGGCGGACAGGAAAATAAATTGCCCCTGGCTGCTGAAGCCAAGCGCCTTCCTCGACTTTCCTTTCTTTCTGGAACCTCCGTCCAAAGTGTGAGAACAGAAGAAGAAGGTTTGTGGTCAGTGTGTTTTTGGTGCAGGGTGTGTGAGGCTCGGCCCCTGGGTGGACATGTGGTTCTCATCAGAGCAGGCAGTGAGGAAAAGGAGCTGCTTCACAGAGGAGTACAGTGCAGTATAAACATTACTCATCCTCTTATCCTCTCCTGTTGTGTTTGCCTTCAGCTCATGGCCATGTGAACTGGTTCTGGTTGGACTATTACGCGTCGTGCTCGGTGACGACGCCACTGAGCCGAGCCGTTTGAGTGGAAACATAAAAAAAAAAAAAGTCATAGTTCTTCCCCACAATCTGAATACAGGAGTCTGTTCAGATTTACAGTGAAGTGTGTGTCCTCCAGAGATCTCTTTAAACGTGATGCACCGTGGGATGTACAGAGGTGTTGGATGCCGTGTGGGAAAGCTCAGCACCGGCCACTTGATTGGATGTCGGCATGGTTGCACAGTCACGAACAAAGGTTGCCTTAACTGTGCATCTATCCTTTTGTTCCAGCATTACAAACATGCGGTGGGAGGCGTGAGGGGGGCTCCTCACTGGGCTTTTTTGGGGCACACACACACAGACACACACACACACACACACACACAGGCGGTCATGAATCACGGAGAGCCCGAAATTCCTGGGGAATATTTTATTAAGGCAGTGACAACGGGGTGTATTGTTTGCCTCGCCTCAGAATCGTGACCCAGATTTCCGTCGGCACGTCGTTCTATTGAGCCACGGGTTGCTCATCGTCATGTAAAGAAGAGGGGCATGTTCTTTCTTTTTTCTTTTTTTTTTTTTTTTTTTTTTGCCTTTGATTCACCCGGGCAGGAAATACGGAGATGAATCCAGCCCCAATGAAAAGGGAGAAGGCCTGTAATGCATCGATCCTGCTCAGTTTTTGGAGGACTCATAGAGAAGGTGCAGGAAATCCTCCCATGACTGTGACAAACAGCCACAGAGCTGTGACCAGGCTGTCCAAAAATAGCCCAGTCATCGAAAAAAAGAAAAGAAAAAAGACCTGCAATAATGCCTCTGAAAGAGACTTCTGACTCAGATTATGTATTTTGTTTCATTGCCAGGAATTTCTGTGGCCTGCGAGGGTTTGGAGCGCCTCTGAGATTTTTTGGAAAGTCACAGATGTCGGGAGAAAAAAAAAATCTGTCTTTAGTACTTTATGTGACTGTGAATCCTGATCTCAGAACACTTGAATACGTGATCGAGCACCTTTGTCTGTCTTGTTACCTCCGCCAAGAATAGATGAATGATGTAATTAGAAGTGTTAGTTGTGTGAAAGCAAGCCAGGTGCTGAGATGCAGCTGAAGAGTGAAGAGTCTGTGAAACTTAAGAGACGCAGCATTTTACAAGACTTATTTCAGGACGAACCAGGCAGCACTTTATGTATGAGCAAAGGGTCAAATGCCTGAATGTGCAAAGGTTTAAGTCCCTGAAAATAAATGTATTCACATTAAAACATGTTGGAACCAGCCTTTAAGGCAACTCCTCATCTAGGTTTAAAAGTATTTGGCAGGCAGGCGGTTTATTCCAACAATCTGAGATTCTGTTACTCAGATTGTTCTGGCAAAGTAATCTGTGTCTGCATTGTGGATGTTTCACCACCATCAGGATTTGTTTCTCAAACTGAACTGATGAAATCTCGTGGACAGAGGATGAGGACTTTCTGATTCATTTGCCTTGAGAAGAGAATTCAGCCCTGCTGACTACAAGCGAACATCTGTACGAACCGTGCATCATGGAGTCACTGCCTTGTATTTTTGGATATTACGGTGGAGAGAGGAAGCCACCTTTTCCTCAGCTCATAGCACAAACACTGCAATATAACATTTGAACAAATTACATCACTTCAGACTTACACAAGTGATGCATTTTTTGCTTCACTATGCATACCCTCTCCCCCTCTTCTGCTTCACAATGGTTTGGTCCAGTTTAATACCTGTGGAGTTGACCGTTCTTCAGGAAGTGGCTACTTTACAATGAGCCATTTACAGCAAGGAATGTGTCAGATACTTTTATTTACCATATTTTAATTGAATTAAAGTCAATAACCTCCAAAATCAGATTGTTTCATTAATTTTATTACCTCCCTAAATCCTCTGAATCCTCAGTTTAGACTTAGCAGCCTTATAAACAGCTCACTGGCTAAAGAGCATCACCTTTTTACAGCAGTTTGGCTTATTAGAAGTGTATTTCTAAGATTGAATGTTTAGTTCTCATATCAAAACTGTTTGTATTTAGTAAAAGATAACAGCGATATTTCAGAAATATTTAGTAAAGGCTTGATTCAATATATTTGTGTGACTGGATCTTTCTGGCAGTCTTCCTGTTTCTTCTCAGATTATTTATCTGTTTATTGTCCTTTCCCAAAATTTTAAACATTTTGGTGTTTTATAGCTTCAAAACTGTATTTTTATTTTTATTTTTTTCATTATAATGTGCAACGTCATGCGTTTATGATTGCACCGATTGTCTCTTTTGAAATACTGGAGTAGATTAGCAGTGAGGAGGGTAAGTCCTCTAGTGATTAAGGGTTTCTGTCTGTCGACAGGTACACGTGCGAGCGCAGGTAGCGTTACTGTTTGTTCCTGCATGCCTGTAAGAGTTTGTGCAAGTGAGGCTCCTCTTTAGTCAGCTGGTCAGTAAACTCCTCTGCCCACACTTGGCTTCACTCCTCCACATTCAGACACAGTGATGAGTCACATGCTCCATTCTTACACTTTTGTTCTCACACTGTCTTGTTGGGACATACCGACTCTTATCGCTCTCTGTCTCACATTGAAGGCAGATCGTTCTCTGAGCCTGCGCTCCAACCGAAGATCACCTCATTAATGGGAGGAAATGCTGTGAAAGTCTGAACTTTTCCTGGATGCCCTTCGGAAACGTCCGTCTTGTCCTGAGAGTGAACTTTAGGGAAGTTGATGAACTCTCCTGTAACCTCTTTATGTCAACACTGCAGGAACCAGGCCCGTGTTTTACATCAGCACAATTGTCCCAGTGCATTCTCATCAACTGGCTGCCACTCATTTGGTCACCACAGGACATGAGCCAGGACGTGATGAGTGGAGATGAGAATACCTGAAGGAACGGAGAGGAGAAATATCTCTCCTCCTCATCACTAGCTTTCAGATTATTTTCCAGTTTCGGATTTCGGTCTGACATCTTGCAGAGTGTTTGAACACAGTTGGTCGAGGTACATCACTCTGTGTTTTTTTTTTACCACCACCTGAAGAACATGGTTTCCTTTCAGTCTTCAGAGACAGCCGTGAAAATGCCAGTGGATGCCAAAAGATCTGTGAATGAGTCATCTGCTGATCCATACCAAAGATTTAGATGATTGCTGGGGAGACTTTGTGATTTTCACTCATGTTCCCAACTTTTGAGTCTTCTGATTTTAATGAAGAGGGTGATTTCATGCGATCTTTTTATGTGTGTAGAGATTACTTGAAATATAATTAACCCAAATATCTCATCACTAGTGTTGGTAATTTTCATAGATATGAATATAGGAATGAGTTGGGCCGAGCTGCACTTACTAGAGCTCGAAGGTGAGATTCATATCGAAAGGTGTAGTAAGACATAAAACTGTGTTTGGAAATGAGGCGGAGTATGAAAAGTTAAACAGTCCCTTTGGACCCAGTTGGGATTGAGCTCTGCTAAATGGATGTTTCTCCAAGACAAAATAAGTCTGCCTCACAAAACTTCACCAAATAGCAAATATGTGGGGATTTTTTTGTGGCCATGATAAGAAGTAATTTTGTTTACGTGTTGAAAATCTCGCCGAGTGTCCCATCCAAAGTGTTACCATATGTGTTTATCAACGCGAAACAAGTAGTCTTATCAGGAGTTGTTTGTGTTTTTGTTTCCAGTGTTGTTGATGTGGTTTGCACTGCCACCTCACTTTAATAATAGTTTGATTCTTTGTTGGGAACTTTTTGTGTTGAGTTTGTGAAATCTCCACGTGTCTGCATGAGTTTTCTCAAATATTTCAGGTTTATTCTTTCAAAATAGATAAACATGTTTGTGAAGTGAGATCAGTGGTGTCAAATGTTGGTCCTGAAGGGCCCCTGCCTTCGCTGTTTCGGTGTGACCCTGCTCAAACACACAAATTATGACGACTGTGTTGTTAACAAACTCTGAAAACAGCCTAACAGGCTGCTCATCACTCACCTTAGCACGTGCTACTTGGTTAATTTGAGACTTTAAATAGACCATGGAAGATTGCATTGTCTGTTTTTGCCCTGTAATGATCTGGCAACCTGTTTGTCATTTGCTCATTGTCAGCTGGGACTCTTTCCTTTGCTTCCACTGAATTAGATGGTTGTTGTAGAAATTAAAAGGATGGATGATAACGGCCTCCTGAGGCAACTCCAAGCTGCAGGTGACTGCTACTTCTTTACATCTTTTGAACTGAAAGGGGCCGCAGGAGAGAAAGACAATACATAGTTACAAAAGGATGATCACAAATAAGATGTAATATTTCTTTTAGTACAGAAGATGGATGGACTCTTGGCTTAAATTCTTCCAGCACTCATTTGTGAGGACATATTGAAGCAGGGTATGAATGTCCTGCTGTTCAACTAGGGGGCAGTGTCCACACTTTTTCTACGCGTGTAAAATGACGCTTGAAAGCACCAAGACTAGAATTGACTTGCTGAGTAAATGATGTATACAGATGATGGTGATGAAGGGAAAGAATAGGGAAAAAATGAGATGAATGCTTTTGTTATTGGTACAGTACATAATGTTCAGGTCTGATAGAATATGATGTGATATTTTTTCTTTCTCTCTCTCTCTCTCTCTCCTCTCTTTGAGACTGAGGCGATGATTTACTCAGCCGGTACCTGAGTCATATAGTTCAGCGAGAAGATAAGACGAGCGCCTGCAAATGTGCAGACTAACTTCCATGTAAACAGACGACTCCCACCTACACATTTTTCCCCGCAGTGCAACCCGAGGAAAGCGAGACGTGTCCCAATGTGCCAGTGATTGATCGGCTCATTCTCTTTACACAACCAAAGCCGTGCGCTCGGCAAGCCCGAGAAGTTGTGAACTTGAAATAAATATGAGATGGTATAAAGTGCTCATATGTGATGTTTATAATGATTCAAGTGAAAAGAAAAAATAGCTCATTATAGTTTTTTTTTTCTTTTTTTTTTTCTCACAGATATTCAAGAGTGTTACGAGGTGACCTTGCAGCTGAACACACAGCAAACTGTTGTGAAAGAAGACAGCAGGCAGGATGCGTGGGAGGAGGTAATTTTCCTGCTTCTCATTATATAGATTGGAGGAAATATGCTTAGTATTTACATTGTTTCTGGTGTCGCACGTGCCGTCGCGTGCTGCACTTTATTCGCCGGCGCAGGATGTCATTAACGGAGCGTCCCTCGCCCGGCTGCAAGGTAACGTGTCGCCATGAGTCACGGCGGCCGTGGCTTTGACCTGCTGAGTGAGTGTCGCACTGAGATAAAGTTTGAGGGCGGCAGACTCGGGTACCGGGAGAGGAGGAAATTAGACCGTCGAAGGAGCGCTAATTACCATTTGCTCATCAGTGGGCCGCTCTTATAAAGTCGGTCAGTGTTTGTCATCATATCTTTTTTTTTTGTGTGTGTGTGTGTGTGTGTGTGTGTGTCGGATTTTGCAAGAAACAACTCAAACCAAGAAGTGTTTTCTTTTGTGTGTTGATGAGTGAAAGCACTCAAATGACGAATTTAAAATCCACACAGACATTTTCCCTGATCTTGTAATATCCTTTGGATGGAGTGAAACCCATATCTTCGTAACTTCGTATCATTTGTGTGCTTCAATGTTGTCTTCAAACTTTCCTTGAGCTCTGCCAAAATGTTAATGAAATTGATCTTTGGCTGGTTTCTGTTCTTTTAGAACCCATTGACTGAATGGTCCTCTACCTGTTTTTGTTTGCAGAGGTTAGACATACGTTATAATGTATAATCTTAAGCCTTCAGATTTTCTTTGAAATGTCATAAAGGTCCTTATTTCAGTTTCTCTACTGTCATTGTTTTCGGCCAAAGCCTAAAATGTAATGTCATGCAACTGGGTGAGTCGATGTAATTAATTTTGAGTACTAAATGAAGAAACCATCAGTTGTGCTTTGACACGATGGAGGTGTGTGTGCTAACAATGCTGAGATCCTCGCATGTGGCGGAGCAGCATCTCGGCTGTCAGCTGCTTCACACTGAAATCGAAGCTTTGCTCTGTGGGTTTTATTCAGCTTTTGATTGTTTGAGAAACCAGATTTACATGTTTTAATATTGCATACTTTTTATTTGAAGTCAGCAGAATGACTTTGGACTGAGTCAAACTACCATGGAATCTCCAAAAGCCCTTTGTTTTATCTGATCGAAGCTTCTAAAACTTTAACTTAAGATCATAGGGAGCTTCATTTTCCTTTCTGCCCACTGGACGGTCACCAGATTATCAAATCAGAAAGTCACACAATCATCCAAACAGTTACTTTAACAATCACAGACGACTTTGGAAACCAGGAGAATGACTCAGGACTGGAGGGTATTTTTCTGTGCTAACCACTACTAATGAGGGGTTTAGGGTGCAGCCCTGTATGTGTGGCGAAATGTTATCCACTCTAGATTTCATACACATTCTTCTATAATCTACTCAGGAGTTTGAAGTCATTGCATGAAAACCTTTTTTTTTTTTTTGTCATTCCTTTTTTTGGCTTATAAAGGTAAGAGGGAAATTGTGCAATTTATTCCTCACTTGAGATGAAAACTTTAATCTAACATTATTCCTTTATGCTGAACAGCCCCTCCCTCCTCTCAATCACTTAATGTCAGTGGGTTTTTCAAATTTATGTAAGTCTAAACCGGATTACGTGCGCTGAGTCGAGCAGGGGAACTGCCATGAACTTGTCAGGTACCTAACTGTAAAAACGACATTAGCAGAGAGACTGTGTGTGTTTCCTGATTTCCCGTCAACAGTGTAAGGTCACGCAAATGACAGAAGTCCCATTTAAAGGCTTCTCCTGATTGGCGGCGGGGAGCAGTTGGTGTAACCGTCTTACACAGTAATGTCTATTTTTGTTATTGAAGGTGTACATGATTATGTACTTTAAACTGTTTTATATATTTATTTTTCATATTTAGCACATTTTTTCCCACTTCAAGTTTAACCTTTGACTTTAACCACTAACTGATCACTTCTAATGGCCAATAAGTGATTTTATTAAAATCAATTTAACAGTAAAATAATTCAGTGTATTATAATCTATAATATTACAGCGAACAGTTGTTGTTAAAGTTTGATTTCGTATGTGGACATTTGTTAGTTCATCAAATTCAGATAGGGACAGACAGCAGCACATATTCGGCTCCAGCTACTGGCAGAAAAAGAATCCTTGAAGCAGAATGTATTCATTCATGCGCTCATGCAGCTGGGTAACTGGGATAGTTAACCGTTGAGACGCCCCACTCCGCAGTTTACAGCGTTCACAGGTCAATGCCAAGTCAGTAACGTGGTCGCCTCCAGCGGTGCCGCTACTGTCGGAGTCCAGGGAAGAAACAAACGGCATCCTCACACATTCTAACCAAGGAGGAGATAAAATGACATTCCAGTCACTCATGAATGCATGTTTTTATTGTGAAGTTGAACTGATACAGTTTTAATGTACAGTGACAATTCTGACTGATTACATTTTGGAAAGCATTCAGCATTTAGACATAATCGAAGCTTAATGTTGTCAGCCTGCTTCAAAGGCTTTCAGCCTGTAACTATTATTGAATCTTAAATCTGAAATCAGCTGATGCCAATGATGGCCAGTAATGACTTGCAAGCCCAGATACTTGCAATGATTGTAAACATGTCCTTGAAAATGTCGCAAACCCCTGGCTAATTAAATAAAAACGAAAGAAAAGCGTCCATTGGCTGGGAATCGCTGGATTAGTCAAGCATGGGGAGGTTGTTTGTGCAATGCCATGTGTTCAGAGTCTGTCACTCCCAGGGCAGACGACCTGAAAACTGAATTATGAATGTGGCCTGAGCTTCATTCTGCCATCCGAAGCACCTCCAAGTGCATCCCGCGATCCACCCTGTTCATCTTCTAATTCAGTGCACCACGGCCCCTGATCCGTCCCCCATCATTCCCTCTCTGGATCCCAGCTGTTCCCAGCTGGAGGGAGGGAGAGTGATGGAAGGGTGCATCAGCCATGGTGGGAAGTTTGACAGCGAGCAAGATAGAGAGAGAAAGAGCTGCTTAATGGACACCCAGCGAGGCGCTCATCAGTATTCTGGCCATGCTGTCACCTGAGCGAAGGATGGGAGGGAAACTAAATGAGTCTGCAAATTCCCTGATTTGGTGCAGAGTAGCAGGTGAGAGCGGAGAATAGCTCCTTTGGAGAAAGCTCAAAGAAACCATATGAGAAGAGTCTGGCTCCAGTAGTCCAACCGATTACCTACATTATTTTCACGCTGATTGAATTGTGTCACCGAGAAAAATGTTATGTAATTACTTTGATATTAATGTGTGATAATCGTGATGTAACTGAGGGTCTAATGGGCAGCGGAAGACCGAAACGTTTCATAAGTTTTAAATGTTGCACGACTTGGAAATGATTAATGAATGAATCCATTTACCATACGTCTGCTCATGTTCATATGTAATTCATATGAAAGGGCAAAGGTTACAGTTATAGTGGCCCCGTTTCAGGCAGAGCAGGCGGCGGATCTGCCAGTCAGCAGAGCCATGTGGGAATGGCGGAGTCACCTCCACGCCGCTGCAGAAGACTACAGCAAATATAAATCTGCAAATGTTACATTAATGTTATTTGAAAGTGGCTTTTTTGCCTTCTAGCTCCCTTCCTGTTAGTTATATTGATGCCAGGCGCAGCAGCCTGCATACTCAGAGGTGTGGGTGTATTTATATAAACACTTGTCTTTTCAACTTGAGCAGAAGAGCAGCGTTTCTCTTTAATTTGAAGCAATCGAGTGAGACAGAAAGTGCTGTTTACTGGGAATATTATCGAGTCTTTTTTTTTTTTGTGGGGTGAACTTTTTGTAACTTCTCACTCCTGACAGGCTGCATTAGAAGCTGCCCTGCACTGTCTGTTTACAGTCTGTTTGGCCCAAACCGTGGTAATTACCCCGGGCACTATAGGCTAAATAACGCCTTTCACTACTGTGAAATTCCACATGTGGAGTTCACTTTTATTTCTAATCACATGTGTTCTGCGACCTGTTAAAACAGGTGAAGGCAGGTTACACCCGGGACAGTTTCAGTCTCATCACATTGCCGAGTTTCATTTGTCATCAAAGTTTGCTGCTGCTCTGATCTGGATGTGATTTCACAACAAATAACCCAGTCCTGTGTTTTATTATCATGTGATGCACGGAATAGAGACGGTTCTAACCAATGTGAGGAAATTGTTTAAGTAGATTATCCTGCATCCAGCTGTTCTTTTTTTTTTTTTTTTTTCTTTCCTCAACCAACCATCAGTTCTCTTATTTGCAACTTTCCACACTTCAAATGCTGCCTGGTTTTAGGATATTACAGACATCTCACATCATTTTTTGACAGATAAGTTTCCAGAGATAATCCATTTTAACTAGTTTTAATGTGATCTTTTGAATTAGTTCTCTTCTGCAACGCTACACCTGCATGAACTTGCTTTCTTGGCCGAGGATGAACTGATTACACTCTTACACTGCTGTTTTTAAAGTGTAACATAAACTGGAGAAAACGGGTATCCTGGTTTTGTTAGTGACTTTAGAGAGGTGGACACTGTTGGCCCTGGAGATCCAGTTCTGGATGTTTTCACGATCTTCCACACCTGGATGTCATGAATGAAGCCTGATAACAAACCACTCATCAGGAACAGGAATATTGACTGAGTTGTTTATAACCGGCCATCTCTTTTATCTCAGTCATGTGATCAACCATAAAATATCTTTGCTTACCTTCCTTTAGCCTGAACTAACACATACTGGATTAATTATGGAGATTTTAGGTGCGGGTAGGTGGATATTTATACCTTTAGCTCGTGCCAGGCTAGCTATTCCCACTTGTTTCTTGTCATTATACTAAACTAAGCCAGCCATCTGCTGGCTCTCGTCTCAACATGAATGTACAGACAAGAAAGCTTTCATATTGCCGCTCCTCACATGCTGCGTTTAGATATTTTCAGAACTATTTTCAACTTCTATAATATTCGGTTTTCTTGTTCTAAATCCTCTTCAAACATTTCAAATATGTTTAAATATTTTATCACAAAATTTCTTCTGCTTTATAGAAGAGGAGTAGAGCATTTTTTAATGTCACTCTCTTCACATTTGTTTAAAATAATGACTTTGTGTGCTGCAGGATACGGGTGTGTCCCGGGTGCGAGTCACCAGCCGGAGCAGCCCCCACAAAGTGGAGCGAGTTTCAGGATTGGTGGCTCGATCACATGTCGACGCGCCTCAGGTGGGTGAAGCGAAGGGGAAAAAAAAGTTCCCGACTAATCAGCAAAGCTTGTTTGGCAAATGGTATCGATGTGGCGTCTCAAGCACTGAGCGGCTCAGGTGCTCCAGTGAGCAGGCTTACAGAAAACAGGCTGCATGTTGGGCCTCATTTTATCAACAACTGCACCACAGTCGTCGTCTTAATGCTGCAACAAGACGAGTCAGTGAGGTGACAAAAGATGCCCCAGTACTTAAGCATCGAGGGCCTCCTTTTTACCCGGGGCTGCCCTGCCAGCACTTCAACTGTAATGTTTTGCTTATTCTGTGTCTTATTGTCATGAATTTCACCTGAATAATATTTTCTTCGTAGTTTGAGCACCTGCATTTTTATTTTTCCCGTTTGCTTTGTATTAGCATTGTCCATACTCCTGCAGTTTAAAACCACCCTTATGGGTATATATGTTGCATTATACTGAATTAATGCAATAGTCATGAGGTGACATGAAGGAGTTAAGGAGCACAATGATTCACTTCTCAGTCAGCATAGTGCAAATTAATAGTATTTAACAACAGTTTCCTCCTAATTCTTTTCTTTTGGGTTGGTTTGTAATTGATCATGGTTTGGTGGTGTTACTTCAGCTTTCAGCACCATGTGAATCTGTTTGAGTTGTTAAATTCTGCACACACTGTATAATCAGGATTCTTACACGTATTGACAAACTTGTAATGAGACGAAAGCATCACAATGTCTGAAATAAACTGCCAACATATAGACAGCTGCAGAGCTCACAACGGTAACTATTGAATGCTGCTAACGCATTTATATTGAAAGCAAAAAGTAGTGGTGTTGCTTACAGTGAGTTTCTTTATGCTGACTATTGCAAACGCTGCTCGTGACAAGTTAGAAGAGCAAAGATCCTGTTATCTGTTCATGAAGTTTCCCAGTAAAGACAGTAACGACTTGTCACTACAAAGAAAGGTGAGGTGAAAAACGACAAACTAGTGAACTGTGTTGCGCTTCTAGTCATCTTTTCGTACCCCTGGCTAACTGTACAACCGATTAAAGTCCTCATGCTAAACGAAGCTAATCGCCCGCCGCCTCTGGCTTTGCATGTAACAACTTTTGGCAAGCGAACAGATTAGCCTACCTTCCAAAATGTCAAAGTTTCTTTCAGGGTCACGACCGGTTCGCTGCGTCGACGAGCAACAAGCTCGGCGCTCCCCGTCTCTCCCGGCAGAGACGCGTCTCGGTCGGCTGCCATGTTTCTGCTGTTGAAGGCTCTTGTGTTCACATGCGTCCCCCATTCCAACACGACCAGTGGCACATGGCAGCACAGCGGCCGCAGGCGTTGGCTTTTCAGCTGAGCCCAGAATTAGTGCGGTGGGTGGGTGGGGAGAGGGGAGTGGAGGCGTGAGGATCAGGGGACTGCGAAGGGGTAAAAGAGAGGGCGATGCAGCCTGTAAGCACATGGATTCACCGTGCCTGTGTGGTAACGTCTGCGTAAGAATACAGTGACAGTACAGGTCGACTCTGGCGTGTGAATAATATGGAGCTGTATATTTGCGTGTGTGTGTGTGTGACTCCCTCATCACATGAAGGAGGGAGGTGATGGAGCTGAGGAGGCGAAGGGAGGGAGAGAAGGGGGTGTAGAGAAAGAGATATAGTGGGGGAGGCTGGATAGCGAAGGAGAGAGAGAGAGAGAGAGGAAAGCGAGGGAGAGAGCAAGGCGGCTGAGAGGCGAGGGCCGGTGCAGTGCAGAGCTGGAACGGACACCCAGAGCTCAGCCTTCCTCGGGTTACCATGGAAACCACATTCCTCCCCCGCCTGCATCCCTACAGACTGCTCTGACTCTCTTCCTCTCTCTATCTATCCATCCTCGCTTCTGTTTTTTTCATCCTCTTTTTCATTTCTCTTTTAATTCGTGTCTTTGTTTTTCTTCTCTCACCGTCTCTCCCCCTCTGTCTCTCTCTCTCTCTCTCCTTCTTTCTCTCTCCCTCTCTCGTCCTCTTCTGCTCTTACGCCATACACACATTGAGCACATTCGTGATGATGCACACTCAGCAAGCACACCGATTTCAGATGCCTTGCACTCTGTGGCAAGGTGAATGGGTAATTACACAGTTTATTTTGCATTCCCATGCACTCATGGATGCATAAGCACTGTGTTGTTTTCTCGGCATCACTCTCTCTCTATTTTCTTCTCTCTATTTATACTTCCCCTTCTGTTCAGCACCATGCTTCAGTAATGCCCCCTCTAGTCATCGCATTTCTGCCCACACACAGGGCACCTCAGCTTCGTTTCTCCTCTGTTACGGCATCTGTCGTGGACCCACAGCACCTTCATCATATTTTATCAACGGCTCTCACCTTCCTGTCGGCTTCCAGTCCCTTACTTGCACCCTTTTTTTTTTCCACAGCTCTCCATGTTTCTGCCTGCCTGACTGTTTTTATACCTCTTCACAAACATTGCTGTTGCAGCTCAAATGAAATCTCTAAAATCTCCCTCATTTTCCTCCTTGTTGTATGTTTCTCTCCATCAGTTGGAGGTGCTGTGTATGTTGTGTGTGTGTGTGTGTGTGTGTGTGTGTGTGTGTGGTGGAGCAGCTGTTCTCTGTCGCTGAGGCCTATTAATAGGAGTCTTAACCAAGGCGTGTAGCTTTTGTTTTCTGCATCTGAATCGTGGAGAGAGCATTGTGGTGGCTTCCACGCAGGTTGCGTTGATGAGCGTTTCCAGCTTGCTATCTCGTCGTCTCTCGCGCTTTTGCTGTTCACATTCCTGCATCTTCCCACTTTACAAAGCTGCAGTCATTAAACGCCGAGCGTCGAAAATGTATATAGTCTCCTATAGTCTGTAAGGTATTCTTCAATTGTGGAAGAAACAAGTGGCTGTAACAGTGCCTGAGAGAGACTCTTTCATCCCATCTTGCAGTTAGTTAAGGCTACAGTAGAGCGGCTCGGTATGTGTTGCAGCTTTAAGACTGCCTCACTACCGACTGTCCTTTTATGGTGCGGCATCCGGTCAGGTGACGAAGGAGCAGTCACACAGCTTCTCAGAGAAATGCCTCGAAATGACTGAAAAGCTCAATACATGGTCCGTGCAGTGGTTGGTTGTAATGCTCATTATTATACCGCGTGTGTGTGTGTGTGTGTGTGTGTGTGTGTGTGTGTTTGTTACAGGGTGTCCAGGTGGGTTTATGTAATAAGGCTGTGCAGGCTGATGCTGAGTTGATAGTGCTGGGGGAGCTGCAAAGTGGGATGCAGGAAAGCATCAGTGTTTAAAAGCACAGGATGGTTTCTCTCGTCTATGTCGTCAAAGGTTCATTGTTCCCCTCTTTTCATTTTTTTTTTTGTCAGCTTTCGTTCAGAGGTCACAGCCTTCATTTTCTCACGTTGATGCCTCATTCTGTTAAATCGCAACAGAATTAAGAAGCAGTGCGCACAGATACAGCACTTCACAATCACATTTGTTGGGGCATTCATAGTTATTAGACCTATAGTAAAGCTGAAGCTATGGAGCTGAAAATGGCAGCTTTAAATCAAACTGTGTAACAGAATGATACCACAACTTTAGACTTAAAAAAAATTGAGTATCATTCTCCAGAGGATTTTAAATTCTATGTATGTTCATCGTACTGTATTTGACTTCAGGAACCGCTTGCAGTTACCAAGATTTTCTATCAACACATTTCAATAGTCTTCTTACATTTATTCAGTAGTCAAAACCGAATGTGAAGGCCGACATTGAATTTCGAGGTCTCTTCAGTCAGTAAATGATGTTGTAAACTGGCACGTCTTGTGAGACATGTACACCAACACTGCATTAGCCTCCAAGACATTTTCTGTCCCTTGCCAGAGCTCTAATTTGATTAGTGCAGATTAACTTACTGTATTCCTTCCTGGGATTCATTTGATGCAGAAAACCAGCGATTGATGACCTCTAAAAAGTGATATACGTTTGATGTGATGTAATATCTTACAGCAGGATTGTCTTTAACCTTGAGCTACTTTATTTTGCTTGCGTATGCACGAGCAGTTCATTTCCAGATCTGTATTTACAAATACTCAGACTCTCTCCATGTTTATTCAGTGTGAGTGACGCTCTTCCATCTATCTCCTCTTCTATTATCGTGTATATTCTGCTTGCCCATTGTCTCATTTTGTGTGTGCCGCACTGTATTTTTATTCTTCCTTTTTCTGCACTGCACCCCCCCCCCCCCCCTCTCTCTCTCCTTACTGCACTGATTGGTAAATGCGATGTGGACAGTTCATAAGAGAGACAGAGCGAGGCTCGGGAAGGATGGTTGCAACATGTGCTCGGTCATGTGTGCTCTGATCGATATGCTTACATCGGTCTTTCAAGCCACTGCTTCAAAGCCCCGCCTCGCCGCTCTGATTGGCTTCAGCAGGGTTTGTGACTGCATCCTACAATGTAACTTGAGGCATTCAGTGGTTTCTCGTCTGTTTTTTTTTTTTTTTTTTTATAAACGGCAGTCAGACTTTACCCTCTTTTGCTCTGTACTTGTTAAATTTCCATAGGTTAGAGTGGGAGAATATCATTATAATGAAGTGAGTTAGTGTTGCATGTAATTAAGTGTGGCTGAGCCCGCTGCGAGTGCCTCCTGGTAGGGCTGCAACATAATGCAGAGAGCCTTCCCTCTGAGATCCAGCTCACTTTAACAGGCAGGATGCACAGACGCGTTTTGGAGGCACAATGTGATATGTAAAAAAATGAAAACACTGGAAAAGGTGCTAGTATTCATGTCGGGCCACTGTAACATGCAGACTATGTATAAATATACTCTCTCCCCCCCCCCCATGCAGACACACCCAGCTCCGTTCCCCGTCACATTTCATTAATAATGCATATATACAGGGCTTTAATGGCGACACAGTAACATTTCCTCTCAGTTCTCCCCAAAAAAAAAAAAAAAAAAAAACCTACACACTCGGTGTCGGGGTGTGTTACATCTAGCTGTGATCAACCCACAAATTTCTAAACATGTGAAATGGCCCACAGGCGGTCCTATTGCTGTTTCTGGAAATATAACTGCCACAGATGCGTGAAAGTCATATAGTCTTTTCCTCTAACACGTTCTCACTCTCAATCTCTTCCTCCACCCACTCGAAAGCCCAAGCGTGTAATCTCGTTGGTTTCATACACATGTGTTGATGTCATCTTTGTGAACATAAAATAATTCCCCAATGGTTCACGAACGACGCTTCAGGAGAGCAGTTTTCTGTCACCGAGCTTTTTTTTTTTTTTTTTTTGACCCAGTGCTGCACAAAGGCTGGATCTAACAGTAAAATAATTCAACAGAGCTAAAAAAAGACGAGGAGGATAAAGAATCATGCTAAGTAATGCAGTGTGATTCAAAGGCATCCTCTGCTGAGAGTCAGGTCTAATGATACCCAGGAGTAAATAAAGGGGGAGGCTTCATCTTCTATTGTGAGATTATTTACAGATGTGTACTGTGACACAGAGCCTGAGGTTGACAATTACAGGCACGAGGAAGCTGTTAAGTCTGCAGCTGAACTGGAGTTGACCGCGGAGGTGACCAGTGATCAGTCGGAGGGACAGGGGTGCTCATTGTAAGTTGGATTTCGGCTGCATTGGTCTGATGAAAAACATGGATCAGACTCACAATTAGTGGATCAGAGTCTGGGTTCAGTGTTCAGAGGCTCTGGGCTCCAACTTCCTGACCTTTTCTCTTTAAGATATCGACAAAATAGACAAAACACGACGCTTCCATTGCGTCTTGCCCTGTGAAGAAGTAGCTTTTTCACTCAATGCAGGCAGGCAGCAGCGTGGTTTTGCCGCTGCGGCCCCTTTAAGAGCAGCTAGTGAAGCGCTCAGTCCTGTTGGTGCTGCCGCTGCTGATGGCAGCGCTGCTAGTTGATTGGCTGTGGCCGTCAGGGCTGAGGTGCTGGAGGGATGCTGCTACGTATCTCCCCCTCCTCTCCCGCCTCTCTCTCTTCCCTCTCTCTCTCTCTCTCTCTCTCTCTGCCTCGCTCGCTCTCCTGCGCTCACCATCTCCCTCTTGCTTGCTCACATCCCTCTGAATAATCCACATCTAGGGCAAGCTGGCTGAGAGGCGATCCAGAGCTCAGCTCCTCTCTGCAGGCTGGGAAAAGAAACAGAGAGTGAAAGACAACGATTTTCAACGCAGGAGGAAAAACGTGAGATTTTGACTGAACGGGAAGATACCAAGAATTTACAGAGGAAGATTTTCATCTGCGGATATCATTTATTTATACATATTGTTTATATATCTATATATATATTTGTACACACACATATAGATATTTATATATATATAAATATATACATTTATCCTTGTACATATCTGTATTTGTGCTTGTCTGTTTATATTAATATTTTTATATGTATTTGTGTGTGTAAATATATATGATATATAAACAAAAGAATATATATATATAGATATATATCTATGAATTTATATGCGTATCACTGTGAACCAAGAGAAGCAAGAAGATATTTCTATCATCAGGGCTGGTCTCTGATTGTGTGGTGGTATACAATATTTTAAATATTTCCTTTGATCTTCTACGTCAAGAGGACAAAAGACTACGTGCCCATTTTGTATTTTTGTTTTGCTGTTGCTGCTTCCCATCCCTCTCTATCTTTTTTTTTTTCTACATCGCGAGAGGAATAAAGCAGAGAGCGACAGGATTTGACGAAAAAGGGAAAATCTGTTAAAAAAAAAAAGAAGAGAGAGAATTCCTGTGATTAGTGTTATTTCCATCGGCATTAGCACTCTGTGAGCCGATCACAGTGTGCTGTGTGAGATCTGAGGAGGCAGCAGAGACAGAGTGCCACGCCGCTCATCTCAGCGTCAAGCTCAGCCCAGCCAGCATGCACAAACACCACCACTGCTGCAAGTGCCCAGAATGTTATGAGGTGACTCGTATGGCTGCCTTGCGAAGGATGGACGCCCCGTCGTACGGAGGAGACTGGCAGGCCGAGCCCTATGGATACCCGCCTGGGTACGGGGGAGGCCAGACCTTACCCCCTCCAGCCTCAGGGGGAGGTGGAAACATGGGAGGAGGAGGGGGCACTTTGGGGAGAAGTAAAGGCAAGATTATGTCTGGTGGGGGCCCTGGAGGCCCCAATCCAAAGGGCCAGTCCAAGGGTGGGCCCAAAGTAAATGGCAACAACTCCAGTGGACAAGGAGGATGGTGGCCCGAGTGCACCTGTACCAACCGGGAGTGGTATGACCAGGTAACTCATCTTCCTCACTCTGCTAGATATCCTCCGTCAGGCTTGTGGGGCCTGACCGGGGAGATAGGGATCAGATGAACTGTTGCTGTTGTAGAAGAGAAACGATCATGCATCGGCTGAAACTGTCTGTTCGTGGAAGAGAATTCAGATTTGGTATTCATCTCGAGCCCTCCAGTTCTCATTTGTTGACTGTCGTCTCTGTGTTTGAAGCCGAGCAAGCCGGAGAGAGCGGGGATGATCTTGTGTCGCTGCACACATGTCCATGATCTCCCTGTGTGTGGATGTGATGCAGATGACTAATGCTAATAGATTAAACACACCTAGGGTATGTCGTCAAAGGATCACACTGGTGCAGCTACCACAGGCCAAAAAATGGTGCATTTTCATTCATTGGAGCAGCACTGAGACGCTTTCAGCTGTTATTCTGAGTTATCTCTCAAGCCAGCAACATTACAGACAGACTTTTTAAGAAATTAAATGTAGGGGAGAGAGAGAGAGATTTCGCCAGGATCATCGAATTGTTGAGTTGTCTCATTAGCTCAGAGCAGAGGTAGGGATGATGAAATCAATCTCAGACACCAGCTCCTTCCTATTCATCAGGCTGATTCGGTGAAAAGAATCACTCTGTGATGAATGTGTTGTATAATACAAGCAGAGAATCGGCAGTAATCTGTGTCTGAACGCTGCCTCTCGTCCATGTCGCACCGTGTGAATCAAACTGCCTCTTCACATGTGCCCCATTTTGTTTCCGTTAGCTTCGTACAGTCACATGTATTTATAAAATACAGCTGACAAAAGGTCAGAGCCGCTTCTGAAGCACAGTCTTTAATTAAGCAAGGTGCACGTATGTGAACATGAGAGTGAGCCCGGGTGGGGGAAGGGAAGCTGGGTGAGCATGAGATTCAAGGAATGGTTCTTTGCCTGTGCATGAGTATGTGTCTGTGCAGTTTCGTGTTTGCGGCAAGTGAAGCCGCGGCGTTGCTCGTTATTCCCTCTGTTTTTGTGCTTCTTTGGAAGATGGAAAATTTGAAGAAGGAAGGTGAGGAGGAGTAAAATGGAGGCTGAATTTTTGGTGACAGAGTAGAAGAAATCCTCCTGAGCTGAGCCCTCCTATGATGAGCCGCAACCTGGCTGATATTAGCAGATTACTACAGCCGACGAGAGGGTTTTACCTCTGAGCAGCCAAAAAAAAAAAAAAGAGAGAGAAAAAGAAATGGACAGTTTCTCCTGGTCTGTGTTGCGTTAAAATCCATTGCACTGCAGCTGCACCCAGACCAATCAGGCGTATTTCATGTTTCACACATTTGAAAGCTCACAGCAGATGTGATTATGTAAGCATTTATTTTCTTGCATGGAGATTTTATTCACCATCAGTAACACCCCCCCCTTTTTTTTTTTTCCTCCACTGCTCGTTTCCACCATATTTATTCACTATTGAACTCGCAGTGGAGCAAATTAGTATATGCCGGGTGAAATATGTCGTTTGACTGCATTGTGATTCACGTTGGGATGCCATGATGTGGAAAACAGTCACATTAATAGATAAACCCCTCTGTGAAGTCCATCCTTTCAAAAGATTCCTGCTGTATCATACAAAACGTGAACCTCATGCATACAAGAGGGAATATCCAAGCTGACAGTCATGGCTTCAGTGAACTCGTATTCTTCCATTCTTCCATTGATTTGAGGAGCTGTAAGTGCCGCTGTTTAGTTATGGATGCAGAGAGGGCAGTGGGGTAAATATGCAAAGGCTGAAAAAGAAAGAAATAAGCCAATAAAGGCAGGCAGCTGCCCTGAAGAGGGGGAGGGGGTTATGTAAGAGGAGGCAGTTGGTGGTGCTGTCAGAGAGAGAAGCAGGAGAGGCACTGACACTGTGGTCAAGCATCTGTCCCTCCGTCTCTTAAAAAACAGGCATGTTGCACGGCCTGTATGTGCGCCGCTTTCCTCTGAAACCGGCATGGATGGAAACGCACACCCACCGTCCCCCTCCCCTCCCTCCTCACGCCGGCGCTCCTCAGTCACTGTTGCTCATCCTCGTTGGGGAAATGTGAACGTTTCCCCTCCCCCCGCTACCTATACACACCCCGAGAGCAGAGCAGAGCAGAGCGGCAGTCACACACGCCCAACAACACTCGCATGCACGCACATCTCATCTTATAGCGTCCGTAACAACTCGTGTTTTTGGAGGCTAGCATGATGAAAAGCAATAACCTTGCACAGTCATTCAGAATTGTCTGAGCCGGCTTTTTATAGCCGGATCATTGACATTTTTAAATGGCTGCTGTAGCCGTGAACGCTTCATGTATGTGTGAGGACATCATTAGACGCCACAACACATAATGATGCCATATTAGTTTTTTTTCTTCTCTCTCTCTCTCTCTCTCTCTCTCTGTCATCTATTTACCAAATGAGTGTGCTGCTTTTGTGAGGCGCTAGCAAGGTTAATTACGGATGATTTCAGCTGGGATTGTAGCGAGTATTCTTTAAAACAAGAGCTTTTGAATTTAAATCTGAGAAAAGTGGCGACCTCGGTCTGCTGGGAGCATCAGTCAGAAAGCTCCCTCTTCCCCCGCGGGCTCCAATCTGTCTTTGTGTGTTCTCCAACTCTGTGGCTATGATTAGCTTTAAATATTAATTGGATTTTACTTTATTTATTAGCAGCACAATTCATATATATATATATATATATAAAACACTTTACTGCATCTATTGTTAATGGCAGGCCGCTGCAGCGGATGCAGCTTTTTAAATTAATGTACAGACTCGGTGGGTGCTCCATGTTGAACACTCCCAAAGGTGATTGCAGCTTGAAAGCCTTCAGGCCTTGATCAGGAGAGTGTGTGTGCTTTGTGTGTGTGTGTGTGTATATGTGTGTCTTTTGCAGTCACATTGATTTATGAGTGTCATTGGTTTGTACATCTGTCTGATGAGATTTCATTCAGTCACATTTGATTTGCCATTCCTGTAAGGGCGACCCGGAGAGTATTAAGGAAGGGGATTTACATGTGCTCCATGTCCAAATGTCTTGAGCTGCCTCCCCTGCTGTGATCTTAAAAGGCTCCATCGAAAACCTGGAATATTCTCATCAGATCAAAAGGGATTTCTGGAGGAGCTTGTCCCCTGACAGGAAGGAAGGAGGGATGTCTGTGATCGGAAGTGCAATCACCGTGTACATATGTTTTCTTCAGAAATCTTGTGGAGATAATGACACCAAGATGGCTGACATTTCCATTACACCTGCAGGTGCAGCTCCTGTCTACACACTGAGTCTATTGTGACACACAATTAGTGCACAATTTGTTTTGTCTTGTTTCCTTTTTTTTAGTCTCAAGTAGAAGTAAATCTCTTTTTTTTTTCTAGTCACTTAAACATTACTGTAAGCATGGAAACAATGAGTACATTCAGAATTGAAGATACGGGATATTGCATGAGGGCCAGACCAAATTTATAATCTAATAACTTTTGTCCGTCAGATAGTTTCTGCTTTCAATGACTCTGAGTATGAACAACTCATCTGAATCCCAGGCAACTTTAACCTCAGGAAGTACGGACATCATGTGAGATGTTCTCTTCCTCTGGAGTGGTTTGGGGGGCTTGTCAGGGGAGCGGTGGTGGCGTCCTCAGTTGTAACCTGAGAGGTGGTTAATAACGCCTGTCATTCAACTATTAAACAGCCTCTGTGTAATAATCCTTAGATGTCTTTATCTACCAGCTTCTGTACCACTTCATCTAATTCTGGGTGCTGCAGGGCTGGAAGTGACCCCAGTGGACTGTAAACAGAAGCCTGAACAGGTCACAGTGCACAGGGAAAACATGCATACTCCACACAGAAAGGCCACCAAACCAGACTCGGACCAGAGGCAGACGACAGCACCACTGAACAGTATGAATGATGGATGTATTGATATTGAACTGAGTCAAAGCTACGATCACACACAGTAGCGTTAATATATCTCATGGCCCACCAGAAAGGCCCCTGACCGGATTCAAACCAGGGATTATTTTGACTGTGAGGCGTGAATGCTAACTGCTATATCCCTGTGCGGACTCTGGAGCTTTTGTTACCTTTTTAATGAGTAATGTACTTGGTGGTAACAGATGTGACAGTTCTCTTCTGCAGTTTTTCTGGCACTTTTCACATCAGTTATAAACTTGCCTCAATAAAACGTTTCTTTTGTTTTCCAACAGGCTGAAATCGGGCAGTATTAGGTTCATTTCTGCCGTTTCCCCCACATGAACTGAAAGTGAAAAGAAGCTCAGGAATTATAATTGCTCACGACATCTCGCACAAAGTCAAATTTTTTTCAACATTCAGGCTTTTGTGGTTTGTGCAATTTCTCCAATTTAATTAAACAAGTCTGATAGAAACAAAAAAAAATGTGTAAAACATGAACTGGGATTAAACCTTCAGAATATCATCCACTGCTGCTTTTAGCAATATGCTGAAGGCGACGCCACCCTGCTGAAAAGATACTACCTGCTGCAGGAAACAGAACCCAGAAACCAGGCTTATCGTGTGTTTTCTTTCTTCAGTCAGCAGAATTACTGGGCTGGTGTATTGTTTCATCTGGATATGTGCCCCTCCACAATATAGCTATGCTTTTCTTCCTGTTTGTTTCATCAGCTGATTGTATAGATTATGGGTTGGTTTGGGCATTTATGATTGGAGAAGAACTGTAAATACAAAGTGATTTTCATTCTAATGGGTAATGCAAAGTCTTGCAGCCATTTTTGAGCCATCAGCAAGATGGAGCATCACTTTCAGGGCCAATAATTTTAACATTCCCGGGGAGAAGATCATATAACACAATATACAGTCTGCTGCCACCACACTCATGCTGTCAAAGTATCTGTTCACGTCCCAGTTTAGCTCCAGTGTTGAATTGACATTTCATCCGAGGGCTTGTCTCCCCAGGCCTCCCCTCCTCCTCTCCCACACTCGGCCTCATCAGCATTTTAAAATTCAGTAGGAGGTTAACAACAGAGGGAAGGTGTAGCCATAATTATAATGAAATCTGTTTAGTTGCACAAAATCTATTCTACAACCTAACAACTGTTGGGAAATATTTTGGAGGAAATTTGTCACAGTTTTGCCTTGAATCACTGATTCTATTGCAAGATGAGCAACAGCAAAAGTCGGCGCTCCTCCTGGTTTAACTTCTGCAGACTTAAGTGATTGTGGTTCATCACGAGATCTTATTGCCGTCATAATTCACGTGACAGTTGTCTAAAGGCGAGTCCTGGTTAAGTAGTGAGAGACACTTTTTTCCTGATGTCACAACCACGAAAGTGTGTGTGATCAAAGAGGGAGGCCACACAGTCTGCCGTGATGCACATGAACTTAAACAAGTCATGATGAAGTGAGGATCAGCAAACGTAAGAGTTGGTGTGCGTGTAAATGTGCACGAGTCCTGTAATAATATATATGTATATAACCAAAGACGAAGCCAGTCTCTGGGGAGAGAGGGAGAATGCAGCGCAGCCTGCTCAGGTGTGCTGCGTCACTGCAATTCTCAGGTAAACTCCACCCACAAAAAGAGAGAGGCAGAATCTCACCTGGCCGGCCCTGAGGCCGTCACGCTGATTTGTCATTTTGGTCCACATAAAGGTGTGGTTTTACACATTATTCTGTCGATCGCTACGGTTTCTGGAATTTCTTGTAGCCTTTTCAATCTATGCCCAGCAGTTTCAGTAATTTTCCTCAGAGAGTGTATTCAGGAACAACAAGATGCCGTGGGTTTATTTTTTCCTCTTGATGTAAAGAAGTAATGGCCACAGTTGAGACTCTGCAGCCTTTGCTCAGAATCTCCTACAATGAATACTTTCAAGCAACGAAGTCTTTTTGACTCTGACCATGTTCAAGCTTGACAAAGCTACCCAGCTTTTGACAAGGAAACTGTTTATTCAGCCAGAAACTGGAAATGGTTTCAAACATGTAATGCAAAAAGTGCTAATTCAGCATTCCAGGTCCTCTATTTGTCTCAGCAAGCCTTCACATTGTTACACATTTGGATACAAGGACCTGCAGCTGCTGGTTCCTAACAGTGTTTTAATTATTTATCTGAGGTAGAAAAATGTTAAGATTGGAAAGCTGCATTCACCTTGAGAAATATCATCAACCATTGGCTGATCACGGTGTTTCTTGGTTTCAATGTTCGGCTCAGTGACGTTGTCACTGATATGAACCTCGCAGATTTGCATGGAAAGCAACATTTGAAGTATTTCCCAAAGTTGTAGCTGATTGTATCCAGTGGTGGCGATACAAGGTTGAAAGTCAACTTTTTGTAAAGTTTTCCCCTGCATGCAAAGCAACACAAACAATACAGCATGCAAAATGAAATGCACAGCACACAATGTCAGACTAATGCAGCATGAAAAACCTGTACAGTGACACGTTCATATCAAGCTATCAATTAGTTTAATTCATAAATCTAATTGACTAAACAGTAATATGTTTTATGTGAAATGTATAATTTAATTTCACTCTAAGTACTACAAAAACCTCACACACACTCACACACAGACCCCTAACAAAATGTTCTTTACCCCTGATAGTTTCTGGGTGAAGGGAGGGTTGTGAATTATGGGGAATGCAACAAGGGGGACAAGGTGTGCTGCAATATTTATGTGCACTTTGACAAAAGTTAGCTTTTTATCCGCTGTGAGCGGGAGTGGGGACGGGGCGGCGGAGAAAAGGCCAGTCAGACGTTGACGTCAGCTTTTAGTGGAGACTTTAACAAGCCAGCCACCATTAAGGCAGCTGAAGAGCTCGATCTGTGATACGGAGCTGCCGTAGCTGTGACCCAGAACCTGAACTGTGTTGAATTCCACCTCCTACGGTACATTTCCCTTAAAAGCCTCCACTCAGTTTTTGTGTTTTTTGTTTTTTTTTGCCTTTGTATCGTGTTCACAGAGCGAATCTGCTCGTATTGTTTCAACATGGAGGTCCTGTGTGAAATGCTGGATTCGCAGCAACGCGTTGTGTCCTCTGCCAACACAGATCCCTGCTCATCAAGTGGTTTACTCATTACTGCGTTTACAGCCGTGAGACGCGCGTTGAGCCTTCAGTGCAGTGCTACAGGTGCAGTTTGCCTGAAGATGCCGCTTCCGTGTGTGGAGGTGCCGAGCCCGCCATGCCCCTGTGATCCATATGGTCGTTGTCAGAGGCCCTGCCAGGGCTCGGCCATTGCCCGCCCCCCCCCCCTCGCTGCTCTCGCTGCCAGCCCAGGGGGAGGACAGGAGAAAGGAGAAGCGAGGGGAACGCCGGTTTGTTTGTCTGCTTGGCTGCTTTGTCTTATTCAGGGGAGGTTTGCTGATCACAGTAGAGAGTGGCCTAGAAAATGTGACTGTGCTGTGCGGCGCAGGCCGGACCCCTGAATCAGCGATGGAAGCGTCACAAAGAGAAAGGGCGCGTAGGGAGGAGGCGAGGGACACACGCCCTGTTGATGGCGGTGTGACGGTAACTCCTGTGCCACTGCTGCCGCTAATTAAGAGCATCACACACATCGGGAGTGGCTGCATGCGCCGATTTAAAGCACTTTTATATTCCGGAGCCCTTTGAGCGAGGAAATGTGCCAGCATCCTCAGCAAAAAGTACACCAGCTCCATCTCCCACATGCTGCCGTGAAATACGTGGATATCCAATCAATATCGGTGAGGCGCGAGTCCCGAAGCCTGCTGACTCCTCTTCATTTTTGTGGGGGTGTGTGGGTGCTTTCAACAGTGCTTGTGCTTTTATTGCTTTTATTCAACCGTCGTATCAGCTGTTATTTTGGTAACACTTTACAATAAGCTACACAAAACCCAGAGCACGGAAACACCATTTAAATGTTGAATTATGAATAAAAAGAACAAAAAAAAAAAAAAAAATACAGACAGATTAAAAGCAGTGGCTACATCCAGAATCATCCTGCTGCTGCTGCTTCAGTTACTCTCATGAGCAGCGTTTACTGATTAGAAGATACAAGTAACCTGAATTCCTCGCTGTAAACGATCTGAGAGTGGCTGAACTGTAAAGAGGAGGAGGACTCATTTTAAACGTGATCAGCCTTTTGATCCTCTTTGGTTTCGCTGAACTGATGAACACATTCATCATAACCAATAGCAAACACTCACCTCTCTCGTCTCCAAAAGACATTTTCTTTCACTCCACCCAGTTTCCTCCATTTGAAGAAGCCGTCAATGACAGCCCCACACAATCTTCTCCCTCGTTTCACATTAAGAGTCTTCCTGTGGCTCAAAGGATGTAATGCTTCCTTTTCTGATCAGGCTTTTAATTTGAAACATCTGCAGGAAGCGTTTAGTTGCTTTTCCAGTAGTTTAATGCTGCTTGATTAAATGCGACGGCAGTGATTGAGGTTCGTCAGTGAAAAGAGATTCAGAGCAGCAGAGCGACGATTCACACGCAGGCGGAGCTTTATAGATCAGCTTTTTTGTCCAGTTTGTTCAATCCAAACCCCGAATTGGTTTAGAATTAGATTACTAAATGTTACTCCAACCAGTTAGTGAAGACTCAAAGTTCATTGAGGAAAAAGGTGGATATTTTTTTGAAACGTCTGTTGTCAACATGATTTTTAAGGCCGATATCAAATAAGACTGCATCAGTGCAGTTTTATTTGATATTGGCCTTACAGTGAAGACGAGCTGTGTTTTCTTTTCAATGAATCAATGAATAAATGTTGCACATTGTGGTTTTAAATGGAATATTTTAGAAAGACACGCTAATTAACATATTTTAAAGAGCAGTTTTTCAACTTCAATTAACGGCAAGAAATATTCTCTAAAGATACCACATGCCATAAAACAAAATCAGCAGGTGTAAGCACATTGCACTTTGTTTTCAGCATCCAACATTTCTGTAGCACACGTGACCAGAGTAGACAACTTGAGGTAGGTTTACAGTTTTTGCGCTTTTGCCAGCTGAGACTACTGTACCTCATAAACTTGAGTTTATTTTGCAAAGAGAGCATGTTGTGCTAACTGGAGGGTGATCCAGAAATACTGTGATACAATGTGTATCATTACTGTCACAGGCAGAATTCAGTTTTGTGATTGTCTTTATCGAATATGATCCAGCAGAGATGTTTTTTTAGGGGCGGTTATGTTTCAGGTCCCAAAATGTAAACTAATTTTATACCGTTTGACTCTTAGATGGCCGTTGAGTACATTTTCTTACCAGTTGTATGTCCGTTAAATGTGTTTTCAGTAAGTCTTGATAGTTGGTGGTTTGCTAGTTTTCTTTAATTCATTCGCTGAAAATCACTGAGTGCACTCCTAACCTGCTTGAATGGTTAACGTGATGTACGTACCTGCTAATGTGACGATGTCTGAAATCCAGCTTCACTGAAAATTAGCTGAGCGAAACTTGGTGACCAGCATTCACCTTCATTTCAGGAGCGTGTGTGTGTGTGTGTGTAGGACATTTGGCGAAGCGGTGCATTTCTTACCATGTGTAGCTGCTCTGAGTGCCATCTCTGTCTAATGCATTATCCAAGCAGCCCTTCAGCCATTTGGTCTGGCTTCTCGTGTGTGTGTGTGTGTGTGTGTGTGTGTGTGTGTGTGTGGGCTCCTTCATTTCTGTCGTCCCCCTCCTCCTGTCTTCCATTGCCCTTCTCTTCCCTCCTTTTTTTTTTTTTTTTTTTTTTTCCCAGACCTGGTATGAATAAAAGGCTTCATTAGAGCAGAGTTTGGAGAGGATGCAGCAGCATCACAGCTCCAGACTCCAGCTTCAGGACAGATCTGTGATTGAACTCAAAAAGAGCACAGAGAAATCTTTACAGTCATAGAAGCCTGGATCGTCTAAATTAAATGCATATCATATGATAGTGGTAGGCTTTCAGTTACTGATTAATTTTGGATGTTGCTTTGTGAAACGGGCTCCACAGCTCAGAACTCGCCGCTGGACCGATGGGACATCCCCAAATATCTGTGACTGAGAGCAGAAGTTCCATCACTGGTCATCCACACAGTAAATGAATTAGCGGGCAGATTAAAGGTTGTCATTTCCAATTACGAGCCTTACGGAGTTTCATACGTACTTTGACTCTGTGTCAAACTTTGAATTGTTTGCTAACAAGATGTCACCCATCAGATTCTGCTCTGATCTTGTTATCTTTTATTTCCCAGCATAATTAATGATTATGTGCTTGCAAATCATGGATGAAATCATTCATATCCTTTAAATCTATTTTGCTGTTGACAAAAAACAAATATAATCATTAGCAGAGTGTCACATGTTTGCCATTTTAATCAATATTTATACAAGTTATGTTTCCATTTGATTTAATCCTGTAATGCAGGGCTAGATGTGCTAAAATCTTCAGTCATATTGGTCAACATGAATCTTTTTAACAACCCTGATAATGCATTCAGAGCTGATTTATGTCTTTCATAAAGACTTTAAACAGAGCGCAACACAAACTCAAGATTCAGCAGTAAAATGCTTTAATGTAACGATTTGATATGAGATTGTTTTATTGGCTGATTGTCAGAATGTTTTGCGGAAGTACATAAGTGCATAGCTGCATACGGAAATGTGTTTTGAATTTATTGTCATGTGCAGAGTATTGAGGCAGCATATGTTTGGCTCACTGGGATTTCCTGTGTGACCCCCACTGAGCTGACAGCTAATATTATCCAGACTTATGTTTGCTGCATGTGCACAGAACTACATATGCTATTTAAGCATGTCCATGAATCCTTTTAACTAGGTTTAAAAAAAAAAAAAAAAAAAGCAGAAGCACACATTTCTATGTCAAAGAGAGAAAGAGAAAGCAGAATAATGACAGATCATGTCCTCACCCTGTCATGGCTATAAACAATACAAGCAATCCCAGCTCAATATCGTACATTTTATTACACTGTTGATAAAACAACCCTGCTATTGTCTTTCTGGATTTATTACTTTTTGTTTGCCGAGTGTGGTCGTGCAGGTTTGTTTACATTTCCTCAAACTGAACACAACTTTTTCCTTCTCAGAAAAATCATCTTTACTCTCGTACATTAGATTAGACATTAGGTGAATCGTACGTTGAGCTGTACAGGCCTCATGTTGACATATTGTCACCTGCACTGCTGCATTTGATTATCCACAATGATTTAGAGTTTATTTATTTCACACTTTCAAAATGTTGGCAAATAGCATGAAAATAATTTTTGTGAAACGGTGGGCAAATGTTAACAGGTTTTATGTGAGAGATACTGTTGTTTGTGCTCTCTGAAGCAGGTATATTTCAGATCTTAGCCACTTTTAAGGAACATCTTTTGTTGTTTTAATGTATACTGGTGTCCTGATTCCTGTGTAAAACTGTCAAATCTACAGTTGCGAGCTGTAATGACTTACTGTTGTGTTCCCCAGTCAGAACAATCAGAAAATGAAACGTAGCTGATATGGTGTGCCTCAGGTTTTCTCAGCAATATAAATAACAGTGGCTGGATGTGTTGGCTTTCTTATTGTCTTTGCTTCCAATCAGAAATCTTTTACATAACTGAGTTTGACTGACAGCAGTCTGACTATAGATGGTTCCTTCCATGTGCATTTAAAAAAAGACTAATGCAGGAAAGGCATTGTCAATCATTCAGAAATAAAAAAAAAACATTAATACAGCAGCGTGATAACAAGATTCATCTGCTTTGTTTATGGGGTGTGTTTTACATACTTTATGGTAAATGGAAAAAAAAAGTAATTATTTCAAATTACTTAAAAGCTGTTGCAATGTACAATTAAAATATGTAATTATTTTGCTCTAAATAGACCTTTAAGATAAAGCTGAGATCTCCCTTTAGCTTTTCATTTAAAAAAGTCGGTACATTGAGTTGAAATTGACACTTTGTGATAAGTTTCAGTATTCAGGGGAAATGCAGTTTGAAAACCAGGGCGATGGAAAAAAATTGAGCAATAAAAATGATGATAAAATGATGCATCTGCTCAAATTCAAGTAACTGCCAACTTTTGGAGGAAAACAAATCGCAAGGAAAGCTAAATACTATATATAATATGATGTAGGTCGATTTCTTGTGACCATAAGCTGCAGTTTCTAAGGTCTACTGCTGCTTTTTATTACCCCGAAGCTAAAGTCACACAAGCTGAGACATGTGAGGAAAAAACCAACAATGCAGAAGCAGCATTCATGTTTTACACTGCAGCAGGAAATAAAGCAAAAGAGATCATTAGGAAAAGCTCAACTCTCAGAATATGGGGAGGATTTTTGCTCTGTTGTCAACACATACAAAGCTTCCACTTGCCCTCATTTCCTCGCTGTGCTCTTGCAGGTGTAACAGGGCCACACGGGCTGGAGTTGATTGGATGTTTGCAACAGTCTGCACAAATGAGGCGAAAACGGCGCATCACACTGTAGCGTCTTTGTCTTTAATCATATGAAGGGTCACGCCTCTGGAAGTGTTATTGTGAACAAATAATTCCAGCTTTAATTGCATTATTTGAAAGCTGCGTCGCATTATTACTCTTGTGTGGGGTGTGCAAGAGTAATCTGGTATGAAATAGATCAGTGGATTTGCAGAGAGGGAAGTTTTTGCACACAAACCAAGATAATATTATTGTTATTGTCATTATTAATAAATAGAAGTGTTTACAGCTCAGTGAAGAATTGGGAAATTCAGTGATATCACTCTTTTAGGAGGCTTTTTCAATACATCATAGTGGAAAAAAAAAAAAAAAAGAATAATTGAATAAACTCCAAATAAATTTTTAGATACAGGGAAAGTAGGTGGAATGTGTAAAATGAACCTAAATGACATAATTCACATCTTTGGAAATATTGTCACTGTATTTCTGCAGTAGCTTTTACTTCTCTGTTGCTTCATCCATCATGCTGCCAAGTACCAGAGTCCCGTCTGTCATCTGTAACATGCCGAAGAATCATGTGTCCTGCAAATGTCGTTACTTTATAATGACTCGCTTTAAGAAAACAAAGAGAAATGGGATTACTCGTCTGAAGAGAAGGGTGAACAAGCGATTCTCACTCTTGTATCTCCAGTGAAAACAGTGGAAGGTTTTGAGCGCGTGTCCAGATTAGATCGACATTCTCTGTAGCCAGTCGCACTGAATGAAGGCTTCACACACCCACCAGCTTCATCCAACGCTGCTGTTGGGTCAAACTGGACAGAATGCAAAGCCGCATATGAATTTCTATTGGATGAGTCATCAAGCGTTTCACAGGGAGAGAAAATGTGTGCATTCAGCTCTCAAAACATGCTCAAGAAAACATTAGATTTTTAATATTTTCCTCACTCATCAGGAGGAGAATGAGCAGGTCTACTTATTTTGTTTGGTGAAAAATGAACGCAGGAGATAACAGGCAGCCCGAGACCAGCTCTCATTGATTATCAGTCATACTCTTGAACTGATACGTGTTTAGTCCTGGATTACCGGGGGGGCTGGAGGTGGATCCAGCTGACTCTGAGTTCAGGCAGCATACACAGGTCACCAGTCCTTCAAAGAGAGACAATCCTACGCACTCGTGTTCCTACGTACAGGCAATTAACCTTGAACACATGTTTTTGGACTGTGGGAAGACACTAGAGGCCTTGAAGAAAACATACATGCTGCAGTCAAACTACAGTTATTCTTACTGTGAGCCGCTAGTGCTCACCGCTGCACGTCTGTGTGGCGAAATGTTTAATCCTGCATCTGTATGCATATTCTGCTGAGATGAAAGTCAATCAGTGTGTCTAAAAATACCAAATTGGTTGTTTAATTATGTTCGAGGTGGCAGAAAATTACCAGTGTTCAGCATGTTGATTTCACTCAGGCTGTGAACAGATTGAAACACATTAAAGACGCATAACGCTGTTCTGTTGTTGTTAAAATGCACGCTGCATGCAGTCCAGCTTTGAATGGAGTGTAAGTCCTGAATTGACTGCATCATTCAAATTAGTTGCATGTGAATATTTAGAGGGCAGACATTACACTGATGCTGCCATATGTCACGAGAAACGCTCGGTCCTGAGTGCAGATTGTCGAGGAAAGCAGCAGCAGCAGCAGCAGCGCAGAGCCCTCCCCCTCCACTGCGAGCCAGCCTCCGTCTTTTATATTGTGTCGGTTTTGGGCTGCGATGATGATGATGATGATGATGATGATGATGCAAGAGAGGACGGGGCGCGCAGGAGAGAGGGGAAGGCAGGAGAGAAAGACATGGGAAGAGGGAGAAAAGAGGTGAAGAAATGAGAGCCGTGGCGTAAAGAAGAAAAAAGGGATGAGCCAGTGGAGATGAAGACGGAGGAGGGGGCGGAGAGGAGCCTGTGCTCAGACGCGGCCCTGCCTGTGCGTTGCCATGGTGCAGGCTCAGGCAGAGCTGCACAGCGGCTCCGCTGCTCAGCTAGCTAATTACCACAGACTGCAGCGCCGATACGCAGGTGACGGGAGCCTTCCGGCTCTCGCAGGCTTTTCAGATACGACCGGTCTGCTCCAGGAATGAGCAGCGTCGGGGAAAAAAAGGAATCGTGCATCACAGAAATGCGTTTGGGGCATGGCGGTGGACGGCGTCGCTGAGCGATGTGGCTCTCTCTCTCTCTTTCTCTCTCTCTCTCTCTCTCTCTCTGCTGTGTCAGCCGAGTCACTTGTGTAATGAAAAGAGCTCCTGCAGCCCCGAGCTTCATTGTCCATCGGCGAGAGGGTGGAGATCCTGATCAGCCTGCTTATAAAACCCAATATGGGCCATTGTGGATTATTATTCACTATTAAAAATTCCCAATTATGTAATCAGGCAAATCCAAGCCTGCATATGTTCACTAGGCTGCGGCGAGGGAGGGGAGGAGAGCGGAGAGGAGGTCTGAATGACGGGAGTGACGCAACAGCCATGCATGCACCCAGAATTTAGGGAAGTGAATGTGGACAGAATGGGGAAAAGGTGGAAATTCACTCGGTCAGGCACAGATTGAGTCGGTTACCTTTTATTTTCTTTAAAAAAAATAGAGAGAGAAATTACTGCAACAATTAGGAATGAGCTTCATTTTTGTCCTGATGAAATCAGTTCTTCCCTTGTGTCTTTTTCCTGGAGTTTTATTTGATCATGATTTTGTAATATTCGGATCCACTTTGAGCGCTAATGAATCCTCTGCAAAATTCAGTCATGATTCTTGTTTGAACATTTGTAAGCTTTGAATTACTTGCTGGTTTGAATTTTATGAGAAATAGATTCATTATAGAAATAATGCTGCGCACACATTTCCAAAGACTCCTCTACTGCTGCAAGTAAACAGTTTATCAGTCGTGGGTTCATTGTTTTATAAACTGTTAAAAGAAGTTGGCAAATTTTACGAATGTCTTGTTGTTTATGTGCCTGATTGTCACTGTGAAGTTAAAAATGATTCATTTGGTATTGGAAGGCCGAGCCTTACGTTTCTTAAACCAGACTTGATGGTTTTCTTTTTTGTTTTGGGGGGGAAATGTGTTAAATTACACATCTTCTGCAGTCGTGTTTCCATGGTGAATACAAACCAGACCAGGAGGTAGTTTCTCCAAAGCTGGCACAAGAACTGGAAGTTAGAAGTTTCTCAGGTTACAATTTTATCAGACAAGTGACCGTATTTTGTTCTTTCTTGGCAAGATGTCTTTTCTCTCATCAATCCCTTCTACTGATTGATGCATTTAACTCAAAAATATCACAAACTATTTGAAAAGGTGCTTTATTTTAAGCATGAAACTTTGATTCCTGAGGATTTTTAAGTGAGAAATTGTGAAATATGTCGAAGTTTAGTCAGTACAATGTATTTACACGTAGTTTGTGTAAGCAACTGCTTTTTCATTAATTTTGAAGTAGAATATTGAATTATACTGAGATAGCAGTCTGGAGTATGTTTTTAAAATATGCCCAGTAGGGTTAAAACATTACTAATTACCGGTAATTAGTAATTTATTTGGTATTTTCTACTGATACTGTGTGCAATTAAATTGTAAAAATGTTACAACAGACATTTCTGGATTTTCTGTCCTCCAGTAATTTTAAAACTATTCATAGATCTCAACTTAGTAAAAATGCTGGTAGAAATTAAGAGTTTTTATAAAGGTAAATGTGCTGATTCAACTTTATTTATTCAACTTATTTTAGGTAAAAGTTAAAAAGTACAGGTTGTAAGATGAGCTGAAATCAAGTAAATTTATTTGTTTTAGCTTTATTGGTGCATGATGCTCTTTTACGAGGCATTACTGACCTTTTTGGTGCACAAACACATGACTGCATTTTAGCATCATGTGTGTCAGTTTGGATGAAGCAGCTCAGTCATCAGTACTGACATGAATCTTGTTTCTAGTCACAAACTTCACGATCTGATCGATTGATACAAGCAGGTGTGTAATAACCTGGCTGGGTAAATGGAAAATGTTTAAAATTGCTGATTTAACTGATTTCACTCTGAAGATTGCTACATGAACTCTCACTGTCAGCTGCTTTGATCCTCTCACTGTATCTCTGAATTTAGATGTGTACCAGGTGACTTTGATGAATGTAAGGAGGAGATGCAGATATTCGTGCTTGAATGTTGAGAGTAAAAGCAAAAACTGTTTATGAAGCACTGCCAGATGAACACTGAGCTGCTTGCCACCTCTGTTGGTTTCCTCATGTAATTGCTGGTATCAGGTCAGTTTTTCTGTTGTGGTTCAATGATGTGTTTCTAGTTTTTTTTTTTTCCCAGATATATTTTGTTATCTTTTTTTGCGAAAAGGTAACAGGCTAAGATGAAGCTTAATGTCCTCTAAAGTTAAATGCAATATTTTTCATCCATTCATTGATCTTCGATACTTTAATTCAAGCTTTATGCATAAACATATTGGAGTATCTCTCATTGTGTCTCTGGGTGAAGCCTTTTAAATTTCCTTTTTTTATTTTTTGCAGTGCAGGTTTGTTTTCTTCTCATCCTGCAGATTCCATCGCGGGCGCCTCTTATGAAATGTGCGAGAGCATTAAAGGTCTGGCAGATTTCAGATCAGTGTGTCATCTCGGTGGTCCAATAGCATGTCTGCTCTGATCTTGGCTGAGACGCTTTCTTTCGTGGGGACGGCGAGTCCCGAGGGGCATCCGGGGGAAAAAAAAGGCAAATCTGGACCCTCGACAGGAGGCAGATTGATTTGGCAATCGCCAAAGTGCTACAAACGTTTAAAACAATGCCCTGTTTTTTCCTCAGTTGTTTGGCGCTAAATACATCAGCATATGGATAAATGTGCTCATGTATTCATAACTATCAGAGGGAAACTAGAGGCACGGCTCGTGTTTTTGTTGCCTCGCCTGTTGTCCTACTTTTTGTAATTCTTCATCACTTTCAACACCTACACTTATTGTGAGCCAGAACTCGGGCGAGGGTAGTGAATGGAGATATGCGAGCGTGTGGGCGTTCCCGATGAGAGCTTATAGAAGAGCATGAAAGCTCAACCATGACAGGACACTGGCGAGGAATACCGCCCATTGGCCCTTGGCTCAAAGTCAGCATCGTTACAGTCGTGTTTTAATTTGCACAGTAATTTTATCTCAGTCTCATTTGTGGAAACGTCATCTGCAGCGATACAGGCTCAAGGAGTTGAAGCCAGGTAAATGAAATGAAAACACACTTTTTTTCTCTTTTAATTGCATTCAAAGGTTTGAAGTATGGTTGCGGCCTGTTGGTGATCGCAGCGTCTTTGCAGCAGTTGAATTTGACTCTCAGATGGTTATGTTCAGAGCATTTTTCATGTTTCCCTGATCTTGTGAAGCATTTCGAATGGCCTTGTGTCTGATTTATCCCATGCTGATATTTTGCGAGCTGTTTCAGGATGCTTGTTTAAGAGTCCCAGTTTCCAGCATGTTGGATTTAAGCAGTTGAACAAAATGATTCCCATCACAGAAAAACTCCAGGAACTCAGAGTTTTTGTGAAAACACATCATGCTTTTTCTGTTGTATTTCCAGTATTCAGTATTAAAGCATGCACATACAGTGAGGTCTGAAATTGTCATCAGAAATTGAAGAAACGACACCTTATTAGAAGCACAGAAAAGCTGTGTTGGATGGAAAAGCTGCAAACTGACAGAAAAATCTGACTTAGTTAAATCTATGGAAATTTTGCAGCACTTCCGTCCATCAAAAAGGAAGATAGCAGTCCTGTTTATGTCCGGTTAAATCATTTTAGATTACACTCAGTAGCATAAATGCAGGCAAAATAAAGAAAAAAAAGGGGTTTTCAGGTTCAGTAAGAAGCTGTGGAGCAGTGAGGATGATCAAGAAAAATACTTTCTGGATGTTTTCCTACCAGAGCCGTGCAGGCTCAGTAAATTACAATAGTATGTCATTTGTTATACTTCTAAATAAACACTACATATAAAATTTCAGTTAGAAAACTCACTTGACTCGGTGGCGGTCCCGTTCGCCATCAGTCAGCTTAGAATAGTAGCGAGTTTTCTTTAGCATAAATGAGCCCATGAAAAGGAAAATAGTCTTTTAGTGTGTTGTTCACTCCAGATAAAATAAAGTTTCACATGCATATTTTTAAAATCAGCTATACCTCTAAGTAAACTCCACTTTCTTCTGCTTTCTGTTTTTCTTCTGCTCCCTCCTCATTTGCACAAGTGTCTGTTCTGATCACTGACTGGTCAGATATTGACTCTCAATCGTTTTAGTAGTGTGATCTGTGATAGTTGTAGACATTTTACCTGAAAACTTGAACTTGCATGTGTGTGGTGACTCTTTAAGTGTGCGATCTGAGCCTATTAAAGGTGCAGCAACTCTCCTTTGTGGTGTATATTGAGCAGCATCTGTTGGTAAAATGATGCGAGTCTCTTGTTTGGTGTGTATAAAGAGGCGGTTGAAGCTTGATAAAATATATTAACTTGTTCATTTTGAGTGAATTTGCTAGAACACGGTGAAATTAGCTTCAGGATTGCAATGTAACACTGTGCTGCATGGTATGGATATGTCAGTTTGAAAACATATTCAAATTTATTTGATTTGTCTCAGCCAAAAAATAAAACTCAGCGGCCTTCAGTGTGAACTTTAAACAGCTCTCTCGACCTTATGACCTTTTGAACATTATGTATCGTTAAGTTGTTAACTCGCGCACCCTCTGGAGCACGCCCACATTCGGTTGCCTGTAGTCGCTGCTCGCCGATATGGAAACGCGGCGAGCGATTTTGTGGACGTCTGCATCCGAGACGTCTCACCGTGTCGTGTCGGGCCGTTACCTCAGCAACCTTGTAGCTCCAGAGAAACCAGCATCCACACACACAAATGAGCGGAGACAGGCGAATTAATTTAGCAAAATAAATGAGATTAAAGAACAGATTCACATCGGAATAACACACTCTCCTTTGCAGAGCGATGGCGTTAGAGCATCAAAATGGCAGCGCCGGGGCGTGTGTGTGCGGCAGCGGCGCTCCGTCACCGGTACTTAACCGAGGATCCAAAACACCAGAGAGGAACAGGCTTTGCAGCTCGTTCAGCTTAGCAACAAAGGGTAGCAACTCGCCGGCGTGCTGCAGTGACCTCTGATGCAGGGGAAGACGCGGCGGTGGGATTATGTGAAACATACTGATGGCACTCGCTCGTGACGGGTCGACTCCCGGCCTCGCCGCTGCACGCGTGGTAACTTACAGAGGAGCTGTTGCTGCGTGGAGCGAGATTTCAATTACCAACACCGTGACTGCCATGATAGTGTATCGCGATTAAAAAAAGAAAAAAAAAATGGTGATAATTGAGTGTTTGTGTTTTTAGCACAACAGTCGGTTGTTGCCGTGAGTAGGAGCACCTGTCATTTTGTCACCCTGCTCTTGAGCAGCAACATTTGAGAGGCAGCGATGAGTCAATCGGATGCGTCTCCTCCGAGGCTGCTTCTCAAGACTTTACGGCACAGGATCACACCGAACCGCCGAATTCTGCTAGTTTTGAACATGGCAGGGTTTTTTGACTTTTGATCTCACCAATAATGTGATGTTTGAGTCAAATTCCTGAGAGCTTGTGACGTGAGCGTTTCTCGTTGCTTTGATATTTACTTTTAAATAATTTTCAAGAAAGAAGAGCAGCTCTGGTTGAGAACTGGATCTGTTTTGGTTAGAGTGAATATTATTTCATTTAAAGTCACATATTTCATTTGTAAGAGATCATAAGACATTCTTGAAAATTAAATTAAATAGATTTAAATTAGATTTTTATTAGTTCCATCCAGGGACTAATAAATCTGCGGTTTCACAGCAGTAAGGAGCAGATACTGAGGCACAGAAGAGGAAGGGTAAAAAAGAATAATAAAGAATAGGCAAGGATAGTTTAAGAGCAAACCCAACAAAATGACATAGTGGACAAGTGCAATTTCCTGTCTGAAGGAGCATTTTAGATTTCATCTGCCCTTATTTGGAAAATGATACAACTCCAGAAATTCAATTAAAAAGATATTTTCCAGATATATTCATAAAACACGAGGGGGAAAATTATAGTCACATTTTTGCTTGCATTAGGAATGGTTAAAACAATCTGAACTTGTTTTAGAAATAGAAATCAAAGTACAATTCCTACCGACCTTCATATTTCATCTTTTTTGTTCTAACTGAACTGCTGTGCAGAAAAACAGGACACTACCTGATCAGATTGCATCGGTGGTCATCATATCATATTTGAAGAATTAGCAGCTGCAAGATTATGACAAATTATTTCTGTAGCATCAGTAACATATTTGAGTACTCGATGCCTAATGCAAAGCAAATAATCTGATTAGAAACATGCATAAGTGTTCTCTGGCTGCTGCATTACTAAAACATGCTTTTGAAGCTAATGGGTGTGTGTGTGTGTCCTGTGATGGACTGTTGACCTGTTCATAGTGTATCCTGAATTCATCCATAATCAACTGAGATCTTCTCCAGTAAAGACGGAGCGTAACGTCATCGGTGAAGCGTTTGGCGCGCTCACGCGTTCTACAGCTTCAGTTCCAAAATGGCCGAAACGGCGCACTTCAGCCGCCGCTCGGTCATGTTGTCGTTTGACAGTTTTGACACGTTGACTCATCACTGAAGGAAAAAAGCGCAGGTGTTGCCACGGTAACAACATTAACAATGGTCCCCACTCAGCCATGACACCGTGACAGTGAGCCAGCATGAACAATGGACTTTATTAATGTGATTATTTACAAGCTGTGCTTTCCCCACTGTGGCATGTCAGGATGCACAGTCACACACACTCGCGCGCACACACACACACACACAGCCTGTGGGGTTTGAACCTGAGCAGTGGTCGGGAGCCTCGTCGAAGGCCTTCTGGAGCAACTCTGTGATGAATATTTGTTACACTAAGTACTTTCCCCTCTGTGGCTGCACTTGTGAAGGTCAAACTAGCCGGCTCTCATTTGGAGCTGCTCAGCATGACAGAGAGGTAAGCCGGAGCATGCTTTTGTAATATTACATAAAGATGAGGAGGGAGAGCCGCTGACAGCTGTGACGAGCTATTAATTATAGTTTCATAGATGTGCGTCGGTGGTGTGTGTGTTGGACGGTGGGTGCAACACAGTCAAAATGCTCAATCACAGCCATCAAATCAGAAAACTCTGAGCTTTAACGGGGCTGTTTTATTGGTGGATTGATTAATTTCTTTACTGAAATGACATGCCTGAATTCAGCAGACGTTGTTAAGGAGAGACGCTGACCTGTACCGCTCCGGGCTCTTTACATGTATTACCTCTCGTTTTTCCGTCTCTTTGTCGCCGACGTCGAGTTTTGACGGCGTCTGTGAGCGAAACGTCTCTCGCTGTCATGTGTTCATACCTCTGTGATCCATCTGTCACCCTCCTCCTTTACCTTGCTCCTCGCCTTCCCTCTTCCCTCCGGCGCTTGGGGATACAGCGTGAATGAGATGCCGTGTGCATGGTAATCGAGTAGATATTGATTGGACTGCAGCGTGGCCGACGAGAGGCCAATGAGAGGATCAGAGCAGCGCCGCTCGCCACATCTCCCATCCCACATTCTGCTGGAAAACATGGACGCGGTACCGCTAGAGGCTGCCACATTTTTAGATAACATAAGCACGTCAAAGCGTGCCTCGCTTTTCCTGTTTGCTCGTAGCGCTGACTTTCGGCCCGGGAAGAGCCTCCTTCAGCATCGGCCGTATCATTTGACTGACTGGGCGCGTCATCTGAGCGGGGTTGACTGTCATATTTCACCGCGATGTCACCGCCGGAGACTGAGCTCCCCTGTCACTGTGCTTTGGTGAGGGAGGAACTGATATGGAAGTGTTTGCAAAGGGAGAAGAGGTTATTGCCCTGTCAGCGTGCCGCCGCCGCGCACACGCCGAACCCCTCTTGTTTTCCTTCTCCGCTCTACCTACGAGGAAGACGCAGGTCTGAAAACACAAACGGTGACGCTGACCGTCCGAGAGGGGAAGCCAGGGATGTGACGTTAATCGTCAGAAGGGACGAAACACTGAACCTTTTCATCGTCTTTAAAATGCTCTAATTTGAAATGACTTTCCACAGCAGTCGTACCATAAAAGACAGACTGTCTCTAAACCAATTTAAACCAATAAATTAGACAGCAACACATTTCACACTTTCAGTTTGTAACTCTGCAGGGCCGATGTGAACCTTCCCTAAAAGACAGTTAATTTAGGTTAACATGAAGCTTCAAAACAAGTGGAAAGGTGTTGAAATGCCACCCTCTTAAATCAGCATTTGTTATTTTTCATTTTCGGTTGTGTACAGAATAAAGCAGCCAGATATGTGTTAATTAACTTTGTAGCTTAATTCATTAATTAATTAGCTGGTAGGTGTACTTGTTGTCACAGTAAAGTAACATCAGTTAGCTCACCTAAGCTAAACTAAATGAAGAAATTACATGTGTTGCCTGAAGTCTTGCTCCTTTTTCAAATAGTAAACTACATTTTATTGATAAATGGCATCGACCAATTAAAAGGACTTGTTTTCTGATGACTGTGTGCATCAAATATTTTCAGATTGAGATTCCCTGAAACACAGAAGGAGATAATGGAAACTCACAGACGTCAGCCTTCTTAGTGTTGATGCTGCTATATGTGTGTGTTTTTTGTCAGCCGTGTGTGCATCCAGCCTATGGACAGGCACAGCCGCATAAACTGCAGTGAGGTAACAGTGAGAGCCCTGAGAGGTGAAGCAAGGGGAGGTGGCTTTCCTCGCTCGCTGGCCAATACTGTGCAGGCACCAGTTGCCATGGGAACACATTGATTATTTAACAATTTGGATGAAGCTTGTGCCCTGCGCTTGCCAAGGTTCGCTGGGAGTCTTTGTAGCTTTACTGTCCTGAGGGTCTGCAGCCAAGCGAGTGCTGCGTGGTGCAGTGCCACCAGCACATGATGCACATTCACCGAGAGGCTGAGAGACAGACGCACTCGCAGTCTCAACAGACAGGAGAGCAGGACGATGGAGTGATGAATAAGAAGCCCTCATGAACCCACGGGCGAGGGAACGAAAGCCCTGCAAGGTTTCCACCACTCGCGGCGGTCAGAGGAGGCTTGTTGAAATCGTCTCACGCTGGGTTTGCAGTCTGGACTCATTGTCATAGTTTAGTGAGTCCAGTTTGCTCACTTGTTTCCTCTTCTCAGCCCGTTTGTAGAGTCGACAGTATAGTGTGATAAAGCTTCCCTGAATTAAACTTGATGTTGGACGAACACAGAAGAGCATTTCTGCCACATCTGACACACACTAAATACCCATTATGTTTTTGAGTTCCTGAAAAGGCCAGCTTCATTTTATTCATTAGTGAAGAGTTCTTCATTTTCAGTGTCTGCAACTTTCATGTTTTTAGACGTCCAAGTCTCCAACCTGATGGAAATGTAGAGGTGTGTGTGTGTGTGTGCACCAGGTTGTTACATTTCCAGCTTATTGTGCTTTTGTTGTATTCCTCTTGTTGTTTGATCAAATTAATCAGAAATCCAGTTCAAGACGTTGTCTTCAGAATCCTGGAATTAATTGAAAAGTATTTGTACTGATGTTTCTTTTCTCTCATTTTTAGCTTGTCGTCAGGAAAATCTAACTGTCCGTTGTTCACAAATTAACATTGATATTTGAGGTTTGAAAACATTTACATTCACATTATCTTTATTTAAGAAGGTCTTTGAGAACTTAATTGTCTTTGATACGAGAGCGATTTCAAGTGCACAGAGGATTATTATTTCTCTTTTTTGACAGCACTTTACTAAAGTTAGGGTTAGGGTCTTGAGGGTGCCGGAGCCGATCCAGATGGATGGAGACGGATCACCTGTCTATCTCTCACACACACACACACACACACACACACGCACAGACACACACACGCAGGTTAATACCTGTGGAGGCAAACCTTGCAGAAAACAAAACCTCACAGATTCAAACCAGGTGTCTTCTCCCAGTGAGGCGAACATGCTGGTACTGTTTCACCAGACCACTCTTTCCTTTGAACAAACTAACTGGACAACTAGCATCGCACTGTTCACCTTTGATGTCAGTGAATACTCAGTGATTCAGGCAGTTATTATTAACTGGGTTGTCAAAAGTAGAACTCGAGTAGAAACACAGCTCCTGTGAAAGAAAGTACTTTAGTAGAAATAACAATTCATCTAGTGAAAACGAATATCTCAAATCTAAATATAAAGTCAACTCAAACTTTATATAGCACTGTGAATCATGTCACGACATTCAGTCATTGAATTAACATCGTTTGTTGTTTATTGTTGTTTAGGGATCCCCATTAGCCTCCACCGTGGTGGTTGCTTGTCTTCCTGGGGTCCCAATTAAAAACCATTAACAAAAAATTACAGTAAAAGAAAAGTTAAAAGAAAAGTTTACAAAAACTCTTTAGCCCAACTCAATCAGCATGTTACTCACCAGAAATCTGACAGATTTTTTAAATGCTTGTGACTTGGAGTCTCTAATTCTATGAGGTAGTTTGTTCCATAGCCGAGAAGCCCTGTATAAAGATGACTTCTGCAAAAAAACAGGTTCTAGGGCGGTCAACAAAATACCACAGAAAAGTTACCACAGGGATGACTGGCTTGTGGCGGCCAAGCGTTCATAGCGACGTCGCTTTTTGATCCTTCGGTGTCGGCTCTTCCTATCATTGTGAAGCAGAATTCACCAAGCGTTGGATTGTTCACCCACTAGTAGGGAACGTGAGCTGGGATTAACATGATTATTCTTTTTCCAACAACTGCAGCTTTAGTATGAATAGCTTACCTCTCAAGGTAGATCATTTGTTTGGAAGAATTTAATGTGAAGCACGGTCACATGCAAATTCTTTATTACTTGATGCTCTGTTATTAACACTAGGAAAGAGATCGTTTCAGTATTGGAAAGTCAGTGAACATATTTATGGAAATATCTGTTGACAGTTTTTAGTGATCAGTTTAATGAAAAGTACAATTTTTTTTATATTTTCCACTTTGGAGATATTTTCAACGAAGTCAGTAATTCTGGTATTTTCAAGTCACGTTGTTTGTACTGTGAACTATTTTTAGAACAGGCTCTGCGGTCGACCAGGAGCTCACAGGCTCCATGATGGGTGATCCTGGTCCAAAGCCAGGTCCTGGTATCGCATTGAAATCATGCTTATTTCATGAAGGGTGATGAAGTGTTTTCACTACAAATAAATGAAATTATACTTGGAACAGTTTGGAGTTTTTTATTATAAAATCGTACTTCATAATGTTGACTTTATAAGTTCATACATAATATTTTCGAATATGAAAAACAGAATCAAAGGTAGTATCGAATACAGAGATCAATGAACAATGAGTGGATCGCAGCCATCTGTAAATGTGCCTCCCGTCTCAAAAGCAGCACGATATTATGACAGAAGTAAAGCCCTGCAGGTTGAAATGTGGCCTCTTTACCCCTCGTCCTCCTGCCTGTAAGGGAAAGAGCTGAACCCAAAGCTTTGCTTTTGTTGACATTGAATGCACCGTGTTGTGACCACATGCAGAGAAACCACCAAATTAACTTTCACTTCCTGGTATTTCAATCCGGACACTGATCCCATGTCTGTTCATCAGATCCTGTACACATTTTTTTGGACAACTAGCAAGTTTTTCACTGTTTCTTTTGGCTCTTTGTAAGAATTGACTTTAGTGTTGTCACTTATTAGGAACCTTGTCTTTTCGGTGCAGAGGCATACTAATGTCCATTTCCCACCGCGTGGCCATCTGTTGCTGTCTTGTTTGTAATTTGGTTGTATTCAAGCCCGATTCAAGTGTTTAGTTCTGGTATTTTGAAGCTTTAGTGTGATTGAAGTCAAGGTCTCCGGGCTCAAGTCTGCAGCGCTGGCACTGTAACACGCCTGTAATCTTTCACTGCCTCACCAATCCCATCTCTTGAAGTTCCCTGACCCATTTTCACCTGCAACACACTGACAGACATTCGCATCTCCTCCTGGGCTGACAACAGTCATCAGCAGTCAGCTGCTTTCCTGTCTTCCCCTCTGCAAACTTCAACTTTACTTACCGTGGTTGTAAAATCCACACGCTTCACGTCAGCGCGTGTGTCCTCTGTGGAGACACCAGAGTGGGCAGAAGTGCTCAGTCTTTGCTTAAATAAAAGTGTTCAAATTTTTGAAATAAGAGTAAAAGGCTATCATAAAATAAATACTTCAGGAGGAAGTACAGATACTTTCCTTGCCGCTTTATATTGAGTTGTGGACTCTGGTGGTGTGACCATCTGACTGTTTCCGATACGTGATGTGGACAGAGATGTGTGGCTTCCCCCCAGTTTAAAAGAGATTAAGGTAATCCAAGCTAATCCAAGTTACCTGGGCTAAATGTTAAACAAGCCCATGTTGAGATTACTTGTGCTAAGATTATCGTCCAGCATTCCTTTTTTTTTTTTTTCGTTTATCTGAGTTTCAGATGGAGGGATTAAGCAGCAATCCCAGGCCAGGATAATATTGCTGTTTTCTATTGCTGATGGGTTTATTGTCTTTCATCTGGACTTGTATGTATAGTTATCCCATCACGCCGCATTGGCTCACTGTGATACTTCCGATAAGCGCTGCAGGCATTAAACTGTAACAGGTGTGTTTTGTCACATGCGGTCTCAGTAGTGGATTCAGCCGCTCAGCCTGCCGTTCACCGGGGGACCGCGGCGGCTGCTGTATTCCCCAGCGCTGCCCTCGGGCTCTGTTTCATCACTTCTTGCTGTATTGAGTTTGGTTTCATGGTTTTCGTTCACAAGAGACCACCGCCACAGAGGCCACTGTGAGCTTCTTACACCTGTCTCTCTAAAGAAGTGTCCATTAAATTCTTGCCGGGATCACGGCCGTACGCGACGGAGTCGGGGAGGGGCCGAAGATGAAAGGAGGGGAAAACTGCAAAGCTTTTCATGTGAAATGTGCAAACACAAGCACAGACAAGAGCATCTGTTAGTCCATATGCAGATTACAACCAAGGCCCGATTGTGCTGACTGGGGGGGAGGAGGCGCAGCCACAGCTGTCCGGAGTCACAGCCCATCACTACTGAGTGGAGCAGGTCAAATCTACAGCTTCGGCTCATCAGGAGAACAACCTTCATCACACCGAGGAGTGGGAACCATCATTGTGGGGGGGGGGGGTTCGGCTCGGCCGACGATTTTCTGATCAAAAGATCAAATGTTTATCAGACTGTGATTTAAGCCCCTGGTTTGCTGTCACGGAGGTGTTGGCGCCACATGCTGCTTGATTGAAAACCCTTAAAGAGATTATTCTAATACATATCGGGTGACTTAATCCTGCAGTAAATATTGCATCTTCAAAGACTTGAAAGTAAAATGAACAGTACTTAAAACAGCTGAGTATTATTCTCTCACTTTGTGAAATATGGTGATAAAAACTGTGATAATATAAATTTGTGAACAGTAACTTGGTAATACTAAGACATTTATTTGCCCATTCTTTCCATAACTTCCCATGATAATTAAGTGAAGATATTAGTGAATGTATATTTTATCAGCAAACTTCATTTATGTAAAGAGCGTAGTTATATCACCCCGCCCCTCAAAAAGAGTTTTATAACTTGCATAGTCCTCTCAAAGCTTTTCAGATAATTACATGTAGACATGTAGGTTAAGTTCAGCTTCTACTAGGTTATTATTCTAATTCAGCAAGATTGAATGGCCAAACATTTACTGCCTTAAAGTTTCAATTTCAGGAGCCACATCCTCGATATTACTAGATGTTACATCTGATCTTCTAATTCTAGAATATACACCTGATTAACTATATTGCTCTGATGTAAATCAACTTTTACAGACTTGTAATAGTCCTCTGTTTAGCTGTAGATAGTGTCAAAGGTTTGCCTTTCTTTTGTTTGTTTGAGCTTGTGTTTTATTGTAAAGGTAACCGACTTTACTCATATTTCACCCCTTTAACACCTGTGCTAATAGTGATAATCTCTAACAAAACTGCCAGTAAAATCCTTGAACAGACAGAAAATGTGGCAGGGACTTGGTACTGGCTCACATTTGTTTGTAATGAGGTGGACAGTGAGTCGAGATCAGCGTACATGTGCTGTTATTGTGAGCTGCAGTGGAGCCGAGCCGCTGTGGGCACAGTTACATGAGGAAATGTCATCGCAGCACAGTCTATATACAGAATTGCATCATTGGAAATATGTGCTGTGTGCGGACTCAGGAGTTGCCAGTGAGAATCAGCCTCAGTGAGACAGGCAGTGTGCTCATATCTATCAGTATGACAGAAGCAAGAGGCTAAGATTGAGCTTCAAGGATTATTTGGATCTCCATCAGCACAGGAGGCCTGAGCGCTTCCTCCCAGGATCATTTCTATCTATGTATTTATTGCACTGCATCTCATGAGTCCACACAAATCATTTACTGAAATAAACTCGTAAGCACAGACATGACCAGCTCCTCCAAACCGAGTTTGACCACATAAGTGGTCCAGAGATCCATAAAGACAAACAGCAGCATGGATTTCTCTGGAATAGACTGCCTTCTGAAAGGTGAAACTTGTATCCCTTTATTCATTTGTAACATCCATGAGAAACGGCGAGTGAGGAGAGGGAGGGCAGCGCTAGTGACTGACAGCTACTGATTTCCTCCTCAGCGTCGGGCCTTCGGAAGCGTAAGGTCCCCAGGCAGCCGTGTCAGCATCCCCTCACCCCCACAACCCGATCAGATCAATAGACAGCAGACAGTCAGTGCGCTGGACTGACGGATGGCCCTCAAGCTGCTCCGAAACTGAACCGCGGCGTTTTCACTCCAGCCTCCTTCCTTCTTTGGTCACTCTGCAGGACGGTGGTGGAGACAGAAAACAGCAGGTGGCGCAGTGGAGCTGGACTGGGGGATTAATTGATGTGTGAGCTTTATCGTGTTGGAATAACATTGGAATGACATTGCTTACACCAGGGGTGGGTAATTAATTTTCATGAGCAGTCCAGATGAAAACCGAGGACGAGAGTGGAGGGTCGAGTCATAATGGTCGATATGAATATATCTTTTATGAAGGCGCTACGTTACATAATTCCTGCTCTGCACGGGTCAAGCTCTCGTATTTCTTTTCATATTTTTTTCATGATAATACCGTTTCAAATTGCGTGTATTCAACACAGTCAACAGTCATGAACTACACACACACGCACGCACAAAAAAATGGAAACTATTCGTAATGTGTTCCTTAAATAGACTTTCCATTGGACGTTATTTCTCATTGACCTGTCAGAGTGTTGTTTAAAGGCAGCCAAAGGGCCGCATGTGGCTTACAGGGTGTTTATGCTCAGGTCTGGGTTAGACTTGCAGTTAATCTCTTATGGATAACCTCTAGATACCAACGAAAGAAATCAATGTGACATTGTATCTTTTGTTTGCTATGGTATTATTAAAATTAAAGCTTAGAATGAAACATATTAAGAAAAAAAGTTGATTACAACATTTATTTTCCCCATTCCTGTTGTCAGAAAATTTCAGAGGAGACACATTACACCTGAAAATTAGTCCTTATAGAGAAAAGAATAGTGAAAATATATTTTTCTGCAATACACAACTATTTCAAGCTTTCTCTGATATCGTTGTCGTAAAGTTGGTTAAATGTTTGACTCACATGTGTCTTATTTGGACTGACTGGTCACGTCCTCAGACGCCTCGTTTCCCCACCACCAAATACCAAACAGTGACCTTTTAATCTTGAAATCTACCATTTATGATTTTGAATGTCAGAGCGGTTGAAAATATGCTTCAGATTAATTTAGACATCACATTGAACTGATGTTTGTTTTTAATGTGGACGGATGTCAAAGACAGCTGCATTTCATTCAGATTAGTAAATTAGTTTTGCCTGTAACATCTGGAGAAGCTGGGAACAATAAAACAGTCACAAAATAAGAAATCACTTCCTCAGTTGACTAATAACCAAATATTAAACTATTATAACTATTAAAACCATAAAGTTACAATTATCATGACATGTAAACTGAATAAACAGGATGTTATAATTTAACGTTTTCATGAATGGCATTACAATAGTGCAGAGAACAACCTTTTAAATAGTGGAAGTAATACATCTTACTGTGATATGTAAATATAATCTCATTTTGAGTACTTCTGCTGGTGCACCGTGTAAATCTTTGCCTGCATCTACGTCAAGAATCTTTGGTCCAGCTTGCAATGAGCCCTCATATAGAGTTTTATATGATTTTTAATGTGATTTTGGACTCATGGGAGAGAAATGTCCCTTTCTTGTCTGAGATGGGACGTTGTAGTTGTGAATACAGGATGAAGGATCGCATTGTTTTGCTAGAATACGCCTTACCCGAGAGAGATGTTTTCATCATTCGCTTCTCGATCGATCATCCAGTGGTTTCTTCAGCTTGTCTGTTCTTAACTTTTTCAAATTTCTGTGTTGTGGCTGATATTTTAAGACATCCAACCATGAAATTCGGCTAGAATTTTCTTTAAAAAGCATACAGCTGATCGAACTGCATTTCTATATGAAAAAATAACAATGTGCACTGTGGCATTTCTTTCTATAACAAACTAAGTGCCTCCATTGTGTGTTGTTTACAGGAAAAAAAAAGAACTTTTAAATATTATTCCCTTCATGCATGCAGCATATGTTTGTACGCATACTTCCTCTCTCTTGCACTAGTTTTATGTGCGCAGCGAACATGTTCAATCACAGACCAAGGTGTGTCTGTGATTTTCAAAAGAAATACATCAATTAGTTGCACTGACTGGGGAAGAAATATAATGTGATTATAATCCCTGTTTTGGACTGGTGACCTTTTCCAAAGCGCTCCCTGCCTCTGCCCACAGTCTTGTGGGATGGGGCTCCATTCACAGTAAAATGGATAAAGCTCCATAGGTGATGTATGCATGAATGGATGCTATCATGAACAAAAATTGTCATGCATTTTCATAATTTAACAAATCCTGTAAAAGAATAGTCAGTCTCAAGGCTGTAATCTCCTATTTCTGATGAACGTTTAACGCAGTGGAGCCTGAAGATCAATGGTATCCATTATTGGCCTTTGTGCTCTGAGATTGAATCATTTGATGATGCTGTGACTGACGGTCATCGCAGCTTAATGTTAAACAGTTTCATGAAACTTTTTCACCGTTTTCCCAACACAGCTTGTCACAGCTTGTTGTACCTCTCCTCATCTTTACCTCTGAGAGAATCCGCCCTCCAAAAAAGACTTCTGATACCCACTCATGTTACTGAACTTTTGCCAAGTAGCTTAATTGACTGCAAAACGCGACTCTGAGTAACACTTGTTTTCCCAGGCTTGTGTTCCCCTGTCTCAGCATTTTGGGACGTGTCCCTGCCATGAAATTCATAATGAGCCAATATTTTGAATGGCGTTGGAGAGGGTCTTCTTAGCAAAGTCTCAAATGTTTTCTGTGTTGGATTTAAGTGTTCTTTTTTTGGGAAATACAAGTCATTGCATTGCATTCCATTGGTTTTTTTGGATCAAATTTTAACATGTTTTTTGAATGGTTGAGTGATATATTTAGGGGATAAAGTGGAATTATTATCAATTTCACCTTACGTGAACAAAGCCCAGTCTTATCATGGAACGTGGTTTTTCTGGATTGGTGTATTTCTGTAAATCCCATCACATGATCTCATTACTTGATCGTAAGAGTCGGGTGTATGCGACGCTCCGTGGTGTTGTTCATTTCTCCAGCGAGCTGAACGAGAGTGCGAGGAGATGTGGGACTGCGGCCGCGGCGTCCCGACAGCTTGAACACGAGTCGGTTTGTTTCATGAGGTGACCGCAGGGTGTCTGGCTGTGGCGGTTAATAAGTGGCAGTCTCTCTGCCCCACTCCTCATTCTCAGTCCTCATACCTTTCACCCCCCCTACACACACACACACACACACACACACACACACACACACACACACACACACACACACACACACACACACACACACACACACCGCCCACCCTCATCCCTCCTCCACAGAGACTCCCTCACTGTTCCTATGGCATCCGTTCACCAAGTGGCAGTGTGTGTGTCCGTGTGTGTGTGTGTGTGTACCGCATTACGTCTGCGTGCTGCAAGCCTCACACACTGAGATAATGTGTATCTCTTCATATTCACAGGCCAACCCTCCCCCCATCATTGTCAACGCAGACTCACTAGATGCAGGCCCTTATGTAAGTATCTGTTCTCGCTGTCTGTACAGTATATGTCCCTCTCATTCACACTTCCTCTGTGTCAGTGCATGAACACGTTCGTATGTTTGTGAGTGTGTGTGTGTGTGTGTGTGTGTGTGTGTGTATGTGAGGATAAAAAAGGCCTCCTCCTGGTAGCAACATGCTGTTTGCCATGTGGACCGACACACAATCATCCTCTTGACCCTGCCGGCTTGTGGGGGACTGTGCGTTCTGCGGTTGCACACGTAGTGTCACAGCGTATCTGCATTTTCAGCGAGAACAACACCTTCCGCTTGGAAGATTTTGTTGCGGTGTTATTAGTAGGTGAATCAATCGAAACCGGTGTTTTCTGTATTTTGTTGGTGATCCAGGTCCGCAGCTGTTTGTGGTCATTCTGCTCTTACGTCTTCACTGACTAGGAAAACTGGGCTGAAATGTTTTTGTGCTTCTCGTTTTCCTGTTAACTTTTTTTTTTTTCCCTCAAACGACTCCAGTCGTGCACTGTGACAGAACTAACCACTCTGCTTGTTTGTGTGTTTTTGTGCAGGTAAATGGAAGTGACGGGATGTACAAATATGAAGAGATCATTCTAGAGCGGGTGAGTTTTAAAAATTACTTGTATATTTCATTTTATTCTGCTCCACAATTGCACATTCCTCTTCACTGCAGTTTCTGCATGATGGATTTTCCCCCACTAGGTGGTAGTAAGCCGTTCAGTCTGAACTCACTGAGTTTTAGGAACATGAACACCAAAGATAAACCATAATCTAAATATACAAGAATCATACGTTGTTACATCCGTGCGTTCGGAGCGCCGTATGTTCGGCGTCTGACGCGAGTGTGAGCACAGAGTAAAACAACACAGCGGCATGGCTTTTTACATAATCTTGATGCACATGTCATCAGCAGACGCCAGAAATGTAAAGTGCTCTCCTGTTCAATTGTTCAGCAGGCACCGCTGCACTCGTCAGTGGCTATTCAGCTCGTAGTGGCACAGCTATATGTTTCCCTTTTCATTATTCCGCCCACATATAGATGCAGCTTCGAACCCTTGATAGAGGCGCACTATCTCTCCAGCCCCTCCACTCTTAAGTGGCGTTTCTGCATGCGGAAAGCTTAAATAAACTATGCAGAGTCACACTTTAAAAGGTCTGTGGGTGTGCAGCATTTGGTGGTACGGCCCAGTGTACTCCTCTCGGCTCCAGAGCCGCTCACTCGGAGGCCTCAGCCTCCCTCTGTCCTAATTTGTTGCGACTGTTGCTCATTAATTATAGAAAATAATAAACTGAAGTCTTTTCTCAGCTGTCTTGTTTGCTGCCTGTCTCTGTGGTCACGGCTGTCAGATGCAGCAGCGTGCCCAGACCCGCTGGATCCGAATGGGTCCTCTGTCATCTCAGGGACAGGGACGGCAGGAAGTGACAGTGTCTGTCTCCCGCGGAGAGCGAGGAGCATTGTGTCGATGCTTCAAAACCTCATCTTTACCTCGCATCATAAATCCTCTTTTCTGTGCACACAGACCTTTTGACACACACACAAACACACACACACACACACACACACACACACACCCTCTCTGTGGGTTGACAGGGATCCGTGTGGCATTTCCAATGAAGTGCCCTCTTCTAAATGGAATACGTGGCATTACCATTTGTCACATGCGAGGACACACACTTACACACACGTGTCCGTGAAAACAGACATCAGAAACGCCTGTAGAAATCCCTGCGGCACTTTGCATCCCTCACGTGACGCCAATATACTTAAGAGCCATATTGCACCGACCTTGAGCCCACATTGGGTCCATCACTTACGTCTAAGTGCATGAATGTGTGCGCTGTTGATTGTACTCCACTGAAAATGCCAATCATGACCTGTATTCAGGGAAACTCTGGCCTGGGCTTTAGCATCGCTGGAGGAATAGACAATCCTCACATTCCTGATGATCCGGGAATATTCATCACTAAAATTATCCCCGGAGGAGCGGCTGCCATGGATGGACGACTGGGGTAGGGTCCCGCTCCTTCTCTATGTTAAAAAATCTTCTCATCCTGCTCCTCTTCACCGCTTTCCTCTCGCTCTAGATTTTCTTCTGCTGCACCGTCTGTCCTCTCCTCTCTCTATTCTAACCTCTCCTCTCTCATCTTCAATCATCAACAACACCGTGTGCCGCCAGGCGATGCCGTGTGGGAAGCAGAGCTTCTGCAGCCCTCTGCCCCCAGGCTCTGTGTGCTTCCTCCAAATTATGATTCGCTGGAAAACCAGAGTCCTGAAACATGCAAAAATCATGATATGAAGTGCTTTTCTGTGTGCTTTGGAGATTTCGTGACGTCGGGCGACATGTTCAAACTTCTCCCTCCTCAGAGTGAACGACTGTGTGCTGCGCGTGAACGACGTGGACGTCTCGGAGGTGGTTCACAGCCGAGCGGTGGAGGCGCTAAAGGAGGCGGGGCCTGTCGTCCGGCTGCTGGTCCGACGGAGGCAGGCGCCGCCCGAGACCATTCTGGAGGTCAACCTGCTGAAAGGCCCCAAAGGTCAGAGAAGTGCAGATTCATCGGGAGTCATTTTGTAGCAGAGCTGGATCAAGGACTCACATCCCCCTACTGTAGTAGAAATACAGACACTTTGTATGAAATCAGAACGAATTCAACTTTTTGACTTAAGTGGAAGTGAGAGGCTCTGAAAAGTGCTGGAAAGTCATTGTAAAAAGAAATTTAGAACTTTTCTGATATAAAATGGCATCTGGCGCCTTTTACAGCTGCAGTAAAATGACTTGATATCAAATACTGTACGATGAAATCTGTCTGAGACTTTGACTCAGTTTCATCAACCTCTGTGCCTTCAGTACCGATCCTGTCTGATCGGCGTCAGCTGACATGTTCCATGACTCATCTCGGATGTCCAGGATTGTTTTCTAGCATCATGAAAATGTCCAGTTTTTATTGCTTTTCAAAGGAAATGTATTTCAAATTACCGTACTAATTTGTTTTGTGGAAAGTAATCCCCAAGAGGCTTCCTCATTCGGTGCTTCACTCACAAAGAGTCAGATAACAGAACAGCTGACATGCTGCTGCTTTTCAGGGGAACTGAACTAAAACTTCCCCATTTACTATTAGATTACTGACTTGTTTATCTATTAAACTAATGTACTAATTTAGAACATTCCTGGATGTTTATATGTTATATATTATTTCTGTCATTATTTTATTCTAGAGACTTTTAAAATATTTCTGTACCATTGATTATCAAAAAGAGAAAGCATGTTAAGTAACCTCTGAGATCTTCTGCTGACAAAGGGATATGTTTTTCTTATTAAATTAAATTATTTTTCTATACAGAGGAGAGATGCTTTTAATATGCTGAAATTATAATGCAACTTTATTATTTAAATATCTTGAGGTTCCACCTTGAAGAAAACCAGAACGTTTGTGTGTGCTTGTTTTAACTCTGTGGCTTTCTCTGTCTAGGACTGGGATTCAGTATTGCTGGAGGGATCGGGAACCAGCATATCCCAGGAGACAACAGCATCTATATCACTAAGATCATCGAAGGAGGAGCTGCTCAGAAAGACGGACGGCTGCAGACCGGAGACCGCCTGCTCGCTGTACGAACCCCCACCTCACGCTGACTCAGTCACAGAATTGATCCACAAATCAGACACGCATTTCATTTCATTTGTTCGTGTATTTGACTTGCAAACATTGTAACTTCCACGTATAGATTGCATAGACGACTCTTTGTGTCTGAGTGGGCACAGTATGAGCTGCATGGACATGTCGCGCTGTTTATGAGAAACATTTCACACGACACACTCTCCTCTGGCTGGTTGATCTGAAGCTAAGTGAGACCATATATGATCATTTATGACTTTAACAAAAAATTGAACTATAATAAAGCCCAAGAACAGAATATGATGGTAAGAGATGTTTAGATGAATTATGGCTGTACATGATTAATATTCAGCAGTTTTCACAACAAAAACAGTCCCTCTCTGCTGATGTTTCATAAGCTCCCACAAATGTTTTGCTATGCTGAAATTCTGTCTCATCTTCATGAAAAGTTAATTACGTAGATTATGGAGGTGAGGCCACAATGCTATGTTGTTGTACATGAGACTGCTTGTTTCAGTCCTTGTGATTGTAGCAAAACACAAAACCACAATTGCACGCCATCCTGAAAACCGCCTTATTTAATTGGATCGTTGACTTTAAAAACAAAGTACTGCTGGTACTACTTGAGTTAAATGTCAGGCTCCAATGCAAATATTTTCCAAGAAATTTCATTTCAGAGATGAGTTCAAACATGATCTCTGCGTAACAGCAGTATATATGTTATTTCTATATTTCAGTGGCATCTCTTAGTCCTGGGGTGCGGATGTTCTGCATGTTATGGATGTCTATCTGCTCCAATACACCTGATTCATCAAACTTCTGCATCACTGGATATCACGTACTTGATTCAAATCATGCATGTTGTTGCAAGGACACGTGAAACATGCAGTGTAGTTGTTCAGGGCTGGAAAATGGGGAGTTTGGCGTGCAGGGCAGTGAGTGCAGACGATCCAAAATGTCTCATCATACTGAAAAAAAATTATAATTTTTTTTTATTATCAACACTTGTGGCATACTGTACTGCTCGCCGGTTCTGTTATTTTATTGACAGTGATAAAATATGAGGTGTTTATAAACTTTTGACTGACAGTTTATTTCCAGGGAGAGGAATCTTAAAAGAGAAATTCAGAGCATCCTTTCTACCCCCCCCCTACCTACTGCTTTTGACCCCTGTTAACGCCGCAGGAACCACCAACACTTCGCTCTGCCACTGAAATGTACCGAGATCTCCTCATAGCTCGGAGCGATGATTCATTATTGTGTTGGCTGGTGTGATGACTGCTGTGATGCATGATGTTGTCACAGTGCGGCGAAGACACGAGGCTCTCAGGTGTTGATACAAGGATTTTTTTTTCCTCCCTCATCCTCGCCTTTCTCGACAACCATGACATTCAGGTGAACAACATCGTGCTGCAGGACGTGCGTCACGAGGAGGCCGTGGCTGCACTGAAGAACACCTCTGACATGGTCTATCTGAAGGTGGCCAAGCCGGGACCCGTGCATCTGAACGACATGTACGCCCCTCCAGACTACTCCAGCAGTACGTATCTACTTCTTCTTGGAGTTATTGTCACTCAGCAGGCAGATGCAATACACATGCATCTTTATTTATATTATTATTATTTTTTTTTTTTACATTAGAGAAAGAGAGGTATTTATAAATCGGGTTCATCTCCCCATGTTTTGCAATGGGATTTGTCCTTTTATCTTTTACAGAAGATGTTTTCTGAATTTTTCGGTTAGATCACTGTTCTCTCCCCAAAACTGCTATGCCCAGACACCCACATAGTCAGTGTAGTGAAAACACACACACACACACACACACACACACACACACACACACACACACACACACACGCTCCTTCCCACTGCAACAACAAGCGCAGTTCTTTGCCTCCCACTGAGTGTGGACGGTTTCTCACATCCCACCTGCTCATGAGAGCCCACGATCTTCAGCTGCAGCATCTCAAAATTTCCACAGAGCAGTGATTTAGTATTGGAGAGTGGCGTTTGCAGGGTTTAAATATAAAAATATATCCTTAATATTTGCTGCTGTTGGTGTTTCAGTGAGCTGTTAAAGCAGAATTAGGCCTGCTCTCACTCTGACATGAGCAGCCGTGGTCAGATGATCTGGACTTGAAACGCTTTTTCATCATGCCCAGATGCTTCTGTCAAGAACGTACATTCAGAGGAAAGGGGTGGGGTTTATCCATGCAGTCTGGGTTTTGCATGCATGCATGCACAAGGGCTGCATTCACATGTGAGAAACATGTTCCCCAGGAGAGAATTCAGATTGAAGACATCAGGTGAAGCATCCCTGATCTGATATTAGTCGGTGCTAGTTACCAGCTGTTTAACAATCGACACAGACAATTCATATTAATTCATATGTTTGAAAAAAAAAAAAAAAAAAAAGCTATGTCTATTTTCTAAATGTCATTTTGATTCTTCATAGGAAAACACTGGTCTTATTTTTGTGGTTTGGCCACTATTCATATTACTAATAATATCATTGTTCTCACTCTGCTAATTGCTCAGCTCAGAAAATGTGAATACGCTACTAACAAAGACTCTAAATGCAGTAAGAAGTATGAGTAGTCACCCAAGCAAGCTTTACACAAAAAGCACAATTTAGGCAAACCGATATGGAAGAGTCATTGAATGCTGCAGGTAAAATATGACTAAACCTTTGATTCATTTAATTCAGTTCAGCATTTTTACAGAGCGACATCTTGGCTTCTCTTTCTACCTCTTGAAGTTTTTACAACTGATGTTCAACAGAATTATTTGGACACTGTTTTCAAGTTGCCAAATCAAAGGAATACCTGCGTATTTCTTATTGAAGGTAGCGGAACGGGACACAAGACAAAATCAAAGTTATGACAAAGTCAGATATGCATGGAAATAGTTCTTTCTTTTTTAACAGCAGGGTGGCATGGTGGAACATTGGTGCCCCCAGGGTCATTCACCATGGCTGCATGGCATTTGAGCCTCCATTCATCTTATGAACACTTTGTCTAGCTCAGGGTCACAGTGTGCTGCAGCCTGCTACAGCCCATCCCAGAATACTATAGGTGAAGGCAGCGTTCACTAGCCAATTCCTCACAGGGCAAACACACTCATTTTCACAGCAGAGTCACCAATTAGCCTCAAACGCATGCTTTTGGACTGCGAGGAGAAAGCCGTAGTTCCTGGAGGAAAACCTGTGCACAGGGAGAACATGCAGACTTTACAGAGGAAGCCTCCAAAGCCTAATCTGGAAATGGGACTGGGAACTTCTGACTGTGAGGCAGAGTGCACCTCTGCTGCCCTAATGCTGCTGTTCTTTTAAAGGTTAATGTTTGTTGTGGTTTTTGAGATATGTTGAGATTCTCGGCTCATTCGTTGAAGCCTTTGAAAATTGACAGCAGAGACATGCTTTTGTAGCGCAGTTGGAGCTCCACATATAGTCTTTGAGGAGTGAAGCTCCTAAACTGAGACACTGTTATTGCTCACAGTGACACAGAAGTCATGAAAACTTTTTTCATACTTTGATAAAGAAGTAATGGATGGAAATTTAGAGGTGGCAGACTCTGATTGTCCTGGTCGCGCCTGCGTTGTAATCATTCTTTCTTTCCCCCTACTGGCCTGGCCCTCCCTCCAGCCTTCCCCACCATGGTGGACAACCACGTCAGCCACAACTACATGGGACCAATGGAACCCAAGCCTGTGTACCCCCCACCCCAGGTCACCCCGTCCAGGTATTCGCCTGTTCCCCGCCACATGCTTGGAGAGGAAGACTTCACAAGGTACGTTCCAGGCTGGCTCCTCCATTAATGCTCACTCTCCAGTACAGTACATTCATACAGCACTATAAGAGTCTAGGACTGAATAATCGGTGCTTTTTTTGTGCAGCTCAGGAAGTGATGTTTTTGGTAATTACTGGTGTTAGTTAAAGTGGATTAAATGCACTCTTGTTAACATGTAGTTAGACATTGGTTTGACTTCCCATCAGCCTCCATTTTGATGCTGTTTCACAGCCGGTTCCAGGGTGTGTTTGATGATGCATGTGTGTACAGCACTTTTAATTCACCTCCTAGTGTACGTTGAAGAACAAAAGCAAAGCCCACTTCAGAATTTTCCTGTTCATTGGATCCCTGGTGGTGCATACTGTATGATAGCTGGTCAGTGAGTGGTGGGTGAGTAGTGTACTGAGGGAGGCCCTTTGTCGCTTCTTGTACTTGTTACAACTGTGTTTTAACCTCTGACCTCCTATCCAAGTACTGGATCAGAAGCGGCATTCATAGTTGCTTGATTGGAGCGTCCCACGAGGCCTTGAGTCAGCTTAACCCATAGCTCTGGGGAGGCTCTATTCCCTTTGGTCCGCCTGTGTGTATGTGTTGCTGCATGCAAGTGTTTGTGTGTGTGTGTGTGTGTGTGTGTGTGTTGCGGTTGTGAGTTTGTTGCTGGATGAGTGTTTATGTTACCCTGCAATGTCCTTGTACAAGCTGTCTACATGACTTGTATGTGCATTTGTCGCATCCCTGTTGGTATGTGTGCTTTATTTGTGTCCTACACTTGTCCAGTTCACTGTGATTCCTGTACCCCACAGCAGGGCTGAGCCTATTTACAGTGTCATCCACAAACCTGGGGACAGCAAGGTGCCCCAGGCCCTCTACAGAGGCTTCTGTCCTTCCCCTGCTCCCTTGTGCCAAGGCCCACTCCCCTTCTCTGGCAGGTACTAACCTAGTCCATCACGCCTTGCTTAGCTAACCCTCCTCTCTGTAGCTCAGCATCTGGATCTGGCCTCAGACAGGAGTAGCGCCACAGGTTCAAAGGCCACCTGTCTCAGCAGTACTGTGCTGTGCCACATCTGTGTACATTTGAAATTAAAAGCAGAGAAGATGGACGGAGAGGAGAAAGAGAGGAAAGGGAGGGTTAGACGGGGTGGCAGGGTGATATCTGTGCTTCTTTTGGCGTTCTGTGTCTGTGCTCGCATGTCAGTGTTTCCCCGCTTCATTTTTCCTTTACTGCTATATGTTCTGCTTTGTGTCGCAAGTTTGAGTGTGTTGGTGCTTTTTTGTTTGCTTGTGTGTATTTCACACTGTTTTGAGCTCATCTATCGCTGTTCAAATGAAAAGTGCTGTTCACAAAATACAGTAAGAGCTTTTGATAATAAAGCCCAAATGAAAGAAATTTTCTTATCACACGTGTGTGTGGATTTTTGTTTATTTTCACTCACACACTTATTATCTGACCATCAGTTCTCCACTAATCTGCTCTTGTGTATGAATCTCAAACAATCACGGCTTGCTTCTCGTCGTTTAAAATGGAGCCGTACCTGCTCTTCACAAACACATCACCACAGGAGAGCAGCCGAAAGGGCTTCACGCTCCCACAAGCTGCTCCATTCCATCTGTCGGCAGGCATTGATAAAGCAAAGCCTCTATCTCAGACCAGGCTACTTCCACTAGTGGTGACCAGACCACACAGTAACATACATTTAATTCATGGCTGAGCTCGTGTGTATGTGTGTTTTGTTTTGTTTTTTTTTTCGTTTCACTTTGGTATTACTAAATGTGCAAAATGCCTCCCGCTTTGTCCGCTGTGCATCACTTCATGAATGAATGCTCTGATCTTTCTGTGTGAACTGTGACTTTTATGTAATGTGTTTGTGGTAAATTGAGCCTACATTGTGTGGCATCATGTCTGCCATGCACAGATGACAGTATGTGCTTTTTTCTGAGTGCATTAGTCTGTGTTCACACTTGTGATATACAGTTCTCTGGCCAAAGCAGGAAAAAAGAAAGGGCTTTCTTTTTGGTGCTCACAATAGCATTTCAAGGCGGGCACATTGATTTGATTCACATGCAAAATGTAGAAGAAATGCGACTGTAAATTCACCAAAACGTCCTATAAACAGTGGCAAAAATCCTTGTGTTGGATGAGCTAATAAATATCTGTTGCAAGAAAATGGTGATTTGTACTCTGTTGCAGCCTGTTTGTAGTTGGTTTAGATGCTGTTGGTTTGTTACAGTCAAACTGCATCAGGTTTCGTTTGGACTGAGATTTAGACCCACTTTAAACGGGCTTCTCTCTGTGGAGTTCAGATGGCGACGTTCACAAGTTTACAAATGAACCCCCACTGAAAGATCAATTACACCAGAGTTTTGTTTTATTTGGATGAGACCTGCAGAGTGAGAACACACCATGTCTCTTTCCTGAGGTTTGGCTGTAACTGTAATCAGGTTGTTTTGTTTAAAAAAAAAAAAAAAAAAAAAAAAGGAAGAAGAGAGAACAGGGAGGATAGTGTGGCTGACTGGAGCAGCACAGACAATTCTGGTTTCACTGTCTGGAATGTTTTTTTTTTTTTCTTTTTCCTCCTTGTATGCAAATATAAACAGAGATTCTCGCTGTTACCATAAATGCAACAGGGAGTATGTGGCCTGATCCAGTACAGGCCAGCAGACCAGTAGCGGCAGACAGTCCTGCAGCCGTCATGATTCATCTGCACACTGGGAAAACCAGGCCATGCACTCTAGTCTTCCCCATCTCATCACCCACGCTGCCAGCACCTATCACACACGAGTACCGTAAGCGCTGATATTTGCTCACAGTGTGCTGACACACGCGCAGACATATGTGCATACCTGTTATGTATATTGCGAATACCACTCGGCCAGTAAATTTACTGTGCAAAAGATCACAGCCTGCAAACTGTGTCACCAAGCACGAGCCCGTTTCTGTCTGCCGTTTGATCGGAGAGGTGTGGCATTGTCTTCGAGGGCATCGTGACTGACTTGAGCCCGATCGCAGCTGATGCGCACCCAAATCCATTGAACTTAACAGGCCGAGAGCAGACGCTTCCCTCCGGCAGCGTCCCCCGTTGGCTCCGACCGGGAAAGGTTATTTCAGATGGCTGCTATAGTGAGCGCAGGTTTGCGCAGAAGTGGAGCAGGCTGGTTGTGAGAAATGAGTCATAGCTTGTATCGGCCCTCTGCCCATCTGCACATCCCCCTCAATAGTGTCATCACAGACACATGCCCCGACACCCCCCTCCCCTTTCTCCATCTGATATTTCCCCTTTTTCTGGAATTATATTAACACGAATCAGTAGCTCCTTTGAATCTTTGTTTTTGGCCACACCGGACTCGATAACAGATAAAACCTCTGTGTCTCATGGGCTTGTTTGGTGTAAACATGCATCTGCGCGTAATGATGACAGTGCTCACAATCACTAAGCAAGCGGTTCAGCTCTGCCAGTCATACGAGACTCAGTTGTGGCTCGACTATAATTTTCTGCTCCTCTCATTCATGTTATTAGGATGGCAAAATATTAGAAACACCTCTCAGTGTCATGCAGTCCTCACACACCAGAACTCTGTACTTAAAACCTTTCAGACAATTTCAAGCATAACACAAGATTTTCACTTTTGTGGAAGCAGTGGTTTTTGTACTGGCTAACATTAGACAGCTAAGATGTGTGTAACTAATGAAGTGGCCAGTGAGTGTAATTATATTGGGCAAAAGTGTGCCATCATGGTGATTTCTGATCAGTTTCCTTACTCATTGCTCATCCTAATTACATGCCCTATCTGCAGCTACAATCAGAAAAGAGTGAATTTCAGTGACAAGAAGTCTTGGAACAGATGGTGTGGCCCCCACACAGTCCTGATATCAACATCACTGAGTCAGTCTGGGATCACATGAAGAGACGGAAGACTCAGGATCAGCCTAAATATACAGAACTGTTAGAAAGTCTTCCAAGATGCTTCTTTTTGAGCAAATCGTTGCTTTACTTTTAGTGTGCAGAATCGCACACAGCACCGGTTGGCCTCTTCACAACAGCCTGAGTAAAGCAGCAGCACGTGAGCTAATCATTAACTTGGTGAGTCTCACACACGCACAAAAACAAAACCTTTGGATTTGTACGGGAAATCGAGAAATCATTAACGCTGACCCCTCCTGCAGATTTACGTGTGCTCATCTCAGTCATTGATATCTTATCACTCATTAGTCATCGTGAAAGAAGTGACGAATCGACAACTTTAAATCCATGAATGGATAAAACCAGCACAAAAGAAGAAATAAGATAGCATACACCTTGTTCCATACACATAATCTATGGGAGAAAGGGAGAGTTATAATGCTGCAAGAGGCACTGGCTGTCTGTGGAAAATGGCGTCTATCTGCAGCGTCCACCATTAATCAGTCAAGCGGAGCCAATTACTGGGCTGAGGCCAGGGCATCATGACCCGCTGAACCCTACAGCCTAGATATCCATTCACAGCTTCAGGATCGAGCTGCGACTGCCTCAGCCAAAACACGGAGGCACAGAGGGAAAATATAGTGGTGGGCGGGAGGATGGCTTCTGAATTAGAGAAATGGCTGGGCGCAAAGAGAGGGTTTTTGCCGCTCTGTAACTGTTTACATTCCTGGCATGGATGAAAAGAAGAATGGGAGGGAAGGAGGGGAAGCGGGTCTTCTGATGGAGGGGGAGGGCCTGATCCCTTCGCTAGGTTTTTTTTCCATTAAGAGAATCAAGGCAGTTCATAACCTATAGACATAGAAAAGCAGATAGTAGCGCTAAATGTAACATAATAAAAAGACGCTGACCTTGTGTGTTGGATTATTACACAATCATCTGTATGTTAGTCTTCTCTCAGCAATTCTATACGCTGTCCACTGTAGAGACGATAGACCATCACATATCAGTCATGAATGTGAGTCCTCGAGCTTCTCAACTTGTTTACACTCTAGCAAATTAACAAGGACCTTCTAGGAATCTATCTGCCTCGTCTCCAGAGAGCCAGGCTGACAGACAGGAATGCTGGTGTGCTGTGTTGAAGGGGGCCGAGCTCACTGCAGCATCACAGCACAGACGAGGGAACAAAACAGTCCGAAATGGGCTCCAACCTGGATTATCTGCAGGCCAATACAAGGGAAGGAAGAAACGTCTGCTTTCTCCTGCGGAATGGAAAAAAACGCCACACCTATAAGGTAGCGTTAGGGTTAAGTTTCTCGTTTTGCTTGTGATTGTCACTAGCTCAAGAGGAGCTGTTTCCCATCACTGCACACAGGGATGAGATAGGGAGCACAAGGCCCGGAGTTGCTAAAATTGGAGCCCAACACTTCTGTAGAAGGCCAGATAGGGAGAGGGAGTTAAGGAGTAATGCTGAGCTGAATAATGTGCCATAGCCAACATGTTCTCAGTCAACATCTCGTCTTCCATGTCGCTGAGGAGCCTGCATGAACGCACAGTTAGGAAATGCTCATTCAGAAGCAAGCACCGTATCTGGATCCGAAGGTAACCATCTGTGTGCTTTGTCAAACCGAAATGAAAAGCTCAAAATGGAGAGGGAATTTATTTTAATCTGGTTTTGTTTAAAGGCATGTCAGTCGTTTCAGTGCATGTATAGACGATCACTTTTTTGTTTAATTGAATTCGTCCTTTCTTTCCCTGGTTCTAATACTGTGTGTTTTGGGGGAAATAAAACTCATCAGTAAGTATAGTAATAATATGTTCTTGAATCACCCCTGTCGAATCTTAACTTATAAGAAGAGCTACCACATGAATACTGACCTGTCATCTGTAGTGCCGTTACAACAACCCTCTGCTAGCTTCAGTTCATTTAAAATGAATAGAGCTGCACTGTCTTGCTGAAGGCACCGTTTTACTATTCAGGACTTTCCATATTCTTCCGCTCTTTTAGTGCAGCAGTCGGCTCTTTTTCCAGTCGGTCATGGGTATGATACTGAAAGTCTGGAATGCTGCCTCAGCTGCCATCGATGGCAAAATGGTCCTAACAGCAAGTCTGAGCGCAGCCATTAGGGATTGAGTAGGAATTGTTCCTGTAGACCTCAGGCTGAGTACTGCAAGAGAAGACCACTAATGGGAACCATGCAGTGTTTTCTGTTGAGAGGAAACTGTGTGTCTGCGTGCACATATGTGTGTGTGTGTGTCTCAACTGTTTTGACTTCCTGCGTGTGCGTGTGTCTGTGTGTGTGTTTGCATTTGTGTGAAGTGCGATCTCAACGGGCCTGTGCTGGACTGTAGCTGTGGTTCGGCCTCTCGAGCATCTTAAAACCGAGGCAGTCTGAATATCCTGCTGAAGGATGAGTCATAGCAGCTAAAGTGAAGCTTTGGCAGGTCTGTCGAGCAGGAGGTGGCTCATTGTATGTTAATGTGAGTGGGTGTTTAAGTGTGTACATCTCCATGAGATTTCCATGCATCGGCAGGAAACACCAACAGATAATCGACTTCTGACTCCAATCAAGTTGCTGCTTGTGTTGTGGCATTGAAGGAGCGGGGCTGCTCACGTGGTTATCTGCAATTATCTTTATTAGCATTGTGATTAGTGCATGTTTATCACTTTGTTAACCATTGTTCTCTACCAGTAAGTGGTATCTTGTACGTATCCCTTATAAATTTTGTATTTACAGTGCTTACTTTAAAATATATACACAGGATTTACAGTTATGGACCAGAGTGATGTTTGTAGCTGCCTGAACTGGATGCATGTGACATTCTGTGATTATACATGGAGTAAGCCAAAAGAAGATGGCTGTTGGTGCAAACGGCATCAATGAACTCCTGTTTTTGCATTTCCTATTACAGTTTGAATCATATTTGTTTCTCTCTCGCTGGGTCTCTCTTCTGTGCCGTGTCCCGCCCTTCACCCTGACACTGTCTCTCCGTTTGGCAGGGAGCCGAGGAAAGTGTTGCTGCACAAGGGCTCCACAGGTCTGGGCTTCAACATCGTTGGCGGGGAGGATGGAGAGGGGATCTTCGTGTCTTTCATCCTGGCCGGAGGGCCAGCCGACCTGAGCGGCGAGTTGAGGCGTGGCGACCGGATTCTCTCGGTCAGTATTTCACTGCTTACCCTCTTCAGTTGTGTCAGATTTGAGTTGGCGGGATTTTCCGTCCCTTCCCTGCTGTCAGAATATTGATGATGAGATAATGGGAGGCCTCGCAGTCAGAAACGGTGCAAGCATCTGCCGTCTTCAAGTGGTGTGCCAAATTCGTAACAGCGAATACAGTAAAGTTAATTCAATCACTCTGTTGGTGAATCATGACATTTTCATACATACTTACTCTATATAAAACTCAGTCATGTCCATCTGTCCTGAAAGAACTTTTTTTTTTTTTTTACATATATAGACTGCAGGTCGTCAGTGTATTGATTTTTACGTCCAGTGACTCCCTCCTCTTATCTAATCTGGGGTTGTTCTCACTACATGTATCCCTGTCTGATTTCCTTTAGGTGAATGGTGTGAACCTAAGGAATGCCACACATGAGCAGGCAGCTGCGGCACTGAAGAGAGCTGGACAGACTGTCACTATCATTGCTCAGTACAGGCCTGAAGGTGAGGCGCTGCTCGTGATGTCTTACTGTGTATTCATACTGCCTTGCCGATGCCCGATCCCGTCAGATCCTGGCCCGCTAAGCGAGGTAGGGCCCCTGGTCAGTACGTGGATGGGAAACCACCAGGAATCCTGGGTGAATGCAGTGTGAGAGTGAGTGGTTGGTGGTGCTCAGAGTGGTCAATGGTAAGGTTTGGCAGCCTTGCTTCCATCAGTCTACACCAGGGCAGCTGTAGCTACATATGTAGCTTACCGCCATTGAGTATGGAGTGAATGAATTATGCAGTTATAAGGCCACTGAGTAACCTGAAAAGTGCTATATAAAGGTTCTCCTAAACTTTACATTACATCTACAACAGTTAATATCCCTGCATTCATTGATGCTAATCTGACTAAATCCAGTTAAGAGTAAAACTTGTGACAAAGAGGTCATTTTTGAGTCATGATCACTAATTTAAGTAATGATTCAACATTCATCAGTGCTGCAACTTCCAGTCTGAATCTTACAGTGCGAGTTGCACACTGTTAATCTGGGATTGAAGAAAGGACAGCATCCATATTTACCCGACAGCTTATGTCTGTATGGTAAATATAAAGGCAGACCAGAGTCAGGAGACAGCTTGAATCAGTCTGAAGGAATACCAGCAACTCTGAGGCTCAATATTTCAAGTGTGATATTGCAGTTGTTTAACTGGTTAAAATTCCATCTTTCAGGTTAAAAACAACATGTTGATGTTTTATAGGGGATTATGCAACTGACTATTTGGAGGCCAAATTCAGTCTCTGGTAGGTAGTGCACTTAGGGGGAGACCACCAGAATACTGTTGTATTAAATGTGTATAGAGGAAACGAGATGCTGTCCACTAGACAATCGAGATTATAAATTAGCCGGGGTCGTACTAACATATATAATTGTTTTAAAAGGTTGTAACCTTTTACTTTAACTATAACCTCTTAGTTAACTGTAACTGTTTCATACATTCTAATTATTAACACATTTTGTGGAAATTTATAAATATAGTGAATTAAAAAAATAATAATATTTAGCCTTGTGTTTGGTACAAGTGCTAATAGCACAGTGACTTTCTTAAGTGTGGGCTTGACCAGCTTTTGAAAGGGAGCCAGAGAATTTCAAACAGAAGGCTCCCACAGTTGAAATCTGAATGTCTAAGGTTGTATTACAGTATGTCAGAGTAATGTAAAGAAATTAACAACATAAAATTAAAAAGTAAGACGTTTATTAAAAAAAATAATAATGAAGATTCTCACGGTGCAAATAGTGCTCTGCCTTTTGTTGCCTATAAATCTCGTGACACAGATGAAGGTGTGCGTGTGTGTGCGCGCGCGTGTGCGTGCACGCGCGCTTGTGCCGGGAGTTCCTTGGTTACCTAGCAACCTCGTGTTGACTACGAATCTCTTAAATTAATGTTGACGTTGTTGAAGCTTGAACAAAGTTGTCAATTTTTACAATAAGTGAACAAATGACACACAGTTTGTCTTTGACAAAGGTTGCCGGTTTCTCTTTGTTTCCATTTCTGCCGTAAGGAACAGGCTCCCCTGACATGTTGCATTGTGGGAATTGTAGTTTTCTGGATTTTAGGGCTCATGGTTGCCACTGAGGGATTACTTAGCTGGTTGTTTCATGCGAAGTTACCTGTGGGACACGGATACTTGTGGTTTGGTGGTTGTACCGGCGTGCAGTGCTCGGATCGTGCTTTGTTGGTGCGTTAATGGAGCGTTCAGGTGTACCTGGCCGCTGGGACCGGGGCTCCGGATAGGCCGGCTCGGAGCGGTATTCAGCTTCAGGGGCGGCTCCTGTGTGAGCCAACAACAGCGAGGCGGGCAAACCAACCGCTGCCGTCCCTTCCCGGTTCAAACACCCCAGCGAGCTGCCGCTGTTCGAGGATACGGCGAGCGGGCTCCGAGCGGAAAGTGCCAGGTTTCGCTCGCGTTGACGCCGCCGGAGGAAAACTTTCGACGGGTTCGCATCGCGGTGGAAGCGGCAAAGTTTAGCGCCTGTGAGCCGGGCTGAGTGCGGGGATGGGGGATGGGCTCGGATTCAACAGCAGAAGCCGCATGAACTCCCGAATGGCTGGATGAAGAAACCGAAAGAACAGCCACCGTTTTTAATTAATTGAGGACAGACGAGGCTGGAAAGCTCCCAGGAAATACTCACAAGCTGAAACAGGTAGAAACTGCGCGAGTTTCTCGATGAAACATATTTGTATTCATTGCTGTACTGAGGTAGTTTGTTGCCGGAGTCGGTGTACATTCCTCTAATGTCTGAGTCTGAAAGAACTATAATTATCATTTTCCGAGTTAAACCTGCTCTACTTTATATCAACCTTGAGATTAATGATAAGTTCCAGTGTCAGGCGTGTGGTAGCTTCGCCCTCACTGTACTGAAACAACCACCTCTGCGGTGAAACTCCTGCCATTACCTGCAGTCCGAGCTTTTTCGTGGCTTGTTTTTGTCTTTTCTCGATTGAGAGTCTTACTTAAAACCCACATGATGCCGGATGAAGTTGAGCTAAGTTATAATTTATTCACTTGCAGGGCTCATTCAACAGTTGTTTTACAGCTCTTATGTAAGCAGAGCCTTCGGTGGGGGCAGAGAGGTGTGGTCAGACAGGTGTGTGTCAGCTCAGTGCTGCTGCTGGGTTTAAAAGTGACCTCACCTGTGAAATCATCTTTTTATTTACGTTATATCTGGCCGCTGTCTCACCACTCGGCTCCCACAGCTTACTGACCACAGGTCCTGTTTTCATGCTGACTGAAGCAGAACTCGTGTTTTGCTCAGCTCTGGAAATGTTCTCCAAATTTAACAGAGTTTTTCCATAAAATACCAACTCTCTGACCTTATAATGGTTAACCATTGCCCATCCATGTGTTACGGCCTGCTTGGCAGTTTTCTATTTCTCAGTGTTTCAGTCATGTACTGAGCTTGTTACAGTAGTGCTGTAACAGCCCTGTCAACGGATATTGAGAGCTTTGCATGTCAGTTGGGTTTTCAAGTCAGACTATGACAGGAATGTGAAGAGCCATAAGTTGTAGCATGCTCTAAGTCTGCATTTCTTTTAATAAATCTGGAGTTTCGAATGTCTAATAACTCTTCAAGGTCAATTGGATTGAGGTGGAACAACATGCGTGAGTCAGAATAGGATTAATCTACAGCACAAGCTCAGATCAAAACCGGTGTTGGAAGCTTTCCTCTTCGTACTTGGCCATGTGAGTTCATGCTGTCTCGCAGGCTGGGTCATTCAGGCAACATTTTGAATAATGATGTGGCTGGTTGAAGGGAACCTTTGTTTTCCATACCAAATCATGCTTGCTGCTCTGTGCCCCCTTTGTGACTCAGTGAGGGACGCTTATCTGTTTGTGTACACTTCTTAACTGCTGTACATGAACGACTCGAGTGCTGGCAAATGATTGACTTCCTGTGACCCCTCTGGTGACTCGAGATCTGACACCAGTAATTCTGGCATCCTGGCATGTCATTCATTTGAGCAGGAGCCCCAGCGTGTGGAACAGGGACAGTCAGTTGGGAGGGTGAGCACTAGTTTTTGTAGGACAAATTGTTTGGAGATGATTCTCATGGACCGTGACTAAAGGCCAGCAATGAAACCCACAAGAAGCCACAATTTATCCCACCAGCTTTAGCTCCCCTTTATACTCAAGTGGCCCTAAAGGAGGGCATCACCGTGCCTTAACTGTCGTTCAGGAATGGAAATGAGGGGAGTAAGTCCACACACTGCCGAGCTGCTTCATCAAGCAGTGTAATCACACTTGTATCTTCGCATGTAGGAAATGGGAGGAGGGCCATGAAGGAAATGTTACGCTCCATGACCCTCATTAAACTCCCAACAGTCTGCATTACAGAGCTTTGTGGAGGTATTTCAGCCAGGGTCCGCATGTACCTCCTGCACTCTCTAGCTGTGTGTGCGCGTCTGCGTTACCCGGCTCGTCTATCCCTGAGAATATAACACACTCTCACGTTACAAGTACATTGCTGTTGCGTTGCATAACTGGATCAAAAGAGATGCGACTGTCCCCCAAAATAAAAAAAGCTTTACAACTAATGAGGACACGCAGTGGGAGTGAGAGGTACAGAATAGTCCCAGTTTCTATTAGCTGTCTTTTCTTCCTGTGGGTCGCTCCTAAAAATACAGGCGCGCTCTTGAGTATTCGTTGCTTTAAGGGACCAGGTTCTAACAGTCGGAATCGTAGGCTTTCCCAGGACTCTGAAGGTATGTTTGTCAGTAGGAACGTTAATGAATGATTTATGAAGGATTGATCAGTGTTTGAGGCTGAGCTGGTGGAAAATCTATGGATTAACACATAACTTGTTTTTTTATTTCTTTCCTTTCTTCTAAGCTTGAGTCAGTTCTTGAAAGAAAATGTGTCATCGAATAATTGGGGCGCCATAACCTGTTTGTAATTTACATAAACTGTTGGAGGTCACCCACATATTTTTGGGAAGGGGGGGTGTTCCTGTTAGGTTATTGATTGCAAACCGAGTGAGAGGATTGTCAAGACTTTTTAGAGACATTAGAAACGTTACCTCAAACTGTCGTACAGTTGTGTTTAATCCCCATATATGCTTTCAATTTTTTGCTTTCCCAGGCAGTACTGACTGTGTAGCGTGTTAACCACTAAGACCAGAAGAGCACTTACCTTTGGAAAGGTGTAATCATTAATCGATAGGTGATCATTACCATGATGTACCATGTTCAGTAGCTTGGCTGAATTATGTATCTGCTTGTGAATGATCTCAGAACTGAGTCATCAATTCCACCCTGTTAGGGTTTTATTATATTTCCTCTCGGGTCAGGGAAACTTTCAAATCTAGGTTTTTGTTTTGCAGTTTCTATACATTAGCCATATACATATACTGATTTATCATGGCACAACAATTGCCCCCCAAAATCTGTGAGAGTAGGTATGTTCCCATATCTGTGAATAGTTTAGAACAGGTATGTCCAATTTTTATTTTGTTGAGAATCACATTTGAAAAATATTCTAAGAGCATTGCTACTCAGAGGGATATCTGCACTCACTGTTTTTCTCGCTTTATCCAACCTTGTTTTGTCACAAAGCTACCTTGTTCAAAGCAGTGTTGACACTCAAAAGTACAGCACGGTCAAGTGCACATTTTTTATGTGAACCAGATTTTAGAAGTTGTTGCAGGTCTAGAAAGCATGGACACCTCTGGTTTAGAATGAGTGAAATTGTTTGGAAAGGTTTGGAGTTAAAGTAGCTTTTTCTGAATAATTAATCATTACATAAAACACATCTATTGTTAGGAGCAATTTGTTATAATGTTCATGTAAAATCTCGAGTTGCACTTTGCAAACCTGTTGAAATGGAATGACAACAAGTGTAAAGCTATAGAATTGGGATAAAGAATGGTGGCAATGTTACGGAAACATTTTAACAAATTTTGATGTAAATATTCAAAGTCTTTGTAATGTGTCAATTTTTGTTGTTGGAATGCGATGGTTTATTCTCTTTCATAGCATTTGTGTGTTCTGTCAAGGGACTGGGAGTGCCTGTCTGACAGCTTACAGGTGTAGCTTCTCTTTTCTGTTTGGTTATGAAATTCCTAGAACTCACATTGTAATGGATGTTAGTCTGAGATGTTTTCTTTTTTCTTTCTACATCTACACTGCGGGTAGTTAGATTTCCTGTTCAGTTGCACAGAACTCGCATTGTGCTATACATAGTTTGTGTTGCCCAATCGCTCATGTCCTGATGTCACCACGATAAACTGAGGTGCGGCGGCAATTTATGGTTATCTTATGATTCCCGCCCTGACTTCACACAGAGGCTTGAAATCAGTTGTAGGTCAGCACTCTCTCTGCTCCCTGAGTGTCCACAGCATTTAGATGAATCATTTGGATGTTAGGAATGTGAGTGAGCAGAGCGTTTAGCTGCAGCACCTGTGCTACTGATAGCTGCAGTGCTATCTCATTGTCACAGATCACAGCGGTCCTTCAGGTTGGTTGGTGTTACGAAGCAGGGCATTGAGGCTGCCCTCTCTATTTAGCTACTCTTTGTCTTGTCCCTCGGCCCCTCCTCTTCCTCGATGCTGCTTCTGGTGTTCCTTTCTTGTGCCTGAAATCCAAATGGACTAGTCTGAATGGCTTTTTCCGCATGTGGTGTCCCTGTTTTTGGAGTGCTGGAAGGTTGCTCCTGGTTACAGGCAGTCAGGCGGTGTCTGGTTGCCTCACCTTGCTGCGGCGTCACTCTGTTGTATTGTTAACCCTTTGAGCCGAGGCCAGGGCGGAGAGCCGTCGCCGGGACCGGGACAGATTTGTGTTTGCTTTGAATCCCTTTTAGGTTTCAGCAGGTGGTTGGGCCGGGACTGGGAGGGGATCCCAGTTAACAGACCAGAAGTTTGTTTTTGCACCTGCTCAGAACTTTCCTGGAGCCTCAGATTCATCTTTGTAAGCAGCGGGTGTTTATTTTTCAGTGCTACTCCTTGGCTTGTTTGACAAAGAAGTGAACTTTGATCTCGTTCGCATTACGTGAGGCAATGCCAGCTATGAATGATTAAACTCGGGGTAGGAGTCAAACCCCTACAGGCATGGCAATCATAAAAACATGTTGAATGAATTTTGATGGCTTTTTCTTCTCTTTTATAAGGTAATTCAGACACAGATTTGTTGTCTCATTGCTGCAGTGTTTTTGTTACACCTGCTGCTTAATATCATTTAGGGCTTGCTTCTGAAGTGATGGTGGTAAAATTGATAGTTTAAAGAATTTTTTTTCTCTTAATAGTAAGGAATTTTCTGTTAGTGTAGTATTTTGACATGCAATTTGAAATTATTGTGGTTTTTATGTCATAATGTGAATAATTTATCTACAATATTTGGTGCAAATATTTTAGATTTCTACCTAAATCATCGATAATGCACCCATTGAAGGGTTGGACCTGCAGTGATGAGTGAAAGCTCTAGAAAATCTAGAAAACAAACCTCATTGCCCACCTTGCTGGCTTTTTGGGGCCCCAGTGCACTCACATGAGCACCTTAGCCTGTTTGTTGTTCTAGCTGCATCTGTCGGCCTGTTTGTGCGTGCTGTGGATTGCAGTGGCCTTGCTTGTTCCAGGCAACCCTGGAACAGAGCGCACGGCGCACAGCAGACTAATGAGAGCATTCTTAATGAGGAGGTCCAGGTGGACTCGTACATCATCCCATGTTCCTGAGCCACCAACTGGATTTACACACCTATGACAAATGGTCATGCATTTAAAATAGTTGGAGGGCTTCCCTTTTTTTTTTTAACCACACTAAAGAGCCCATGTTGAACTTAATTAATCTATATAATTAATTACCTGACACAGGACATTACTGGATGTGTAAGGCAGATCTGTGATAAACCATCTGTTCCTGGGGTCATTAATCAGCTCAAGGATTCACTGAACCTTTTCCTGCGCTCACTTCAGCTCACTGCTGCACCTCGGTAATGTCATTGTGAAACAAAAGTATTGTGTCACATCCTTTGGTGTGTTTATTTGATCAGTGTCACCTTGCTTTTGGTTGCACCAACCTAAAAACTTGGGGCCACTAATATACACATGGATTTATGGTAAATGACTAGCCATGTAGTACAAAATTGCATTTTTTTCTACTGCTAAAGAAGGAAACGTTGAAAATTCAACAATTGTTCAACCAAAACTTCCTGTGACTTATCGGAGTCATGTGGACATTTTCTTCCCGCTAAATTTAGCTGTGAGGATCAAATTCTTCAGTGTTTTACGTGGCGTCAGTCACAAACCAAAGCATTTTTTGGGCAAGTTATCTTCTCTTTCACATTTAATACTGCAGTCATTGTATCTTGAGCTCCAAGCGCTTCTAAACCCAGCTGACATATGCTCAACGCTGCACCTGAGCTCCTCCTCAATACACACTGTGAGGACTTGTTCTGCTTCTCACATTTCTGTGAATACTAAAACAGTGTTATACATGAATAACTATCTGTTCTTTTAGCTTACGAGCAGTGGTGATGGTACTAATTCAGGGCTATTTCTTTTTTTCTCAATGAATTCACGTTTTGTAAACTTGTAATTTTCTGCGATGTTCTGATACATTGAGAAAAACATGCTATTATGTCCTAGAAAATTCAGTTTTGTCATGGAAATATTGTTTTTGTGTGCAACTCAAAGAAAACAGGTAGTTTTATTGAATTATTTTTTTCCTTCTACTGCTGGGTGGGTTGTTAGAAAGTGTGCTTAGCCACTGACAGTGAGTCAAGCCAAACCCTTTTTCCACGATGTAATAATGGTAATTAATCCAACTGTCCATTAAAATCCAGAAACCTTTCTGAGAAACTGATGTGCTGTTACAAAAGTCAGAACTGTATTTATCCTGTATAACAGACAATAACCTAAAATCATATTGGAAAAACTGCTAATTACACCTGAATTTTTGAGAATAGGCCACAATGAGAAGGTCTGAAGATTTTCACAGAATAACAGAATTTAGTCAGAGGTCAGAGCAGCAAGATTTTGATTTTAAGGTCAGTTCAAATCCCACTTCTCCCAAAAACCCACTGAGGGCTGCGTGAAGAAGAGCATCTGCTGTAAAACTCTGGGTCAAACGGGCTGATTGCAATTATTACTGAAATATGGCCGTATTGTAGTGGCTCTAGGACTGGGCGGTATGGCAAAAATTTCTTATCACGGTTTTTTTTTTTTTTTGTTTTTTGTTTTTTGTTTTTTTTTTTTTTATCATATCGGTTTCACGGTATTTAATGGTATTTTTTTTTCATGTAAGAGTGTTGTTACACACATTTCTTCTAATAAGAAAATAATTACTGCAGTTGATTGCTTTAAATAGCCCATTTTACTGTCATAAGGACTGTATCATGGTTTTTCTTGTCATGTCCAGATTGCGTGATTGCGATCGTTATCTCGACCCACCGCATGCTTTTTTTTTCTCATATGCAGTCCTTTTAGCGAACACATCTTGAATGGACGTCTGACTGCTACTTGCAGATTGAGATGTGGAGGGTGTGGATCTTAGTTTATGACATTCCTGGTACTTTAAAGCGTGTTTTCGGCTAAGGTGGTGAAGCAAATTGCTGGTGTTACCACCGCCGGCTACCACTTTTGCTCGACAGCATTTGCAAAAGATAGTTGTTTGGTCCATGTCCGACCTTTTAAAGCCGAAGAACTTCCAAACCACAGACGTGGCTCCTCTTTTTGGTATTAGTTCCTCTGGGTAAGCAACGTGCGCTTCACTTTGAGAGCTCTCGCCGGCAGCCGTTCTCGGCTCAAAATACACGCTGTGTTGTTGGTGTGCAGCAGTGAAATGGGTCCCCGCTGAAACACGTCACCGCCGCGCACGTTCCGGATGTTGTTTGGGCTATTCATCGGTATATCGATATATAGAAAAATTCATATCGTAACGAAAATAAAGACCGGTTTTCAATACGAACCGGTATACCGCACAGGCCGAAGTGGCTCTATCACTGAAGATGGTGGACAAAGCCAGATGTCTGATAGGATGTGATTCCTGCTGTGGGAGCACATCTGCACCAGTCCACTCATATTTTAAGAGGTGTGCTGCAGCCTGAGACCCGTCGAGGGATTCAAGTTCAAAGGCAGAGACTAATATGTCTGTTATTGATGCAATATTACTCAGGATCTAATCTTAAAATTGATTTCTGTTGATGCTGTTTGCTTTGTTCAAGTTCAGACTGGGTGTGTGTGTGTGTGTGTGTGTGTGTGTGTGTGTGTGTGTGTGTGTGTGTGTGTGTGTGTGTGTGTGTGTGTGTGTGTGTGTGTGTGTGTGTGTGTGTGTGTGTGTGTGTGTGTGTGTGTGTGTGTGTGTGTGTGTGTGTGTGTGTGTGTGTGCGTGCGTGCGTGCGTGCGTGCGTGTGTGTGTGTGCGTGTGTGCGCGCGCGCTGAAAGAGCTGTTTTTGAGCGGCTGTTGACGCCTTGTTTCTTCTTCCATCACAGAGTACAGTCGCTTTGAGTCTAAGATCCACGACCTGAGGGAGCAGATGATGAACAGCAGCATGAGCTCGGGGTCAGGCTCCCTGCGCACCAGTGAGAAACGCTCCCTCTATGTCAGGTAAATAACACACACACACACACACACACACACACACACACACACACACACACAGCTGCGCTCTCCCTCCATCAAAATCCAAAATCTGCAGTCAAAATAACCACTCTTGCGTAACAAACCTGGACCTGTCTGCAGCCCGAACACCCATGTTAGCATAATTGTTCACGCCGTTGGAGTGCAGCAGCATGGCACGTAGGACATGGATCATACCATAAAACGGTTCGTGACAAGCTCTTTGCAGGATAACATTTGATTTAGGTTACATAGGTTGATACTATTCATCAGGACCTGAGAGCTGGCGGACAGACATCCTCATGTTGTTTTGGAGCCTCGCACAGCGTTGATTTTACTTTGTCTAATGTGGATTGACAGCGGAGCTTGTTGGAGTGACCTGTGTTATGACACTTTGGGCCCGTTGCCAAACTGGATGGAGGCTCATTTAGGAATTAAAACAGGTGGCATCCTTCTGCTCACATAAATGCCACGAGTCACAAAGGACACAGAGAGGTCAAGGTGAAAGGACAGCGTGATGTAACTCTGCTGTCAAAGTGCTTCCCTCTATTTCTGCTGAAGCTCTAATACGCGTCACTTAGCCTAAGCTTGATAGCGACATTACTGAATTGATTTCTCCCAAGTTGAACAGCAGCGGCCCTCACTCGGCTGCATCAGAAGCATGTAGGTGTTATCTCATTGGTGGCCCGTCAGAAGAGTGCTAACCGGTCTTACTCATGCCTGTCTTATATACGGAGTCCTGTGAGGCATGTAGAGCCTAGCCTGCTCCCGTGTGGGTGACTAAGCCTGCAGTTATGCTGGGAAGCTGTCGTTTACTGGCTGATGCAGGAACTGCCATGTCCTCCCAGCCTCAGGAATGTGGAGGCATTCACACTGGAAGGTGTGCTTCAAAAGAGAGTGTCACGTGTGCTTACTTGCTTTTTCAATGTCAATACATCAGATACAAATTATAGAATTTTAGTTTTCCTTGTCAGCACGTTATCAAAGCAAATTTTTATCTGGCAAAACCAGACTCCAAAGCACCCTGTGACAGTTTCACTCTCACTGTTAATCTATTGCCATCTGTATTTTCAGTTAGCAGGAGTAGGCTGGCTGAAATCTGAGGACCACCGTCATTATCCAGCAGACTGCAGTATCAAGGACCTGTAGATGTAGGCTTGTAGGTCAAGAAAATTCCAAACCCGTAAAACAAGAATGAGCAGTTTGGAAATGGCTGCGGGTCGACCTGTTAGACAAGATGGTGACGCTCTCGGACAAACAGGACTAGACTGCAGTGGAAAGTATGTGGCAAGAGCACTTAGAAATATGATATGGAAAATTATGAATGGTATGATTTAATTTGTGTGGGCTGTGCTACTTTTTTCCACCCAGTGTTTATACATTTGTAAATTGATGTCTTCATTTTAATTAGCAGTTATATTGTAAACCTGGGTTATTTCAATTAGTGGGCCAATGGCAGACCGTTGTAAAGTTACCGATGGTTAACGCGACCATTTTGTATTTCGGTGATAATTAAAGCCATGTTTGTGTGCAGCACGACTTGTTTTGGATTAGTCACAACATGGTGGATGGCAGCGCTCCTGAGGTTTGCATCAATGAGGTCCAAGTTTGAGTGCTGACATATTTCTGGTGTGAGTGCACGGGCACCGTCAGACCAAACATTACAACAATGTTGAATACCATCACCGTGTTGGTCCAGTTTTAAAACAGGCTGCATTCAGGAAATAGGTCTCCAAAAGTAGGTTCTTCTTATATTTGGATGTAATATTCAGCTCCTGGTGTCAGAGTTTTGTGTAGCACAACAGAGGTCTCAGACAGGAGCGTTGGATATGATCGTGTACGGTGTGCACAATAAACTAACTTGGCGACCGCACCAAAGGGGTGAAAAGCCTCCTACTGGTGCTCGATGTTGTGAAGAAGGCTTTTAATTTCTGCATCTCATTCTTTGGATGATGTGCTTTGGGAGGAGCACAGAGCTACAGTCACTGCAGCCAAACCAGTGAGGCAGGAGGTTTGTCTGAGGACATGACAAAGCTGAACTGTGTCTGTGTGTGCACATGGCATTGGCCCTTACTCGTGTTTAACTAGTTCATTGTTTAAATATGTTTATTTCCTTCAAATAAAATTAATGTCTTAATAAAACACCATTTTTTTACGCAAAACTTTTATAAACTTGAGCTGTGTTGCCTTGGAGCAGATTTCCTTTAATCCTGTCATCTTACATTGAACTGACTGGCTAACAGTGATGGTAATCTTGTTATCATGGTTGGGATTTCGTATGGAGCAAGTGAACAACTGGTCTCGAAAGCTCACCAGAAAAATGATGAAGCATAGGTTTGAGTTTCACATGGGTCGAACCGTGACGTGGTTACAAGAGTGAGAGCATCTCGTGAGCTGCAGCTCTTGTAAGCTGCTCCTGCTTTGGAAGCGGTCAGTGTGTGTCAAAGAAGAAAAAGCGGTGAAGCAGCAGCAGCACCGTGGGTGGCCAGAGCTTACTGATGCACGTGGGCCCAGGAAACACAAGAAGTTACAGAACCGAAAGCATTTGCTACTAATTTATCCACAGGGCAGGGTTGTTCTGGGGCCACAACTCAGAGCTGCACGAGATCAAGCTTCAGGTCATAATTTGACAGCAGATCGGTATATGCCTGACTTGGTGTATATTGTGTTTAGTAATGTCCTAATCAGATCAGAGCTCAACAGATTTTAGCGTTTTTGTTTCATCTGCAGTCAGTGACTTGACCCTATCAACTCAGCCAAGCTTTTTTTCTTTTGGTAGCTGTCATAAATCCACCACTATTCAGGAGTTCCTGTAAACTAGGCTGTGTAAAAACAGCGCCACAATGGAATATTTTCACACGATCGACACAATAGCCATAGTAGAATGTGACAACAGTCGAACAGCCACTCGCAACACCTGTAGCAGCAGCGTTTCAAGAGGCGGAGTCCAGAGCTTCGTTCATTACAAGCAATTCGAGACATCTAAAAGTAAACACGCTTGTTTTGACGGCAGCCGTAACAGCCACACCAAATGCTCTGCTCATGCTACGAGTTCAAGCTGAGATGCCTCCCAGAATTCAATGCAGCTATCCACAACATACACAAATAGTGATGAGGGGCTTTAATCAATCTGTATTAAGTATATTATAATTAAAACAATAGTAAAGTATCTTTATTAGTGTCTTTATAAGTCATTGTGCCAGAGATCCTTCTATATATACAGAATTAGTAAATAATTTGTCCATAATGCCATAAATGTATCAGCAGTGAAGATGTCACCAGTGCCTGAGTAACTGTAAAAGAATTTTAATTGATTCCTCTTAAAACAGAGCAGAGACATGTTTTCATAGTGTGTATTATTTTGAGCACATATTAATATGGCAGTAATTTTCCTCACAGTAATGATAGGAAATGTTTACTGAAATGTCTGAATGCGCTTTCATGTTTTCAGTCAGGCCACATGTTAGAGATGGGAAGGAGTACTCTCAAGAAACAAAAGAGACGGATGCATATTCATGGATGCCATTTTGTGCCAACTTGAGACAATGAGTAGAGTAATTTAATCCTGCAGCGTGTGGACTCTCTGCTCAGACCGTCCAGAGTAACCGAAGCCTGTGTGTTTCTGCAGAGCTTTGTTTGACTACGACCGGACGAGGGACAGCTGCCTGCCCAGCCAAGGCCTGAGCTTCTCTTACGGGGATATCCTTCATGTCATAAACGCTTCCGACGATGAGTGGTGGCAGGCGAGGCTCGTCACGCCTCACGGAGAGAGCGAGCAGATCGGGGTCATTCCAAGCAAGAAAAGGTAGCCGCTCGCAGCAGCTCGCTAATGCCAGACGACACGATTACGCCTGCTCCTGCTCAGGATTGAACTTAAAAAGTATTTTTCCTTTTCTTTTCTTTTTTTTTTTTTTTTCTCCTCTATTGCAGAGTGGAAAAGAAGGAGAGAGCCAGGTTAAAAACAGTCAAGTTCCACGCCAGGACAGGCATGATTGAGTCTAACAGGGTAAGTGTAGAGGGCCAGCTGCTCTCTGCCCCGGTGCCAGAGCGGCTGTCTTCAGTGCTGCTGCCGGGCTCCCAGGGAGATGGCCTACTTCCCCCCTTTAGTGTGGGAAAGAGACCAGCACCTGCTCACTGAAGCAAGCACAGAAAGGGCTTCTATTACTGTATAGGTTACGCGCAAGCGTTCGAAGATGAGAGCCGTGTGATCTCCACGGCGAGCGCGACAAAGAAATTTGCACTTCGAAAATATCTGCACGTTTGTCAGAGACGGATGTGTCAGATTTAATTTGCAGGAATATAAATCAGCTGTAATGTTGTGCCTGTTTTATCTGTTAACCAAGGAGATGGATTGAAAATGGAGCCTGTTTTAATTTGGCCAACAGACGCCCGTCTCCTTCACGTTGACGTGCCATTCATTTTCACCCATTACCTGCTTCTCATTTTCATTATTTGATGTGTTTCTGTATCGTTTTGTGTGTGAGTTTTTCTTTTTGCATGAGTGTTGAGTACCTTCATTGAAACCCATTCTGTTTTTTTGTTTTCACCCTCTCATTGCCCCTCCCTCCCTCCCTCCCTCCCCACACCCACGCCGACAACCAGCCGGTCAAAGTAAAGCGCAAAAAAAGCTTCAACCTCTCACGCAAGTTCCCGTTTTACAAGAGCAAGGAGAATATTGTGCACGAGTTGGTGGAGTCCGAACGTGAGTATCCGCTGTGCGATGGACTGGGCAGGGTGGGAGGGGGTCGCTTGCCGTTTCCGCCTCCCTTTTTTTTTTCCCTCCCGCTTTCATGCTTCAGGTCTGTCTCTTCAGTCTTCATCTTTCGGTCACCTCCGGGGACGGCTCGTGCGATGGCACCACGCCCGTCCCGCTCCGAGCCAGAGAGACGCCCCGCTGAGGCGCGGGCCTCTCTCTGGTGCGTCTTTGGGGTCCAGAGGGGTGTCTTGCTGTGTGTGTGTGCACGCGCACGTGTTTGGCTGCATTAACACACAGGCCTTCTAATACCGTTGATGCCTCTCCTTGTATGAGTCTTGATCAGTTCTCCAGTCAGTCACTGACCCACAACAAGACGAATCTCATTAACTGGACTGAAGCTTTTAACACTTAACAGGTCAAAATCCCATTTTAATGGGATTGGGATTCCGTAATTGAAAAGCTGTGGCTTACTATGAACAAAGTGGAGTCGAGGCTTAACGAGTACAGCGGCGCCGTGTGTCAGTGGGCCTGGCGAGCGCTGCGCAGCACTCCTCTCCCTCTCCGCCCCGACTTTCACTAACCTCTTCTTCTTCCTGTCTGCTTCTCTTCTCTTGGTTTCTGCTCTCACCTGTCGGGACACCTAGGACTTCCCAGGGTTAAGCGATGACTTTTATGGATCAAAGAGTTTGAGTAAGTGTGTGGTTGCACTGTGTCAAGCAGCTGTTCCCCGAGCTCAGACAGAAATGTTTTTGTGAGTGTCGGCCCTGCTGGCAAATGTAGAAACAAACCACACACACACACCTGGAAGCTGTGTTCACACCTGGCGGGTTTGGGTCGAACCCTGGTGCACACCAAACAGCAAAGCCCAGAGTTTAGTGGAACAGGACTCGGTGTTAGTGTGATAGCAGCAAAACACTCTGCGATCGTCATCAACACTGTCAACAACCGTTTTGTAGAAGCGTGTGCCGTTGAGAGACGCTTCGTTAGATTTGAGTTTTCTGACTTGGACTAACACTTTTGCTCCTGGACATAACGCACGCTTCACGTGGACGTTCCTGCCTTCTACATCAGTGATTTTAAAGCTGTGCCTGTACTTCTACCCGGAAAACGCCAACTTGAGCTCTGAACGCTCCGGACTGGCCGTGCTGCAGGACGCCTGCGTGGGGCTGCTGTGCACAAACAACACCTGTCCAGCTGAACGCCGCCGCTGGTTGGCGTACCGTGAAATCTCACTCTGCCTGATGCGGCTGTCCCTGACTGCCCCCGTCACCGAATGGGGGGGAAAAAAACACCTTTGCAGCTCTTGTGCCTGAGAGCCAAGTCAGACGACAGCTTCAATGACTTGCTTCACCTCGCACTTCATAACGCACCACATGTAATCACCGGTAGCGGCGTGGTAACCATGGAGATGGTAATTAGATTACCCATTCCTGAAAAAAAATAAGATAGTAATGCCAGGTTTTTATGCATGTGCTGGAAAAAAATGCAGACTCATTTTTATGCTCTAGTCACTTTTGAATGTTATTTTATGGAGATGAGCCCCCAACACTACTGTTTTAAAAGCTTTTTTTTTTTTACCTGCCAGTGTTTCCTCACCTGCTGTCAAATTTACACATTCGAATAGAATAAACTGGGGTTTTTTTTTTATGTTGATTTAAAATACCATCACAACCATTTATTTTTCTTTGCAGAGTTTTAATGATATAATAAAAATACTGGAAAACACTACTTCTATGACATGGTGTTTAAAATCCTATTTCCTCTATGATTCTATCCTAATTCATTCATTCATTTTCTGCCGCTTTATCCCTTTCGGGGTCGCGGGTGGCTGGAGCCGATCCCAGCTGCTATCCTAATATTTCAGAATTTTATTTGAAGATAAATGTGAAAACATTCTATCTGTTCAGTGAATGTTACCACTGTGTGACGAATACATGCTGGTATTTCTGCATCCGTAGGTATTTTAGTAGAACCAAATGCTCGTACTACTACTGTAACATGATAAAGACTTTAAGACTCTCAAGACTCTTCAGCGTCTTTCCCTGGTTCATTTGACCGGTCCGACTGAGAGGCAGTGCCTGGTTGTTGGTGTGTGCAGGAAAGCAGCTGTGGCCGCTCTCATGACTGGTGTATTTCCTGAAAGAAGCTTTTGGTGAATAACAGATAGCCAGTGATACACTTCTGAACAGTGTCTCATCTGTTTGCAGCTTTTGCTCTCAATTGGGGGAGGAAAAAAAAAAAAAAAACTAGAAGCACTTAAATCCAGTCTTCCCCCTTTTTTCCTCCTGCTTTGGTTTGCACCAGAAGACCAAACCACAAGTGTGAATACAACCTCAGAGTGACACACACATACACACAGATTTTTGCGTGTTCGCACAAAGCGGACGCACACCTCCTCACATTTTACACTACATATAAAAGATGAACTCCCGAGGGTGGGCGAGTGAGCATTACACTTACTGTGAATGTCTCCGGGTCCTGAACAATACATGTTGAGCAGAGTGTTGTTTCTGTAAGGTCACACAGAGCTCCACTACATCTGTCACCAGAGCCGGCTGTTGTTCCTGCTCCCCTGAGTCAGCCGGCTCCCGCCTGCCTCCTGTGGACAGTGTAGCGCCTCTGTGTTGCCTGTCTTTTTTTTCTTTTCTTTTCTTTTTTTTCAAGCACTCACAAGTAGCAGGAGGAAACATTGTCCAGGGGATTGCGGGTCATTGGAGATATTACCACAGGAAACACTTAATTTCCTATTGCTCACACTTAAAACCACTTCCCTAATAGTGTGACAGCATGTCTGCCGCGGCGAGCAGGACTTCTGCTTTCTTTATCTCCCCTCCTTTTGTTTTTAATACTGTAGTCGTTGAGAAGCGGGGAGTGGTTTTTTTTTTTTCTTTTACCCTGAGCTCGCCAAGGCAGGTGAAAACCATCTTCACCCATAAAGAGAGAATTTATTAAGACGTGACTGTGGGCTTCTCAGATGATGTGAAACTCTCCCTCCTTTGCTTTCACAGAATGCTTGACATCCAACACAAGTGACAGCGAAAGTAGTTCGAGTGAGTCACCCTAATTTCTCATGGTCTTTCTGATTTGTTTTACACATCCCACATAGATGAATAATGCTGTGGATGTCCGTAAATCTACTTGTCAGATGAAATCTGGACCTTATTTTAAATTTTAATCTCATCAACCATGACAATTTTATTGTATTTCTTTGTATTTTTGCTGAAATGTTTCATGTTTTGTTGTTCCAGAGGGTCAAGAGGACACGATTCTTTCCTACGAGCCCGTTATTCGACAGGAAAGTAAGTAACAAAAGAGTGTGTGTGTGTTAAACTGGACTTTATCTTTTAGATGTGAAAGTTCTCATTGTCCTGCGCTCTCCGATTCAGTCCACTACACGCGGCCTGTGATCATTCTGGGCCCAATGAAGGACAGAGTAAACGACGACCTCATCTCCGAGTTCCCCCACAAGTTTGGCTCATGCGTACCCCGTGAGTGAACACGCCGCCGCCGCGCAGCCCGCCTAAAACACGACGACCGGCCGCCAAACTAACCGTGTTCCCCTCGCCGCTGCAGATACAACCCGTCCCAGGCGAGAAAACGAGATGGACGGCCAGGACTACCACTTCGTGGCCTCCAGAGAGCAGATGGAGAAAGACATTCAGGACAATAAGTTCATCGAGGCCGGGCAGTTCAACGAGAACCTGTACGGGACGAGCATCTTGTCTGTCAGGACCGTGGCCGAGCGGGTACGGAGCGTCGCGTTTCCACATCTTAGCCGGTGTTCGGTAATGAGCTGCACTCGGTGATGACGCTCTGCTTGCCCACAGGGGAAACACTGCATCCTGGACGTGTCTGGGAATGCCATAAAGCGACTGCAGCAAGCACAACTTTACCCGATCGCCATCTTTATTAAACCAAAATCCATCGAAGCCCTAATGTAAGCATGACCCTGCACACACACACACACACACACACACACCTGGGACTGCGTTCTGTCTGCTGCACTAACCGTAAACTCTGTCATCTGCAGGGAAATGAATAAGAGGCAGACGTACGAGCAGGCCAATAAAGTCTTCGACAAGGCGGTGAAGCTGGAGCAAGACTTCGGAGAGTTTTTCACAGGTTGGTGTCGCTGCAGATTTCAGGATATTTACGGATCTGATGTGGGCTGAGGATTGGACGCCGGTGTTTAAGACTTCAGCTGCCGCTTGCGTGTTAGATTTGCACGCCACTCATCGGTCAATAAGCCCCGTCTGAAATTTGCATCTGATTTTAATATTTAACCAGCATTTGGTTGGCATCTGGTACTGTTACCAAACTGTTTTAAAGTTAAATGTCAGCCTGTCAGCGATACTGACTGAAATGAAAGGTACAGAATAAAGTGTCAAATCTTTCAAAAAAAAAAAAAAAAAGTATCCGACTGTAGCCAAGATGTTTTTAACAACACAAAACCTCTTAACTGAGTCAAACAGTTCATTCTGAGGAAGGGTGCATAGAGTGTTTCATATTGGAAAACTTGATCAAACTATTGAATTAAAATGAATTTTCTGTGTTTAATCCAATCGCAGTAATCAAGATGACATTGTTCTTTCTCCGGCAAATCTCCTGAAAGACTGAAAGTCTTCCCTCCATAGTGAACCTACTCAGACTAATGTCGCTGAAAACGTGTCGGCTCTCGGGGGAATTGATTTGTGCAGCCTTCAGCTCTCATGTTGCCTTAAATCCACCGTTGCCGTCCGGCTCTGAGGCCACTTTGTTAGCAATCCGGAGGCTTCGGCTGCTCTCACGACACCAGTCCCGACGTTCTGATTCTTGCCACTGGTACAGAAACGGTGTGACCCACAACGTAGGAGGCAGCAGCTCAAGCTCGGCACACAGAACACGCAAAATAAATGTTCCTGATGTTTTTGTCTGCCTGCAGCTATTGTACAGGGTGACTCGCTAGAGGAGATCTACAACAAAATCAAGCTAATCATCGAGGAGCAGTCCGGGCCGTACATCTGGATCCCGTCCTCGGAGAAGCTCTGAGCTCCCTGCCGTCCGCTCTGCGTCGCCGCGGAGACCCCCTCCTCCCCCTCCTGCTCCCCAGAGACCCCGCCCACGTCCAAATAGCCCTCCCCCCCCCCCTCTCCTCACCTCCTTTTGCAGATATGTTTCATATCAAGTTTTAGTGTCATCATTATGTTACTCTCTAAATGAAAAAGAAGTCTTATCACCATTACTGTGACTGTGCACACCCCTGCATGAGTTTCTCAACAAATCCATTCAAGACTGAAAATGCCATTCCAAAGGAATTTGTCAAAAGAAAACAAAAGAAAAGGGAAAACAAATAAATCCTTTTTTTTTTGTGAACTGGGACTGACTGAAGATCAGAGTGATTCACAGAAATCTGGAGAGAGGAGTTGGGATTCATAAAGAAGTTGCAGGGGAACAGAGGCAAATCATACCGAGTTGGAACACTTTGTAAATGTTCATCAAATCACATTTAAACAGACAGAAGACATGAGAAGTTGAAAACCAATTAAGGGTTTAGTTTTTTTTTTCTCTCTTTTGTTGAAGTTTAGGTTTTTTTGTTTTGTTTTTCTTTTTTTTTTTTTTTTTTTTTTTTTTTTTTTCTTTTGGAAAAGACTGGATAAAATCGAGCCCTGCTGATGGTACTGTTGGAAAACGATCTCTCTTGTTTATAATGACTGAGGAAATTAGTGGAGGAGCCTACAAACTGGTGATCTATTTATCACAAACCAGCTTGCCGTTTGGTCGCCTGCCAGTCGTCTGCTGCGGCCGATAAAGACATCTCGGGAGGCAGATCAAGAGGAAGAAATGCGTCCTGAATCTCTACATTTATATTATAAAAATCACAAGAATAATGAGAAAATCCTGCTGAGGTTTTACTACATATTAAAGAAAAAACATGTTTTACACTTACTTCACTAGAATTGTCAATTTAGAGGGCTGTTAGATTCATTTTTGTTTTTTGTTTTTTTATTTTTCTTGTGGGTTTTTTTCTTCTTTCTTTTTCTCGCTCGTGGTTTTTAGCTGCTCTGTGTAAAGGACGGGGGTAGAGAAGTGTAACTGGGCTCTCTGCAAAACACCAAACTGCCTTACATCAAATACAAATTCTGTTTTGTGACTACCTGTTGTCTGTGAGAGACGAGGACGAGACAAGTCGACGCTCGTCTCCCCCCCCCCCACACACACACACACACACACACACGCCCCACGCTGCTTCTGCGTCCTCCGACTGTCCAGGAGGCCTGACCTGAGTGCAGATTTGAAAAGTTCCTCCCCTGTATCTCACCCCCCCCCCACCTCCCCTCCCCTCCTGTAATTTGGCCATCAGATTAACAATTTGGACAGCCAGAGCCTCCCAGCTACTGTTGCGCAGCAGACCACCCGATTACACTCTCTGCCTTCCCAGAGGATTCTCTTCTGATTGGTCACATGGTACTGTCCTATCTGCCGCCGCGACGGCGGCCCGAAAACGGGTAGAACAAGACAATAATTGTATTGGGTGTCCTAACAATTAAAGAATCAATACAACCTGTTTTTGAATGGTCCCCCTGTCCCCCCCCCCCCTTCCCCATGACCAAAATCACTTAAGTCAGGTTGGAGTGAACCGACACGCTTTGTGTATCGATAAACGTATGAATTCTTCCAGGGTTTGTGTTGAGCTGTGTGCGTCCGTCCGGGGCGAGCCAGACGAGCTCAGGAATCTGAACGTAAAGATACCATTCCTCCCCCCCCCCCCCCCCCCCCCCCCCCCCCCCCCCCATGTGACCGAGAGGCCGCCATGTTCAGAGCAGTTGAAGAAGTGCGATTTCAGCCGGACGCCGCCATGGGGTCGTGCTGCGTGTCTCCTCTTCGGGCTCATCCGAGGCCCGTCGGTTGGGTTTGCGAGTCGCCTGTGGGTTTGGAAGCCCCCCTCCACCCCCCGCCCCCCCGCCTCGTACAGGCCACTTCATGCTAACGTGGGCAGGTCTGAAGAAGGAGCGCTGCTGTGAAACACACCCCCTCCCCCCATTCTACGAACTCTTTCCTCTTCAGCTTTTATTTTTTAAAATTTTTAGAACGCAAATGGATTTTCTTTGGGTTTTTTGATTTTTTTTTTTTTTTTTTCTTTCTCCTCAGAGAGCCAGACCCAACAAGAAGTGTTACCCTAGACCTCTGGGTCCCCCCCCTGCTCTCTCCCACCCACAGAGCACCTGTACCTGCAGGCATTTTCTGAACAGGTGTGCCCGCCTGTCGGCACCACTGCTAAACCAGCTGTCATTACCTGTGTCAAAACCAGAGTTCAGGGAATAACCGAAGGGAACAGAGCCATTTATAAACTGCTTGCAGACTGTTTCAAAAGGGTGTGGTAGCTGTACAATGTAAATATGCCCCCAGCAGATCCCCCTCACCTGTGCTTTCATGCATGTGTGAATCAAACTGGGACAAAACATGTTTTATAGACCACAAATGTCAGGTAAGTAAAAGTTTGAGCTACTCTTGAGAATATAATTTCCATACAAATGTGCTGTATTGTTGGTATTTCTCTTCAAATGCCTATTGGAACACTTAACTAGTCAGTTGGGAATTCACTTCCCTCAAGTAGGGCCTGTCTACATGTGATTTCTTGTGGAACGTGTCTGGGTGTATAGATTTAAAAAAAAAAAAAAAATTACTATATATTGTAAAATAAAAAGTGACGCAGGCAGAAACCTACACAATATCACAGAAAAACCAGGAGCGTTGATCAATTACATTATTAGGAGTTTAGAATTGGTCCTCTCTGGTGTTAGGTTGAAATACAGCTGACTGTTAACAATGTGTGTGGTATTCATACCTCAGTCAGCCATGTCAAAGCCCAAAGAACTTGATTTCATTTAAACTCTTTCCATTGAGGTTGCGGTATCGAGATGGAACCCGAATGCCTCTGTGTGTGTATAATTGATGAGGGTCTATGTTCTGATGAGAGAAATGACAAACATATATGCTTTTATTTTTTGGGGCGGGGCGGGGTTCGGGATGGGCGGGGTGGGGGTTCAGGGTTCTTGTTTGTACTTTTGGGTGATGATATGTTTCTGTTATAGCACATCTGTGCAGTAAGTGCTTGCAAACATGAACCCTTTGATTGTACAGTAGTTTCCTTCCTGTCACTGCAGGTGGTACAGCCTATCAGGACGCTCGGCCTCATGGTCTTCCCTGTCCTAGTCATGAGGGAACACAGTCCTGCAACTTTTGTTTGGGTTTTATTTTGGGACTTGACAAGAGTTTATTTGTTTGAAAATAAAATATGTGACTCAGTTATGATTTTGACGTGCTTGTTATTCTGCTGGTTTCCAGAAGCGTAGATTTATTTTAATTTACACACAGTTCATATTTTAAAGTTTATTGAAGGAAAAAAGAAGAGGTTTATGGAACACTTTTAACATTTAAGAACCAGAAAGCAGCAAAACGACACCGGAACAGGCAGGTGAACACTGTAGAGTTAGTCTATTCTTCCATGCAGAGTTTTTTCTTGGCTTTGTCCAAACGGTCCAGGATTTCACTGTAGAGCATGGACATCTGTGGGGATGCAAGAATCCACTGAATCAAGTATTGTGATAACAAAAAAAAACTAGAAAATGCTCAAACCTTGCGCTGTCACTTGTTCAGTAATGTGGAAAAACCTTGTCTGCAGAAAAGTGTTTTTACTTTTTGCCAGAATCTTTTGAAGCAGCGTCTTTCTTTGCCGCAGTGTGTTGTGAGCCCTGCCACAGAACTCCATTGACCTGGAGTCGTCTTAGCGTTTCGCTGTGGATAAACGGCGAATGACTGCATATAATGTGGAATCCAGCACTGCTTCTGTGTGGAGTTTGCATGTTTTCCCTGTGCATGTGTGAGTTTGTTTCTGCTGGAGTCCAAAAAAACATGTTTCAGGCTTATTGTTGACTCTACAGCTGCTTCTTGCGTAGCGGCGGAGTTGCTGCCGCCGCCACCCTCCTCTCCCCTCAGCGGTCTTGTACCTGTATCTCGTAGCTCCTCTGCAGAGACCCCCCCAGGTGGCGGACGAAGCGCATGGCGAGGCCGCACCACTTCTCCGCCTGGTCGTACTGAGCCAAGTTGAACAGCAGCACGCCCAGGTTCCAGGCTCGAGTCAGCAGCCAGAGGGTCTCCATCTCTGGGATGTCGTCCGGCTGCCGAGGAGAGAGCAGGAAGACGCTGAAAGAGGCTCCTTTTAGCGGGGGCCACCTGGGTGACTCACTTGACGTTCTTCAGAGGCGGCGAGTAAACTTTTCGTCAAATCCTGTCCGTTTGTGTGTTAACCATTGCCGACGCTTAAAAGAAGACCAAACCGGTTTCATTCATATTCGCAACACTTTAATCTTGTCCCTTTACTTTGATCCAAAGAATTTCACAGCTTTCAAGTAATAACTCAATATGAAAGGGGAAATATGCCTCACTCCCTCTAAAGCAGCCTAATGCCTCAATAATTTCATGTCTCTTTCAGAGCTGCGGCTCACCGGCAGTGTGATGACTTGTACATCGCATTAACATTCAAATTGGCAGGAAGGGGTGGTGAATGGAAGCATCTGCTAATTGAAGTGCGGCTGAAAGCCCATTGATAAAACGAGGCTTCCAGAACAGCAGGCAGGCGTGGAGTGGAGGAGAGGGGGTTAATTATACAGCAGGGAGCCGGTCTGTCGGAGGGAAGCGGGAGGTGTAGCCGAGCGGTGTGATTGGTGCTGACTCACCGCAGCGCGGATGATGGACAGGGCCTCCTCGTAGTAGTCCCACACCTCCTCCAGCACATGGGCCTCCACCTCTGCCACGCCGCTGGGGAGGGACAGCTTGATCAGGCTGTGGACGCACTTGCTACATTGGGAAGACACGAGAGAGCAGCGTCACGACCATTTCGCCGCACTCTCAGCCAGGCTGGGATCGTAAAGGCGGTGTGGAGGAGGAGGGGTCTGCCTGCAGCGGACGAGGTCGGGCTGGGGTTGTTTCTTGAGCAGAGAGAGGGAGGCTCTCAGGGCCTTCTTACACAGCAGAGGGAGGTGGGCTGGAGGCTCCATGGCCAAGGCTGAGTATGGAAAAGAAAGATGAAGCCATACAGCAAACATGTTAACAAGTCTAATTCTTAAACTGTTTCAGCAGGGATCTTACCTGCCATGGTCTCTAATACTTTGATTTCAATGTTTTCGAGCTCCAGGACGGATTCCAGTAGAGTCTCCACCTTCGGGTCGTTCAGTTTAGCACGAGCCTCAAATTCATACAGCAGCAGGAGTGTGTCAGTGGGGTCCGTCGGGAAGCTCCCTGTCAGTGGACGAGACACTGAGCTCAACTCTGATCCTGTTATGGAGAGTGTGTTTGACTATCTAATGTTTCCAGTTATCCTACCTGATGCTTTCAGGGTTTTCCAGATCTCTGAACAGATCTGAATGTACTCCAGAGCCTGAGTCAGGTCCTCAGTCTGTGAACACAAAGCATCCTGGGTTCATCGTCGCCATCTAGTGGTCGGTTCAATCTCAAAGAGAGACCTGACTGAAGAGCCGACGCCAGCATGGCTCATGTGGTTAGTCACCTCCTCTGGCCATGTGTCTCAGTAAATTTCCGTCGGTGTGAATGAGGCTGCGCTAAATGAAGGAGACGTGCAGTGGGAGGCCCACCTGGCTGGAGAGGCCAGACTTCCTGAACAGCTCCAGCGAGGCCGCCGCGGCCATCAGCAGGCCCGTCTTCTGGCCCATGAGCAGAGCGCGATCGGGAGGGCACAGCTGAGAGAACTGCAGATGTAGAACAGAGCAAATGATCGAACGTGCGTCGATTCACAGGACCGAGACGACAGCGAGACTTTCCTGGAAAGAGAGCACGAAGAAATCCCTCATCCTGACGGGGGAACTTTCACACTGCAGGGCCGAGTTCCACGCTGCGACATGGACACACAGACACAACTGCAGGAGTTGAAATGACGGCGCGTCACAGCTTATTTCAGTGAAAAGACTAGAGAGAGGAAGTACCGATCTTTCTGAACCAGTCTGGTGCGGTTGCGTTTTGCTCGCCAGTTAGGCGAGACTGACGTGAGACGATCTGCAGAACTGCAGAGACGAAAAACAACATTTCAGCATTATGACGGCGCACAGCTGTAAAGACATTCATACAAAATGCAACTGCAGCTTCATCGAGCGCTCACCCATTTTTAAATATTTCAGGAGAGCGTCGACGCTGACATTCCTGCAGAGTGAATGTGATAAATGTGAAGCTGCTCTGGATTGTCTGGCATCATTCATTCCAATTTTCAGGCCTTTCCCCCTCACCTCGTCTCGTCACTGGATTGCTCCACAGTGGAGAGCACCAGCCGAACCAAACACCTGCAGAAATATGAATGAGGAAACTGGAGATGACCTCCTTTTCTTCACCTACTAACTGTATTATACAGAGACACACTTTCAGTGGGGAAGTGAGGGAATATAGGTCAGTGGATCACCGAGGTGTGTGGAAAACTAACAGACACACCACGATCTGTGAGGAACCTCAACTAAAGCCGATCATCTCATGTGTGAAACACTACCTCATCATGGAAACACTATAACAGCACAATTACACACAACGTGTATGGTGAAACACGGGTTAATGTAGCCTATCTAGCTCCAAACTCTTAACTTTGTGCACTTGTGTATTTCAGTAACGATCCAGTTGCCACAGACCTCAGAGCAGTCAGAATGTGATCCTCATCTGGGGAGTTTTCACACAAACTCTCCAAGGCTCTCACTGCAGGTTCTTGCTGTTCACTCTGTCACAGAAGAACAAACGTTACCGCTGATGCTACGCGTCGTCTTCATCACTGTCTCGTTAAACTGAGGACCACTGGTGACAATAACTATAGCTGGTTATTATGTCTGCTGGTAGAGATTTGTAAAAGGAACAATGATTTAACCGTCAAGTAACTATGAAAAGTCAGCCTTATTTATGTGTTTTCAGTCTTGCTTCTTGTTCACCTGCTTGCTCCAGATGTCTGAGTGCTCCAACATCACTGATTCATTAGAAAGTTCATGTATTCATACAACGGATTGCTGGAGCCAAGCAGGGAAACCAGGGAAACATATTTATACGTCTCTGAACAATAAGCCTGCAACAGTAATGCTCCATTCCTAATCTTCATGCCGAACTCCGAGGAGTGTATTTTCAGAGGAAATCATCAAATGAACTGTTACTATCCCGTTCATCTTGAAACTCTGCCCCTCCTGCACAGGAGGCCAGTGTGAGGTTAACAATAAGGACAGCTCTCCTGATCGGTTTCTCGCCCACTGGTTGCAGGTAAAGTGGAAGTCTAGGCTGTAAGAACCACTTATGGTGCTGAACCATCACAATACCACAAAAAGACTGGAAAAAAGATGAGATCCCAGTTCTACAAAGCACAAATTTTCCAAATGGTAAGAACAAAACATCCAGTGATGAATGTTTTTACCTGTAAAGCGATCTGAGCGGCCAGACTGAGGAGTTTGGAGGCAGCGTTCTCAGCAGTCATCAGTCTGTCCTCACTGGTTACTGGATTCTTGGACAGACGTCCGATTGCATTCACTGCCTCGATAGCTGAAGCAGAAAAGAATTCTCACCATAACCGAGAGCACACTGTAAGTTATCTGGAATGAAGCTGCAATAATATGAAAAGGCAGGACTTTATTCGTAAGTCATCTCACAGCTGTGAAGTTTGACGTTACCCTTTTCTACGTTGTTCTCTTGCACAGCAATCCTGTAAACACTGAAGTGAGTGAAAATGTTGTCTGGATCGCATCGCTCCGCTTCTCTAATTGCGTCTTTGGCCTGAAAACACAAGTTTTGAGTGTATGTGTAACTATCATCCTAACAAAATAAACTGATCAAACCTACACGCGATAGAAAAAAACTACACAGTGAATTCTGAGCCGTAACAGCGACTGATTACTGCTGTGGATGGAGCTGTTGGACCTTTTCCAGTTGATTCAGGTTGAGTAAGCATGAAGCCCTGTTCCTCTGAAGTTTGGCTAAGTTGGGCTCCATCTGGCCGGCCTTAAAGAAACTCAAGGAGTAGTTATACCACTGAAGAGCTTCAGAATGGTTTTGGGCCTGAAAAGAAATAAAAGCACAGAAATTGACTCACTCTAACCTGATATTCTGACTTTCAATAGTTTCGCTCGATAAATCTTGTGAAATAAAGTCAAGTTGTGTCGCGGATACCTCAAAGTGTTTCGAAGCTTTGTCCCACAGGATGGTGTGTAAATTACCGAGCGCCTGTGGAGTCAGCTGTTTTCCCGTGTAGTGACCTGTGAGTGGAACATATTGAACATGACACAGGAGCGCTGCATTACCGCGTGCTACTGTTTTATCATTGCATGTATTTATATTAAAGTACTGCAAAAGCAAGCTACCGGTGATGATGTCCTCGATCTTCTGTTTGCCCAGCAGCTCCTTCCCTCTCTGAAGCAGCAGCTCAATGTGAAGGACGAGAGCAGCTCCCAGGTCAGGGGACGACTCGAAGCGCTGACACACACGTTTCAGATGCTCAAACGCCAGCTCCTCTCTGGAAACATCAGAACAGGCATCTTTCAGGGATGGACAGTCTGTGTCTGAACACTGCAAAGTATTAGAGAAGGATGAGATGATCGTTCACCTGTTTTCAGCCATCAGCAGCTTCACTGAGCTCAGACACTCTTCAAGAGAAACTTTAGATTCCAGCATCTCATTAAGTCCTGAAAAGACATGTTTGTTTTATGTTTTTTCATGTACCCATGAAGGAACAATAACTCTGTCCAGGGTCGACATGCAAGCACAAAAAGCATTCACACCTACAGTAGGAAAAACAATATTTAAATCCCATTTTCTTAGTCATCACAGCGGTGTTTTTACAATTTAATGGATGGGTTCCTAATGTAAATCACTTAAAAGAGCTTTTAACATTGTGGAAAACAAAGTTTTCTGCTGGCCAAGAGACAATAGAGGAATGATAGGTGGGACTTGTAGAAACTCAGAACTCACCAAGAGTTAATAAAACAAATAAAGAGGGAGGAGATAGCAGTTCTGTTGCCTTTAAGGTCTTTAATTCATCTAATCAATGCGATTCTCAAACTGTGGCACATGTAACAGGAATGGAGTTTTCCTCTTATTTTGCTTTTGTATTAGAATTACATTAGAATTTAAATACCTCCTTAATCCCTGAGGGAAATGTGATATTTAAAATAATCCCAATAGCAAAAAACTTAAAATAAAGCTGTGTAAATCATAAAATTCCCACTTAAAATAATAACCTTTCATTCCCTTGTTGAAAAACCATATTTTTAAAGCTTTAGCTGGAGCTGCTGCGCCTTGTTGTGAAGAGTTAATAAGTAATTCTCACATAACAGTAAATGTCTCTTTAGTTAATGCTTGTAACAGACGCATTTACCGAACTTCTCAGCAAATGAAAACCCACTGATGGTTAGTAAATTAAAAATCCACATAAAAGAAGCAGTAAGGTTTGAGCTGACCTGCTCTGACATGACTGTCTGAGGAATCACATCTCAGAAGTATTCTGATCTTTAAATACAGTCCAGACGAAGTCAAACATTCCTGTCAAAACATACAGAGGATTACAGTACAGAGCAAACTCTTGAAAATGAACACATATAATTAACAATATGAAATGTTCCACCTTGTTGGCCAAGATGACAGCATCGAGAGCTTTCTCCTGAAACTTCTGACAGTCCCACTCGAAATAAACAGTGGCCAGGAGCCGCAGGATGTTAGCCTATGGGGAGGGCGGGAGATTAAAAGCATTTCAAATCATGAATTTCATCTTCAGTATAACATTATTTTCGTTTACTGTCGTGAACTGTTACCAGAACATCCGCTGCAGGAGCATACTTCGTGTTCATTTTCCCAATTTCATAGCTCTGGCTGAAAAAAGAAGAAGTTAGTGCTGACTGCACTCAGTCCGCACACTGCAGGAGATGAATAATATATCTACCTCAGCCAAAAAGCACTGTCCTCAAATTGTCTCAGATTGTAAGTCTCAACTCCAAAGTTGTAGCACAAGAGGGAGATGTAAGCAGTCTGTGTGGAGAGAGTATGTTCACAGCTCCATCCTCCACAGATTTAATAACAATATGCACGATAAAAACATTGATATAAAGTGTTAATTGACAAATAACCAAATAATTCTTTACATCTTTTGGCAACCGGAGCAACATGTCCTTACAACGCTGCATGCAGACCACGGCCTCTTGGTTATTTCCTTGAATTATGGCCTGCAAAGAAGAACCCAGCTAAATATCAGCAAACAATCTAATAATCCCAATTATCTGTTGGAGAGTTCCCCTTCTTATTGTTTCTCAGTTCACATTTTAGCTGTCTCACACTTCACACTGCTAGTCTGTCAGAATAGCACTTCCCGTGCTGCCAGATATCACAAGAACAAATATTCACATCGAAGGTGTTGAGCGTCACACGCGCCACAGCTCACCGACTCTGCCTGGCATGAGAGGATTCGAAGCAGATCTTTCTCCACATCCCCCTTGGATGTAAGGATGTCGGCGACTCCATCGCCTCTGGACGTCAGCAGGCCGTAGAGGCTTTCCAGACTCTGGTGATAATTCATGTGTAAAGAAACTGTATTTCAGTTTGCTACAGATTGACAACATCTGAGCTCGCTATCTCTCTTCCACAGGTCATCTATCGTTACCTTGACAGCAAGTCTTAAGAAATGATCTGCCATCTGGGGATTTTTGCAGTCCAGCCAGGTTCTCCCTGTTTTACTAGCCACCTGTGATGATAAGACAGTGAAAATTAAGCCCTGGCCTCTTTGAAATGTTGAGTATTTCCAGAAGGAGCTTTGAGCATGACTTGCCAGGATCTGCTTGCGGATGGCGCCCTCTGTTGGATTGTCAGGCTCACAGCAGTACAGCAGACTGCATGCCACATGACGAACTGTGTGAAGGGCCAAAATTTATCATTGAGATGGTTCTGTTCATGTGAATGTGCCAGAAGATAAGCCAGCAGCCAAAAATATAATGTACTTGTTAAAAACAAAAAGCAAAGCTCACCTTTGGCCTTCTGGTTTTTACTGATGACAGCACCCACATTCTTGGTAACTGACCAGTTCCAAAGTTGGACCGCGCAGTCCTCCAGCTAGAAAATCAGGTAAAACAAGGGTTCTTTAAAATCAGTTAAGTTACAGTTAACATAAAGGTGGTTTAATATTTTACTTTAAAATATGGCAAAGTTTTAGTTTCACTGTCTATCAATATTAACAGTGTGGTGTCTGTGGCTTCTTCTTCTGCTTCTTTTTTTGTGTGTTTTATAAGTAAATCAGAACATCCCTGACATGACAGCACTGTTTCACCGACCTGTGGGTCTTGTATTTTGGGGAAAGTCTCCAAGTCAGAAACTTCAGAGAAGATTTTTTCTATTTCCTCATCGTAATCTTCCGGCTGATTCTGCAGCAGGTTGTCTGTGAGACCTGCGGACACACGAGAGGAGATGCTGGCAAGACATGAATACTTTAACAGTAAAATACCTACTCTCCACAAGAGATCAGCAACATACTGTAAGATCATTTTATGGCATCTATTATGAAAATTATTGACACTGTTCTGATAAAAGCTTCACTTTAAGATCATCTGAATGTGCAGGAGCATCACTCTGTGCTGACTGTAGCAACAAAATATAGTTGTCACATTCAAGCCTTTGACCATCTCAAAAATAATCATGATGCAGGATGTTATATTAATTTAAGCTGTCATACATTACACCACCGAATCATTTATTTAATAAAATTTCTATTTAATCAACAGCATACATGTCTCAAACTGCTAAACAAAACAACAAAAAAAGAACTCTCATTTTTACAGAAAGGGGGAAAAAACATGTCGGCAACAACTAGCTATGGCCAAAACAAAAATATGATGAGGGAAGTAGTGTTTCCTCTGATTTTAAAACTTGTAGGGTTGATAGATGTCTTAATTATGAGTCTGAATTATGTCTGAATTCTTGTGTTGTATGTTGCTTTGGACAAAAGCTTCTGCTAAATGAAATTGTAGAAGCTGAAAAAATTAGTAGAGATGAAAAGGTTAAATGTTTCTTAACATTTTGTTTAAATATGTGGTCATTTTCCCAAATGAATCCGGTCTTGAATAAGAAGATAACTTTCTATTAAAACACACATTTTCACTACTGAATGTGAGTAATGACACAACCGATGGGCTAGCATTAGCATTCAAGCGAGTTAGCGCGGCCTGTCCGATATGAAACATTTAGCTGTTTACAGCTGTATTTGTTTTTGTGAGAACTGCAAAAGGTGGTTTTATACAAACATGTCACCTAATTTATAACCTTTAAGCAGTATTTAATATTCAGTTACTTACGTTTGAGCTTGGAAACGTCCAGCTGCAGGTTCACCTCCATGTCTGACCGTTTGATTGACAGCTGCAGTGAAAGCCCGCCAAAAAGTCAGAGGCCAATTCAACTACATAACTATGTACATCTACAAAATCAAAATACATTGTTACATTTAACAGTAAAATGGTTTTAGTGTGATAAACTGTACATTCAGAAGGCAAGAAAGCTCTGAACTGCAGAGACAGTTCATATATTTTTAAACTAAAAATAAAAAATCAATAGGTAATTAATAACTATCAAGTACAATATAGTGGAAAAACCTGAACAAAGTTAGTCAGTAGGATTATCAGTTTGAATTGAATCCTTTTCTTATGGGTTATTTAGCCTTTAATATGTTTCTTATCCATTCGATCTACAATTTGATTTCCATGACAGTGCTTTTTTGTGTTTTTTGTTGTTTTTTTGCATTGATCTGGTTGGGGTCTATAAGTGTCCTCTCATTTTTAAGATTAAGATAACAGTAAGAAAAGTCTTGGATCCAATTAAGTGTGTTTGAAGATAATATTTTTAAGTTTCATTTTCCCCTCTTCTACCTTGTCACATACAATGAAACTTTTTAAAGTTTTATTGAATCTGCATTCTGTTTAGTTTGAGTTCAACCCAAATCTTGTTAAGTGGGATGGATTCCCACGCCTGCTGCTTGATTGATTCATAAATCCTTTCCTTAAAACCGAACTTTTCTTTGCCCACCGGTCTTCACTGAAAGGCAGCGGTCTGAATGGAGGCTGGAGACTGTGACTTCATTTGAGCACCGGGGCAGATAGTCAGAGCCGCTGCACTACTCCTCTGAAGAAAGACATTTCTACTGGTTCATTTACCTAAGGAAGAGGAGAGGAAGATCACGCTGTGTGTGTGCAGAACCAGTAAGCTCCCCATAGTGTGTTTTGAACAGCAGCTTCTAAAATAAATCACCTTAAACCCAGCCCTCTCAGCAAGCAACTTCCAGCAATTGTTCATCAGGAGACTTATCTGTTGCCCTTTTACCCCAATGGGAATGTCACATTGACTGAAGACTGAAGCGTGAATGCATACTCCAACAGTTTTAGAAAAACTGAACTTTGTGGTGCAAGAATTTTTTTCATTCCAAAAAACTGAACCAATCATAGAATATTTCATATGCAGAAATGTTGTCTGGAGATTTATGTTGACAAATGTTCTTTGTTAATGTTGGTTTATTGTTGATGGTTTATTATCACTACATATTTATCCAGGAGAGTGACATTTGTAGATTAGCTGTTACTGTACCAGTAGACAGTCCACACACTGTCAAAAATAATCCAACATGTAATCCCTTGACATTTTTATCATGTGGTTAATCTCTGTTTTGCTTTACTGTTAAGACAACCATTAAAAGCAACAAAACCAAAGTAGCAGTGAGATGCTATACATTTTCTCCCACATATGTCTGCCTTACGTTTCATGTTACTGCGTTGGGATATCAGCGGTCGCTGTATTTCAGAAGTGCTGCATAGGCTTATCTCCGTACCATCACTCCAGATTTAGTCTCCCCGAATCGACAGCTGTTGATGAGGTGGGTGGAAAGGTGAGGACAGGATGTTCTTATTGACAGTACCTGCTACTATGACCTGCAGCATCAAACCAAATTGTTTGGATGGCCAAACAGTCTGCTGCACATCCACACACTGCAGGGTACTGCTGGACAAAAGAAGATTATTTACACTGATATAAAAAGAAGCGTATCCTGTTTCTGAGGTCAAAAATAGATCCAGCAAATGTTTATTCTAAACACATGGTGAGACAGATTCAAGCTGATATCACAGGCATTGTTTGCACTTTATTGTTTTGTCTTTCAAGACAAGATAACTGCTGAAACCTTTGACCTCGGTCACACAGCTGGATGACTTTATCAAAGATAGTGTCACACCCAGAGGTCAGAAAATCTTATTTGTTGATTTATTAATCAAACCTAAAATCTTTGTGTCTGAGTTAATTAAAAAGTTAAATTAACAAGTGTTCACCTTTTTACACTTTTTTTTCATAAGGATTGCTGTTGACTCCCCATTTCTTCCAATATTGTCTGTTTTTATTGTCTGAATTTCTCAAAAGATCATGAAGTTAAAACTGATATCAGGTTTATTTACATTCAATCTGAGCCATTTAGATTTATTACACCAGCTCAACCCTGAGAGTCTCATAAATAAAACTGTAAATGGCAAGAGCTTCACAGAACACGGCATGTGGACAAGGAGTGGTGGCAGGGGCTTTGAACTGCCAACCTAAAGACTGGAAGAAGACACACTCTGCCCACTAACCTACAGTCACCCTGAAAGACTGGTACTAAGTTTTGGTACTCCAGTAAAACTGCAGCATTGCATGAAGATTAAAAGGCAATCTACTCTTCAAGCCCTGAAGCAAAGTTGACTGCTTAATGTCCTTGTATGGCAATATTCAGAGTATATTTCTCAGGCAAACTCTAAAGTTTCAAAAGAGAAGTTGTCATTTTTTTCATGCATGGAAGTTCACTTTGAGGGTTAAACTTATCTCACCTGTTAAAGAGGATCAATGAATGCAAATCGTGGGGTTAAAGAATCTGTAAATTGTACTGATTCATGAATACATTACATCTTTGGGGTAAATATTCATTTCAGTACAAATACTCCCAAACACTTCTCAGTTTCGGTTGTGTGAATATATGCAATTCCAATGCAAGAAAAAAAAAATCAGGATTAAAAAATTTTCCCCTTTTCTTTCTGTCAGACGCGGACTGATGTGAAGTGTCCTCCTCGGCTCGTGACGTCGCGCTGCGTCCTTCCTCCGCGTCTCCATAAAACGTGTTTCACGCATGGAACCGCGCGAGTGTGGCTCAGAGGCGAGAGGGAGAAGTTGTCCAAGGCGCGTACGGAAGGCAGGAGCTAATTGAGCTCCCTTTTTCCCCTTATTAAACGCTAGTTCCGAACTGAAATATCTCGAGCTCAGCTTTTTGGGTATTTTTTTTCTTACCGTCCACTGAGTTGCTTTTGGGTGAATTTGTTTCGCTGCACCTGCCCCGAGGATACAGCGGTTCATCCGCGCGTCCGTGCGGGATCTGGAGTGAGACGATCCAGCTGCGCAGGAGGGCTCCCCCGCGGACCGAGTCATGAGAAACTGGAGAAATACCTCCGTTTTTTCCCTGTACACCTGAAGTCTGTGTGGATTAAGTGTCTGCGTTTTTTTTTTAAGAGACAAACAGGACTGTCAAATTTCTCTTGCCTTCACGTCAGGATTTTTTTTCGGACATTTGGAATATAAAAAAACAACAAAAACAAAAGTTATTGCTTCATTTTTTTCCTGTCGGCTTGGATTTGGAGGAAGTTGGAAAGATGTCTTCATGCGACTGTTTGAGATTGGTCGTTGTCATCTTGTGCTGTTCCTCACTCACAATTGGTAAGAAGTCATTCATGCTTGAACAGATCAGACATTTACGCGCAGATGACATTTACGCATGAGCAGGAATATAATAAGGCACAGGGTGAATGCTTGATTTTTTCCAAATGATTGACTGAATTCATATTGTCTTTAATAAGAACATTTTAATCATCTGTTCAGTATTGGAATAAGAAGCAATGAAAGAAATGATGGTCTTTTATGATTTTGACAAATCTAGTATTCTTTTGGTGTTTCCATGAGCTTGTATTTGGTGTTTTCTCAATATACGAAACATTTCTCTTTAGGTAGCTGTGCATGTTCGTGACAGTAATGTTTTCACATTTTCAGTGAAGGATGTCTTAATTCAAATCAGGCTGTTTTTCCGGTGCAGTTCTCACCGTGTCCGCTAGAGGCCGTCTTGCCCCGCTTTAACGGAGTGATTTTAAATCAGTAAAATATTTAAACTGACATACAGGTAGACCAGGTTTTAATATAGCAGTGAATTTATAAATCACATTAATATTTGTTGATTCTGATTGGTTTCCAACGTGTTTTTGACATTTTGCTAGTCTGCAGATTGTTATCTGCTGTGGGGAAAAAGTTTATTCCTGCAATTGTTAACAGTGAGAGAACAAGATAAAATATTTTGGGTGGAGGGAGTTTTTCTTGCTTTTCAGACTCCAATCAGTGAACCACGAAACATTAAACATGGATGTTCCTCGCACCTTGTGCCAGGTTGAGTGTGCCACTGAGATACACTGCAAGGCTTCCTCACTGTTCCCAAATAAACAACCTATCCAAACAAAGGAAATACTGTTCAAGTCAAACTCCCTCCCCCTACTACTACACACACACCACACACACATTCATACACACTTTCAGCATATGAAGCTTTTGTCTACAATGTTTTTGAGTAGATTTCCTTCACTGTCCACACACAAAGCGTGGGAAAGACGCACAGAGGAAGCGGATGTAGGGACAAGAGGCAGCCTGGAATTGTTCTGGCTAGTAAAGGTCACGGAAATGTGACACGCTACCTGAGCAAAGATTTCTTCCTGGAGCTCCTTGTGCTCATATTCAGCTATGTCCAGCTCTGTCCACGAGACAATGGCAAGGAAGAAAGTGGGAATTGTTATGGCGGAGGGGGCACTGCCTGCTAGAGCTATTAGTTATCATAATATGTCAGACTGTCTCTATCGATCATGCAGCCCTGTCTCCTGTTTCATGGTTAATTTTTGTATCGTGACCATTCAGCACCAGTAAAAATAAATCTTGTGCTGCCATTGTTAGGTTTTGTCTGTAGCACTGATACCCAGTTTTTTAGTTTAACCATAAAAAAACAAATGTATTATAAAATGATTATGGGAAGCTTTTTGTATCTGAATGAGTTACAGCTGCTTCTGATTTAAAAATGAGCCAAAGGTCAAGAGTGTTGTTTCATGACCTTACGACACCAATTTAGATGAAGCGTGATGGCCCAGACCGAGACTTTCTGCAGTTCTCTGTCTGATGGTTTGATGTGTAATGGTGCAACAACTCTCCAGCCTCTGCAGTTCACTTGGGATAAAACACAGGTGAATATGCTTATTTACTGAAAATCGTGCTCGCACTTCATTGGAAATGATTTGTTGTGTTGGGGAGGTTGATCTGTCTGAGAAAGGAGAACAACCCTGTGGAAAAGGGAGTTCATTTAGTTGTAGATATGTTTGTTTCGGGACACAAGCCGAATTCACATAAGTAGAGTCAAGCTAAGTTATGATTTAAACAAGCAGTGTTGGAAGGATTGACTTAAACTGAATCTCCCTTCTTGTTGCACGTCATTGTTGAATTTCTTCTTTTAGCCCGTGCTGCATATCGGAGGGGGTTGATGTTCTGTCTAATTTCCTTTGGAGTCATTTCTTCTTTCCTGCTTGGACGCTTGGGAAGAACTGTAAAATGGGAGTGATGAGAGGTCAGGCAAGTGCAGTGGGGGGTTCAACGTTCACTGTTGGTATGTCTGATTCCACGCTGGCAGCCCAAGAAAAACACATTCACACACACACATGCACACACTCACTCACCTGGATAGAACGGCTTACCAGGGAAGTAGAACGATTATTCCTCTACAAAGAGATATTGAGCTTTACAAATTGCAATATGCCGCTCTTCTTATAGGATTTTTTTTTTTTACAGCATCTGCTCCATACTAGGGATATCCACCCTGAGCCAGCAATATGTATTCTTTGAATCCTGCATAAGATTTCAATTTCAAGGAGCTTCTGTCTGTGTACGAGTCTTAATCATACATTATGGAACAGGAATCCTCGGGGTTTTACTATTTAGCAGCCTCATGTAGGAGACTCCTGTTTGTTGGCTCTACTCAGCTTTATATAACCACCAGTGACCACCCATCACGGCCAGATGTTCCTTTATTTTGCTTTTTTAAAAGGAGTCTGGGGCACTTTGCCTCCAAATCTCCAAAGGCTAATATATGGCTAATAAAAAAAAGGCACTCTCCATCACTGTTGTCTTAACCTTGGAGTTGGCGCACTGACGAATTTTCATAAGGGCCCCGTGTGAAGAATTACTTCACATGTACAGATGTAGCACAGCCAGAACTGTGGTAGCAACTTCTTATTATGGCAGGTGGTCCGAAGTCTCCTCAAAGACTTGATGTTATGTCAGTGTTGAGCCTTCAAGTATTTATCTGGAAAATATCCACCTGTAATTAACTAACCGTATAAGGTAATTTGCACAAAACTCTTGCAGCGCCAGTTAGCATCCAGATGTTATTCAGCTCTTTGAGAAGAAATAAATGTTAATTAGATGCAAAACTTTAAAATTTTGGGAACGAAATAAGCTTCTAAGGTCAATAAAATTTGAGAATAACCTTATATATTTATTTAAACTACTGGGAGCCAATTTAATTATTTGGATCAGGCAACAATCATTGAACTCAGAACAGGTAGTACACACGTCTGCGACACTCTGCTCATCTCAGATCCCCTTTTGTGTCGCTGTTGTTGCCGTGGTTACGATCCTGAAGCTGACTCACAGAATCACTTCAAACTCTTTTGTTTCACAACGATTCCCTCTCCGCCCTCTTCGGGGCTTTTGTCGCCACATCACTGCGTGGAATAAAACCAGAAGGTTGAACAAGAGAATTTCAAACTGTGTTATTGTTTCTTTTGCGTTTGCATTTCCAAAGAAAAGATCTTTGACCTTGGACTCTCCAGATAGTGGTGTCGAGACGGGAGCCGCAGGGAGGTGAAACGTATCCTCTGGAAAAGCGAAGGGAATTCCGCACATTATTCATTGCACTTGAGGGGCTGTGACCAAAAGTTTCCTTTAAATTCAAGGGCAGTACAGTCATGCTACAGTAACTATGTTTTTCATTATGTAACATCAAACATCAACTGTGAGCAATGTGCGGGAACTATATGGTGGTCCATAACAACAACAACTTGATTTTACTCATTCCTATTTCAATTTTTATCATATTAGTTATTTTTTGAACCTTTTGTTATGATCTTTTACTTTTATGAAATTATTATCAGACAGCTTGTCACAACATCCCAGTTATAAACTACTCTTTTATTGTGTTTCTGTGAATAAGTCATCTTTATGAATAGTGTAGATTTTATCACTCATTTAATAACAGAAAGGCTGAGAGTTGGCTTGAGGGTCCTTCTGTGTGGAGTTTGAATGTTCTTCCTGTGCATCCATGGGTTTAAGCATTTTCTCCGCCACAAACACTTTTTGATACAAAGACGAGTCGATCCTGGAGTCCAACAATGTTTATCTTGCTTTTGTTCTTTTTCCTGACTGGTTGTGAAGTGATCACAAAGTTTTTTCCAAACTCTGTGTCCTGTACCGCTTCCCTCGATCAATGCCAAGCGAGGACAAGGACAGACAAATCCGGGTCTAAACTTAGCCGGCTTGGCACCGTGTCAGTGGCGTGTCCGACGGTGTGTGAGAGGCTCGGGAACTCATCACGAGCTAACTAAAAGAAACCGAAGCAGGAGTCGGCCTCTCTTGCGGCTCTCCCGCCATCCCTCACTGCCTTGCTCTGTTTGTTCCATGCCTGTCCTCTTTTTAATGGCTCCTAATGAGAACCAGCTTCGGGACTCTTTGAACCAACACAATAAGAACACTTTCAGGCATTTTTCAGCCGATATCCTGGAGGAATGCGGCACACAGCTGTTGCGGGGGGTTAGGGCCGTCGGGATGCTTGTGGAGGTCAGTGCTGGGCAGGCGCCGGGGCAGGTGGGAGCTTTGAGGTGATGGCTGTAGAGAGACAACCATGAGATGTTTTTTTTTTTCTCCTGGGCTGCTGGGGGCCCCTGTTGATTCATCCATCTGTGGTGCATTACTGAGAAGAATAGGGTAAAAATTGTGTCATTATGAGAGACGAGCAGCTCACCTGTTTAATACAAGGTCATCTGATGCTTTGTTGGTTGCTGGAGATGCCTCCATTCATATGTGTCGCTCTTGCATCACAGAAGCAGCACGTTGACCAAATTAACTATGAATTTATGTGGTGTCGCATACTCTATCTGTCAAACGTTGCAAATTTTCAGATGTCGGCTAAGGAAAAAAAAGAAAATTTGAAGGTTCTGAAATGGCTTTAATAAAAAACTTCAAGGAATCCAAAAACGGAAATGAACTTGAGAACTGTGCATGTGCAAGCGTTTTTCAGTCAGGACAGAAAACATGGATTTGTATTCATCTAATGCTTAACCAAAAGCGTGCGCCGTCACAGCATGAAAGCGCCACAACCCTTCCCCCCTATTTAACCTTGGACAATAAAACAATGATGTTATAATATTTTGAAAGGAAGTGGATATTGAGTGCCACTGCCAGCCTTGGCAGTGTCAGCTCATTCTTAGCACAACAGCTGTTCCAAATAATAGATGAAAAACTTGGTGAATGTGTGTGAGTGAGTGTTTTTCTCTCTGTGCATGCACCCATGTGTGCTTGCAATTGTCCATGCAGGTGTGCTTGTGTGGTTTCCATATGTGCAAATACAAGTATATCCATCAGCAAGTCCATACATATCTCCACACCACATGGATCACAGTTGTTGTTCATGAATATGTGCTTCAAATAAAGGTTTTCCGTCTTTTTTAGAGTGTAGATTTAATAAACTTGTTTGCTAAGCACAAATGCAAACTGCTCAGGGAGTTCAATGGAAATCAGGAAATCGCATATATGACTGGACAGCGGGGAGAAGCAGTTTCCTTTGTTGATAGCTGGTGGACAGACCTCTCAACAAATGGAGGCCGCATCTCCATTTCATCTGGTCCCTTTATAACTGCACACACAGTCCGTGGTTACTGATGGTAGAATTGGTTTTTCCAGAAAAGAGAAACCCTCAATAAAGCAGATTGAATGAGAAGAAGAAACAAGTGCAACATCTCTCATCTCTCATCAGGGGTTTGTGCACCCAGTCTGACTGCTTTGACCTCTCTGGTAAAGTAACACAGCTGCTCGTCGGATCATCTGCTTCCTCTGCCTCTTGTCCACCTTCTTCCCCGTCTCGGCCAGTGGCAAGTGTTATATAAGTAACGTTCATTTAGCATTTAACACTCACACAGCAGACAGTCATTTGCATACGAGGCAGTGTTGCAGAATTGCACAAAGTAAACCCACATGCGTACTGCTCAAGTGATTCATGGGAATTTCCAGTGGTGTTTTCCATCCTGTTTAGTGTGATAGTAACTGGCACGCAGCATCAAAGCGATGCTGTAAATGTGCAATTTTGTTGAACTTTCTGCCTAAATGCCTTTCGTGTTCGTGCTCAACAGGACACCCGGAGAGAGAGCAACCGCCCAAGATTGTGCCCTCTGACAATCCAGTCATTCTTCACAAGGGTGGTTCGTTAGGCCTCGTTTGCAGGTACGTACCCGATAAGGCTTGTCTCAGTGCCAGTTGGTCAGAAAGTCCAAAGGGAAAATAAAAATCGAATGACTTTCAGCCTAAAGACACTTTCCCGGTGTAAAGAAGCCATGGAAACCATGTGGACTACATTCACATTTGTGAAGAATTTAGATGATTGCATCATTTTGTAGGCTTTTGAGGAATGATCATGTCCATTTGATGCAATGCTTCCCTACAAGGCCACATGGTCAGAAGCCTGAACCATACTGTCCTTGCTCTCTATTGCTGGATGAGAACTGAAGATTGCTTGACCCCAAATTCTGCAGGCGCAGGCAGTGGTATGTGGGACATGTTTGATGATCCTCTGGGATCTCCTTAATGAGGGTTTTTTTTTTAATGGATTCTGTGTGGAAAGAATGTGTTAGCCGAGCACATCATTCAAGAGAAACATGTTCCCATGTGAAAGTTCAAGTTATCGGATGACTCACGATTAACTCAAAATAAACCGAAAACGAACACCACGTCAAAACATCCCCAGGGTAGAAGCAGCCGCTGCCATCCTGAACTAATAAGCCCATGACGTCCTCACTTGTGGTGAGACTTCCTAAAAATAGACGTAAATTAAGCAGCGTTTTATTCGCTGTTGCTTGCTACGGTTATTTTCACCTCAGGAAATCCAACTTGAAGCCAGCAGGACTGATTCATCAAATGTCATCTTCAGCTCTGTTGAACCCTTGTTGTCTCCTGTCAGAGGTCATGCCCCCCTGTACTGGAAGATCAGCGAAGCCCTGCGGCCGGACGCCAGGGAGGAACGATGTAAAGCCAGACGTCACTCGCACTGCAGCAGACTGATCGTCCCAAACGCGATTGCCAATCACACCGGAAGATACGAATGTGCGTACAACAAATCCCGTTCGGACCAAGTTGCCTCGACCTACGTCTTTGTCAAAGGTGAGTCACTGAAAACGCTCGTCAAATGAGAAGCTGATCGTGACTTGTACCAGTCAGAGAGGGCAGAGAACCTCACACCATTTCCCACAGTCCTGATTTACTAAATCCTGATTTATCATGATGAGAAAAACTGAGTTTGATGTTTAAACATGCAGTGAACCAGTCTAACACTGATAAGAGAGCTTTCTTTTTCGAGTTGAATGTTGATTTTTCTTCAATCCACAATGTCGCTGTTTGTTTTCACGAAAGCCATGATACGTTTGTGACTCTTTTGAAAAAGGCTTTCACAGGGTGATTGTCATCTGCTGACGCCCGTTAAGAGGTTTTCTCATTGGACCAGAATGAAATGGACAATGAGCAGTCCAGTGTTTCCTGCAGGACACAAGTACTAGAAAATATTCTTTATTTTAGCTAGAAAAAAAAAAGATGGAATGGATCAGTCATTTTTGATAACAAATTGAAGAAAAGTTCATGACAGAAAGAAACTTCTAATATAATTTTAAGAATATCTTCACAGGCCTTCACAACACGAGACAGAGATAAAATGTTTTTTTTTAGTTTCTTTTGGAGTAGAAAGGGTGAGTCTGATTAGACAGGAAGCCGTAGTCATTGGCTGTGACTTCCTGCGACAGCTACCGTGGCACTAAGTCGTCCCCTGTGCTTTACATGGAACCAGATGCAGCTTCAGCGGCACTGAAATGGAGAACGAGTGGAGAAAAGGGGGACCGCAGATTTGAAAGCCAGACTCTTCCCATTTGACAGAGCTGTTTTTAGAATTTAAAACAGTTGACTATTTGTCTCTTCAACTACACCCGGCCATTGTTGTAGTGCTGGGGGGGAGTTCGGCTCATACCACATTTTGGTTATGGCTTTCAGTCCAGGTTGGCTGACTATGATACTTTTGTGTTTAGTCTACCAGTTGCAAATTTAGGGAAACCCTCTTTTCAGTGCTGTTCACTTTATTTTTCCATCCTCATTTTTTCAACAACAGTTTCTTCATCACCCCCATCACAAACTCTTTCTTGTGAAATGCCCACTTTGTAGTTTGTTAGTTTGTTATCCTGTAACCTTAAGAACAATGAATGTCTAATGTTAGGTTTCTGATATGTTTTTATGTTCTCTTCCTTAAATGCATTAACATTTCCACATCCATGCCAAAATCTGAGCTTGTGCAGCGTCCACCCTAAAAAGATACATTTGTATAGTTCAGCCTCACCGGTAATAAACCTAACAAATGTTTAACTCAATACTTTATGCTGTATTGTATGTATGTATTTTATTTTTGCATGTGTTTGTGTGTGCGTGCGTTTTTTCAAAAAAAGGAAATGAATACTACTTGTGTCGACTTATGTTTTGTCACTTAACGTGTGAACGGTTGTCATTCTCCAGATCCGGAGCAGCCATTTGTGGAGTATCAGGATTCAGTCCCACACTTTGTGGGCATCTACAGGCATGAGACCAGCCTTTTGATCCCCTGCCGAACAACCTCCCCTGACATTGCTGTTACCCTGACATCGGTGAGGACTCACAAGGACAGCCGTCTGCCTCTCGTTTAAATGCTTTTAACTTCTGGGATGAGTTAATTGATTTTACAATATCTTGAAGACAGTAAGAAACACTCCCCCATAGGTTCCATTGGGCTTGGAATGTTTGGAAAATCAAGTAATACGTCATTCAAGAAGTGAAGATTGCTATTTATACCGTATCTGGAAGGAGTGTTTCCACTGTGAGGTTCCCTCGACCCACCGGTTCTCACACCCCTTGTGTGTTGAATCGCTGCAGCACATTGAGAGCGAGCGGGGACAGTGGCGCATCTGAGGGAAGCTCGGGGCGGCAGAGGGAGTCATCCTGTCTGCTTCCTGTAAGAGCAGGAAGGTGTTCCAAGAGTGCTTTACTCAGAATAGACTCTGCCACTAAATTTAGTCTTCGTCTCTCACAAACATCAGGAAATGCAGTGAGAACAAAAACAGCACAGAGTGTGTCCATTCACAAGAAAACACAGGGAACATATTGTGTGTTTTTGGACCGAAGTGTGACATGTGAATGGATAAATACTCCTCCAAATGCTGCAAAATACATTTCATGTTTATTAACCACATAATGGACAGACTGCAGTCAACAGAGTCTGTTTGTAAGAAGAATGAAAGTTGTCTGAAAGTCGTAATGTCGGCTGGAAACATTCAACATTCTCTTTCCATTGTGATACAACACCATGTGTCATCGTGCTCACTGTGGATAACACAACTTAGACAGGGGCTTTATGACCTCCCCGCTCTTAGTTAATCTATTTTGCTCCTCCTTCCTGCTTCTCTTCCTTCCCTTTCTTCCTTTGCCTTCTTCCCGATCCAACTTCTGAAATGAGAACAAACAGCGGCCACGTACATCCTTTTCCGAGTACACACTGTTAAATTTGTCAGTGAATAAATGACTGCGGAGATGAAGCTTCAGAAAACAATAAAACCCACTAATCAAACCTTCATCCCAGCTGATGCCTGACGTGCCACTTGAAATCAAGCGACTGAATTTTTGGAACAGCATGAGATGTGGCAGCTTTCCTTTTTTTTTTTTAATCACAGGAACCCGCTTTAACAGACGACATCATAAGGCAAATGGTGTGGGATCCAAAGGAGGGATTCAGGATTCCCTATGGTGAATATACGTGGCACGGAATGCTGGAATGCAACACCGTGGTCAACGGCCGCTCATTCAAGTCCATCTACATCCCCTTTAGGCTGAGTAAGTCTGTTGTCATGCTACTTTCTTGAGTTATTCAACCTTTGCCATTCTTCCGATATTATATAATATGAGTCCTAATATACTTTTCAGCTAATGTTCTGAATAAAGTGGAGATTAAGCCTGAATTTTCTAGAGTGGCAGTTGGACACACCCTTGTCCTCAAATGCATTGGCGAGACCACCTACAATGGGAGACTGAGTTTCAGCTGGGATTTTCCTGGGAAGAACGTGAGTGCAGAGTCCCTTGTTCATACAATCCTTTGGTGATGAATAGTTATCACATGTTGTGTGAGTGGTGTTCATGGGATTTGTCTTGTCTTTAGGAATATAGATATGGCGCACTGGATTTGAAACGCAATATCGCTAAAGATCTTGTCATGGGTAATACTTTAACTGTACAAAACATCACTATGGAGCATAGTGGAGAGTACCGCTGCAAAGCTCAGCTTGAAGACACAATTTACAAGATTGCTTCAGCAAAAGTCCTTGTCTTTGGTAAGTGTAGCAATGTCAATGACGGGTTCAATAAGAATAACAAAACTAACATTGAGAAATGCAGTGTTTTTGAGTGTATAGTCATGTTATGATGACTTTACAGTTACCTTATATTTCTTACACTGACTTGTCTGTCTGCCTGTTGCAGAGCATCCATTCCTGCACATTAACTACAGGTATAGGTGGCAGTATTTAATAACTGTCAGCGAAGGCACCAAGAAAGTTGTGCTTGAGCCCAAAGTGGATGCTGTGCCTAAACCAACCAGCATAAAATGGTAGGTACTGCTCCAAGGTCACAATGCGCAAATGTTACGTGGTGGTCATGGGATTATCTGTTTATAAAATCTGTGTATAAACTATTGATGCATCATGTGCAAACTTTTCTCCGTTTTCATTTCTCAGGCTCAAAGATGGAGTCCCTCTCAGTGAGAATTCCTCTTGTTACAAGACGCACGGCTATGACTTGGACATCATGGATGTACAGTTGAAGCACGCTGGTGTCTACACCGTACTCATGCGCAACGAACCGACTGGTCCGTACAAGAATCTGAGCTACACTCTGGTAGTCCATGGTAAGATATCACCAAAAAAAAACCTGGTAGATTTTGCTGATCCTGAGGAAAAGAAGCAATGAGCTGAGGCTGCCTCTGCGCTGCTGTTGCTCTCAGTTCAGTTCGCTGGACGGCAGGTAGCAGCTCTAGTATGAGAGGAATTTGGGGGCTTGTTGATTCCAGGGCTGGATTGACGTAGCTGGGGCAGCTGTTGTTGATTATTGGGGCTCTTTTGAAGGGGCTTGGCGCAGTGTGTAAATGGCCCGAGCTCTATTCTGCACGCAGACTCCAACTGATCCCCCCCCCCCTCCAGTCCGTAGCATTTATTTGCATCCTCACCATGTGTATATACAGTGGAGCTCATATAAACAACTTGTTTCACACAATATGTATACAGCTTGAGGACAAAACAAGGAGTAAGTAATTAGTTGTTTTGATTACTCTGCAGAGAATAGCGATAACTGTTAACACTAGGGGCTATAAATGTTGAAGCATGTTAAGTGGAAACTTGAATGGAGTCTGTTTGCTATCGAGAGCAGAGAAGTGTATATCCGTTACTTTCAGCTTTCAGCTGAGGGAGTCGGGCTTTTTTCACTGCATTCTTTTAAACATTTTCAAGGAATCCCGATGGCGTGCCAAAAAGTGGAATAATCAGACCCCTACTGGCCTGTATAAACTTTTATTTATGATCCATGACGAGTCGGCTTTACAAACCTCCTCTTTATTGGAATGACAAAAAAGTAAAGCACAGTGATGCAAATAAACAGTGAAAAGAGATGCCTGGTATCAATTACAGAACTAGTTTAAACATTGTTCATCACTTGCTTCGATTTGCCACAACACTCAGGATTATGAATGTGCTGTATGTGATGGGTGTGTGTGTGTGGGTGTGTGTGTGTGTGTGTGTGTGTGTGTGTGTGTGTCTGTGTGTGTGTGTGTGTCTGTGTGTGTGTGTGTGGTGTTATGCAGGTTTTTGAGGTTTACCATGCCATGAAACCTCACTGTTATAGCAGTTTGAAAGGCAGAAAATGGTGTCAATGCAGTTATCCATCATGACTGTTGAGTCTCATTATAAAAACAATATGGCGCTCTGTGGCGGGCTGGATTGGGATATTCGGTTGTTGGCGTCGCCTCTTATCTTGCTCTCTCTGCTTGGCGTCTGATTATTTTCCTATGTGTATCATGATGGATTTCTCTTTTGCAGTGAGGCCAACTATATCCGAGGCAGAGATTGCTAATGTGGATGTTGAACCTTACGTGTTGGGCAAACAGCACCAGCTGACCTGCACTGCGTACGGGAAGCCCTTGCCAATAATCACTTGGTACTGGCAGCCGTGCCACTCCGACCACACCATTAATACGTGAGTCTTTGCAATTTTGTGTTGTAACTAGATGTTCGCTGTTCATGTTTTTTGCATCTTAAGAAAAAGTAATTGTGAAGGTATTTTTTATTGACTTAAAACCTCCTAATTTGATGTTGTCTGTTCGGTAATAGCTGTCAGTTTACAGGGCGTGTTCCTCTGTCCAAAAAACCTTTCCCATGTTTATCTGTGTGACTGCCAACAGCAGAGAATTATTCAGATGCCTCCGAATATGAAATTACTTGAAAAAAAAAATATGAAAGAATCCTGGATACGGCTTCAATATCTGTTCAGAATCACAAACAGACCGAGAAACAGCATCACGCACTAAATGTATGTTGTAAAAGACAGAACCATCAGTACAGCCTGGGGATTCTACCATAAAACTGACTGAACGTGACACATTAATCACAGCAACACGGCGCTCCAAGAGCCATACTCTCATCTGAGTCCTATAGGCTGAGAGAAAAACATGGGGGGGGGGGGGGGGGGGTAAATGAATCTCAGATTACTGTAGCTGAACAGGACTGAATGAATGTGGGCCTGGTTGTGAACTCATAAATCTAGTGAACATTTGAGGTCTAATGAAAGGGTCTTGTTATTGACAGCAGGACATCTGTGAGCTATTGTATCAAAAAAAAAAAAAAAAAAAGAAAGAAAAACGAACCCGGCTATTACCCTGAGGTTATCAGACCTGTTAAAAGATTCTTATTTGTACATGTTAATGATAATATTCCAGTATCGTCTCCGTTAAAAAGTACAACATGATTTGTACTTGTCAGATTTATGATAAACAATATCAAAAAGGTCAAAGCCCCTCAAAGATAATCAGAGCTGGCAACAGGAACAGTGGTTCGGCTGCAGCAGGCAGCTAATGAGACGGAGGAACAGCTCCAGCCTGGTGGGAGGCCAATTGTGCAAAATGTTTGTTTTATACAGCGCTGACCCTGCAAAGTACCTGTCACTGTAAATCCAATATGCAGCCCTTCAAGATCATATCTCATCTTAATCTTTGGAGTTTGGAGAGGAGGGGAAGCACAGGGTCTGGGGACAGCTCAGTGAAGAGGGGGGGGCTTGCTTTGTTAGGGGTGGTATAAGGCCGATAATGTAGGGGGCAGAAATACGGGGATGTCTTTATCGCTGGGTTGAGGAGTTATCAGCTGTCCCTTGCTGACCACCAAGGTCTCAGGATCAACCTTATCTCCTCTGGCCAGAAGGTGTGGGGGGGTTCCTGTACGAGGTGACGCACAGCACAGCCCTTCCTGTCGCTGCTGCCGTTTCCTCCCCTGCCTCTCCACTCATCATGCTGATTGTTCACCGCCACGGGCGGTGTAGGGTTTGGGAGCGGGGGTTGGATCAAGTGTTTCTCTCGCACTTCACAACTCAGCTAGCTTAGTATGGACCTGAGTTCTATCCAGATTTTAATTCGAGGGAGGGCTCTTGCATTTTGGTTGAATTACATTGCAGTGCTTCACTAACATTACCAGTAAAAACAATGTAAAAGGATGTTGTATATTATTCAAGGTCTTGAATTGAATTGTTTCTTACCTTTTCGATTTTCTGCAGTTGCTTTGCTTCTACTAAACGATTCCTGGTTACCCCTAATGGTGGAGGAAATAACACCCATAACTGGATTAGAAGCATAAATAGAAAGCCCGAACTGGTTCAAGGAAAAAACAAGGTATGTGGTTTCACTTCGCATGTAGTCTTACCTTTACTTTTATGCATTGAATGCATTTGTTGCACACTTGATTCACCGTGACATGAAAGTGACAGATATCAATGATTAACCCAATAGGAGGGTTTACATAAGGACTGGATCTGGAAAAGGTCTGGAAATGCACAAAGTAGCCAATAGCTAAGTCCAGTGGTTGAGGCTTGAAACTCTAATTCAACATCTTAAACCCACAAATCCTCAAAATTTTCCTCCTGTTGGCAACAGTGCAACATTTCTTCTCACTGAAAGTGATTAAATTTGTCTGCCTTCGTTTTGACTTATGTAACTGTGACCAAAGCCCATGAAAAGGCCCTCAGCAGTCCTCTCTGAAAAAAGTGGTTTTGTTATTCATTGGTCCACATGAAAGGACATGATTTATTCTTGGAATAACCGTGCAAGAAAATATGTCAAAATCACTGTGTTTCATGCTTATAATGATGGAAGGGAAGGGTAAAGAAGGGGTAGGGAGGATCCCATATTGATAAATGCTGGGCATGCACAGCATAAATTAAACTGCTGCCAGCTTAAATCCTTAAATTTCTTTGCTATAAACCTTTCGGCAAGGCTTTCCCAAATGAAGCACAGTTTCTACCCGAGAATTTCTGCCCTTTGAGGCCTCCGCTCCAGAAATGGAGCATATATAACTGACTGACATAGTTCATTTTCCATCAGTGGAGTGATATACACCCTTCATTTTAGTATTTTCATCTGGGGAAGTGCAGTAAATGAAACAGCTGCACCTTCATCCTGGGCCTTGCCAAAAACACATCTTTTGTTCAGACATCAGTTCACCTTTTTATCTGTGAAGATTCCTCTAAACATCACGAAGGCTGTGTGGCTGTGCATGTCCTGCGTGCTAAGAACATGCTGTACTACACAAATTCTACTTTTTTTTAATTATTCAGTTGTATTTTATATTCTTTTACAAAATTGTCTTTTGAAGAGTGTTTAACCACAGCCACGATCTTAGGTTCAGTTAATTTTTCAAGATATTAAATTCTTGTTTTCTGCAAAATCAGCCCTCAAGCAATATTTCCGACCAGACCATTTTGTCTTTTTTATTTGAAAAGGAAAGCCCATCAAAAACATTTAACCAGACAAACTGAAAACATACCACACGCCGGCGAAACTTTAGACATCAACGCGAATGTCCTGAGAAAGCCTCTGACTCAAACTGTTCACCCCAAACATAATTAATAGCAGGCCTTCGTCTCCCTATAGGATCAGGTCAAGGAATCCCATTACTGCTGACTGGGTCAAATTAGGGCACAAATTAATCTGCAAAACAATGACGATTCGCAGTGCAAATGTTTTCGTTTCACTGTTTTCATTTCTTGTCCATATGTCGGTGATTTAGTAACTTTTGCTCGACGAGTGATGATATAAAATTCTGAATTGTATGAAGATTTGTCACTCAATGAAGACTTGAACAGTTTTTCAGCGCTAATGCTTTCTTGTCATAAATAAGGAGGCACTACTCATTTATAAGTACTTGTGGCCAGTCGCTGGTGCTTTATGAGGGTGAGGAGTAAGGGTCAATGATAACAAGCAGCAGTTTAAAAGATGAGGGATTTGTTGGAAGCAAATTCCTCTCTGTCACCTCACATAAATTGTGCTGGCCCGTGAATGAGAACATAGTCAGGGCTGGGCCTCTGAGCAGCTTCCCTGAAAACCCAGTAGAGAGAGCTGGAGCGGCCCAGGTCATGCGATCAGGAAAACATGGAGGTACGACATGGGCGCAGAGGTCATGGCGAGTCTGGTCAGGTCACCTCTTCAGGGCTGCGCAAAATCTTCTAAGTGAGAGCTTTCGATCTCAGGTTACATCACTGTGAGCAATAACCGTAACATAACACCATATTACCACGCTGCCAGTGTTTTCCCAAATATCATATCAACATGAATTAGGCAGCGTGAAATAACAGCCGCTCTTTTACTGCCTTTCTGCCAGTACATGAATGTTGTTCATGCAGTCACACACTGAATGATTTCACCACTACAGCTGGCTCTCTGATAGCCAACACAATACTTTCTGCCAGACTGGGAAGTTTTGGCCAGCATACTCCAGACAATACTCCCACATCATTCACTCCCTTTGATGTAGCTGACTGCCCCCAAAAAACAGATGTCACTGCGAACACTAAGCAGAACCCCACCAAGTCTGGACCGCATCCAGGCCGCACTAATTTTTTTTCCCCAAATATTTTGGCCGTTAAAGATTTTGTACTAGAGCTCAAATTGAGCATGGCATTAGAAGTGCTTTCCAGGTGATGGACAGGGAGCCCCAGCTCTTAATGTGTGGCGCAGTTCTGAAGGGCGCTTGGTGGGGTTTAAGACTCCAGATGTACACTTTCATTCATGTCAAACGCTCACCTCACTGATGGTTATTACAACCAAAGGAACACATCACATCAATTATTATTATTATGATCATTTTTATTATTGTTGTATTCATCTTTTCCTGATCCTGATTAGACTGTGAGTACCCTGGTGATCGGAGAGGCTCGTGTGTCTGGACATTACACATGTGAGGCCTGGAACCAGGATGGAATAGACACCATGACCATGCCTTTCTACGTTGATGGTAAGTGGGTCACTAGAATACAACATCGGCCTTCAAATCTATAACCGCATGACTGAGAGTGCACAGAGACAAACCCCTCTGAGTCTTATTGTGACTGCGACGTGTACCATTCCGTGCGCTGGGTTCTTATAAATGATCTATGAACACAGTGCACGTTGTAATGAACTGCAAAAGGCAGGGAAGGAATGTGCAGATTGTATTGTGCAATAAAGGCACCGGAGGGGGGCATTAATTGAAACCATCTTCCACTGTAGCTGCGCAGCTTCAGGGCGGAAGAGAGGCAAACATGTCCCGAGCCATATGGCGCGCTATAACGGCGTGCGTTTAAATACAGCTATGAATATCTGCATTCCTGCTCCACTGCCAGCAGGCCATTCCTCCTGGTCTGCGAGCCTGTGTTCGCAATGAAATTTTAGTTTTTTATGCATATCTGAGTAGTTCCAAATGTTCTCAAAATGGGACGTACATCATGGCCGTTATGTAATAGGCGCAGAGATGGTATGTCGTTACATCCAGCCACAGTTCACTACATAAAAAAAAAAATGAATCACATTTCCTTAAAAGCTTTATGAATCACCATTTCTGAAGGTCAAAGGTCTTCTTTGGGGGACAGAGGGATTTATATATACCCGTGATTATGCAGAGGACACCAAGTGGTTAAACTCATTCTCCCAGAATGAGCGATTTTCCCAGGAGGAGCCCTGCTCCCCTCCAGAGGTGAGGAAGACAGAGAATGATGGAATGCTGCTAAAAAGAGGACAGAGTTGTAATAACAGCTGTCTTCTCTTACGGAACAGAGAATGCTTTCCAGCAAACTGAATAAACAAGCACAGTCCGCGTCCCTTGGGGTGCATGCGCTGCCTCACTCCAATCGCATGTGTGCATATACACCGTCAGCAACGCCGTACACCAGCAACGTGCTTCCAATTAACAGTGATGAAACAGGAAACAACTACAAATGTGACATTCTTTGCCTCATGATGAGCAGCTATGTGTCCAAAAAACTTCTTTCCAAATTAGGATCTGTGTGCGTGCTTTTCAAATATTTGTGCAATGTAACTCGTTCACAGAGAGAACTCTGGTTGACCTGGGCTGACCACAGCTGACGTCCTAATCCATCTCATTCTTGCACGTTTTCACATTAGATCACCAGGAGGAAATTAAAGTGGAGCCTGAGACGGCCATCGAGGGGTATAATCTCACCCTGACCTGTCGGGCGACCCGTCACCTCTACACCGACCTGCAGTGGGTGGATTCCTGGAATCACACCGTCACTTCTAACGTGTCAAGTCTGCAGATAAGCAGCTACTCCATTTCCATTTCACTCTACCTGCAAAATGTGTCCCAGACGAGCATCGCGGGCTTCAAATGCCAGGGACACAAGCAGGACAAGAGGGTCAAATACAAGAGCGTTGCACTGCGAGTAGATGGTAAGTCATGTGAAGCTGCAACTATTTTTGTTACTGATTGCAAAACTGTTTCCATGGAAATTGAGTCATTTATGGACTTACTGAGAAATCTACTTTTTCTAGTTACGAGCAAAATATGTAATTCAAAGATTTTCTCATCTGTTCATCTGTCCA